>NC_040243.1:12938014-13563014 GCF_001444195.1 Xiphophorus couchianus | reverse complement strand
GTAACCAAGTTTACTTTCCACAGAGGAACAGAAGTGACACCTTTCCTTGATCCTGTTCAACATTGGACAAAATCCGAACACTTTGGAAGTATGCAAGTTAATGGCAAGACACACTTGAAAACAACAAAGTGAGATATATCACTGGTCTGTCCATAAAATGTAATTAAATGTTACATTTAAACTCTTCATGGCATTTCAGTAGTATCTTAGCTTCCACCCAGTACAGTCTGTGGACTTACTGTAACCGGTACTTGGTGTAACCGGTAAACCTTTCATGGATGCAAATTCGACTAAAAACCCACCTGTTTAGGATTGTATTTGAAACGTAATCAATTACAAATTTATTGATGGAACCTGACTTCATGTCGTGTTTTGATTGTTGATTCTATGTTGCATTGTGTTTCTGTGTTTGATATGATATAAAGCACTTTGAAATGCCTTGCTGCTGAAATGTGCTATACAAATAAAATTTGATTGATTACTGTAGAGCTATACAGCTAGATTAGAGCCAGAAAACCTTATTGATTCTTCAATAAAAAGTAGTTTATTCATTTATATCTACAATACCAAATTTGTTTTCCAGCTGAAAAAACATGACTTAATATATTTGGGTTTTAGAGGAAAGAAAAATATTAAACTTCCACAAAAAAAAAAGTAGAGTGAATGCATTTTCTTGAAAAGAAAATTGCTCATTTGTGAAATAAAAAAACAGAAATGTGATTTGTTGCCTAATGAGAAAAATAATGACAAAACTCACTGAATGAAAATAGGATTCTTTGTACCATTACAGTCATTCTGTTGTGGGCTTTTCATTGATATATTGCATGAATGAAAATGCATAGAAACCCTGCTAATGCAAGTCTTTTAGACTTATTTTTTGAAAACACTGATTATTCCTATATCAGCTATTTAGAACCGCATTTGGCCTCAGAGAAGCCGGATGAAGACTCAAATTGAACTCTAAACAGATTCACACCTCTTCTGTGGACTCCATTGCTCCCAAGAGCAAATTCATAAACAGGCTTAAAAGCTTTTTTATAGTATTGTTTTGCAGATTTAGAGCCTTACGGTTCCTTGCGTCAGGATTATGTCTAATATTCCCCCACACAGTGTTTTGCAAAAGTTTATATATTATTATATTATTTGTTCCAACTCACTAGTCTCTCCTCCACTGCATGTCAGCCTCATAGTAGCAGGTGAAGTCTCCCTCCTTGCAGTCCATCAGGTCGGGAACACGGCGAAACTTCTGGTGGTAGTAGACCAGCTTATTTTTAGACCGAATGCTGTCGATAGTATCTGGATAAAAAGAGAAACAAGCTTCATGCTGAGGGAAGGAAAACCAAATGAAGGCGATGTTAGCTTGCACTGTGTCCTGTTGTTAGCCCCGTTAGCTTCTCTTACCTCTAAATGTGGTGACAGGAAGGTCCACGGTGTAATAGAAGAGTTTAGACAGAATTAGAGCTGGGTTTGGCAGCGCCGTCTGCTTATCCACGGCCGGAGTTTGTCGCGGAGGCTCGGGGTATGCTGCTTTATCATAGTCGTCGGGCATTTTGTGTCTTGTTTTGCTCAAGATTATACAGATCCTACCGTTCGACCTCGACAGAGTTCCTTTCGAGGTGGCGCATGCGTAGCAGACACACCACAATGGCGAATTAGAGGTCAGCAAAATATATATAAAAAAATAATATTTAACAGCTGCGTTTTTTGTGATTATCTTGGGGAAAGGATTTTGATGAGAAATAATGTAAAAAAAATAAAATAAAACGACATTTTTTTCGAATATTATATTTAAAACACAAAGGTCGAAAAATAAAGGTTGAGCTGTTGTGCATTTTAAATCCACTAGAAGGTGCTAGAGAGCTAGAAAGATCTCAAAAGCTACACATGAATAATTACATTTTTAACAAATTATGGAGGGAATGTAAACATTTACATATTTTAATTATTTGATTGAAAATAGGCAAATAATCACTGATTAAAACGTTAAAAGTGTGTACATAATTGTTTTAGTGTTGATTTAATTATCTCATTCTTCAGTTTTACAAAATTTGTTTTATTTGTTAGCTTAAGTAATTAGAGTCTCTCAACGGATTTCAGACTATAATAGAAAAAAAAAGTTTTATAGTTAAAGTGCTATGCAGAATTAATTATTGTATTTATTCCAGCTTTATTTCAACCATCACAAACATTCATATTCCTTTGACAGATTATTTATTTGTTGGACTCTGGCACTGTTGACCTTTGATAGAAAGCTAAATGTAAAGTACGACAATTTAAAAATTTAAAATGAAGGAGATTCATATGATTTTGTCTGCTGTTTAATTAGGAATATTTTTCCTGACAGAGCATCTTATCAATTTTCAGGTACATATTTGCACATCAAAAAGTACAAAATCCAACATTTAATTTAAATCCATTTATTCATTCTTTTGAAAAAGCCCCAGTGCCCTATTTGTTGTTAATCTTGTGTGTCTATTATCTTCAGGTTATTCTGCTGAAAGATCCTCTAATGACCCCTTTTTCAGTTTTCTGATACAGTCTAACAGGGTATTATTCAAAATGTGTAGATTATGAAAGAGTCATGCTTCAATTATTTTAAACAAGGATCCTAGGGTTTTTTTTGAAACAGGCCCACAGCATAATAGATCCTTCACTGTACTTGAGGTACTTTTCTGCATATCCTTTGATTCTTCAAAATATCACCTTGGTTTACCAAACAGTTGTTTCACATTTGTAATGGTAGGACAGAAGAGACTTTTTTTTCTGGCATTCTTGCCAGAAAAAAAATCTAGCATATGGATTATTTTCAAGACTTGGTTACTCAAAAAATGTCTCTGAAAGACCTCATTTTGTAGCTTTCACCTGACAATATTATGTTTTCTTTTTACCTCCCTTTCCATCCTACTTACTGATGGCTAATAGATAACCATGATTCATATTCAAGTTCAGTAACCAGATCTTTAAAGAAAGTTGAATTTTCATCTTTGAATTCATACCCTGGAAAAAGAAAAACTTGTGAACTACTAATTAAAATCTCCTAGACAGTCTGATTGAAATACAAAAACCTATCAGAGAAACAATTCAATCCCTGAGGACTGATGATTGCCATAGGTTCATTTTCAAAGGAAACTTTAGGAGCGAGCTGTGTTTACAGAGAAGTAATTAAAATATTTGATCATATCTGATTCAAGTCTTCTCTTGGATGACTCAGATATTATTGTATCACATTGCATCTTCTAGTAGGTCTATCTTTAGCTGGTACCATGATCATATGAGTATGTACACTCACAGAGCCCCAAGGAATTGTCTACATTCTGATTGTTGTAGCAACAAAGTCCATCTCATATTAGAGCAGAAAGTAAAGACTCATCAGGGTAAGGTAAAATATTTAATTCGCTGGCTGGGATAAATAAAGTCCAATTAAACCTTAGTTTCTTGACAGTGAAGCCCTTGTTGTCCTCCCTCTCTCCTTTATTGGTTGTATGTTTGCCGTCTACTGGACCTCCCAACCCACCTCAGACCTTTCGCTTTACCCTTTTCCCTGTAGTTGTCTTCTCCTGTCAGAACTTGGCAAAGATCGCCTGGTTTGAAAGAGAATATGTCTCTTGGACAGGGCAAAACACCAAATTAGAGTGCTTAGTCTGTGTATCATCTTATGTGTGACACTTGCAGCAGTACAGGTTCCTTTTTCCTGCTCTCCTTCGCTTGGACGGTTGCAAAGTCATGGTCAGTATTGGGTCACTGCTTACTTTGGGTTATAATTTTGTACATTTTTCATGGCTGTATCCCATTCTGTCCTTGACATGAAAGCATGTGTTTTTTTGGATGATGGATTTAAAAGAGGACACTTAGATTAGTAGCTGGTTATGTATAGAGTGAATTTCTAGTTCTTATTTGGACACATTTAAAAATATCAGAATGTGAAGAATGTTTGTGGATTAGTTCAAAACTATGACTGGAAAAGGTTGTTTTAATGTTTCAGTGCAAATCTCACCTACGTCAATTGAATGTTCAGGTGGTCATCGGCTTCTATTCAGCGCTGTTTATGGTGTTTTTCAGTCTCATCATAAGTTCCACGCCCCACGCCACAGGCACATGGGGTTCCTGCCCCACAGGCGCAGCAAGAAGCACCGGGGGAGGGTCTACACGTGGCCCAAAGACGACCCCAGCCACCCCATCCACCTCATTGCCTTCCTGGGATATAAAGCTAGCATGACCCACACTCTGAGGAAAGTGCACCGCCCTGGCCTAAGTATGCGCATATTAGAAAAACAGTGAAGTTGTTTAGCTTCTAGACACAGAAACGTAGTTAGTACGTGCTATTCTCTGTTATTTGAATGCCAATAATTACCATCTCTCATAATTACCAAGGATTGTAATCTGATGAAGAAGTACTGTTCAGTCATCAGGGTTATTGTTCACTCTCAGGTGGGCTTAATTCACCTGCGCCACAGTGTAATGACACCACTTCAAAAGAAGCAGGCAACAGACAGAACAGCTTGTAAATCCTTAGCACGTTGGCTCAGACCACGACACTGAGTCTGAGGAGATCTGAGGAGTCCAGTTTCAAATATCAGTTTAAAAATATTTTTTCAGGGTCAATCCTGGCAGCTGAAGCAGATTATTTAAAGCTTGGAAAAGTTGTCAGATCTTAAAATGGCTTTATGGATCCTTTTTTCTGCACAAAGCTGATAACAACATGACGTGTTTTTAAATATGACTTCTACTAATCCTAATTATAGCTGGTTGAAAGCCAGATGTCTTTCATCCCCACTTAAAGGCAACACAATTGCCCGAGACTTCAGAGCTTGATTTACTTGTCGCTCTTTTGTCTTGTCTCTAGATGCGACTGAGGAAGGCTCAGTCGCATCTAGACTGAGCCTTCAGTCTAGATGCGACTAGACTGAAGGCTGTAGTCGCATCTAGACTGATGCGACTAGATTCAGTCGCATCAGAAGAAGAAGAAGGCTCACATCATGGAGGTGCAGCTGAATGGAGGCAGAGCCGCAGATCAAGTGGACTGGGCCAAGGAGCACTTGGAGAAAGCCGTGCCCATTTCTGCAGTGTTTTACCAGGATGAGATGATTGATGTCGTTGGAGTCACCAAAGGTCATGGCTTCAAAGGTAGGATCTGTGTTATAGCTTGTTGCAGTAACAGGACTGTCCATAATACACATGACAAGATAGATTGGATCTGTGCTTCCTACATTAAGGAGTTACAAGTCGCTGGCACACGAAGAAGCTTCCCAGAAAGACCCACAAGGGGCTGAGAAAGGTGGCCTGCATTGGTGCCTGGCATCCTGCATGTGTGGCCTTCACTATAGCTCGGGCCGGTCAGAAAGGCTATCAGCACCGCGCTGAGATCAACAAGAAGGTTAACCTGATTTTCTCAAAACTATAAATAAATGAGTAGTTCAATATGATGATAACTGTCTTCATCTTTGAGGTTTCCTAATGTGTCCTCAGATATTTCGTATTGGCAGAGGCGTTCACATCCAGGATGGAAAGGTGGTGCGAAACAGTGCCTCCACCAGCTACGACCTCAGTCAGAAAACCATCACTCCAATGGTACTATCTGAACTCAAGTCACTGCTTGTGATAACACTCATATTCACAACACTCTCCAAATTTATTGGCAACCTTGTAAAGATGAGCAAAAATCTTTAAAATCAATTCAGGAGTCAGCTCAGTTTTCTGTATTTTCTCTCTATAGGGGGGTTTTCCTCACTACGGTGAAGTAAATAATGATTTTGTCATGGTGAAAGGCTGCATTGTTTGTGCTAAAAAACGTGTCCTCACTCTCAGAAAGGTAGGGAGACTTAGTTTGACATAAAACGTATCGTTCAGGTATGATGATAAACCTTTGTGATTTGAAATACTGAAGTTAAAGTTGAAATTCAACTTTCTGCAGTCCTTGCTCACGCTCACGTCACGCAGGGCCGAGGAGACCATTGAGCTCAAATTCATCGACACCACTTCCAAATTCAGCCATGGGCGCTTCCAAACGGCCCAAGAGAAGAGAGTTTTTATGGTGAGTGTATTAAAGCGTAATTTCAATAAGTACAACACCAGAAGCAAGTTTACCATATCATGTCTTTGCAATTTAAGGATCAGAAGCTTTTTAAACATTTACCCTCTCCTCTGTTCATAGGGGCCACTGAAAAAAGATCCTCTAAAGACAATGCCGCAACCTCTGTCAGAGGAGGCCTGAAAGAATGGCTTCTGATAATCTACTTGCAGAACAATAAATATATTTTACTTATTCACATGTTTGTTTGTTTTTTTGAGTTTGTCTTTCTTAAAATATTACCAGAAATAGAAATATGTTTTTCTATTATGCACATGTATTATGTGCAAATAAAACTTCAAAAAAAATGAAAAATTTTGAAATTTTAAATAATTTTTAATTTGAAAAGAACATAAAATAATATCATGCGAGATGGATGGATGGAATGATGAATGTCTTTTTGTGTTGTACAGTTTCTGTTGATCAGCTTTGCACTACTTAAAAAAAAGACATTTGTTAGTTAATAAAATGCAATTGAGTAAACTCCCTGAAGGGGGGTGGGGGGGCTTATCCTGGTCCCCACAATTCTGGTGGTCCCAAGGTCACAGTTTGAGTTCAGCAGGAAGCATTTTTCCTTCACTGATTACAAGGTCATTTAGGATGACCATCAACCTGCTGCACTCTCAAAGCTTCATCACAAAAGATGCACATCTAGTTTTCTTCAACATCACATGTGCTCTGCAGCCACAAGGTGGCGCTATTCTGACATGTATTCCTGAGACTCCATGGAAGACTGGTGGGAAGTTGAAATCACAGAGGAGTGGAGGGATGCAGGTGGGTTTTCCAGGCCAGATGTCATCAGGGGCAGATATAAATCATCCATGTTGGGCATGACAAATATTTTCTGTTCAGATACAGAGAGTAAACACATTTACTAATCAATACAGGGATTATTAAATAATATAAAGGCAACACAGATGGTGAATTGACGTACTGACCTGGAACTCGCACTGGAGTTTTTTCTCGATCCACTCTGTCACATGAGTAAAGGTGACCTCCCTCTCTCCAAGCATGGGGCGCACATGGAGGTCTAACCTGGGAGGCACTCGGAAACTATACCTGAAACCAAACAAATGTTAGCTAGGAAATTGGCGGAAGATGAAAACATATATGCAGTTTCCTGTAAATATGAAAATCTTAAAAAGAAATTAAGATCAGGAGGATAAAGGTAAGTACCAGATTCTATCAGTCGGAGGAGGAGGTATGTTGATGGTGAGTGTTCCAGAAAGCTCCAGGACCTCGACACTGAGCATTAGGGGCATGTTGGAGACCTCAGCTATTTTCTTCTTGATGTACTCATTTTCAGTGGCCTTTTGGAAGTATTTGGATTTTGCTATTTTATCCACAAATCTCAGGATTTTCCTGCCTGTACTACCACCTGCATGCCTGCAAAGAAGAAAAGCTGCAAAGTTGGCGAGTAAATCAATAGCTTTGCACAGCTGACATGCAGTTCTTCTGTAATTTGATTATGTTTGTGGCAAAAATTCACCCGTCAGTCGCTGCAGGAGTGTTCTTATCACCCAGTGAACTCTGTGGATCAAATGGGGGTATTTCCTCTTCGTCAGAAGACCCAGCACTGGAGGACTCTTCGTCGCTATCTGCTAGTATACACAGCCTCGGCTTAGAGCTAAAAAAACACAGTGGCATTGGTTGCTGTGAACCTCGAGCTCTGAACATTTTTCTTCATTAAACCCCAGCATATTTCATGTAAAGTTTCCAAGGGGCTCACCCCATTTGCAGGTTCTCGGGAATGCTGTGAGCTTCAGCCTCTCCCTCTTTGCCCAGCTTACACAGGTTCATCTTAGTCTCCAGGGTCATCTGAAGGCAGCCTGTGTACACTAACTCCAGGTCCAGCCACAAACCTGGAGGTAAAACGGGAGGAGGAAGTTAAGTAGCGGGAATACGGACAAACAGTGTCCTTAATGGACTTTGATCTAAGCCATGAGGTTATCTTGGAGCATGAGCCAAAAGCTAATCTGGCCGGAGTGATGCTAGATAAGTAGAGCCTAGCTTTGACATGTCATGGATGGAAATGCTTGATTAAGAGGATTGCTAATCACTTCACTAAATGAGACAATGAGAGGGTGCGATCCTATTTGTTACACAACAAACAAGATTATGACCTGAACCATTTGAGTACACTTGTTTTGCTTACTAGATAGAAGTAAAAATTATAAGGGGATACTCTTTATGAAATAACTATGAAAAGGTTAGGTTTATTTTTAAGAGTAATTAGAATTTTCATGTTCAGCTTGATCATTTTGCTAACAATTTAAATATTCGTGGCTTCGTTCCAAGAAATCAATACCAAACTATGATGTTTATCTGCTCATAGTAAACCACATTTGGGAAAAATCTATTACCATACTTCCCAAACTGGGGTACAGGTCCCATTAGTGGTACTAAGAAGATATTTTGAATTATTCTTTCAGTGAGAGTCGGGGAACAACATGGTCAGGTCGCTAGTCCATCACGGGCAGCAAACAGGCACTTGAGATGAGTAATGATGCACTGATGCACCAACTCCTAGGGCCAATTTAAACTTACATACATACATTGGGACTGTTGGAAGAGGACAGGATTATATATGATGTCAAATTAACATTAGATGCCCTTAGTTTGGCTTTCTTGAGTTTCTAGATCACTATGTCATGGCTGCTCCTTCTTTCTAACTTACTTATCTGTATCGTCTGACTCTATCCTCAGCCTTACTTAAGCTTATCTCTTTCTGCAACAATGGTCTACCACATTGTTGTTTGCCAAGATTTCCGAGTTTGGATTAATCAGTTTCACAAACAAGCTGATTCCATGTTTATGTTTTTTCTGTCTGTTTAGTACTTTCAGTCTTCATTAACAAAGTGTTTTGGCTTTGTTCAGAGGCACTAATAAAACCAGGTGATGTATCAGTTACTGAATATGCAGTGCTGTGGTTTGGATGGACTTTCAATGCCCCTTTTGACCCACAACTAATAGAGATCCTGGTGACCTAAATCAGAGAGACCAAGGAGAGAAGTGTGTGACCTGGGAAGATGAGGGAAAAAAGTAGAGTTAGGAAAATATTACTTAATTTCAACCGATATTGTTATAGTCACGTTTAGCAATAAAACCACATTGTCATGTTTTGCATGATATCATGCAAATCTTGTTTTGAAAATAAATCAGAAGTAATGCGTAGTCTGATTTTAGTTGTTGTGAACCCCTGTTGAGTTTTTTTTTTCTATCTGACTGAAACTGCATAAAAGGCTAAATCTAAATAATGTATTTGCAAAATATCTGTCTGCCTATAGATGGCTTTTGGAGGTTGCAAAGCTCTTTCACAATTTTTCTTTTACATTCAAGACGACAACAATGCTTAACAGCCCAACTGATCTGAGAACTGAATTTCCCTAATGTGCAAAGGTAGTTAGTGGTAACGCAATGAACCAGGATTGATAGAAATGTTGAAAGTTCCCAACAATCAAAAAGCTCCCTGGGAGGAAGGTTCAGGGTAAGTACAATCAATATAAACTGGCATAAAGCATGCTGTACCTCTGCGATCCAGTGTAGGTGTTGATGTGGTTAAGACCTGAGGAAGGCAGCTTCCCATGTCCAGATCAGCTAGGGTCAACTCATTCATGAAGTAAGGCAACTGTATAAAACAGGAGGAGAATTTCATCTGTAAGTATGGAGTGTTGATATCAAAGAGAAAAACCTCACAGATTATTGCTTATTGGTTTGAGAGATATCTACCTCTCAAACCAATAAGCAGAAAGGGTTAACTGTAGCGTGGATGAATGTGTGTGCATGTAGGAGACTAAAAGGGATGGTGTGAGGCAAAAAGAAGAAGAAATGAGTAAAGAGTGATGCAGTGTCATCATTTGTCTTCTGTAGTATCCCACCTGCCTTGAAAACCCGGAAGAGTGCATTGTCAGCAAACGCTTTCGCTCTCATGTAAACAAAGAGCTGAAGAGTATGTGTGACTGTCTTATGATCTTGTGCAAAGCAATACTTAAAGACAAGCAATTTATCATTGTTAAACCTTTAACATGCCCGCTGCCAATGTGATAAAAATAGATGAGCATCTCATTTTTGCTTTAATGTAGTCAGGATCAACAGGAAGCCCTTGAACACTTGATGTGTATTGACTCGTTGATGGATCAAATATAAAAAAAAAAAATTTTAAAAACATCTGTCAGGAATACGAAATTAGTCAGCTTCACCTTGATCTTACTGAGTTTCTTCTGGATTTTGTGAGCCACTTGATCGGCCCAGTATTTTTCTCGGAGAAAGTCCCAGAAAATCCTTCCCACCAGAGAATTTATCCATGCAGACTGGCTGTCTGTGGAGCATCCACCCGACTCAGTGACCGGCCCGATGTCCTCTCCGGCTTCACTCCCAGAAACACAATCTTCAGTGGAAATCTGTGGATAATATAAAGAAAGTTATTATACTGGGTGACAAAATAAGCTGCTTGATCTGGTACTTTGTTTAATCAGCAGTTCCCATTACAGTGCCTTGCAACAGAATTCCCAGGATTTTAACTTTTCACATTATACCATGTTACAACTTCAGCATGAACAAGGAAGCTGGTTACAGTGACAGCTAGTAGTGTGCTATGTGCATTTCATTGAAAGATAACATTGTTATACTAAAGCAAATTTGCAAGAAATCTGCTTGTCAATTTAATGCTAAAATATATAGTATTTTCTCAAACCATATTTAAAAAGCCATATTTCAAATTCCAGATTTATTTCTTTTTATTCCAAGAAATACCCACTGATTCCCATAAATTCCCAAAAAAAGTTAGCAACTTTGAAAATTCTCAGGATTTTATGCAAGGCACTATATGTGTCATAGTGGAGCTAAAGCTAAGTACAAATGTAGCTTCTGGACCTTTTTGCCAGCTGAGGGGCTTCCTTTGTCACTGCAGCTGGGGCTGAGAACAGGACTATTTCTGTCTGAGCCAATCAGCTGCATCATGTAGGTGCTGTACTCCAGCAGCGTTCTTGTTTTCATTGACAAGTCGGCGAACTCCTCTGGGGCTTCCTTAACAGCCTCTCCGCCAGTCTGTGCTTCTGTATGACAGATAGAAGATGACAGCTGGTTGATAAAACCCTGATCTTATGCATAAACCCTTATCAAAATAAGATAAGTTGCTCACCAGGTAAGTACATTCTTATTACCTGTGTTCTCCTCTGGGCTCGATTCACTTTGGGGTTCAGCCTTTGAAGCAGACAGAAGGTGCTGAAACCATTCCTCTTTCTCTCTTCCTGTGCGGCCAAATAGGTACAGAGTGGCAGGAGACCGATGGCTAGGGATGCTGGGTTTCTCTGCTGTTTCACCCTCCTCCTGCCCTTCCAATAGACTCTCTACCTCCAGCTCCTCCTCAGCCAGAGTGATGCAGATGGGGTATTTCTTGTTCCAAACCCTCTTACGAGCTAAACCAGGAGGCACCAGAGACACCTGGGAGAAACACATTTGCATCAGCCACTGACAAATAGCAATCATTTCCATATTATTTTCATTCTTCTAAACCTTCAATGTGCATGTCAAAGGGATGGCATGCAAAATGTTTATCCTGTCATTAAGCTGAAACGCTTTGCAAGCCTGATAAGTGCAGAGAGATCAAGTTTGTTCAGTGCATCATCACTTGGTCCTGTAGGTCTGTCACCTCAGTGTTAGGTGACAAAGTGGGTGCAGACAGGTCAGTGTGAAAAGTTCAGTTCAGAGGTCACCTCTGCTTTCTCCTTTTTCCCCCATCAAGGTCTGTGCTCTGTTCTTCTGAGGTAAACAGGTTAGACCTGTTTGAGCAAACATTCACCTTGCTGTTAGCCAGCTGGTAAGTACGGCTGTGCAAAAACACGGCTTCATGGAGTGGCTCATCAAAAGCTGCCCACCGGGGGATGCTGGCACGGGGGTTTGCCAAGTGAAGCCTGCTCCCATCCAGCGTCACATAAACTGAGTGCAGTATGGAGGGGTGGAAGGTGTCAGGATCATAGCTGTGCGCCTCATTCATCCAGCCCTGAAAGTAAAAAGATACACCTCCAAATCTCAAATCATAAATAGCAATGCAAGCAATAAATAACCTGTGAGTTGGTGATAATGTCTCAGTGACAGAGCAAAATGTAACAGTACAGCTCAGCAGGAGGGGAAACATGAGACCCAGCAGAATGCCTCCATCTCACCCCACAGTAGATGTATCTGAAATGTCACTTTGTTTATCTCAATAACTCTGTGTTCATTATGACCTTCTCCACAATGCTGAACTTGCAGAGCCTGCAGGCAGTTTGTTAGACAGAAATAGCCTAAAAAATAATCTATGATGGGCTGCTTGTGCTTTACGGAATCTCAAATATCTGCTGCTGTGCAGACCTTCCCTCATGCAAAGCTCACAATACAGCTGTGAGCTTGGTTTTATGTAGCCAAATAAGTAATGTGACAAAGAGTAAACTCCTAAGGAGATCAAGCAAAGGAATAATTTCTAAACTTTCTTAGAGATTTAATTATAAAAACGGAAAAAAGCAGGAGTAATGCACCTTAATCCTCCAGCACCACTGGAGAGGAAGAACTGACCAAGATTTAGAGTTTATGTCTTAATGACACCAACTTGTATAAATACAAAACATTACTAATTCCCAAAAAAGAAGTAGTAACATACAATCAAAGTGTTTCTCAGGAATTACCTCAATGATTTCTGTGTCCATGGACTTTCCATCCAGCAGATCCACGTTCATAGGAGTGGACTTGCCTTGAGACCCCTGTTTGTTTCTGCTGCGGACACGTCGGGGGGCAAAGACGAAGATCACCACTAAGCCCAATATAAAGCCACATGCAATCCCCATGGACAGACCGGCAAAGTATGGTGGCAGAGGGAGAACAAAGAGTCCATAAGCCAGTAGACCTATGGGGATGAGCCAGTAAAAAGGCAATGATGTTCCTGATACAGAGACTTGAGACTGGAGGTTCGTTTTGGGATATTTCCCTGTGAATCTCGTCTGAAGCTCCATTACATCCCCATAGGTGCAGATTTCTAGATGCTTGTCTCGACTTTGCATGTTTTGTTTTGGGAAGACTGAAGATTGCATCAATTGATCTTCTTGGAGTCTTTTGAGTGGAGCGTCACACAGAGCTCTGTTCTCACTGTCCGTTCTCTTTCTACACCTGAGGTCTAAATCTTCACTGCACCCGTCTCTTTCACTGCTTCCCTGGGAGGCTGATGAGTCTCCTGTACCAGATGCTCTGCCCTGCTTGGGGCTTCCAGAGCTCTCATCCCCCATGATCTTACTCAGCATGCTTAATGGATCCTGCATGGCCTCTGAAAACCTCCTCCTGGTGTCCTCCAGTTCAGCTATCAGGGAACTGCCCCGGGGTTCAGTGGGAGACATGCTGCCGGCAGACCGGGGGGATGCCCAGTCCTCATTTTCGCTCAACACCCCTGATACAGGCCCACATTCTGGCATCTTTGGATGAGTAACTTGCTTCCAGGGATGCAGATGCAGCTTGGAGTCCGACTTTGACAGACTGTCATCAGGCTCACCCCGGCGGGAGATTTCTGTACTGAGGGACTTGACTAGGCTGAGGAGGGGCTTACCTCTCAGGGTGCTGCTTTCCTTTGGCTTCAGGTCTGTGGAGGAGGATTTGACCAAGCCAGTTGAGATGAGGAGGTCTGCTGATGCTGATGTTAAATCGGTTAAAGAACCTGGAGATGAAGGAGAGTGCGGCAGGTAGAGAGGCTGGGGGTGGTGGCTTTGGTTCAGGTCTAGATTCATCCTTAAACTGAGGTCATGCTGGCAATCCAGGGTTTGCAGTTTGTCTTTGGAAAAGACAACAGAGGGACCTTCATCCCGGTGGTCCAGGCTGAAGATAAGCTTGCTCTCCTCCATGATGAATATAAACCAGGAGCTAATGTCATGAATGTGAAACTGTAGGCCTAGCTGCAGTTTATCCAGACGTACCTTGCAAATGGAGTGGAAAAGGGACAACATGTTAAACGGTGGCTAATGTATCTGCAGCAACACATCCACTTTACACTTTACGTTCCCTTTTAATTGCACTGCCCTTGTTTCCAATCCTCTCTGTAGATTTCCTTGATTTTAACCTACCCCTCTGCAGGCATTCAGGGAACCAGAGATGGCCAAAGTCGAATAAGCCGCCTTTTAATGCCTCCAGATCAGCAGAGGCCCTTGTGAGCTCTTGAGTTCTCCCAAAATGTTTATCTCAGAGCTTTTTTATTTTTTGTATTAACATTAGTCTGTTGGTCATTTTGGAACCTCAACATATATTTTTTAAACTCAAAAAGTCACATTCAGGTGAAACAAAATCTATAAATGGATTGATAACTCCCAAACCAAGACATAAACAAACTATACTATTGCTCATAGCCTCAAGATCAGTAGGGGGCCCCACTCTTATACTATGTCTCAGATCACCATCATGACAATGTTTTTTCAAATGAACAAGAAGACATTTTTGAAATATGTTACTCTATCATTAGTGATTTTATTTGAATATCCCCTTTTAAATTCAAATACTAGAAAAAAAGAAACCTTTTGATCATATTTTAATTTGGTGAGATGGATTTGTATTTACAGAGCCAATTAAAAATTACCACTTACATCAAAGCTGAGCCAAAACTTCACTTTGTTGCAAACATAAAGAACAAAAAAAAAACCCCTGGCTTTTAGAAACTATGGCCCATTAAAGCTTTGAAAGCACAGCAATTAAACCAAGCCCTTGAGAGCATGCTGATCTATAGCAAGCCTTTTAAAAGTTTGTTTACATGGAACATCTACAGCCATGCAGTATGTCAGGGAGACTGGACAGAGTACACAATGTCATAAGATCCAGGCTAAAAGTGGATTAACTGTGAACTTCAATATTTTTGCATTTAAGAGCTTTCAATGAAAGATTGAAAGCTTTAAAGAACAAATTAAAGATTCATTTGTTCTACCAACAGATTATCATGGTGTAAATATTATTTTTCTCATGTGCATTCAAATATTACATTTGTGCAATTGTTTATCTAAGTGTAAAGATTGTAGATAATGCACCACATTTACTGGTTTTGCAAAAAAATAAAAATAAAAATATCACTCCAATACATCATAGTAGGAATTCATTAACAACTTGTACAGCTTACTATACGTTTCCACAATATGCCTCCACTTCATGAACATCATCAGGACATCAATTTGAACACAAACACGCTGGGCTTTTTCGTTTTCAATCTAATTAACCAGAAGTGCTGCTCTGCATATGGTTGAGCTGCTGTTGCTGCAGACAACCCTGTGTCAGGCTAATCAATTATGACTCAGGAGTCAATTTGGAAAAAGTTCCTGCTGACATAAGGAGCAAAACGTTAAATATCTTTGCTGCTGAGTGGAGTCAGCAGAGGCCTGGCAGCTTCCCAGGGAGGACTCTGAACTATTTTCAGCTCAATTAAGAGGAGAAAGAAAAACACTCCTACCTGAACATCAATGGTAAAGTTTTTTAAAAAAAAATTAAATTATTGAAGACATTATTTTATTTGTTTCAGAGAGCGGCTCCCAGACAATTCAGCTAACCATGGAAGAGACCCATGACCAAAAATAAAGGCAACAAAAAAAGCATCAAGAGCCAACTCACCACTCTTATCTGCAGTCAAATCTCTGAATTTTGAAAGTCTTTGATAAAGTCTTACTGTTTTCAGACAAACAGATGTTTATCAGAAATCAGATCTTTACCTACACACACACATGCACCCCCCCCCCCCCCCCACACCCCTCTCAACCAACACACACACACCAGGTGAATTGGTAACTGAAATCCAGGATGCAGAATGAAAACTAGTTGTTGAAGGTATGAATGATTGGTCAGAATCAGCATCTGGATATCTGATAATCAATTTTAATGTAATACTGAGTCATAAACTGAACTGATCTACTGCTATCGGTGGCACAACACAAGCCACATTTTTTACACCCCCAATCTGCCTAATTCACTTCTTATTTTTAAATACAAGCAGAGACGAATAAGGTAAAATCTTGATGAAATCATCTGAAAATCCCACACTGACCTGACCCTTAAATCAGCATTGTGAATTTATGTGCGTGTCACTCTGTCTATCCTGGATTATGAGTTGCAGTGGGATAAAATGCAATGAATAAAATAAAACGAAAGATTAGTTTTTGCACAGCAGAAATGAGAAATGAGAGGATATGCCTCTGGGATGACACGATGATTGCAGACTAAAAATAGGCAGAACGTTTATCCCAATGTTATCCAAGTGAAATCTACCTCTAATGTCTGCCACAGACATTTTGATAATTATATTAAAAAAAAAGAAAAAAACTTTAATAACTGGCTTAACGAGAACCGTTTAGTACTATATGACACATTTCATTAAGAAAAAGTCGTATTTGAAGACAAGTAAATGATCAGTTATTGGAGATGTTTTCTGACTCCACATTTAAACAATTCTACTACTTTTGGAAAAACCGCCATCTGCAATGCAAATGCCAGATTATTTGCACTCCTCACTAACAGCAGTAGGACCTACTCACCTGATTGTGACATGCTTAAGAAGATGGCGTTGTTTATTCGGTAGCGATGCTCTCTCATCGTGAAATGCAGAAGCGTGCATGAAGCGTGGGTCTGCAGTGTTCAGCCCGCCTGCTGCTGCAGAGCGCAGTGTGTGTCGCTGCTGCTACGCGTCGGTATCCATCCATCTATAAACCAACAATTATTCAAGCAACTTTACTGCCCCAGAGGTCCTTCTCGTCTCAAAAATTCACTCAAATTTAATTACAATTATTCAACCCGCCGCCGTTTAAGCGTCGCTGCTGACTGCATGAAGCGTCAGACCAGTTCGGTTCATCATGAAACCATTACAGGGAATCCTGACCGCAGAGAGGACTCTTTAATCCAGATTAGATGCGAGCGGCGGCAACTCCTCCTCCTCCTCTTCCCCTTCCTCCGCTGTGCTGCCTCAGCAGCGTCAAAACACTGAGTGAGTTTAACTCCAAGACCGCAGTCCTGTACGCAGAGCAGATTTACTCACGACCTGGAAAATTCTGGCCAGGTCGCACAAAATCGCTGCTAACGCAGAACACTGCCTTCAGACATTTTCCTGTATTAGCTGCCTATAAAAATGACCATCAGGCTGCACCAAGAACCTCAAGCCTAACATTTAAACAAGACTGCATACAAATGGTGTTAATGATTATTATTTTAGGGTTTGCTCCAATTGCACTTCAGCCTCGTGGCCGCAAGGAGGTAACGCTTTTCTATTGACACCTAATGCTGATTATGTCTAAATTAAAAAAACAAAACATGTTTATTGTATTCCAGGTGGCCACTTTAAACCAGTTAGTAATATTTTAGTAAACGTAGCTATCTGATCTTTGAATCCATACAGTTATTCACACCGCGGGCAAATTTATATGTAAAGTTATTTTTATTCAACTGAGAAGCTTGTTTCAGATTGAAAATTGTAATTAAACAAGTATCAGTTTTGTCTATGCTTTATGTGCATAGTTTTTTTTTAAATAAAAAACAACAACTGGAATGACAAAAACTATTCACGCACTGCACAGTAAATTATTTTTGCATGCTTCCGACAGTGATGATGTCCAAGAAAAGTCAAACACGATAATTGCATTCTGTGTCGACAATAAACATTCGGAAAGCTATCTAATAAAATCCGCGTGTGGCCAAAACTTTTTGGCAACGTTTTAGTTTGAAATTCAAATCGAGCCGGAAGTTACCGGAAGTGGCGCAATCTCGTTGCATTTCGTCTCAGTGCGGCAGGAGAGCAAGGGATAAAGTTCACCTACAGCGATGTCGTTTTGCTCTTTTGTCGGCGGAGAGGTCTTTAAAGACCACTTTAAACCAGGTATCTTCTTCTCTACAGTTACTCCTTACGACGTTTTTACGCTTTCTGGCCAACCTAAGCTGTTTGTCTACCTGTTATGTTATTGCTTGCGTCACACGCTATGTAACTTTTAAAGTGTGTCCAATAAATGAAATTTAAATGCGCCTCGGACCGAAACATAGTGGATGAGTTAGTATTATGCTTGCAGAAAGGCATTAATCCAGCTGTAGACGCTACCTATTTTCGCTGTTCAGGTTTTGTAATCCGTGTTTTGGTTACACTATAACACAACTCTTACAAAATAAGTTAATTATTACTACGAGTTAGAGAATTTTCTCTAAAAAAAATGTGGAATCTGGATCTCAATGAGATTTTAAAAAAAGAGAAAATAATAAAAAAATGTATAATCATAATAAAGTTTTAATCTCATGTATAATCTAATCCATTATTTTCTGAAGACTTTCTATCGTTACCTCTTTTTCCTCATTTATGATTCTGATCGCCATTTTAGAATGTCAGGAAATCAATCACTGTCCCCGCAGACAGACAGGACTGTCAAAACTACACCCTTATCCTTCTTCTACATATCTATTTTCATGACTACATGTGACCAAACCGGCCTCAGCTATTTTTAGCAGTTCTATGTTTTCATTTCTGTATAAGTAAGTCTTTTGTCCAGCATTCCTGTTCCATGCTGGAAGAGTAAAATGACCCTTTAAGGCATGCTTTGTATGAAATGTGTGTTATTTGTGAATAAATAAAAGTTGAAATTACTTGATCCAAGCAATTCATTTCTTTACTCTAATATGCTTTTTTCCATTTTGCCTTGCATTTGCTCCCCACAGCATCATGCAGCCAAAACTACTTTTTATAGTTTGAATACTGCGCTCAGGTTCTATTTCAAACAGCAAACTTCTCGTAATTTTATTTTTTTCCAAAGGCTTTGTTCTTGTCAGACTTGTGCATGATTAGATATTCCCGTCTGCTTTATTTTGTGTTCGTCTGTCACACAGAGTACCTAAAATGACATGAAACTTGTGTTAAAAAAAGTTCTTGGTGTGTGAATACATTTGCAATGGATTGAAACCACAACTTTTGTAAGATCCCTTCTCCTTTTTTTCTCAGGGATTTATGTTTGCTCTAAATGTGACCATGAGCTGTTCTCCAGTCGCTCCAAGTACGAGCACTCGTCCCCCTGGCCGGCCTTCACGGAGACCATTCATGAAAACAGTGTATCCAAATTTAAGGAGAGGCCCGGGGCTTATAAGGTACCTTCAAACTTTGAGATTATTAGCAGAATACTGCAAAATGAATAATTTCTCCTTATGAAAAAGACAATATTTACATGTTGTTTTGACTAATTGGTGTAATGTTTTCCCAGGTGAAGTGTGGGAAGTGCGGAAACGGACTGGGACATGAATTTGTGAATGACGGTCCAGCCAAGGGCGTTTCTCGCTTCTGAATCTTCAGCAGCTCACTGAAGTTCGTCCCTAAAGGTAAAATCTAGTTTAGTCTTTGTTCTATTAGCAACATATTATAACAAAACCAGGCAACCTTCGTGTAGCAATGCATTGCCAAACATCTTTCTAATTTGAATAAGTTGCTGAATGTCTCGTTTTTGTCCCCATCCTCAGATAAGGTCGATGGACAGTAAAGTGAGCTGTGATTCAGGAGACTGAAGGGCCAGAAGCCTCTCTGTGCTGCTGCAGGTGCGGAAAATGAATGAAGTGTTCTGGGACAAAGTCCTCTCAGGGAGCCCCAGGACTCTGATGAACTATGACCTCACTGGAGAGCAAGGACAGAGAGACGGTGGAAACTCTTTGATTATGCAATTATCACGGATTGAGCTACAAGATTGATCACACCAATCACATCGTTATGCAAACAGACTGTTTATATCAACTCTGCTTTTTATCAGTCTCTCTGAAAGAAATGGGACAAGTTATTTTTAGAGATGAATCTACTGTTGAGAAACATGTGAATTTTATGTAATATTTAATCATTTATCAAATGAGAAGAGCATTTTATGCAAATTGTTCACAGTGTTTAAAATAAAAGTCAAATAAATGTATTTAATCAAATTTGTTTGTGTTTAGTATAATACCAGCCTTGTAGAAAAGCTGCCAAATGTTGCCACTAGGTGGAAGTAGTGACATTAAGATCAGGCATTACACAAGACAGCCAGAGCTGTTGATACTTGATCTGGACTCACCAGCTGCTTCCAGTTTAAGCTGGGTCAGTTTTTGCAAATATTCATTTCCAAACTAAAGCGTAACTAATGTAAGATTTAGGTAATTGACATCTGAATGGGGGAGATGTCGTATTGCTCTTTTTCTGTGGGAGAAGTTTATAGAAATAACTTCCAGCCAGGTGAGTGTCAGAGCTGTATGTTGCAATCGCTGAGACTCCCAAGATATTCTGTTTCTTCTTTTTTTTAGGCAAAGACCGCTTTTCATTTGGATATTGTTGTGTAACATTACCTCTTAGTCTCAGTCCAGTCTTTGTTCTGGAGAAAAACTTTGAACTTTTTTAAAATCTTTATTCCATCACAGATTCTCTGTGGTGCTCTTAAACCTTTAAAACTTTCCTCTGAAAATGAGCAAAATGGCTGAACATTTAAAATTCATTGAAAAGAAAGTCTGTTTCTTTTAAAGCATAATAGAAAGGAATTGATTGAGAACCAAATACTTTAGTACAATTGTATGAATGTCCTCATGTCTTTATGTGTCTTTAGGTGTGTATGTGTGCTCTGAATGTGGTCAAAAGTTATTTTCCAGCACCTCAAAATTTGAGCACTCTTCTCCAGAGACAATCCATGAGGACAGCGTCTCAAGACATCCTGAGGCATGGTGACCCATTAAGAGCTAGCTTGACTTTTACTCTAATAACATCAAATGTTTTCATGAGGACCTTCTAAAACTACAACCCTCAGATTTGCTGTGGAAAGTGTGGAAATGGACTTGGAGTTTCTACACGATGGACCAGTCGTGCTTCTGAGTCTTCAGCAGCTCACTGAAGTTCATCCCTAAAAGGGATTTTAGTTTATTTATTCAAACAAGACACTGACAAAATCTCTAACATGTTTCTACAGCAGAGAGTGGGGAACAGAAAAGTGAGGTGTAGAAGTAAAACTTGTTCCTGTGTCCCAGGGTGGATGATGTGCTTCAGAACAACAAACCCTCATGGATCTCCTTTGCACTGCAAGCAACAAGACGCAGACTGAGAAGCTTATTGAAGAACCTAGAAACCCAGAAAAAAGGTTTCCATTAATGCTTTTTTTTTTTTTTTTTTAACATTTTAAGTTAAATCACAAGTATTAAAGTGTAATATTAGCAGTATGGGCAATCATTCCGTTATTCCAAAGTGAGTTTTTCTGAAAACAGAATCAAATTTATCGGAACGTCTTGATTTTTTGGATGCTGTCTCTCTCTTTTTGCCACATTTTTTTCAAACCAGACTTTTTCTATGGGTAATTGTACAACCACGCGTCACTTTCTGACCTTTATCCATTAGTAATTTCACAGTTAAAAGGGCAGCAAGGAAACGTAAATATTCCCAAGTTGGGAATTCAATACAGTGCAGCTTTCCACTACATTTTTATTTTCCTTTTTGGAAGCTTTGATTGATCTTTTTAAACCAAAACTACAAGCACATGGTTACTGTGCAGTAGATCTCCACTGCATAGTGCTACTTCTCTGCATTATCCCGTATTAAGATAAGCTACAGATGTAAAACCTCTGGAAAGCACCCTCAAGTTAAACTCTTATGAGTTCATGTCACAGACATGAAGGGATCCTTTTCTCATATAGAGAGGCGCTTTCATTGATGCAGTGGTGGAATTTCAAACAAAGCGGGGATGTGGGGGCACGCTCGACGGCTTTCATGGAGTTTTTAGGTGTCTGGGAGAAGCAGGTGTGGAGCTGCTTGTTTTAAAGGCCAGAAGATCAGAGTAGGAGATGAAAGTGTCGGTGTCAGCCACAGGATTAGGACAGGAAGTGCAAACATTCATGGAGAGCAACGCTTAGATGGGTTCTTCGTTTCATGTTGGATGATTTTGTCTGTAAGGTGTGCAATCAAAACTCCTGAGCTGACTTTGAAGGCAGCACTTGTGGAAAAAGCAAGAAGTTTTATTTTATTTTAAGTGCGTCCTTCTCCGCACCAAAACCCACAAAACTATCAGTTTCTGTTCTGATGCTACCTCTGACCTCATCATCTCAAGCTCCCTATCCCCCCCATTAATCAACCAATAACTTCCATGTGACTGATTGGGCATCTTTGTTGTGCTGTCTATAAATGTGGCCAGCTGGAACACACACTACTTCTTTGGGAGTGGGAAAGGTTGAAAAAGGAAAGAGTGACATCCTCACAAACGGAGACTAAAGGAAGAACAAGACGAACCACATGTGAGATTTAAGGACGAAGAGGGAGGAAGAGGACGTGGGCTCGCAATTAGCATCTGCTATCTCTGAGAGCAGGCCTTTCTGCATGGCATCGGAGCACAGCTGTATGGCCGAGAGGAAGCAAACAGGAAGGAGGAAGTGGTAATCGTCTGATAGCATCGCTCTTCCCCTGACCTCTGGGGCTCATCCTGCTTTTAACCAAATAGGATCTTTAATTACATCAAAACCGCTGCTCCTCCAAAGTCTCCCCTCGCTCCCACTGGCCGACAGCCTCGAGGCCTGACCGAACACACTGACTCATGGGCGCGACATCTTGTTTTAATTGGAGCATATATGAACATGTTGCTTAATTTTAGATGTTTACAGGAACTGCACCTGCTTCTGTTTTGCAGCTGCAGAAAATGGCGTGTTGTCATAACCAGGTTGGTCCAGAAAACATCTGTCCGGCAGCGCTGAGCTCTCCACCAAGGCTGTGATTACTTTGTTAAAAGAATAAAGCTCCTTAATGCAACATTGTAACAAAAATACAGAAAGCTCCTTTCATCAGAGACAAGTATGTAGGCTGTATGGGATGTCTTCATACATACACAGAGAGGGCTGCTCTCCACATGTTTCAGCATTACTGTACATGTGCTGACCAAACGTCTGTCTGAAGACTTGAGAAGTAAATAGGGCTTTATAAATGACACTGGAATAACTTCAGAGAAACCTTCTGGGAGCACAAGCTCATTGTTTTGTTTCTGTCAAGACAGAAATAAAGTTGCCCGTCCTTCCAGCAACGTGCAGTTTACTCAGTTTATATGGTGTGAGTGAGGTCGTCACAAACACCATGGAAGGTTTTGAAAAAGGCGCCGCAGTTTCAGAAAATAAAAGCTCCATTACGTGAACCTGTTGTGGAACACATAAAAAAAAAAATGAAAGCAAAGTAACATCTCAGAAAATATATCAACGCTACATGTCAAATTAACATTTTCAAAATGGCAACACGCATAATTGGTAAGCTAAATAGAACAAAAACAAAGAAGAGAAGAATTAAACAACTCAATCAGGAGAAAGTAAAAAACTAAAATGTCAAAATCATGATAAAGATTCTACAACCAATAAATATTTCCATAAACTCCTGTTTTAATTGGCTGTTTTAATCCAGTCAATTTAAACAAATTTATATTGCAAACTATAAATTTGTTTTTAAAACCTGTTTGAAATTTTAAATCCAGGTCAATTTATTTTTGCACTCGTTACGTACACATTTAATCCTCACTCATTTAATTGGTTAGCCAAACACATCCGGATTCTTGCTTTTCTTAGGTTCATATGGACACGTGTCGTCATATTAACATATCTTTTGTACCCTCAGAAAAGTTGTAGATCAGATTGCAACAAATTATTGCAATCAACAACAAAAAGCCTGAAGTTCCACTTTAAGAGATCATAAGGAAATCAAAGTGTCTGGAAAGAAAATACAAGGAAAAACTAGAACAATAAACAGCCACATAATGTTGCTCTGTAATACTTGCACTACACTATAAAACTGAATTTTAAAAGTTCAGTTTTAAGAAATGTCACACAGGCATGTTATCATGGAGTCACAAAGTGGCGAAGACTTGTATTTCAACTCTAAATGGAACCAAAGTTTTACAAAACAACCACATTCTGCTGAAGAAGACTTAAATCCAGTCACTTAAAACATAAATTAATTTGGGGAACATGTATATACATTTTTCCCTATAAAAGTTGTTCTTTTTGTACTCAACAGCTGGCTGGATCCCCCTTAAATCTCAGATTTATTTAATTTTTGTTGTCATTTTTTGGCGAATCTTCTTATTTTGCACCCTGACCCCAAAGAGAACCAGAAAGAAAAAAGCTTAAAAACAATCAACTTCAGATTCATAATTGTATTGCGAAGTATCACTTGACAGCGCAGAACGCAAACTAAAGCCTTCTCCAAAAAAAGCCCACTCTGAAAGCACGAGGGCTGCCAGTGAGAAAATAAACAAAATGTAAAACTCAATGAGCTCTCCCTCTGTATTGCCAGCTTTATCACACATTCATCTTCGTGCTTCTGAGAACTGGCAGCTTCAATAACACAGACAGCCTTTGGACATACAGCTGTTTGCAAACATCATTTGCTATCTGCACTCTGATCGGTTTCAGGCAGATAGGCCCCTGCAGACGGCGGCACAGTTTTGTCTCGAGGCTTCAAAGGAGTACTTGAGGTGTGTGGTGCTGTTATTGTTCTCTATCATCATCTGAGAGAGGGGGTCCTTGTTTTACTTGGACACTGCAGAGGGTGAGGGATGGGTTAAAAGAAGTTGAGTGATTGTCTCGAATGTTTAATACCAGACCATCTGGGGCTTTGAAAGACCTCAAAGGTGAACCTCCGTGAAATCATTTTCCAGCTTTGAGTTCGAGTCAGAGACCATGGCTATCAAACAGAGTGCAGATTTGTCCGATGAGGGATTTAAGTCACACCAAAGACATTCTGTGGACAAGGCTGCAGCACATGCCCAAAAATGTACACATCTGCATCTCTTTTTGGTAGACAAAGATTGCCCCTCAAACTAGCCCCCTAAATTCACCAGAACTAACAGCAGTTGCCCTAAATCTAATCCAGGCTAAATGTACAATGGTGTAGGAAAAAAAAGATATATATATATATACAGTATATATATATATTCCTTTAACCTTTTCAAATTTTGTCATGTTACAAAAATAAACGTAAATTCTTCCCATCCTCATACAGAAACACGGTGGTGATAGTGTTATACTGTGGGATTGTTTTTCTTCAGAAGTGACAATTTGGTTAACTTGATGGTAAGGCAAGGTAATTGTATTTATATAGCACATTTTCAGCAACAAGGCACTTCAAAGTGCCTTGAATTAGAAGGAAATACAGCAACATAATAAAACCAAAGCAAAGAGAAAAAAAAAAAAAAAAACCAAAAAAGTGTCAAACTACATATTAGTTCTCCATGTTTAAGAAGAAGTAGTTTGTAGTTTATAAAGTAATAGGGGTTTCTCTGGGCTCTTGTTCTGATAAAACTAGATGGTACTTTCTAAGTTTGTTCTAGATTTGTAAACTCACAGGAGTTTCTCTAGGTCTTGCTCCGATATTGGAAATTTAATGCTAAATGTTGATATAAGGTAATGAGTAGTTTCTCTAGATAAACTAATCGGAGTTTCTCTGGATTCTAAGTTTGTTCTAATTCATGTTCTCGGTATTCCTGATAGATGAAGCTGAAAATAGGATGAAACTGTATGAAGACTTGCTCAAAGCTGCAGAAGACTTGGGACTGGAAGTTCCCTTTCTACCAGAAAACCCATCCTAAAACTACAGTCAGAGCTCCTACAGAATGACTTGGCACAAAGAGAATTCATTTGTAAGAATGTTCCAGTCAAAGCCTAGAAATAAATCTGTGAACAGGCATGAAAACTTCTGTTTGTAGAGGCTCTTATGGTAGTCGAAATGAATTTGGGCTATTTTTGAAGCGGTGTTGTGATTCAGTCTGGTATAATATTAATGGGTGTGAATACTTTTGCAAAGCACTGACTTTTAAACACGTTTGCGAAAGTTCCTTCCCTGTTTGGTCTTTCGTTTCCCTCTTAGTGCTTACCCAAACTTGCAACTCACACACACACGGAGCTGATCAGACCTTGTGACCCCTCCAAATCCGCACGGAGACCACCACCCCCTCACCCCCGATGCGTGGTCTTGATAGTAGAAATTGCTCTTTCGGTTTATACTGATTGCTAACTCCTGTGTCTAGAGGTGCTTGAGCTCTTTAAGCTGCTCGGTGATTACAAGCCAATCGCTGCCTTATAATCTACATCACTCCTGGTGTTTAAAGAGAGCTAAGGAGGTGTTCTGACTCTGCCTTTCACTCGACGTGATGGCAACATTTTTGGAGAAAGTATTTCAAACTCAACCTGTGTGAAGGCAGAAAGTGAGATTATGCATTAAAGGAGCATTTTATCAAATAATAAATTCAGAAGCTGAGTTGTCAGTTGCTGTGTTTGTGTGATATATTGTACGCGGATCCTTGTTAAATCAGGGGAATTCCACATACCTTTTTTCAGTTTTATGGCCTTCAGCACTTACGTTGTGCAACATTTGCTTTCTAAACTCGACAGCATTAAATCATTCATCTCCCTCCATATCAAAAATAATCATCATCACAATTTTTTTTATACATCCTTCCATTCCAGAAAATGAAATACCCCATAATTTCCCCTGTCACTCATTGCACAGTAACTCTGAAGTCTGTCTTCATTTGCTTGTCAAGCTGAGAACACTGCCAACATTAAACACATTGAAGTTAGTGGTTTGCAGTGCCTATCTGCAACAATTACTGCAGGAAGTGAATCCTTATTAACTTCTAATCTGTTTTGGGCTCGCCTTCAGAAAAACCTCCCTGCTCTCATGTGGACCAGCAGTACTGTCGTGTCCCTAAAAATCACAGACCTCAAAAGCCTAAAGTGAGACCAGATGAGGGCTTCAGGAAGGGGAGGACGAGTTATGTGCTTTTGAGCGCTGCGCTTCCACTGGCGTGGAGGTTGAAAAAGAAGATGACTCCGGATATGTTCCCACAGGAATGAAGCTCCCTGACAACCTCTTGTGATTATCAGGCCAGCAAGAAAATGAGCTTGTGGTCACGCTTTGAAGACAGAGGACGGATATGTGACTTCATATTACCACAACTGAAGACGTGCTGAACCTGCGCTGACTTGTGAAATTACATTTGGAGCCTGGTTGGCACAAAGACCCGACGATTCAGTCAAATGTAATACAGTTCAGGTACATATGGATATATCCGTTACATTGCTGTGGAGGAATTTTGGCCCACTCTTCTTTGCAGAATTGTTTTATTTTAGCCACACTGGAGGATTTGTGTGCTTGAACGTCCTATAAAGCGTAATTTCACAGAATTTTATTCAGATTTATATCCCAGACCATCGCACTATCACCACCGTACTTGACACCAGGTATGGTCTTTTTTCTGAAATGCTTTGTTAGTTCTATGTCAGGTGGAAAATGACACACGTCTTCCAGGAAATTCCCATTTGTTTTGTGAGTCCGTGAAGCATGTTTTATAGGACTCTTTGGGAGCGGCAAGAAATTCTTTATCAGACTTTTTTTTTGTCACTCTCCTACACTTTTGTTTTTGTTGTTGAATCTTGAACACTGACCTTAACTGAGGCAAGTG
The DNA here is from genome assembly GCF_001444195.1 of Xiphophorus couchianus. NCBI lineage: Eukaryota > Metazoa > Chordata > Actinopteri > Cyprinodontiformes > Poeciliidae > Xiphophorus > Xiphophorus couchianus. Next base: position 13,535,513 of record NC_040243.1, on the reverse strand, counting down.
AGCCATGCAGTGCTGCAGATGTTTTGTTTTCTTTTGATGAATATCAGCTCTGTTTCTTATTTGCTCTCAGATTTCTTCAGATCAGGACATAACATGTTCTTCATAATCTTCTAGCCTTCTTCATGTTGTCAGATTTGTGTATTTCAATAAAAAAACGAAACTAAAATAAATATGTACCTGCTTTTTTACGACTATTAATAAAACATAAAACGTGCCTGCTGTCCACGCTCTAGCTGTTAGGAAGAACTTTTTTTTATAGCAAAAATGAAAAAAGTATGTTTCCTGATTCTGACACCTCTGTGTTGACACTTTTGGAAAGACCAAGATGCCATTATACTCATGGTGACTTGTGAGTGTCAAAGCAATTAAATCATCTATCACCTTTGATTCATCTTACACAAACTAATCAACGTGTCAATCCCTGAGAAGAAATACCTCATTTATCTCCCAGCAGGTCTGTTTTTCCCCTCTCCTAGGCCACATACTTTGGTACACTCTTGTCCCTCTTGGCCAAAACAACTTTCGGCACCCAAGCTGCTGGTTTGCTCGTTTGCTTCTCACACAAATTCACATTCCTGTGAAAGATCCCACAGGGTAGAGGCCTATCTCCTGTTTCTGCTGCACACGCACACACACACACCTCCACACACATACACATCCCTCCCTCTTTCCTGCAGGATCTAAAAGGACAGGTGATCCTATTTTAGCATAACTGACTCAACTGTGAGCCCATGAACCGAAGAAATTTTTCTCTCCTCCTCTCTTCTTTTTTAGGATGACAGATCCTTTTTTTTCTCACAGTTACTGTGACAGATTGGAATTCGAAAAACATTGGAAACTCCAGGAAACGGACAGACAAACTGCTGTGGTTTTGCACCAGTAATTACGCTCCGTTAACACCCATCTGATGGCTGTTTGTGTTTTTATTTACAGAAACCAGGCTGGACTTGTTGACATTAATGGACCCGTTGGATCCGGCGAAATTACGCGGCACTCTGCCAATCGTGCACACACGAAACTCCACGCATTTTAGCTGTTTTACACGTTTGGCGAGTGTGAAAGCTGTCACACGCCCCCATCTGGGTGGAGATTCTGGCCCCAGCAACAGAAGCTCAGTGTTCAATCTGAGGGTTCACGTTAAGGATTCACTGCAATGGAAAGAAAAAGTTGTTTTTCGCTCACTGGGCGGAAATAGATGGTGACGGCGACACATAAAGGGCAGGCCTGAGGTTTTCGGCTGACGTCATGGCAATCAACATTTAAGGCGATGAGGAGTTTCAATGAAGGGAAGCCACACAGAGCAACCCACAGGCATTTCTCTGAGAAACCATATAGAGGACTGGGTACCACAGATAGTTATAGAACGGAACAATAGGCCTCCATAACACATGCATATATGTGCAGAACTGGGCAGAAGTTTTAAATTGCTCCTAATTGCTTCTTATTTTCATTTCAAAGAACCCAACTTTGTTGTTTTCTTTCAACGTGGCCTTGATGATTGGTTTCATCAATTTAATATTCCAGTCTAGACTCTGGCTAATTGTCTCATCCATGCATGGAAAACGTTGCTAAATTCCAGGGATGAATCATTATTGTGTCTACATATTTTAAAATAAAAATAATGGTGGAAATTTTAATGTGGCGCCCGAGTAGAAACTTCATAGAACCTTTTGTGCTGCGAATACAGCTGCAAGTTGTTTTGGGTTATGTTTCCACTAGATTGAAACGTCCAGAGACTGCCATTTTTTTGGCCAGATTTCCTTGTGGAGTAGCTCAGTCTCAGTCAGATTGAATGAAAAGCATCTGTGAACATCAGTATTCAAGTCTTATCGCAGATTCACGATTGGGTTTAGTAGGTCTCTTCTATGACTAGGCCATTTGTAAAAATGGCCTGGTCCAGAAAAGTCAGAATTGTAGGCGAGTAGCTGTCTGACAACACTTTCTCCCACCTGAGCTGAGGATCTGTGCAGCTCCTCCAGAAATACCAACTACTTCTCTGATTTACACCCTCTCTGCAGGATCGAATCTTTCAGTCCCAATGGAAAACTATAGTTTGTCTTTTAAAAATGTCAGTCCATTTTTAAAGAATGAACTGAATAGTGTTCTGCGAGATGTTTAAAGCTTTGTACGTTTGACGACATAAACCTTCTATAAACTTTTCTTCAGGTTTCTCCCTGCCTTGTCTGCTCTACTCTGTTCTTTGGTTTTCATGCTGCTGCTTGTTCACTAATGTTCTCTAACGAGCCTCTGAGATCTTCAGAACAACTGCATCCAATTATACACATTTAATTACTCACATGCAACGTAACACCGTTAGACTACTTTCCAGTTATTTTACGCATGGAAATAAGGAGCAACCTCACCTAATTTTGACAAGGTGTGTCAGATATAAAAGGGACTGACTGTCAATACGTGCCACACTTTTGGAGACTTTCCCTATGTGTCACAATTATGCATTAATTGGTGTGGGTCTGTCTCATAAACTCCCGATAAAAGATGTTGAAATCTGTGGATGTGAAGTGGAAAAAGTTCAAAGTGTATAAATCTTGTGGTGAGGCCCAGAGACACTTGATGTCAGTCATTCGCATGCTTCAGTCTGTAACGCCTGCTCCATCTTTGCACCTTTTGTCAGACCTACATGATTAAAACTCCCAAGCTGAGCTCGCGGCCATGAAATTGTATACTTAGCGAATGACAAGAGCCTCCTCTTGAACATCTCCTCTTTAACTTTGCTGCTCTGTGTCTCCCACTTATTACGCAGGCACAAACACATACACGCCTGCTCCACCCCCCCGCCCGCCCTCCTCCACCACCATCTCACCCCTGCCCTCGCTCCTCCACCCTTCCTAACACACCCAAAGCCACTTTGGAGCCAACCACCAGATCCCACACTTTTCACCGCAGAGCTGAGGATTAGAAAAGAAGGCATTTCCCGAACGGTCTGCGGCTTATGCGATGACATGATTGTCATTCACTTTAATTCCCTTTGGATTCCGTCTTGCCCGATTCTCCTGCTATGATAAAGCACAGACAAAACAGTAAATAACACTTTTGAAACCGTCCGAAGCTCCTGTGTAGACATGCTCTCTCTGGAAAGGTATTTAAGTTTTTATTGTCAAGATGAAAGACATATCAAAAACTGTTCCCAACAGCTGGTTATTTGCTGCTGGAGAAGGCTGATATTTATTTATTTTTTTTTTGTGCGTGTGTGTTTGTTTATCTAAAATATTTTTTTTCAAATACAAAAAAAAAAGCTATAATCAAACAAGTTGAATTAAAAGTCAGTAAGCTCTCCCACAGACATAAATTACTTCCATGTTGCACTCTGAGGCATGATGTGGGTCTGCTTTCCAGGCCGCGCAGACGCCGAACATGTCTCCTCTCTGATCTCTGCTCCACTGATCCATCCAGTGATGTCTCCATGAAGCTGCAGGGCAAGAGCGAGAGTCTGGAAGTCAACACGGAGATGAAGCCTTCAGCGCACCTGTGTGAAGGCAGCAGGACGTGAGCGACAGAGGGTGGGAGGGGGGACAGGAAGAGGCTTTGTGTGCGTGGCCGGAGAGATCAGAGGGACATTTTTCCTCCCTTTTCTATCAGACTTTATCACTGAGTTTGTTGGGAAAAGTTGGGGAGGGGGGGCTTTGTAGCTGCTTTGTTGTGAGGCTTTGTGCTCTGAGATCCTCCCTACCTGAGGGCCTGGCTGTTAAACATCTTTCATGTCTGAGAGAGAACGTGGCATCTGTTCTCTCTTCAAAGAGCCAAAGCTGAGACAGAACAATATGAGGATTGAAATTTATTTTTTTTGTGTGTGTTTAACATCCTTTAGATAATCTGCTAAAGGCGAGGGAATCCACAAAAAGCTACAATGCCTTAAAGTGTATATTTATTCCCTTTGAACCTTTTTCACCTTTTGTCATGTTGCACCTGTGTAGTAGTGAACAATTGTAAAACGGAAGAATTTTCTTTACATTTTACAACTGTATATCAGAAAGAAATGTGAACATTTTGGATTTGTATTCAGCCCCTTTATATCTTTTACTCAGATATTCCTAAATACATTCAAATAAATTGTTTCCAGTAAACACCTATTATGCAAATATTAGAGTATTTGGGCTCCTAAACAGAAGTTCTCTAGAGCTACAATAGCTACATAAGTCCTAAGATAACACCATTGTCTATGAATAGCCATCCTAGAACTTGGTTAGAAAACGGCCATGTTACATCTGGGTTATTAAATATTTCTGCAAAAATAAAATGGCAACTTCATCTTGAATTTATGAAAAATGACAAAATATTTTTTGTCATTTTTCATAATCATGAAAAAAAAAATCTAAAGGTTTTTTTTTTTTTTTTACCATTAGATTTCAAATCAAATGGTAAAAAACAAACTACTATGTCTCACAACTTCAGTGTTATTCTGCTGTGGAAATGTAATGTAGATATTGCATTAAAAGCACAGAAACAGGACAGGAACTAGCTTGTTTATCTGTAACATTGGTTCTTTAAAAAACCATCTGTTTATTTTCCATTTTAGCTTTAATGGTCTACGAACTTGCAAAGTTGCAAAGGACCAAACCAGCCATGTAGGTTGCAAACCTCAAAGTAAGTATTGACTCAAGCGGGCTTTTCAGATATTTATTTGTAAGCAATCAAAAAGACAAAAAATCATTTTTCTTTCACTTTACAAATGTGTGTCACTTTGTGTCTATCACTTGAAATTCCAATAAAACAAATTAGAGTTTGTGTTTGTAGTATTGAAAAAAGTTAAAGCAGCATATAAAGACTTTAAAAAGCAATAATGTATTTAGTGGTCATATTTGATGCAAACCAATGGGAATTGTCTTTATTTTGAATTCCATATGTTTAATGTGTCGTAATGGCGTTGTAGGAAAATGCAGCCATGGATCTGCTAAACAACTTTCTCCTGAGTGGTGATTCTAACACTGACTGCAGTGGCTCCAAGGGTTCAACAGGGAATCGCAAATAGGTGACAGCTTCTCCCTCATCCTGGAAATTACAAAATTGGAGTGGAACATTCACCCATGGCTGCAGAGGATTTCTAATTTGCTGTAATGGCTGACACATGTACAGTACATGCCATCGGCAGGCCTCTGGCCATGGAAATCTGTATCTACTGGCACATGCAACAGGGATGCAGCACCAGAACAAACCTGCGGGCGGGACGGCTGGAAATATCGCCTGGATTGCACACACGCACGCATAAACGCCTGCACATGAACGTGAGCTCACCGACGTGCTTTGGTCTTGCTGCGTACACCCAGGCGCAGCTCAGAGCTTGCATATCTGTTTTCCACAGCCCTGCCTGTGTGCTTCTTTAATCTCTCTGTTTACACTCCAAGGTCCAAACCTGTCAGTGCAGCTCAAGACGGAGCAATTATCACAAAGGGTATAGAAATTAATACGTCTAATGAAAGCAAGGCCGAGACTGTGACCTTGCTCCCGCTGACTGGGCTAGAGCAATTACAAAACATGTCATTATTGTATGTTTGCTTTTACACAGCGCTGTGTTTGAGTTGGAATCAACAATCACCAGCTTTTTTAATGTTTAACTTGAAAACTTTTTACATTGTTGAAGTGACAAGTTTGACATTTAGAAGAGAAATTTTGCTCAGATTTTTTACAAAGAACTGGATTCCATTCTCAATATAATAAAAGAGAGCTGCTCCACCTGACGACTGCGGGGAGGGGGGGAAGCAAGACTGGCTCTGTCCACTGGTAACATAATACACCTACCAGGATCTCTAAAGCTCTCTAATTAACATTCTCATGCCTTGTTTGTTTGGTTTGTAGAGCCTGAAATGAAAACAGTACTTTCACTTGAAATAAGGGTGGTTTATGAAATATCAAATAGTCTTCTAGATAGTTTTATTATTCTGATTTCAATTTAAAACTACTGTAAGTCTAATTTTATTGGTCCAATGTCACATTCTGGTTGTGAAAATTTCTTTAGTATCAATGAGGTTTTGGCATGTTTACCATTTTCAAAATTAAAAACTTAAGATGTTTTTTCAGTCTGAGGTTTTCATCACATTATAGGCATTTGATTATATATACTTTACTAATTCTTATAAGACAGACTTTCTATATAGTTGTTGAGGATGGAGTATAACATGTTTCTAGTCACTTTGAGACAATAGCTGAAGAAAATCTCCTGCAAATTTTCAAGTAGCTCAAAAGTTTGAGCTTGGTAGACAATATTGTTTTTCAAATACTTTGATCCACTGAATTCAGCCTTATGGGTCATTAGTATCTATTATATGTCTAAAAAAACCCAGAATGGAATAATGAATAACAAAGAAAGGGTGAAATGTTAAATATCGTTAAAATAAACTGGTAAACATAAACTGAATAGAAATGCCTGGAAAATTAATACCGATGGATGAAAACAGCTATGGAAGTACCTAGTCAACAAACTCCATCGCTTCATTGGAAATTTAATTAATAAAGAATAGTAGAATACAGAAATCCTTGCTAAGTTTTTTTTCTATAACATGTTCTGTTTGTCTTAACTAATATATGCTTCATTTTATTACGTCTGAGCTGCAGCCCTAACTTTAGTCACTTTAAAATACACAAAGTACATTTCCTCTTGTTTTTTTCTTAAGTCAGAAAACATCAGTTTTTAAAGACTATGAACTAATGCTATTGAATATGGATTAAAACACACAACAGTCCAACTTTACAGTGAGACTGTCAAATGTATTCATGATCTCTCTCTGAGTATTTGTTGCTTAAGGGTTGAGTTGTTCACCTCTTCCTTAAATAGTTTATCCAGACATTTCTCCACCCTCTTTTTTTATCCTCTTATCCTTCAAAACCGATTCCACAAAGTCAGTTCAAAGTCTAAACTTCGCCTCACTGTCAGAAGAAACCTTACACTTGCTTTACAAAGTCAGAGAAACATCCCAGCGCTGATCCCTCCTGCATGTAGCCTGAAGGTGACAATCTCAACCTGTCATACTGTATGAGGTAGTGAGCTATTCTTCTGCTTTCCTGGGCACTCCGGTTTTAAATTTATATTTCAGACGTCTGTGTTTTGGTTTAGTGTTGCGTCTCAAGGTGCAACCAGAGCACAAAAGGAGACAAGAACTCTCAAAGGAGTCATGTCGATCGAGGTGCAATGAGGATTTTCCTCTGTGTAGGTAACAATCATAAAGCTAAAACTTTAATACTAAAGTGGGTTGAAAAAATTATTCCTGCATCTGGAAATGTTCCATATTTGCTCACATTGCAACCACAAAGTTCAATGAAACGAGAAAGCAAATGTTGAGAGAATACCATAACAAGTCTGTTTAAAGTTTGTCGCAAGCTATGTAAGAGATACAGCCAACATGCAAGGACAGATGATCAGCATCATGGTGTTATTCTTCATAACCTACTGGGGAAGATGCTCAGAATTGATGGGAAAACGGATATAAAAGACTTAAAAAGACTCCATACTGATACCGATTTGGTATTGATATTACACATATTTTTGGATGGATTCACCCAACTCTAGTATCAGAATAAAGGCGGCTGAATAGAAATGCACGCCACACTTTTCAGGTTCTCTGAGAAAGCTAAAAAAGTGTAATTTTACTTTTTTGTGTTAGTTTATGCAGCAACATTTGTGGCATTACAAAAATGTGAAAAAGTTCAAGCGGTGTGAACACTTCTGTTAGGTACTGTGAGTGCTTCAGGCTTTTATATATGTTTTTATTCTGTTTTGGGCTTGTTATGATGCACAGCAGATTGTAATATGAAACTTGTTTACACAGTGAACTGTAAGGGCCTGTCATCTGCCACTGGAGTGAAGGGTGGAGACTTGTGAGGCGTGTCGACCGAGGGGCAAATGAAGAGCGCCGAGGAGTGAACACCTCAGAGCGCACCAGCGTGCTACCAGGTCTGGGCATAAAAACAAGCTTGAAGATAAAGTGATTTCCAATTAAAAGTGATTCTGTGTGTACGTTTCATTTTCATTTGACAAGCATTGTGAAGTTCACTTCTGACAAATAATCGCTGCCAAATGGACTGCTGAGCTGAGGGAAGTTCTACTTATTTGCGCAACAGGTTCTAACTCATACAGATCCGATCCATGTAGGAGGAAGAAGCATGTTGTCAAGGTTTCGGTCATTTGGCGTCCAGCAGGAGATCAACTCATGGGATGTGGCGGCTGCAGAGTCAGGCTTAACTTTGGAAAGGTGCTCTCCAAGGTCTCCGTGTTCCTCACCATGGTCCTAATATTCACTTATTTCTTCTACTGTCTCACTGGACTTTGCGACTCGGCTCCGAGGACTTTATACAGCCAACAAGGTGCAGACGGGGGCTATGACAACGTGGACGACCGCAGCCAGGTGCTGGTGGACCTCCGGTCGCCTCCGCCTCACCACCCCGGCGCGCAGCGGCAGCTCCACAAGCGGACAGCCTCTCCGGACGCGTTGCAGGTGGACGCGGAGCAGCAGCTGTACGAGCAGGGCAGCAAGAAGGAGACAAACAGCATCCCCGTTTCCAACACCTACGGGACTAAAAAGCTTCCAAATGCCATTATCATCGGGGTGAAGAAAGGAGGAACCCGCGCCCTGCTGGAGTTTTTGCGCATCCATCCGGACGTGAGGGCGTTTGGCGCAGAGCCACATTTCTTCGACAGGTTCTATGACAGAGGGCTGGAGTGGTACAGGTAGGCTGCTTACAGAACAGGTTGTTGGTTCACATCTAAATTTAATGGAAACACAACTGTTAAAGTTGCTTTAAACTATTGCATTAAATAAAGAGTTTTAAAAAACAGCAGATCAGATACATACAAAAAGTGAAGGACAATAGACGTACCTTTTCTCATTACGTTTTTGTACACGATAGGTAAAAGGATATACATGTGTGCTGTGTGTTCGCTTGTTCACCAAGTGGTAAAGAAGGCTCAGTAGATAGAAATGAACCTTTCGTTCCAATGGAAGAAGTCTCATTTGCTCACATAAACTGTCTTAAAAATTATATTACTCAAAAAAGTCAAAAGCACTGTTAAATGTGCATGCTTTTACAAAAACATATAAACACAAGGAAATGTAACATATTAAACACATGCCAAACTGCCAACCTATAATTACAATACACAGAGTGTTGAAAATATTAATTAAACAAACAACAAAAAATATTAAATATCAAAATCTCTGCAATCAATCAACAAACCAGATGATTCTAAGAAATTGAATATTTGTTAAAATAATTTTTTTTGAGAACCAGATATTTAAAGATACAGTCCAGTTTTGGATGATTTTCACTAACAAATATACACGGGCAGTTTCCCCTGTTTGTTTGTGTCTCTGGTTTGTTAAATCTCTGGTTTCCTTGTTTCCCCTTTTTGCCTGTATTTTCTCTCAGACATTTCTCCTATTTCCTCTCATCAACTTCCGCTACTTGCCTTCTTCCCTCACAGCTGCGTACAGTTTCTAATCAGCCACCTGCTTCTTGTTCAGCAATCAAGTCTCCGGCATAAATATTTGCTTTTATGCCACCAGCCTGTTTCCTCGTGGTCTCCTACTTTTGATTTTGTTTGGATTCACTGCTGTATTTTAGTTCTTGGTTTTACTTAATTTTATGTACACCTTTGACTTTCACCTGCCTGCCTCCTGTTTCCTCCCCTGCATTTTGGGTCCCAATTTACAATTTTATGACAAGTAGCTTCAAAATCTAGATGGGGTTTAAAGGTGATTTCACATCAAATAAGCATAGGCACTGAATTATAAAGTGAAAAAGAAATTAACTTCAAAAATGTGTACAAGAGATGGTTGTGGCAATTTGTACTCAGAGGACTGCTTAGTCCTGTGTAAAAGGATAGGAAAACTAGTTTAGATCCTACTATTGATCCACAATACTTCATAGCAGGAATTAAGGTGACAGGAACAACCTAAGGTTTGAAAATAAACACAAAACGTCAAACCATACATAGGGACCACCATCCTGTTAAAAGTTGAGCCTCCTACGCATATGTGCTGATGTGTACTGTCAATAAATGAGCCAGAACACAAAAAGATTGATGTACTCAGATCAGCTTCACAAGGTACGATCCATGTGTTCTGCACTGTAGATCAAAGGGTCCTCGGGGCCCCAGAGGAGCCATTCATCATCTTGATGCCCATTTATAAACCATTTACAACCCACACTTCCACCTGTCATCCTATGTTTGCTCTGGTTGTGCTCCGCATAGGAAACCAACTATGATCACCCTGCAATGTCAACAAAAGGTCTAAGTTGGATGTTATCTTCAGCTTATGCAGATGTGATGATTTGATTACCGTGCGTGATTTTGGGGGGTTTCTAATTAGTTTCTGCTGTAGTGGCAGCAGCTGATTATGGATTGACCTGTTTGACTAAAACTGTAATTTATATCTGGGTTCAATTAAGGCTCTGAAGAGGGTTTTAGCTCACGATGAAGCTGATCCTGATCATATCCAGATGTTCTGCAAGCTTCTGAACCTGGTCCCAACTGAGCTCTCATCAGGCTGACAGGACAATAGTATTGTGAGACCTCTGAGCTAGAAAGGTGCCATGAGGAGAGGTGAAGGTTATGACAGGGTGAGGAGCATTAACAAACACAGATTTCAGAGGTTTCTCAGATGTAATTCCACCCCATCTTGCCATAAACTCCTCACTCCGCCTTAACGGAGCATATTTGGCCACATGGAAACAGTTTCACCGCTGATAATTTTAACATGTTGAAAGATTTCTGTTCCTTGTCTGTCTCTTTATGCACCGTATGAATTTTTCCTCCCCCCCGTATCCTACACTTTTACACATAGGTTCCCTCCTGTTTCTAATTACCACATTTGCATCCCAGTTTTCACACATTCTTTTCACATATTTTACCCCCTCTTCCACACACACCCCCCTGTCTGATGCGCTTCATCCTAATCCCACCTCGCTTCACTGTATTCCTCTCTGACAAAGTTTATATGTGTGAATACCTGTGGCAGATTTGGTGCTACTTACATTTTGTGTTTTTATGTGTTTAAATGACCCTGTATGGTTCTATAAACCTTTTAAAGCAGGGGTCTCAAACTCCAGTCCTCGAGGGCCGCAGTCCTGCAACTTTTAGATGTGCCTCTGCTGCACCACACCTGAATAGAATAATTAGGTCATTAGCAAGGCTGGGAGAACTGATCTACACAAGGAGGAGGTAATTAAGCCATTTCATTCCAGTGTTTTGTACCTGTGGCACATCTAAAAACTGTAGGTCTGTGGCCCTCGAGGACTGGAGTTTGAGACCCCTGCTTTAAAGTAACTGTTTTGTTGCTCCACTAATTTTGTAGTAACACCACCGGGGGCTGTAAAATAGATTTGCCATACAGTAAAATCTGCAAAACAGTACAAAGCAGATAAAATATGGTTGAGGAAAAATATAAGCTATTTGATTTCTTTATAACTCATATGTAAGATCTGCATTAGAGGTAAAGTATGCCACAGAAGGAGTAAAAACCGAAAACTTGGTTTATTAGTGTAACTTTGCACGCTTGTATTTCTTCAGATATGGGTTTGTAAAGATATAATTTTAGCTGTCATTATATGTCATATACTGTTGAGATGTGTTTGCAGTCGTCTGCAGTGATACCATGTGTGTGTACAATACTGGTTGACAGTGTGTGTACATCAGTGATTTATACATATAATATGACTTATCTATTTGAACAAGTAAGCTTTTCACAAAGACTCTAAGAAAAACAATTGAAGTCTTTATTCTTAATTGTGGATACAGAGAAAGCGCTTTAATCTTTTTTTTGTGGCTTTTGTTACATGTTCACATAGTGATTTGAAAAAGTTTTCTTCCACTTACATTTTCTACATTTTGTAATGCAATAACCGCAAACTTCCATTTCTTCAATTGAGATTTTATGCGACAGGCTGATGCAAGGTTTAAAGCATATAATGCATAATGAAAACAAACGAAAGCAAAGTTTTCAATATTTTCAACCAATGATATCTGACAGGTGCATGCATTTTACATTTAGCCCAGCTTTTACCTCCAAATATTTTGTGATTTGGAGGCACACGTTACTATTGGCTTGTATTACTAACAGTAACTAGCCTTGTTAGTGTGTTCAACTGGAAAATCCTGTTTTTCTGACTTGCAACTAAAACACTGCCCCAGTGTCACGTCTTTTAGAGCCTCTCAAAGATTTCCACTGAGGATTCAATGACCTGTACAACGATTTTGGAGAAGCTAAAGATTTGTTTTATAACCGAACCTTTCTTTAAACATTTATATAAAAAAAATAGACTTTATTTATGATAGCACAAAGAGTCTGCTACCACATGTCCTGGATGGAAAAAATTATTAAAATGACATATGAGTTTAATGGAACTTGTAAGCTGTCACAATATGAAAGTTTGATGTCAGTTGCTGAAAGTATCAAAGTGAGCTGCACTGGTGAAGACACACCATAGATTATTCTGTACCCTTCAGTAACTGTGTTAGACCCATTTATAAATGTTTTCTCTTGCTTTTATCTTTTTTTGTGTGTTACATGTCTGTATTTCCATTCCATTCTTTTGTTTGCATGTGAGCACTTAACTCATTACTGGGACAGAAAACCCACAAACATTGCATTTAAAATGAGGCGAAGGTTTAAAGAGTTTGTGATGTCGTATAGCTTACATATGGGATTTGTCAGCCACTACAGACAGCTAAAAACCCACAGCTTTTCATGAGACAATGGCATTCTATTTTTTGTCTTGACATATGAAATGCTTTAATTGTGTTTCTCATTATGTTCTCATTGTGTTTTTAAAATTTATTTTTGGTGAAATCTACCAAGAAGCCAAGTACATCTTTAAAAAGCAGCTTTCGATTTTTGAGGGGAAATGTTTAGCTATTTGGAAAGCTTGTTTTTCCTAAAGTAAAATGGGACTAACTGTGTGGATGATCCACAGGCTTAACATGTAAGACTGTGACCAATCAGACTGTTGCTAAAAGATAGCATAAATCATTTAAATCAGGACCTGTGAAGGCTGCGAGAGATGCTGCATGAGCCGACTCTTGTACTGTTTTTTTTTCCAACTGCGTTTTAAATTTCTTGATCAAATAATTTTATTTTTTAAAAAAAGGTAAACCCAACAGAAAAAAACTGAAACAACACAAGATATGACTGTATGTTATATCAAAAAAGATCAGCTGTTTCTTTCATGCTTTGAAAAACATCAAACCAAAAATTGTATCTCTGTCTCTCTCACACACCTTCTTCTATCCAGGAGGTCAAGTTCAACTAATCATCGAGCCAATCTTGATTTTTGACAGCTGAGGTTTTGGAGGTGGGCTTTTATGGTTATGGGGCAACATTTTCCCAAGTGAGGGCAATTTTACCAATGGCTCCTTCAAAATTAAGCTCTAAGGCCATTAGTGATGGCGGTTCAGTGCCCCTGATTGGCGTAGCAGACCAGGAAGTGGCTTCCACAGTGTATAGCGGTAATGTGTTTTAATGATGGTGGGTTTTGGCCGTAGTTGGGTTTAGGTGGTGTTATAAGGTTTGGGGAAAAGCCCACACTCAAACCCCAGATGGGGTGAATTATTATAATTTAAGGCACATTGTGGTTCATTTTGGGGTGCTTGTAAAAATTTTGGAATAGTTTCACTTAGGTCGTTTTAGGTCTGTGAGAAAAATAGTCAAAGAAATGATGGTTCTGTTCCAGCGGATGCCTCAGATGCTTGGTAGTCATGGTCGGTGGCGCTGCAATTTCCAGTGAAGGTAGCATGGGCCAAGGAAAATCTGAAAACAATGACACAGTCAAGAGTAGCTTGGTTAGAAATCATATAGATATGAGTTTCATCATCCCCTAACCTTTTTCACCAGATCTATATCAGAGTAAACTTAGACATCAAATTTCAATGTCAAACCAATTTTTTCACTCTTTCATGCCCTTACCTTATTTATGTCTTCTCCTGAAATGGGAAATCTATATTAACTTGGGGTGAACTGATTGCAGTTTTCTGCCTGATCATCGATTACCGATTTTTAAAAAGGTCTGATCTGCTGAATTCGATTTTGGTCAATACCAATTTTTTTTTAACTGAAATGTTGCTAAACATAGCAACGTTGCTGAATTGACAACAGAGGAGAGACAATTGTTGCATGCACCTGCAGGACAGTCTGTATCATCACCGCCACTCCAGTTAACTTCAGTGTTGATGGGCAGGGGTTCGGTAAAGCTAAAATAGTCCTTGATTCAGACTGCGTGTACTATATTGGAAAACCATCCGACAACCCAGCCAGCGCTGAGGGCTTTAATCCATAAACATTATAATTACTTTTTACATAAATACACTCCTCCTAAATACAAAGTCTCCCCATTATCTGCAGTCGTTTGCTATGTTTGGAATTTTGCTAGCATTTGCTAACTTACGCTACAAACAAAATCACCTGACTAGAAACTAAAATGTAAATGTAATCAAAACTTGATGATCACATGAAAAATATTCACCAAAGTTATATTTTCCCCCTGGAGAGGATATAAATGTCTGAGCACTTCAGGTTACTCAAAGTAAACTTTATGCCCCTTAATTGAATACAAGAGAATAAACATCCTGATTAAATCTCAGGAGACTGTGGATATCTACATTTAATGGCAATCAATTAAATTGTATTTCTGTCTAGATCAAAATGGTGGACCCACTTATACCATCATATTTATAGGTTAAAGATTGGCCATCGGTGTATTTGCCAGGTTTTCTGCGCTGCTTGCAGATTTTCCTGGATAATTGCTAAACCTCTACAACTTGTCTCTGCCTTAAAGAAATTGACATTTTTGCTTTAAAATAATGCGTTTACTTGTGGATTTGTGAATCATTCCCTCATCTCTTCACTGCATTGCTAAATTACAGGCTCTGGAAAGTCAATATTACCATGTGGGTTAGTTGGATTTGTTTCTTAGACTTTTCATACTACTCCACTTTAAATTTGTGTTTTAATAACTTGTTCAGCAGCCCTGAGGCTGAAATGACTCATTGTTCTCCCTACCCACCGTCAGCCACTATGCAAACAATTAAAACTCAGCTTTAGTGTAGTCGTTCACAAAAGTATTCAAAATTAGACTGATGTCATTATCATTCATGATAATGGTGGTGCATGCATATTCTGAGTGCAACAGCTACATACATTATTGAACTTCCCTGGAAGGTCTAAAAACTCCTAATTATAATGGACACTACTTGTCTTTCCTCAGGCATCAACAAGCCTAAAGTACCAACATACATTACTCCTTTCCTTTCTTGATGGCCACTTCAAGTAGTTTCTGTGAAAATTCAGCACTTAGGTTTTCTCAATTGGAGGTTAGCTTTTCACTTAGTCCATTAATGCATTATTAATCGTGAGGGTAAGCATCTTCTAATGCCTGCGGTATGAGCTAGTGACAATATTATTACTCGCCGTCAACGTCCCGGGACGTAATCCTCCACTTAGAGCCATAAAGAGATTCATATTCAGCTCATAGCATCAAGTGAACATATTCATACTCCTTGAACATTTCTATCACTTTACACTTAACAGCCACAAACTTCAAAGTATTTTATGTGGATTTTATGTGACAATCAAACAGTAGTTTATAATTGTGAAAGGGAAGGAAAATTCTACATGATGTTCAAATGTCTTTTACACTGTGACATCTGAAATGTGTGGCAGGCTTTTGTATTTAGCAATCCTTAGTCAGTACTTTGTACAACCATCTTGTATTGTTTCATGAAGCCTGTTTGTGCTTTAAACTTCACCAGTACTTTGTCTTTGTGATGCAAGTTTATTTATTAATTAGGTGACTCTTAAAGGCACGCCATTGAAATTAGTTTTATTTAGAGGAATATAAATAAAGGGAGTCAAATACAAGTGCATGTCAGACTTTTCAGACTTTTGAATTTCTTCTTTTTTGGGAAAATTAAATGAAAACCGTGTTTTATCTTCCTTCCACTTCACAATGATGTGCTACTTTGTGTTTGTCTATCAAATAAAATCAGAAATAAAATGCATAGAAGTTTGTGGTTGGAACTGTGAAAACACTCCAGAACTATGGATGCTTTTGCAAGCCACTGTAAAAGAAATAAGTGGGCTAACTCTGTACCTCAGAAGTCTTTGTTTTTAGTTATTTGAACAGGAGCTGATTGGCTATTTTTCCCCCTTTTAATCTGTACATTATGCTGGAATAAATGCTGACATAAGCTAATGGGTGACTAACTGTGACCAGAGTGGATGAAGAATCACCAAAAGTCTGGGAAGAGGAACCGACAGCCACATTTTTTTAAAAACATGTTAGACTTCTTTTCATTTCCAAACCACACTGTCACTTCACTTCCAGTATTTATATGCCCTCCCCCTCCTTCACTGTCAGAGGTGATGACAAGCAGTATTTCATTTAGATATGAAAGTTCCCACTCATCCTGTTGGGCAGTCCCTGGCCTTAAGGCTTCCCCTGTCACCCTTTGAGCACAACAACTCTGCTGAGAAATGTTTCCCTCACATTGTTTTTGGGGGCTCTTTTAGTTTTATTGCCTTGATTTTCCACCAGCCTTTTTAATTGGATCTCTGCTATGAACAATATCTTGGATGAAAAGACGCTGATTGTAACAAAACATTTTTCCAGCAAAAAAACAAAACAAAACAAAAAAGAACAAAACAGTTTTTATATAAATGGTCCAGTAAATGACATTATAAGCCCTAAAGTTACCAACCTGTTTTTGATTGAGAAAAAGACATGGTAGATTTAGATTTTTAATGGTCTTGTTTCCTCTGATCACACACACTTGATGTGCAGCATGCCTTTTTCTAAGGTGCTGCAGGGGTGTAAGCTGGAGCACTTCAGTGGGAGAGCCCGTAATCTGAGGGACAGGAAGTCTGTTGGCCACATCCTCGCAGAAAAGTTTGTTGTTGTTTTCTTTTTTTTAATCTAATTGTGCGATCCAGACTGCTTCCAGCATATCAGCTTTGTAATCAGCTCTGTGGCACTTCGGGGAGGAAAAAGCGTTGCATTCTTTTAACAGCAGGGAGTTCCAGACGCGTGTAGTTTATCAGCAACGCTTTTTTTGATGGGCTAAATAGAAAACATATTTGTTCCCCGAGCCTCACGTTTAGGCACAAAACTAAGATTTACAAGTTTATTGCGGGTTAAACAAGAATTTTGATTTGCACCTGGATTTTAAATGAATCATCCATGACAGATTTACAGTACTCCTTGTCGCCATATGCAGACAGATTTATGACAGAAGTTGCTACTTATTGATTCTTGGTTAATGAGACTGATTGATCAATAGGGGGACAGGCACTTGGAGGGAGAGGGGTAAAAGCCACAGCTCATTAACTATGCATGAGTATGGAAAGAAAACTAATGGTCATTATCCAAAGTGTCACTCAACAAGGAGGAGTGAAGGACAAACCCAAGCCCACGCATGACGAATCAGAGGGCAAACGCTAATTCACTTATCAGTAAACACCGTTACTGCTGTGCCCACGTGTGTGCATAGTGAAAACCACACGCATTGCAAGCACTGAGCACAATCTGTCACACAGAGACAGACTTATTGATCAGACCCAGATAAACAGAGTAAGGAGGCAGAGGATAGCCTCGTGCAATTGGATAGTGATCAATTAGAGGTCTTTTATTATGGGCATTGTAATGGGCTGAGATGGCTCACCTTGAAGTAAACACAAAAGACATAAAACTTTTTTTAAAAAGTCCTCCATCCAGAATATATTAGGATTGACAGGATATCCAACCCTCTGTGGAACAATAAAGGCTATTTCTATTCTATTTGTTATTCTATTTGTCCCGCAAGAATTTATTCACCTTCATCCATCTCTGCAATCCACATAAAGTTTTATTTGTGCGCCCTCTTTAAGCTACATCAGTTGGTGTTTATTACAAGGCCGTTTTCCTGTGGATGGGAGATACCAACGTGGCTGAAAAAGTCTGTTTCAGAAAAGCATCCATGTCAGAGTGGACTAAGCGTCTTTGCTAAATCCACTCTAAGTAATAATAAACCCATTTGATGCCATATTTAAAGTGATAAAATCAAGTGAATTCCCTCCGATAGTTGAAACTCTCAATCCATATATTTGTCTGTGGATTTGCTTGATCCACCTCTTTTCTGAGACTTTCAAGATGTTTGCTTTTCACATTCATGAAGTTACACTCATGTACTCATTATTCATCCTGACTAATGCTGCTTTTGACTAAATGATCCCAACTGAGGCTTTAGACCACTGACATCTGCTTCTATCAGCAACTTAAAAACCATAAGTAACATGTTTAAGTGATATCACCCAGTGCTAAAGCGAAACAGATATTTCTCTCAAGAGCTCAAAGAGTGAAGATTATTTCTTTAATTAGTTATCTTCTCAATGCAAACTTATGAAGAGAGGCTGCAGTATTAACGCAATACAGACTTTTGTTTGCTTTTCACTAATCATCAGATCAGACTTTGATCATGAAAAGTTTCACAGGGAAAATAAATTCCCCTCAAAACTCATCTACATTTCTGAACGACCTCTTATTATGGCCATTTGGACTCAATTGAGGCTTCCAATGTGAAACAAATAAAGCCCAAATGCTCCATTACTTGTTTATTTTATAGGAAACCACATGAATGCTTTCCATTTCCAGTAACACAATAAGATGTATGAAACCAAATTGGCCAATAGACAGTTCCTCCTCCGTTTTAATCATTGCTCATCGCCTGTTTCTCAGGCAAACCGTCTCGCTTCTGAAATCTTAGTCTGCCACAAGTCTGGCTCATACAGCTCTTCTGTCAATCACGAGCACATCTGAGACCTGAATGGTGCCGACAATGCCTGTTTGATAGATGGACTTGAAATCAAACCACAGAAGAAGAAACAATGTGCTCAAACGATACCACACATATGTTGTTTGTGAGCTACCCATATAACAAAAATAAATAGATAAATCGGTTTATTGTTCTATGGACGCAGATTACTTTACATAACTCAGAACATATCATGATATTCCAGCTCACACAGTACATGTATTGGTCTATTGTGCACAGTGTCTCCCTCCCTCTCCCCCCACCTCACAGCCATATGTTTAACACACTAGCTGAGCTCAGCAGCTGGACAGCCTGGTCACACTTCCTGCAGACATATTGGGCTCTTTAAATATGTGCAGTAACAGGCAGGGGAGGCGAGGATGAAACAGGGTGGGCGCTTTGCTCTTGCAGGAAGAAGAGGGGGTGGAAATCTGTAGGAAATTGCTGTTAAGTGGTTCTTGAGGTTTTGTGGTTTTAGACTCATCAGACCCCAAGTGAGCGGATGGTCCTACTCTGCAGACCTTCAAGTGAGGTTTCGAAGGGGCTGCAAACAATAACACGGTCTTAGATCCAAACCTTTAATCATACATGAATTGAGGTGATTTAATGAAAGAAGGGTTACGGCTACTAAAATAAGTGTGTGATCAACCTGGCAAGTTTGGCTGTAGCTTCACTCCTTCAGGTATAAGAGGTTAAAAGCACATTCCTATCCTTTGAACTTTTCACTTTTTTTTCTTTCTTTTTTTTTTTTTTACATTTGAACCACAAACATCAATGTATTTATGAGGGGTTTTATAAGACAAACCGACTCAACATAGTGAACCACTGTGAAGTGGAAGGAAAAGAGACACATTGTCTTCAAATATTTTTTATAAATAAATCAGAAAAAGTGTGGTGTGCTTTTGAATGAAATCCGCTGAGACCAAATTGCTGTACTTGTCACAAGACTAACAACAAGAACACACCATCTTAACAATGAAACGCGGTGTTGGCAGCATCATGCTGTAGACATGCTTTATTTTTTAGCAGAGACATGAAAGGTGGTCAGAATTGATGTGAAAAATGATGCAGCTAAATATAAGGACATAGTGGAAAACCTGTCAAAGGCTGTCAAAGATTTGAGACTAGTATGGGAGTTTAATGACTAAATATTTCCCCATAATCTTGTGTTAGAATGGTCTAGTCAAAGTCCACATTTACTGACACGGCATAGAAATCTATGCCATGTCACAACAAAATAAGAAAAAGCATAAGAAGTTGGCGTGAAGGATGTTAGGCTCATTGAAGAAACATTCTGATGAGTGAATGCGTTGGATCAAAATACCTAACTGGAAATTTCTTCTTCTCATCTAGAAACCTGATGCCCCGTACTCTGGACGGCCAGATCACCATGGAGAAGACACCGAGCTACTTTGTAACCAAGGAGGCTCCCAGTCGTCTTTGCACAATGAACTGCCACACCAAGCTCATTGTTGTAGTGAGGGACCCGGTAACGCGTGCGGTGTCCGACTACACCCAGACACTCACCAAGAACCCGGGACTACCATCCTTCCAGAGCTTTGCCTTGAAGAACTCCTCCACAGGACCGGTAGACTCCACTTGGAGCGCCGTGCGCATCGGCCTCTACGCCAAACATCTGGAGAACTGGCTCCAGTATTTCCCCCTGT
This sequence comes from Xiphophorus couchianus, assembly GCF_001444195.1. NCBI lineage: Eukaryota > Metazoa > Chordata > Actinopteri > Cyprinodontiformes > Poeciliidae > Xiphophorus > Xiphophorus couchianus. Next base: position 13,515,059 of record NC_040243.1, on the reverse strand, counting down.
CTCACTTTCTGTTTGTCAGCGGTGAGCGACTCGTGTCGGACCCCGCCGGGGAAATGGGACGGGTTCAGGACTTTCTGGGCCTGAAAAGAGTCATTTCAGACAAACATTTCTACTTCAACCAGACTAAAGGTTTTCCCTGTTTGAAGAAGCCAGAGGGGAGCAGCAGGCCTCGCTGCCTCGGGAAGTCAAAGGGCCGACCTCACCCCCAGATCCCATCCGAGGTTCTGCAAAGACTCAGGGACTTCTACAGACCGTTCAACCAGCGTTTCTATCAGATGAGTGGACAAGACTTTGGCTGGGACTGATAAACAACAATCAAGTCTGCCTTAAGAAAAGCCTCTTGATGTTTCTTTGAAATTTTGGAAATCTAAGATTCTCAGGGAGGGGTAAAGGCAAAAATCGTTTTGCCTGTAAATGCAACCTGATATGCAGCACTCATAAACTGCAGTAGTTTATCTGTAGAAGTGGAGCTGAGACAGACCCAGTGCTGCTAATATGCAAATATACACATTGAGGACTTTAAACCACTCTCATATGGTTTGAAGGTTTCATTTTCTTTCTTTTTTTATCTCGTTTTTGTTTATAAGATGACATCATATTTATAGTTTATGTTTAAATGTTTTTATAAAAAAAATAAACCTTTTATTTATTACCATGTACTGTTTATTACATGGCAAAGAAAGACAAAATGGCTTAGCTGAAAGGACATTGGGAATAATGTCATACTACAGCAATGCTTTGACACTTTTATTGTTTTGCTCTGTTTTCTGTTTCACCCAAAACAAGACAATCAGATGATTTGCTACACAGTGCAAAAAATTTGTATTAATTGCAGTTGAAATACAATTTATACCTCAAATGTAAATATTCAATTAAATCTACACATACAAATGTTGTATTTAGTGTTAATTGCAAATTTTTCTAAATTTTATGTGTTTCACAGAGAACCAGCTTTATCTGTTCATCACAAATGGTTACATAGTCATTAACTATTACAAAAAAAACTAAACAAAAAAAACATCTGTCAACATCTGCAAACGTCTCAATCTGCCAAAATTGTAGCGGTACAGGTAAGATATGAACTTGAACTACCATTCAGATTATTTACTGTTTCTGTGAAGGATTGACAGAAACAGTAAAGATAATAATTAATTTGTTTCTTTCAGATGTTAATGAATTGAAAAGAATCCACTAAAGTAGAGCAGCATATCAGATTATTTTTTAACAGATTTTTAACAAAGTTTTGTTGCCCAGTTTTGTGGAAATAGCTTGAAGGATAAAGGTTGGTACAGACAACAGTCTTGTCTGTTACGTCTCCATGGCAACCAAATGCTGTAGATCCAGAACTATTGCAAGAGTCTCTATTTCTTTCATTACTGCTTCAGACTTTATCTCAGACATGCACCACGGCATATGAAACTTTGTCTTCTACACAGAAGGATGCTAGCTGCCTTCTCGGTTAGTAGAGGTGGTGTCAGCAGTCTGGTTGTGGGTGTCGCCGTGAATAATCTATCCTGTTACCCATGGGATGAAAACTTGTGAGGTGATGTTGTTCCCTGTAGGACAGGACTGAGCTGTTCCCAGTTGCTCTCAACCCTATCTTCCACAGATCATATCTTTCTCCCCAGTGAAAATGAGGAAAAACTCATTCTTCCTAGAGGTAAAAGGGAACATATAGAGATGCAATGTTTTTCTCAATACTGACGGGCACTTCAGTAACTAAAATGTAAAACCTCTACTTGCAATAACAGAATCCCAGCACTATAATTTGTCTGGGAAATGAGCAGGAAGCACAATACAGACTCAGAGTCAACATCACTCATCTCTGACTTTATCTACTACAGTATACTGCTACCTACATTCTCGCTAGTTTCTTTTTATCGTACTATAATCAGATGAGCTTTATCACCACCTATGTCTGATCATCAATCTCATTCATTACCATCCTTCTGCTTTGCAAAATAAACCACTGCCAACATAAATGTGTGCTTTGATTCAAACAAGGCTGAAAAGGGCCACACTGAAGGTAATTTCAGCTGGATTTTAAAACAAAGAATAAAAACTTGTTTTTCCTTTGCTCCATGAAGAGAAATAAAACCTTGCATTTGAATGCGGTTGATTGGAACAGTAAGCAGCAAGTTGGAAAGCAAACACACACAAAAATCACAGAACATTTTTATCAAACATTTAGCAACAAAGAAAAAACTAAATCTAGTCTTTAGATTTGGACTTTTTTTTAAATAGAAATTTTAGTCATTTAAACAATTCCTGATTTCACATTATTCTGAGCTAGTTTTGCTTCATGTGGAATTGCAGTAACTTCACTATTTATCATTGTTTTATTTTGTAAGCGATCGATTTGTTGTTAATAAACTGATCAAGTAAGTAAGTATACATCTATCCATCCATCGTCTATACTCGCCTTGAGTTTTGAAGCGCTGGTGTTGATGGTGAAGTCCAGGAGAGAACCAAGATATAAATGATTCATTTTACAAGTATGTTTTGCTTTGGTCTTTCACAAAACAAATACAAACAAATCACATTCTTTGCTTATGAGGTTAGATGCGAGTGGCTCAGAATTTCCTCTTGAAAGTCTTTAACAGTGTGGCACTTTGGTATAAATGTTTTTGGGTTTTTTGGGTTTTGGAAGCCCAGTTTTGTGGAAATAGCTTGAAGGATAAAGGTCAGTACAGGCACTTCTCCAAAATGTGCCACGATCCAGAGAAAGTAGGAGTAATTTGTCCAAATGAAGCACAGAATTTCGCTGCGCTCCAATCAAAATAAATGAACTGGTTTTCGTTAGTGTGTGCGAGTCTGACTCAGTATGAAGGTCTTTCCCAGCCTTGAACTGGGTAAATCATGTGGCACTGGCTCTGCAGCTGTGTCCCCATAGAGAAACCAATGATCCTGTTTTCATTCATTTGGAAAGGAATAACAGGATGTAATGAACCAAGACTGCTTTACCAGAAACCTTGTTGGAATTCTCCTCAAAAACGGAAAACCCTCAGTAACAGGTCAAGATTTTCTCCATCAAAGAATTACAGGATGCAGAGGACAATTGTTTTTAGCAGCGTTGTATCAAATAATCACTGTTAAACCCCCCAAAATGTGCAATTTAAAGGGTTTTAGTAGCAGTAGAGTGCTTGACATCTTTTGTCTATTAGTGTTGACACTGAGCCTGTAGTTTTCACTCTTCTCATATCACAATTGACCTGCACTTTTTAAGTTCATAAAAACTTTTGTGCTTAAAATTACTTTCCAAAAAAGTGACTTTAGCCTAATTTGTTACAACAACGTGTTTTGTTTGTTAAGAGGAATTAAACATGTTCTACATTGAGACAACTACAAGCCCCACTTGAATCTGGGAAATTTTGTAAAGAGAATTAAAGATTAAGGTGATGGCAAGACCTTTCAGGCACTCCTCACAAAAACATAAACTGTGAAAAAGAGTACCTGTGAAAATATACCAAAAATTGGTTAACAATTATAAGGGTGTGACTTTTAAAATGCAATTAAAGGTTTTTTTCTGTTGAATAATGAGAAAGAGAAGAGTATTGTGGTTTGAATACATCTCTTCCTCTTCATCATCGCTCGGCATTTATTCGTTTTTAGCAAAACCAGCGTACTAAATATTCAACAGGTACTTCATGTTTTATATACGGTGTAATTTTGCTCCATTCCAGATTGATTTCTTAACTTTAACTGTTTATCGTGGCATCATTAAAGAGAAATCACAGGGTCCTCTTTGTTCCCTCCACAGTGGAGGCCACATGAACAGTTTAAGGCCTGCGTGTGTTGTGGCCTTTAATTACGGAAGATGTGAGCTCACACAGAAACCCCTGCTTCTTTCTTTGTGGGCTCAGAATTGACAACAGAGCTTTTTTCATTCGCATGTACAGGCCTTGCAGATGTAGTGGCCTGTAAGGTTAAAAAAGGAACAAACATCTTCACTGGTGAAACAACCAAGGACAGGAACCCAGTGGAAAAACCAAACCTACCCCATGCTCCGTAACGAGTGGAAATTTGATTGAACAAAACAAAACAAAAAAGACTTCTAAGTGATTAAGACTGAGCTTTTTTGTGTGTGGAAATGTCTGAGTTGCAAATGAAATGACGTGTGTATTTATGAGTTTCATGCAACGCACTCACATCACACATCACACACTCAGCACCTCCTGCCTCTGTAAATTTCAGTCAGGATTTCTGTTTTGTTGCTATTCCCGGCTTTAGTTTTTAAAGACCCACACTAAAATTTTAAATATCCAACTCTAACTTCCCTCCTGAAGTGTTTTGCTACTCTATAATAATTACGCAGCATGCTGCTGATAGAGCTGTTCTGTGCCAGCCCAGCAGCCGAGTTGAACAGATACACCCATTTTGCCAGCTGGAAAAGACATTAATGTCCTTAAAGGGTAATCCCCAGAAGTAAGCTTTCCCTAAATCAGCATAACATCATGGCACTTAGGATAATCTACAGCTTTCACTAAACACTTTTAATTATGTGAGAAATTCAGCTGAGTTGAAGGACAGGCAAGTAGTGGCCTGTTGTGATAGAGGCAATGTGGCTTACTGCTCAGAGCGCTATGATGTCAGTGGGCAGCTTGAGTGGTTGGGTAAGAAAGAAATTAGCCTGATGTGGCTGGATGTGCTTCCCGTTGCCTTTGTTATGTAGTCAGTGGGTGTTGGGGCAGTGGCAACCCCATTCATATGATTTATTGAGTCAGATGTACAAATTCATAATCCAATATAAACTTCAATTTTGACCCTATACTGCATGAAAGCTTGAATCAATTTCATGCAATCTTACCTTTATTTTTACATGAAGTCACTATACTTATCCTTCTCCACAAACAGCTCCATCACACTGCTCTAAATTTTTTTGTTTGTCTCTCATTTTTGTCTTCATCTTTTTAAAAGTATGGCAACATCAAGGTGATTCCCATAAATCCGATATAATTTCATAGCTCAGAATGGTTTCTAAACCCTGCTACTCATCCAGCTATTGGATAAAACGGGTTTAAAAAAAAAAAAGCATTACAAAGCCAACCAGAGAAATAAAACGCATTAAGTTTAAAAGTAGGAATAAAATATTAGATTTCCAAGAGGACAGATGTCTGGTAAAAGAAAGAAAAACACATTATAATCTCCCTTTATTTAGTAAAAACTGTTAGGATTTAGTTTCTTCTTCATGATCAGGGACCACTACCATCTTGTTAAATCCTGGGACTCCAACTTTATTTGATGAGAGAGCGACTTGAGCTGGAAAGATTTTGGTCACAGCAGTTCAGTGAAAACAGGAACTCAAATATGGGCTTAGGGAATTTTATTGCAGCGTTACATAAAATTGTTTTTCTGGACACACATGCTTCTGGAAAGACCTCTGCAGTTTTTTTTTAGCCTTTAAAATGCCAACTCTTGTCTGCTCATGGGGCCCTGATTAGGAAAAGATGGAGGATGAAAATTCACAGACATGCTTCCAGTCAGTTTACGAGGTACGAATGGAGACGCTGCTGCCAAGTAGAGGGAAAGCTTTCACACTAAAAATAAAAATCTGTGGAAATGCTTTTGGAAAGTTCTTTATTTTCATTTGGCTGTGGCCACATTTGAACAAAAATAAAGTGCCTCATATTTAGCCAATAAAACCATAACATGTTCCCTTAACATAACTCACCTGCATCTCTGTTAACTAAACTGAAAAGGTTATGCACCAGTATTTATTGCATAAGTTTTTTTTTCAGTTGTCAAAGTCCTCATTTGTGTAATTATAGAACCACAGTATTTAATGACTAGTGAAATAACTTCATCAGCTTTCAAAACTATTCCTGCTTCTTATACTTTTAAAAAATGTTCATCAGTGTGTTTTATTTTGGATTTGGACCAATAGACTAAAAAGTGTGGTACTGTATACCGGTATAACTCTGCCCCTTTTCCACTAATACCTCAAAATAATCAAATTGATTATCTTTAGAAGTCACCTAAAGTCTTTCTTTGTGCAATTTGATCTGAATAAATGCAACTTTTTACCTGTGGGGTTTGTTGGTGAACAGTATTGAACCAGCAGCATAATTAGGATCAATAAGTATACACTGTAAAAAAATAAAATAAAATAAAAATCTGTAAGTTAACGAGCCTGTAAGTTACGGTAAAATACCGGCAGCTGTGGTTGCCAGAACTGTACTATAACAAATACAGTAAAATTCTGGCAACCTCAACTGCCGGTAGTTTACCGTAAATTAGTCTTTTTCTTTTTTTTTTTACAGTGCAGCATGCAGTTTGGCTCTATCCACACTGTGCAACATGGTGGTGGTAGCATGATCCTATGGGAAGTCAGAGTTCAGGGGAAGATGGAGCTGAATGTGGGACAATACTGGAGGAAAACTTCTTAACAGCAGCAAAACAACCCCAAACAACAAGCGCTAAAATGGAATGGCTTAAATCATGTGCGATCAAGTCAAAGCCCGAACATAAATCCAACCAAGAATCAGTGGTAAGACCTGAAAACCTATGTTTACTAACGCTCTCCATCTAATCACCCTGAGCCTGAGCTGTTTAAAAGGGAAGGATGGGTCAACCTCTCCTGAAAGACATGTGGCTGCAAGAATGTGGCTCCTCAAAGTACTGACTCAGGCTGAATGTGAACGCAAAACACAGTTTACAGTGCTTTTACTGTCACTAAAATACATTAAAGTTTACTGCTGTAACATGAAAAGGGAAGGAAAAGTTCAAAAGGGTGTGAATACTTTTGCGAGGCACAACATTAACTAGATCAACGGGCAAAAACTCAGTCTTCAGATGTTTGAAGGTGGTAGTGGCATAAGTTAGCAGACATTAAGTTGTAATAGTGAACAGTGGTTCTAAATTCCAACTAGGGGTTTTTAAATGTTTGTGGAATGACACAGTGTGAAAAATCTCAAAGGATGTGGATATTTTCTTTTTTGTAAAGCATGGTAATTATGCATGAATATCAGTTACAGCCTGTCAAAATTTCAGGATACATTAGAAGAAAACAGTGGGCATGTGGTTAACGTGCTACAATAACACATTTACAGTCCTGACATGCAAGATAGCCCTTCTGTGTGTCGACAAAATAACAAATTAAGCCAATTTGCTAACCCTGAGCATGATTCCCGGTGATGTTCCATGTCTTCCATATCCTCTCTGACTCAGAGCCTCCTAAACTTCTGAGTGTTGGTGGTTGTGTCCTCAAAATAGCCACACCACAGACCCGTCTGGTGGCATTCAGAGCAGCACGCAAAGCCAGGCATCACAAATTGCCATTCTGAAAATGGCATTTTGATTCTTTCTTCCAGGGGGAAAAGGGCCTTGTTCTGCAAAAGAATGGACAGTTTTAAGTGTCATTAATGGATTTATTTTAATAATTTAAGTTCACATAAGGTAACATTGAATTTCGTCAAAATGACATTGAGTTATGCGTCTTTGTCAGGGTTTTTGAACTTATATTGGACCAATAATGGAACATTTTACTTTTGAGTAGAATTGATCCATGTTCCATTTATTATTAATCGAAGGCAACTCTAAACAGATGCGTGTTTGGCCTCAGTGCTTCAGCACTTTGCAGTTTTCTGGAAGTTTGGCCCAGATTATTGTAGCATACAATAAAACCTAAAATCTGCTTCTTAATGATTGGTTCTGATTCTGGGGATGCTAGAATAAATAAATAAAACGTGCATGTTTCAGATCATTTCTGCTCATTTTTCCGATATATTGCTCTATTTATGATTTATTGTAGGGAAGTGAAACGGGTTAAGAGTTACATTGTTCATAATAACTACACAGATGTTGATCTAACCATATCTCATTTTAAATTCTCTTTGACTTTTGCTTAGATTTTTATGCTTACCTCACTTTTATTTATATATAGGAATATTTATATATTTACTGCTTTATATTTCTATTTACTTGTCAGCCATACATTTATTTATATTAATTTATTTCTAAAAATGTTTATGTATTGTCTATATATTAATATTTATTTATTATACTTTTTATTGGTAGTATATTTATATTTTGTTTCTTTATATGAATATTTATTTATTTTATTTTGTCTTTATTTTTAATAATATTTAATTTTATTTAGTTTTTAGGAAGGCATAATTTTTCTGGTATTAAAATAAATACTTGTATTTATTTATTTTTACCTCTGTTAAAATCCTGTCTTGGGATTGTTTGACCCTCAACAATAACTCATGCAGGGACACAGTACCAACGCTGCGCTGACAGGTGTGTGAAAATGTCCTCTGATGTCTTCATTCCCCTTACAGCGCCACGGTTTGGCTCCGTTTTCTCCAGGCTGACGTCACCGTTGGCTTGTGTTAGATCGGAAACCTGTGGTCTCCGTGTAATCCAGGCTCCCCTCAGAAGAGTCAAATGTACCTTTTTGGGCCGGGGCTTGATGACAACATCCCCTGTTAATGTGGTGAGCGTTAAATCAGAGCCGGGCTCTGGCTTTGAAGCCTTTGTTAATAGCCGGGAGAAGGTAATACCTCCAATCACACAAAAGAAGAGGAGTTGTATGATTCATATCTTATAAAAGACAACATCTGCTGTGAACATAAGCGACACAAAGCGCCACTCTTACTCTGTGGTGGGGGAAACTGGTCTGTGGATATGCTTCCCAGTTCCCAGCTCTTATTAAATGTTGTGATAAATGTTAGAATGATGGACACATGTGTTCCCTGACGACCAGGATAGGTGAGTCTTCCAGACAACATGCCCTACAGGTGAGACATGATGATGTTTTCTGACTCAGGTTACAGCAAAGGAGCCTGGGACAGGTTGATGGAGACTTTGTTTGATGTTGAAAAGAGAGAAGCCCGTGGGAGAACAGCGCCCGAACCTGGGAAAGCTGTGAAAAGGCACCTCTCAACAATGTGGTTATGTTATGTTAAAAGCACACATCAATATTGCTATTTAAGCACTGAGGCGTCGCTGATCATTTGTTACGTGTTGGCATTGTTTTTCTCACTTTGAGCAGAGGATTGCATGTGATTTAATCCAACCATTGCAGGAAAACTGATCTCAGCAAATCCAGAATAGAGTAAAAACTTTTCCAAACTTAAGCAAAACCAAAGAGGATCATTTCCTAGCATGTGTCCTTAGAAAAAAATCCTTTACTGATACAGCTATTTACAAAAATGAAGCTGAAAGCCAAGCAGAAATTTCTGGAAATGCAGTCAGGGTTTGATTTTGTAAGTTTGCTCACTTGCAAAGAAACAAAAAGTCTCTTAAAATATACTATATATATAGAGAGAGAGAGAGCATTTAGTCATAAACAGAGAGTGAATTAACCAAAGATCTGAAAAAAGTACATTTCATAGAAGTTCAAATTGATTTGCATGTCACTAAGTGAAAGATTCCCAACAAAACTTGGGTTGGCACTCAGCTTTGAGAATTTGTTTTATTGGCAAGCATAGCAGTGAGATGTTTTTTATAGTTGGTCACCAGGTTTGCACACATCAGGGATTTTGGCCCACTCCTTTATCCATGCTGTAATCCTTCATGGTTTTTGGCAGTAGCTTGGCACCTCAGAGCCTCAGCTCTCACTACACATGTACTGTAAGAATGAAATCTGGAGACTGTCCATACTTTACTAATATCTTCAGCCAAGATTTTGTTGCTTTAAAGGTGAATTTTGCCACTTCTCTCAAAATCTTTGTCTGATCATAGGATTAGAAAGCTGGACAGAGTGTCGGTTTTAATCAATTTTAACTATGTAAAAATGAGCACATTTCTTTATATTTTCTAGAAATTTAGCATCAAATTAGTTGGAGGAATGGAAATGTATTGAAGTGACTTAAAGGAATACCTAAAATAATTTCATGCCACAAACATCAACATTTTTTAAAATTAAAAAACAATCTTAGAATCAGAAAATAAATCACCTGTAAAAAAATATTAATTTTACTTATAGTTGAATTTCAAATATTGAATCTTTGTAATAAAGCACTTTATCAAAGTGTGTGTCAACATTTTTAAATCTCTGCTGATACATCGTCCATTAAAAGATTTTTATATCCTTGACCCAGATTTGAGTTCAGTTAACAATACAAAATAATAGAAGATAATAAGAGTCAGGCTTAGATTAACCTGATCACGCAGCAATCTCTAAATCAACCAAATCCCAATTAGGGAAACTAATCATAGTTTGTGGCTCAGTGTTGCCATCTGCTGGCTTCTCTCAGTCAGTTAGCGCATTTCTTCCTCCTAGTGGTCTGGTCTCTCCACTTTGAAATTCATAGTAACTACGTCCTCGATGCCAGCCTGCAGCTCATCGTGCTCCTGCACGGCGGAGACCCCTTTAGGGGTCCCGGTCAGGATGAGATCCCCCTCTTCCAGGCTGATGAATTCGCTAATGTAGCTGATCAGATAGGGTACCGAGAAGATCATCTGCGAGGTGCAGCCGCTCTGCCGAAGCTGGTCGTTCACTTTCAGCCAGAGCTTGACCTTCCCCGGGTCAGGGATGCGATCTTTAGGGATGAAGTCGCTGACAGGGCAGGAGGTGTTGAAGGCCTTGGCCAGGGTCCAGGGCAGACCCTTGGACTTACACTCGTCCTGGATGTCCCGGGCTGTCATGTCCAAGCACAGCGCGTACCCCGCTACGTGCTCCATGGCGGCGGACTGGGGAATGGCTGTACCCCCTTTGCCGATGACCACCCCCAACTCCACCTCGTGGTGCAGGTTGCTGCTGTAGAGAGGCACCAGGATGGGGGAGCCCTCTCTCACATATGCAGATGGCGGTTTCAGGAACAGGACAGGCTCTGTAGGAATGGCGTTTTTAAGCTCTTTTGCGTGCTCTGCGTAGTTTCTCCCCACGCAAATTATCTTCCGTCCCCATTCCCAGAACCGAGAAATATTCCGTGATGCCATCATGGGAAAACTTTAACTTAGTGTGTGTAGTTTGAGGCGCTACGAGCAGGTCAGCCCTGGAAACTTTGACCGACCTGAAATAAAACCATAGACATAGAGGAATGAGATGCCGCTCTGGCCTCGTTTACCCGAAGAGACGATGCTTCAGCACGCCCGCCATGTTACGAGTGGCAGGCTTGCCTTTGAAAGAAAGAATATCAGTTCATTCAGTAAATTCCATAATCCACCCATCTGGTATCTATGTCTGTGCAAGGTTGGGTACACACTGGAAAAGTCCCCAGTACATTGCAGGTCAACACAAGATACGCACACACACTCACGCCCCCCCACCCCCCCTCCACACACACACACACACACACACATATGGACTAAGAGGACCATATTATCCAAAGAAATATGGAGAACAGGCTGGGACTTGAACCCAAAATATTCTTGTTGCAAGGCAACTATGCTAGCTGTTAAACCATGCAGCCTAAATCTTAGAACTACCTGGAAATCAAAATAATTTGTTTCTGAAAATATACTATCCATCCATTTCTCCACACATCTATTATTCTCTCTGTACCTCAGTCAAGTTATATATTTGTGAATCACTTTTTTTTGTCTACTCATCTATATCTACACTACTTTCTACACCCTTTTATCCATACAGGGTTATTTTGGGTTATAGTACATTTACAAACGATTTTAAGGTGATTAGATTAAATAAATAAATCAGTAAGATAAAATAAAAAGGTGCAATGGAATGAAAATGAACAAATTCAACTGAATATAACAAAAACAAGTACACTGACACAAATATTATATAATAATAATAATAAATAAGTTTAGGACTTATTGAGTTAACTCTGACACTAACAATATGGCGGCGACGTCTCAACCAGGAGATTATGCAGCATCTAACGCGCCTGTATCTATGCCAAAGAACTTGATCATCAACCTACGGCAAGCCAGAGGAAACCTATACATAAATAAAACTTGAGATCAAAACCATTCATTTTCACATTTGATCTGTTTATATTTGTCACATAAATGTTTATCACGTAAACAAAACAAACGGTAAGTGTTGATCAAATGCGTAGCCACAGACTGATTATCATCATTTAGACAAAATACCTTCACGATTTGATTGGTAATGTCTAGGAGGATGGCGCTGATTAGGAGGCGGAGGCGGAACTGAACCAAAACCAAACTTTTCTGGTTAGTTCAGCCGTGATAAGATTTTAGTAACTGTAATGTTAATCAAGTCACTTGTGGGGAGTGCCTGCACTCTGATAGGAGCAGCTACAGCGATAAAGTTTGGTATGTCCGAAATGTTTTACAGTTGGCTAGCATGTTAGCCTGATTAAGTTCGATGTCACGTACTTATATGCTGATGATGTGTTTATGTTTGTGTCTCCAGTGAGGCGAGTGAACACAGCTGGCCTGTCTCTGTATTGTTGTTGTTACAATACTTGTTTATAAAATCGGACACAGTAAAGTTGTAACTGATGTTCAAATATTAACTAAAACAACAACATCAACACAAAACGATTGTGTCTTTAAAGAGGATGGTTAAGCTAACGTTTAATTTTAGGGTGGTCAACACGTCGTCCGTATGCTCTTACTTTTAACAGCATAAAACACGTTTTAATGAGCAAACTGCGGTCACAGTAATGGGTATAAAGTCAACCTCAAAGTGTTTCTATCAACACATGTCGTCTTGTGTCCTTCCATGAAGCGCCTGTGGAAGTGAAAGCCCAGACAGCCGCTCTCCTTCACAGCACGGTGAGGAAATCCCACCTGGTCCAACAAGCCAACATGAGGGTCGAACTTCTGCCGGCGCTCAGTGACAACTACATGTATCTGCTGATCGATGAAGAGTCAAAAGAAGCTGCCATTGTTGATCCAGTGGAGCCAATAAAGGTCTGTACTTATGATGGCAAATGAAATGTGTAGGTAAAGTTTTTGAATAGCAACATAAGCTGGTTTTATGTGGTTTTGTAAAACTTTTTTTTTTTGAAAATCATTTTATTCCTTTGTCCTTGATAGGCTGATGAAATATTAAATTAGTAGATTTCTCTTGGAACTTGAGAGCTTCTTCTCTCATGGTGAATCAAACATGAGAGAGATACTGTAAGCTGCGTGGCTATGATAATCCAGGCACAGAGCATGGACATTTCTGCAACTTGCGAAACTGAAGGGATTTTGAGAGAATGACTCAGTCAGTCAAGTGACTGGGGTAAAAACCACAACTGCAGGCTCATTGATATTAACACATCTGCTTCAAAAAGAATTTTAAAGTTGACCTTAGAACACTTTTTTTGGACAACAGAAAATGAATGGAAAAGCATCCAAAGTCCAAACAGAAAGTTTGAACTAACTTCAGATAACTTGGAGAACCATTAATCACACTGAAGACCAGCTGCAGACACGTTGATTTAATACCTAGTTTTAGATTAACTTAAGAAGTGAGTGTGCATGGTTGTTTGCCTTGTGTCTTTCTGTTTGTCCTGTGACGTTCTCCACCTCTCACCCTATGACAACACAGACAGACTCTAGACCCAGCCCTCTTCCACCCTACAGCAGATGAGGCAGTAGAAATTTGTAGACAAATTGGTAGATGATAAATAAGATTTTTTCAACTCTATGTTTTTTTTTATGCGTCTTTGCTTAAACACTACTACATTAAGGACTGAATAACCTCAGTCTGCCATTACATTTTTGAAGAGGCCTGTTAATAAATTCATATGGTATGGATTTTATTTTTTAAGTCTCTTATTTTTCTGGGGTTTTTTTTCATTTAGATGTGTTAAACAAGGGAGATCCTGGATGTTTAGGACTGTAAACACCTCGTATTCTCATTGTTTTTGAACATATTCAAGGCTCTATTGACACAAACTCCTTTTACGTAAAATCTTCTTCACACCAGGTGACTCAAACTGACATACAAAGCTTCCACTATCAGTCTGTCCTTGCTTGATTCACAGCACGAATTAATCCCATTTTAGCTCTCACCAGCCGTTTTTACGCCACTAGCATAACCTTACTCTCTAACATAACATCGGTTCTTTTTCTGTCTTCATCAGGTTGTGGAAGCTGTCAGAAAGCACGGCGTTAAACTCACAACCGTTCTGACTACCCATCATCACTGGTATGTTTCGTATTAACGTATTAGCATTAACAAGTTTAACCCAAACATGTACTGGCTTTACACAATTCAGGCTTTATCCATCCATACATGTTTTATGCCTGCAACGCGCCTCTTCTTCTGCTCTTGTAGGGATCATGCAGGTGGAAATGAGAAGATGGTGAAGCTGATGCCAGGGCTGAAGGTCTACGGAGGAGATGACAGAGTTGATGCAATAACGAAGAAAGTTTCTCACTCAAACACCTTCAAGGTAAGAGCGTAGCATTGTTCTTTCCTTATTATAATACTACAGTAAGCTCCCCCCGGCTAAAGAGCTCACCTTTTATTCATTTTTTATTTTTTTAAAGCTTGGCTCACTCATTGTGAAATGCTTGTTCACACCCTGTCACACAACCGGCCACATCTGTTACTATGTGACTAAAGAAAGCAGCTCTGAGCCACCTGCTGTTTTCACAGGTTTGCAAATGCTATGACCTTTCTTACACGTTCTGTTTAAATGCAATGTAAGTTGTATCCCTCTTTCTTGTTTGTTTTTTCTCTCTTTTTCTACATGCAGGTGACACGTTATTTGTGGCCGGCTGTGGTAAATTCTTCGAGGGTACGGCAGAGCAGATGTACAAAGCCTTGATAGAAATCCTGGGACGTCTTCCCCCTGAAACGGTAAATGTAGCACCATGTAAATCAAATATGTGTGTATTTACTTGAGATTTTATATGATAACCTGACACAAAGTAACTGTGGAACTAAAATAAGAATAATGCACCATTTTTAAAAGTGTATGTTAGAAATTGTAATTACAAAAACAAATCTGAATCTGAAAAACGGATCCCATCTATCTGTATTTTAATCTACTTTACTACATTATCCGAACTGTACTGATGGTATGTACATGATAATTGCACACTGTTGTACTTTAAAACATAAACGCATCAGTGCTGATTTTTTTTTTCCCCATAGAATCTTAAAAGGTAGACTTCTTGAACCAATAAAAGACCATAACCTTTTATTGTTTTTCTGGTGTTTGCAACATAACCTGATAGTGTCTAGTTGTTATCGCAGGAGGAACCTAACTTCTGTTTTTCTTTGTAGCGTGTTTACTGTGGCCACGAGTACACAGTCAGCAATCTGAAATTTGCACGCCATGTTGAACCGCATAATGAAGTCATTCAGAAGAAGCTTGCATGGGCAAAGGTACTGGACTTTTGTGCCATCGCTTCAATCAGATGTCTAAAAAAAACATCCAAGTCTTTGTAAAGATTAAAGCTTCCTGTGTGTTTGCTTTTTTTTTCTGCAGGAGAAATGTAGTGATGGAGAGCCAACTATCCCGTCCACTTTGGCAGATGAATTTACATTTAATCCCTTTATGAGAGTGAAGTATGTACAGCCTGACTGACAATTATAGGATTGGAGTTTATTTAAAACTAAATAAAGAGGTGTTTTTTTTTTAAACTCACTCACATTCACTTTGATGTTTCTTTTAGAGAGAAGTCTGTTCAAGACCACGTGAAGCAGACCAATCCCATTGAAACCATGAGAAGCCTTCGGAAAGAAAAAGACAACTTCCGGGTCCCGAAGGAGTGAAGTCCAGTGTGTTCCTGTTTTTACCCCCTTAAAGCACTGCAAGTTCTACATTATATTAAAGAATAATTACAAGTCAACCTCAACACCATTTAAAATAGATCCACTACATTTACCCCTTACTGAATGTGCCCAGTTATACTACTTTAGACTCAGATGTATGAAATTACTAGATGTTCTCATCCTGTTATGTGAGGTTTGTTTGGCTGATGGTGATGGGACTGTTTTGAAGAATATATGGCTTTAAGAGATGAATTTATTGTAATTTGTAAATGCTTAAAATATATATTAATATATTGATGTACTAACAGTTTCATTCAGTGTTTAAATTGGCCCATTTCATAAAACAGGGAGCCGTGTAAGGAACAATCAGCCATATGTGTATATGGTTTCTGTAAGTGGATTTCATATGAAGTAATAATCTCATTTAAGATCAACATTGTTTTACTCTGATTGCCTTTGTGTTGGTTCTATATTTGCTTAAAGCCTCATTTGAGTAAAATGCAGCAGAACCTATACTTAATTTCTCATCTTATTATGAGTGGTTGGTGTTGTCAGCATTACTGGTTAGATTTCCTGAATGTTTGTAAAGCACAATCTAAAAAGAACACCGCATGATGTTCTTTGGAAAAAGCAATAAAACACATCTGTTGGAAGAAAGTCAATGGAAGGATGTTTTTTGATGTATCAGAAATCTTTTTTATGAGACAAGGTACTTTGGTGTCTTTTGTGTGCATGTACTATATGTGTGTGGTGAAATATGTCTAATAGTGGCAAGGAAGCAAATAGAATTGGACATTTTTTTACCCTTTTTACCCTTCAACTTGACTGCCGGGTCAAATTGATCCGAACAGTATGTAACATGTAGATGCAGGGGGTTACAAATGTGTAAAATGAACCATTTTCAATTTATATGTAGAGTGTATCTATTAAGACAAATAGAAAAAGTTTCATGCATAAAAAATACTTTCAACTATTTTTAAAACATTTTTTAACTTTAAAACAGGTCGATTTGACCCGCAACACAAAAGGAGGGTTAAATATACCAAGTGACTCTGAGAGAATAAATGTTTTTTATTTGTTTTTTGTAAATTTAAAATTGATCTCTAGTACTAAATAAGTCCCAGTAGGTGTTTACCTGTGTGATTTTATTTTATTACGCATAACTTGATAAACTTGTAAATTAAATGTGAATCAAGTAATGCATACCCAATTCTAAGTTAAATGACTGCGGCTGATCTTCCCATTTGTAAAAACATAGATGTTATGCTTTTTAATGCATTTATTTTTCATCCATTTTTGTTAAGCTGAGGTGGTTGATTGTGGTTTGGGCCTCATACAGCCTTAAGCTCTGACTGACATCATGTGAAAAGAAATTAAACTAATTTTTAAAGCCCAATATAAACACTCAGCAATAATTCAAGCTGATATGCAGTTAATATTTCTGTGATTTTTACCAAATTGGGCATTTCTGCTAACGGTTGGATTTGTCTGACTCGATTAAAATGTCTGCGTTATGACGTTTGACGCAATGGCTTTATTAGGGCACGATAACTTCCTGGTCTGAATGCAAAACAGAGCTTTAAAAACGTTACCTTCTGTTAGTCGATGCGCTTTGATGAAGTTATTGTCAAACAAGCCGGAGAAAGCGTTTAACCTAGTTAATAACCGAGCTGGGTTTACAGAGTGTGCTACACAGTGTGGATTGGTTTATAACCAATTAGCACAGATATTACAGGACGTGTGTTGTGGTTTGTGGAAACGTCGCGTGCCGGGGTGCGTGCATGCGCGCGTGAGAGCCATGAAGGTGAAGGTGATCTCCATCCTGGAGGACAACTACATGTACCTGGTGATAGAGGAGCAGAGCAAGCAGGCCTTAGCCGTGGACCCCGCTGTACCTCACCGGGTGAGCCGTGAAAGGGATTCACGGTGGAAGAGAAAAATAATGGCACTTTTACAAAAAAGTTTTATTACATTTTTAATTGAGAAAAATTTATCGATAGGAACACATTGAAGTGACATATTTTACAAATAAATAAATGAATAAATACAAATAAAAATAAAAGCCAACTATAACGAAAATATTATGTTGCATTTTTATCATTTTATTTGTGTTTCTTTAATGTAATGGCTAACTTTTTTTTTTTTGACAGCTGCTGGAAATTGTCAAAAGAGAAGGCTTGTTTCTCGTTGCTGTTCTCACAACGCATTACCACTGGTAAGGTTAGAATATGGGTCCAAACAAACTACACGTATTCAGTCCGTTATCATTTTAATTTGACAAATTATCTATTTTATTCAAGTGTGATTAGCTATGAGCCATAGCTCATATAGAATTTGATGAGCTGATTAGCTTAGTTACATACCTACATTATCTTATTAAGAGTAGTTAGTGGTGCTTATAGTGTAGGGACAATATTCAGAAATATTTGTAAATTTGTTCTTAGAAGCGTAGTATAGACATAATTGCTTTCTGACTGACTGCTCATCTACAGATGTTACTCTCCAGCCTAGGCTTGTGAAAAATAACTTTTCTGTCATTCCCTGGAAACAGTATGATGGAAAGTGTCAGCAGTTTTGAAGACATAACTTTTAAAACCTCAGTATACCCTAATATGGGTAACTGCATCATATTTGTACAACTGAGCTGTGTTTCTTTTGTTTTCGTTTGTGCTTCCAGGGATCACGCTCGTGGAAATGAGGCTCTGGTGAATGAGGTTCCTAGCCTCAAGGTTTATGGGGCGGATGATCGGATCAAGGGGCTCACAGATAAAGTCACAGACTCTCAGGAACTGAAGGTAAACAGACGTCGTCTTTGACACTAAAAACATTTACCAGTCAGGGTTGCAGTTTAAGACGATATTTTCTCCATTTGCAGTTTAACTCCATCAATGTGAAGTGCCTGTTCACTCCTTGCCACACCTCTGGTGATATGTGCTACTACGTCTGGGAGGATGAATGCACAGACGCGCCCGCTGTGTTCACAGGTCTATGTTTGTACACGTAAAGGGCTGAATAACCAGTTAAATCTCCCATTTTTTGCATTAAGAAATTACGCCTCCGCTAGCTGGTTTTGTTTAATGTAAAGGGAGAGGCACCATAGTTCTCTTTGTCATCTAGTTCTCTCTTTTGGCTTTCAGGAGACACGTTGTTTATTGGTGGATGTGGGAGGTTTTTGGAGGGCACAGCAGAACAGATGCACCACAATCTCACCAAAGTGATTGCTTCCCTACCTCAAGAAACAGTGAGTTAGTCAAACAAAAAAAATCCTACTACTTAATTTTAGGCCATTTTTGCACCAAATTAGGACTGGCACGCTGTCACTGTTTATTGGCATAGAGCTCATGTATGGTTTCAGCTGCATTGTTGAAATCCTTTCAGTTACTTCTGACGGGAAGTAATGTGGAAAGCTCCAATGTCACCAAAAGTGGTGGTGTGTCTGATATTCTCCTTTAACCACAAACATTTTTCCTATTATGCTCAAACCAGTCGGGAAACTTTCAAGCACAATAGACAGTGTGTTGAATTCTTGATGCACCAACGAAAACCTCTCCAAGAATCTGTTTAAAATATATTTTTTTTAAAACAGAAAGTGTTCTGTGGACATGAGAACACTATCAAAAACCTAAAGTTTGCACTGCTGGTGGAGCCAGAGAACGAGAAGGTCAAAGAGATGTTGAGCTGGGCCAGGGTGAGTAAGATACATCCAAAATGTTAAATAATAATACTGTTTATAATTATTTACTTTAGGTCAATTCACATACATTTTTACAGCATTTTTGGTCAAAAAAACAAGCAAACAAAAAAAACAAATTGCTTGAGTTTAGAAAAAATATGCCTCATTCATAGGTTGACTGATTCATTTAATTAACTTTATGATCCATAAGGCATTTCCTTTAACAATACTCAAGCTTTTTGTGTTTATTTCCTCATAGTTGTTAAAATACTGCTTAGTATAAATTAGATTTAGTCATTTGTTAATAATCTATGACATAGTAATAGTGTTAGGTGCTCTGCGTGTAATTTAATTCTTTTTTTATTAATTTTTTCCATATGTATGCTTTGCTCTCCATTGCCAGGCAAGAGATGATGACGACAAACCCACTGTACCATCCACACTAAAGGAGGAGTTTGATTACAACCCCTTTCTCCGCCTCTCGTGAGTTTTTATGTTTAGCTCATATACAGTGTTTATGGAACACGAAAGGTATGCCTAGATGAGTATTTTTTAAGTGAAAGAATGTAGAAACATTTTTTTTTATTGTTTTAACTTTTAATATGAGAAGAATGTGAGCTGGAATGTTCAGTTTCTGTGTTTTTAATCTGTCCTAATTTATTATTATTGTTATTATTATTACAGGGAGAAAGCAGTGCAGAAATTTACTGAGAAGATGGAGCCTGTAGAGGTGATGAGAGTCCTGAGAAAGGAAATGGATAAATTTAAGAAGCCCAAGGAAAGACTTCCGCCTCAAGCCATGTTGGCTTTGCAGTGGGGTCTGCTCATGAGCTCTAAGGACCATTTAAGTCCAGCGATTAAAGACAGTGACTGAATGTTGCATCACGCTAAAGACCGTGGAAGCCCTGTAGCTGTCTCTCTTAAATTAAGAGATATTAGTGGGATTTTATTTTTGTTATAAATCAGCATTTTTGCACATTTAACGCAAGGTTGGGACACAGAACTGTGCTAATTAGCTCGACCCTGTTCTATAAATCCGTTTGCTTTTATGGCTCATAATCTGTGGTCAGACCCATTCATCCATAGCAATACTAATAAATGTAAAGTTTGAATGTGGAGTAAATGCCTAAATGTACAGGATGAGTTATTTTTATAAAAGTGTTTAGGACATTTTCAGAAGCCCAAATATTAGTTCTGATTTAATTATGCAGAACATTTTATCGGTAGAAAAGTCCTGACATTAAAGTGAAATTTAATGCAACAAAAATTGCATATAAATATTAAAACACAAAAATGTCACAAGGCAATAGAATATTTACTGTAAAGTCAGCATGGGCTAATGAGATTTATGCTATATGATCTCGGTTCATAGTATTCTGATGCAAATATTTAAAACAGTTCGGATTGCTTTTATTTAATGCAAATAAAAAAAAATTCTATTGCTTCCAAAAACATATAGAATGTTGCTCATGAGAGGTACAGTAAATGTTAGCTATTCACATTTTTGTACATGGATAAAATATAGAAAACTCCACTGAATTTAACAGTAAATCACAGGTAAATATAATTATTGTGCAGCAATTTACAGTAGGACCTCTAAATATGAAATTATCTGAATTCAGATGTTTCCAGATGTGAATGGCACAAACACTAGCTTTGTTGTGTGAGAATACTGTTTTCCAAGGTGCCCAAACTTTATCCATGTGGGGTCAAAATTGTCAAGTTAGAAGTTCTCAAAAAAGTATTTTCAGAAGCCCAAATATTTGAAGTAAAGAAGTAACTTCAAATGAAGTAAAGTCATTGTGAGTTGTTTTTTGTTCTACCAGCAGCTAAACATGCCATGTTTGAATAAAATGAACAAAGTAGTCTGATTGTTGAAGAAATGTGATGTCAAAGTTGCGTCAATCTGGAAAAAATTGTTTAAAAATTGCCTAGATGCTTTATTTAAAAAAAGGGGCATATACTTTCCTAATTCTTTTTAGGTTGGTTTCTACATTTAGTCAGGAAAAGTAGAAAACAACCTAATTCCTGTATCAGGGTCACTCTTGCTCAAAAGCAGACTAGAGCACACGTTGGTACGCAACACTGGAATAATTAAATAATTGTTTATTTTGTTTTCAAACTGCGCAAATTTACATAAATAACACAAATTAACAAAGAGTGATCATATTTTACCTATTTATGATTGGAAATGACATGTTTAGAGTGTAACAGGTTCCACACAAAATACATCACTAGCTAATTAAGAGGACAACGGGTAGACAGTTGCACTTATTCAGTGCAGAAGCATTGGTTTATAATCTGGTATTCCACCCTACTAGGCCCACAGAAAAAAAAAGACCTAAAAGAACAATCAAAAATGTGCATCTCTGTCAGGACCAAAGCTGAATGCAAAATTACAAGTCTGCAAACATCATCTTGGCTAGACAAGAGCACAGATCACCACTTTATAGTGAGCCCGTTGGTCATTTTCTCCACAGCGTGGAACTGTGTGTGTAGCAGCTCTTTGGCTCTCTCTGCTCCCAGGGTGTGAAGCCAGCTTTCATACAACTCAGCCACGCGGGTGTCGTTTTCTGGCAACAGGGGACGCTCTGCCTTGTAGAGTTCCTCGACTTGTTGGAGAAGCTCCTTTTGGTTTTGACTGGATGAAGGCCTCACCTGCCCACCACCATTTAGACAGCCTGCAGGACAACAAATGAGACATGTTAAGTTTGACAAGAAGACCTTATTTTTATACACGGGAAACATGTTGAACAGGGCTTAATGCAGCATAGATTGATAAAACCAAGATGTGATTCCTTAATATACAGAACTATGAAAGAAGCTCCTGGGACTAGAACTAAAACTATTCTGGGAATTTTTCTCTCAGAAAAGTCCTTGGAATTTATAAAACAGCTTAATACAATGTAAACTGTTTATCAAACTTTTCCGGTTGAGCATTTATTGCATGCAGAGCCACGATCTGCAGGAAGCTTCACATGTACAGCATGTGTTTTGGAACACGAAGGTAAGACTTCAAGGCAAATACTCTCCCGTTTACCTGACGGACAGGCCATAACTTCCACAAAGTGGTAGGGCGACTTTCCCCTCTTGAGTTTCTGCACGAGGTTCTGAATGTTGCGGAAGCCATAAGTTGAGGCGAAACACAGCAGGACGGCACCGTCTTTCTCCAGTCTCACCTCCTGGAAGTCTTTATTCCTGCATCACAGAGTAGAGAATACAAAAATAGTGAGACGTAATCAGGTTTTTTAAAAATTTGTAATTAAAAACGGATCCTTTATGATCAGAAGATATGAAATGATAATTCATTTTGAAGACCTGAGCGTCTTGTAGGTGAGTTCTTTCACCTCCTCCCCAAACAGCTGCTTGGCAGCATACGTGAACACATGCTGGAGGTAACCTCCCGAACCACTCCCAGCATGGCTCAGGAACTCATCCCCACACACACTGCTGAACCTGCGTGAAACACACAGCGTGTGGGTTTAAATTCTGCAAGGATTGAGAGCAATTCTTCAAGACGGGATAAAACTTGCATTGTGTCCAGGGCTGCAGGCTCAACATCAGAAAGAGACACATTCTGCTCCTCCAACATTTTCTGAACCTCTCCTGCAGCAGCAACGGGAGCTTTTTTGTGTTTTATTTCCAGAAGCATAAAAAAAAGACAGAATGAGGGCAGCTGGTGTACCTGAAGTGATGACACAATCCACTTCTCGGGTCTCGGCTTTGCTCAGGTAGAAGTCGGAGCGTGATGCCTCGAGTTTCTTGTCGAAGCAGGGCATCACAGCCACGTGGTAGATCTGCTGTGGACTAAGACCCTAACAGACATATAGATCAACAACTCTTCTCTATTAAATGTAGTTACATTTAGTGCCTTGCAAAAATATTCATGTCGCAGTTTCACAATCTCTTTCCAAACTAGATTGAGCTCAGTCAGATTGGATGGACAATATATTTTATAGTCCTGCCACAGATTCTCAGTTTTATTTAGCTTTAGACTTAGACTAGGCCATTCTAGCACATAAATATGCTTTGATATAAGTCAGTTGTAGCTTGGATTTTATGTACAGGGTGATGGTTTGAGATCCTGTTTCAGGTTTTTGCAGCCTCCAGAGGCTTTTCTCCCATATTCCAATCTATTCATCTTCCTCTTAACTCTAAACCGCTTCTCTACCAAAAGCAGCACCACCACAACAGTGGTAACATTGTTGTTTGTAACACTGGTACATCATTTCTTGAAAGAAGATCATTAAAGTTTGAGGTCGCAACGTAACTAAATGTTGCGATACGTAAGAATACTTTTGCTTGGTAATTTATAATCAGGTCCAAAGCATACCTGCTGTTCAGCAAAATAGCTTTTCACCAGAGAGCCCATCATCTGCTGTGGAGAGCGAGTGGTGCTGATGTATGGGAGAATATAGTCGCCGTGAGTCTTCTCTGCATAACAGATCCATCCTGCATGCATTTTTGTAATTTTTGTCAGTTTTATTTTATGAAGTAGTGAATAGATTTAGCATTATTTTCTGCTTCAATAAATTATTTTAGTATTTTCTCCCCACAACTACTTTGACATAATTTGTTGAGTTTTGTGCGCATACTAAGTATTTCCCCCCCGTTCCCGGCTGTACCTGGGCAGGCGGATGTCAGCATGGGCATGGCTTTGCTGTCCTGTTGTTTCCGACTGAAACGATCCACAAACTCCCTCTGACTCTCCAGCAGGCTGAACGTTCGACTGAAGCTGGTGTCAAACACATGATGAACACCTGGAAGACAACAACACATCACAGAGACAAAATTATTCTGCCTCAATTAGGTGTCATTTAGTAAATGATAAATAAACAAAAAAACAAATCATGTACACACCAAGGCCTTTGAGGAAAGAAGTAAGCTTTCTGCCAGCCTCGCTACTGCTGAGGTTGTAATGTGCTGCAAGGGAGGCTCTGGACTGGGGCGATACCGACACCACTACAGTCTTCTGCTCCGTCTCTTTGGTCTGCATGGGAAGTCGCCATGATGCAGACAGAAAACAATAACAGCAAATTCAGGATCAAAAACATCGCAGAACTATTCCCAGTAACACAACGCAGCTCTACCTTGTTGTTCCGCAGCACTTTTAAAAGCTCCTCGTGGCTCTGCTGCGTGATCAGGACGCTCTCGGCTGAAGTGATGCAGCCACTGCAGGCCAAGCAGTCGTTTAGCGTGATCTTTGCTCTCTCCAGCTTCTGTTTTCCTCCATCCTTAAATGACAAGTGGGTTTAATTCAAAAACACCAATAAGAATGTAATGATTCCCAAAACAGATTGTGGGATAAGGTCCAGCACTTCTGTGCCATGAGAAATCTAGACAACTTTATTTAGAACATTAATTGAGAAAAGAATTATGGCACTCGTATTCTTTCAGTACTTGGCTTACATGTCCATAAAACCTGCAGTTTTACTGTCATAATGTCATCACCACTGAAATCACATCTAGAGTCAGATGTGCACAAGAATTTGTACTAAAAGTATAAAAACTATATGCCTCTACCATCAGGTTCAGCCAACACAGCTTTGATAAACAGCAGCACCATGAGCAGCTGCAGGTGAATAGATTTTTAGCACAAAGTGCTGTGCATTGCAGCATGTGCTGTCTTGTGCAATAATTTTGACCTTGCACATTGCTCTGTGTAAAATTGTTTGCAAATGAAGTAAAATGGAGTTATGCAAACAAAATTAAAAACCAATGTTTTTTATTTCTTTTTTTTTTTTTTTTTACATAAAACTCTGAAAAGATCCCACCGGTGATCTGAATTTGCCTTTTTGTAAAATTGTATTAATATATTAAAAGCTCTGAGCTGCTTCTCCCTTAGGCTGAAAGTTTAGCATTTGGCCAACACAAAATTTTGATAACTAAGCCATCCAGGTGTGCAGAGCACATGCGTGCTCTATTACAAGTAACAGTGAGCACAACGCAATAATGATGCAACCTAGAGACTGTTCATGTTCTAGCTGACATGGTTTTTAAAGTCATGATGCAGTCGAGCCATGATACCCACCTGGTTGACTTGCACATAACTTCCATCATCCTCTATCTGTATTTTGGCCACAGATTTACCTTTTTTCTTCTCTACTTTGACTGGTTTGACACATTCCTACAAAAAAAAAGACACAAGAGGGCAAATATGAAACAACATATTTTTAGATTTTTTTTAAAAACCACAAAAATAAGGTTTTCCATCATTTCAACAACAATCAAGACAGAAAAAGGAATAAGAAAAAAAAGTGGAACCTTGTCTCACTTTTTGTTTGCGCATTCATGTCATCACGTTCTAAAATGTGTCAGCCATAAACAATGCTGTATCTTCAGATTAACAGGATTCTTTTAATCAGGGTAGCTTTATTATAAGCATTGGTTTATTCCATCTTTGATCTGATCACATTTCTATCGATGAGAACAGAGTTGGATGGATAGAGTTATAAGGGGAATGTGTATAGTTCTTTTGTTTAGATAGGATTTTAAAATATCAATTTCGTTTTAAACTGGTCACGTTACCTTTTAGTTCACTGCTATAACCTGTAGATATCAGTCCAAGGAGATAAATGGTTTCATTAACATACTAAAAGCTTTGTAAGTTACCTCATTATTTGTGTCAATATACCAGATAAGTTATCAAAAATGTTGATGAATAGAAACCAAACAAGGTTTATTGAACATTTGAGCTTAACTGGAAAATATGTTTTAAATAAACTACATTATTCCTGATTGGCGTGCTGAGTGTTTTGTTTGTTTCTCAATTCTTCTAAAACAAAAACCTCCCCCAGTGAGTCATCACAGTAAAATTGTCAGTGCTCTTAAATGATCTTAAATTAGAGACTTCAAGTTACCACAAGCTATGAGAGCATTATTATCACAAATTATCAGAGATGGGCTGATTTCAGTCTTTTTACATCATCCCCTTATCATTAGCAAGCTAACGGCGGCTTATTGTGTTTTTAAGCCTGTATTTTGGAGGCATCAACGCCCCAACCACACAGTAAACATCGATTTATGATTATCTTTAGACAACAATCGTTTACTGTTGGTGCTGCGTTTGGGTCGCTACTCAATCAACTAACACAGGCGACAAGAACAACTACACATTCGATTGCTGGCTACTTCACCATGTTTTTACGCTGCTAAAATCAGACTCAAAAAGCCGAGGAATCATTCATATTTATCTCATTCTACCAAAATTAATATTCTGCAACGTTATGTTGTACATGTTGAAGTTTCCGACCTGCGACGGGGTGATAAAATCGTCGAGATCCGTCAGCTGCAGGACACCGCTGAAGTGAGACGCCATACTCACTGCCGTAAAGTTGTTGTTTATATTAGTGTCGTGAAGTCTTGATTCAACTTTATCCACAACTGGAAAAGCTGCGCAACAGCTCACCTCTGAGAATGTTTTTTCACTTAGATCCTTCATCATATGTACTTAAATGTACTTCTACATTATTTTACAACAAAATAGTAATCATAATATGGCTTGAATAACTAAAATATACTTTAGGTGCTTAAATACACACACAAAAAAAAATCAATATTTGCAATGTTATTCGTTGAAAATAATATAAAAAAACCTTTACTACCTTTACTAAACGTCTTCTTTAACTTTCTTTACAGATCATATCAACGTTACATTGTGAACTCTGCAACAAATGTTTGAAGATGAAAGAAGGAGGGTTTGGGGAAACTTAGATGATGTTTGCCATATTGTGTTGTTTCCCAAAAGCAAGCTGTGAGAACCACAACAAGACTATTTAATTTGACCATTGAGTTGTTCAAGATCACAGCCATCATCCCGATATCATTGATCAAATGTTTACAAAACATCTCCTAATTTTCAATTGTTGAAACTTGTTTCTCACCAAAAGTGATCAGATAAGATGCTACCATGTCAACACTAGATTCAAAATGTTTTAGTCTGTTTGTTTATCTTGGTCACATCTTTTTTTTTTTTTTTATCAGTCATGTTTTCAAGCAAACACACTAGTATTGAAAAGAACAAAGACAGAGATACCTCAACTGAACAACAAATATATCAATGTAAAATTAAAACAATTAACTCAAAAGACGATGGTATAAAAAAGTGGCACTTTTTTGTTGACTCCTAAACATTTCTCTGTCTGTCTTTTAACTTGCTTAATTTGCTATGTATTGCAAATTTTTGCTCAGGTCCCTCTTGAAAATGAGATCTAGATCTCAACGGGGTTTACCTGATTAAATCAAGGAATATATATATATAATATATAACTATACAGCCAGACAGATATTTACAGAGGAGCAATTAAAGTAAATGAGGCAAATTAGAAAACTTGCCAAAACTTATGATGTCATCCAGGGCTTGTTACTGTGGAAGATCATCTCTGCTGATTGTAAATTGAATTCTAAGTATGTCATGACACATAAGAGACTGTCACACAGAGAGTCTTCAGTCAGAGGCCTCCTCAGATTTGTTACAAGACTGACTGCTACTGCCGATTCCTGCCCACAGCATCACCGTCCACTTTTAAAAGATACTTATAAGTTACGTCAACATTTAATTTCCTTTTGGGATAAACAGTGTTTTTTAATTGAATGTATTCTTATGTTATAAATGCTGTTGTTTTGACCAAGACACCCAGAAAATACCATTGCTTTCTCTAAGTGAAATCAATAAGGTTTTTTTTATATTCCTGCTATAGCTATGATAACTAAACTATGCATAACCGGCTTGCCCAGTCCAGCAGGGGTCTCAAACTCCAGGCCTCGAGGGCCGCAGTCCTGCAACTTTTAGATGTGCCTCTGCTGCACCACACCTGAACAGAATAATTAGGTCATTAGCAAGGCTGGGAGAACTGATCTACACAAGGAGGAGGTAATTAAGCAATTTCATTCCAGTGTTTTGTACCTGTGGCACATCTAAAAACTGCAGGACTGCGGCCCTCGAGGCCTGGAGTTTGAGACCGAGTCTATCTGATGTTGTGTTCAGTGAATTCAAAACAGAAGGTTGTATGGAGTGTTATTTTAACCCAAAAGTCAGATTTTCGGGTTTCAAGTGCATCATTGTCCAAATGTGTAAATTATTTCGAAATAAGAGTCACCTCTAAAGGGACACGACGAGGAATTAGACAGTTTATGACCAAATCCCTCGCAGAAAATCTCTTTATTTCATTCCACATGTGCACGAGCCCTTCAGTTGTTATGACTACGCGGTCGTAAATCCGCCATATTTGCTCCCGCCCTGCTGCTGCGTTGCGACAGAGACGGAGAAGTCAAACGACATGAATGCAGAAAATAATCATACGGCAGAAACAGAGAAGGAGCAAACGACGAACGGCACCGACACCATCACCATTCAGACTACACTGGGAGATGAAGGTTAGACCCCTGACGGCATAAAACAAGATTAAATTCTATCTCTGTTATCACGTTTGGGCCTTGCTAACTTCCTCCATAATGAATTTGTGCTAGTAGCAGCTAACTAACGTTAGCAACATTAGCCAATTTGCTGCATCGCTGTAGATTTGCCCAGTTGTTGTTGGCATTTGAAAACGGTGCACCAAACATGCAGCCCCCCCGCAGTAGTAAGGCTCGAAAGTCACAAGAAACCCCAGAAGTCTCTCACATTTACATGGTTGTTTTGCGTCCTTTTGTAGATGATGATGTCCACAAGTGCGGTCGGTGTCAGTGCGAGTTCTCCAGCCTGGAGGCTTTCATCCAGCACAAGCTGCAGCAGAGCTGTAAACGCCCGGAGACCAGACAGGCTTCCCAGGAGGCCAACCAACAGGCATGTCCTCAGACAGTTTTAAGCTCAAATTATTATTTTTTTCCCCGTATATCCAAAAAACTGTGTTTTTGTGGTCAATACAATTTTGATCATCCACTGGGAAATCTTTCAGATTGATTTAATATTGATACATTCTAGAGGAATATGTGTTCACTTCAGAAAAAGTAATTCTTATTTAAAAACAAAGCTTAATTTCTTCTTTTCTTATATATTGCCTTTAACAACAAATTTAGCTGTCAGATTCAGTCCAGGGAGATAAACAGTCAAAAAGCAAAAATACTCCTATTAGCAAACAACAACCTGGAGCAAGTCTTTTTTTCTGACCATCAAGATAAACACAATTTAGAACAAAAATGTATATGTATGATTATGGTACGACTATGTTTTTCTCCCATCTGTACACATGTAATTAATTAGTCCATGAAACTTCATTAGTATGTCATTTTGTTATGTTTACTTTTCTGTAGGTCTCTTCAAGTACTGGAAGCTCAGCGTTTAAGGTGAAAACTGAAGGCATATCTACAGTTAAACCAACAACGACCACCGATGGTAGGTTATCAACCTTAGTATGTCTTTTTTTGTCTTTTTTTAAAAACTTTTTTTGCTGCTCTATAGAATCCTTGAGAACCTTAAAAACCACAAAAGATGCATGTTTTTAATTGGAGTACTTAGTTTGAATTACTAGTTTTGCACAGTTATTTATCAGTTTGTTATCCATCTATGTATTATGTTTGCTCAGTTAATTTGATATCTGAATTTCTCCGCGGTACTGCGCTAAATTTCTGCTATTTTGTTCTCCACACAGATGAAAGAAATGGTCCAATGGGTCGAGGTCATAGGAGGAAAATCGCTTCTATTAAAGTCACCGACCAGTCTGATAAAAGCACAACGTTTGTATCTGACAATGCTGATGGTGAACAGCAGACTTTCAAAGTAAATCAGGAGGGACGCTACATTTGTCACCTTTGTGAAAAGACATTTAAAACTGTGAGTCAAACAGTTGATTAGCCACATGATGTAATTACCTTAGTTGTTGCTTGTTTCTAACTTTTGTTCACTCTGTGATTCTGTTTCCCTGCGTAGACAAACATCTTGAGGACTCACATGAAAACTCACAGTGACCAGAAGAACTTCTCCTGTGGCCTGTGTGAGACTTCATTTCGTACCAAAGGCTCGTTGATACGTCACAACCGTCGGCACACTGGTGTGGAGAATGAACTGGAGTCACACAGCACTGTTGAAATGAACTCACTTTGACATGTGTGCCAGAAATCAAAACTATTCTATTTTGCGTTCTTCTCCACTGCTTGCAGATGAGCGGCCGTATCGGTGTACCCTGTGTGGGCAGTCTTTCAGAGAGTCGGGGGCTCTCACCAGACATCTGAAATCCCTGACTCCATGCACAGAGAAGATCCGGTTTGTCCAGTACAAGGAAATCCTGGTCAGCAAAGATGGAGTGCAGAAAGGTCAGACTAATTTCAAAGGGAAAGAAATGCAGTGCAGTCACTGCACAGTTGCATCCATTTATACATCCGACAAGTCCTACATCCATTCTACATCCATCCATCAGTCAATCTGTCCATATATCCGTCCACTATTTATCCATTCCTCTAGCCTTCTGTCTGACTGTCTTTTTGTATTTTCTACAGTCATCCATCTGGAAATAATTTTTTTTAATATTAAAATTTTTTGCAGGTTTCCATTTTAAAGCCTGAGCTAAAAAATGATGGCCAATTTATGTATAGAAAAATATTGAACTTTAAATTGTATTCAATATTTGAGAACTTCCAATATATAATACAGGTTACAATAGCTACTGTAATGTAATTTATTAATATTTCTTATTGGTTGTTATGAGTTAAATATACCTATAAATTAAACTCTGGTCAGCTTAGCAAATCCAGCAGTGTAACAAGCTGATATAGTCATGTTAACCTAGCTTACACCTATTTTGTGGTCAGCTGTTTAACATGAATGCTTCTTGTAGTTTGTCAACAGCAGTGATGCTCCTTTTAAATTCATATCATGATTTTATGATTTCTATGTGTTTTTCACTGCTGACAGTGTTTCCAAAGAGCTAAATTTGTCTTTTTTGTAATTGTGGGAAACTGTGCCTGCAACATGTGGGGGAGGGACACATCTATGATCTATAGAGTTGTAGTAAACTCAATTAGCACTTACATTTAAAAACTCTCAAAATTGTAAAAGCTTTAATACTTTAACTTCCTAAAACCTTACTATAACTTAGTTCTAGTAAGTCTCCCAATGCAGAGTTCCATCCATTCATTCATTCATTCATTCATTCATTCATTCATTTCTGGTGCATATCTCTAGCTAACGTTCCGGGCGAGAGGCAGGGTACACCCTGGACAGGACGCCAGTCTGTCGCACCAATGCAGAGTTATTTTCATAAATATCATGAAGTGGGTTATAATATTTTAATTTATTTATAAAATTAGCAAAATGTCTCCATGGTTAATCTGGCTTGAAGTGCAATAACACAGTAAATGGAACAAATCCTGAGACGGTGTGAATGTTTCAGGAGTTGAAACTGACCAAGGCCAGGTAGTGGCCCAACAGGAAGTGGTAGTCGTGGAGCAGCAAGCTGAGGAGCAGGAGATGGTGGAGGCTCACACTGCTGTCGTCAGTGTGGTGGAGGCTGGCTCCCAGGAGGTCCTCCGTCAGGTTCACTTCACAATGGAGGTGGACGGGACAACACAAGAGCAGCAGGTGAGAGCGCACGCTTTAAGTCTTTTGTGTGTTTCTCTTTCAGTCGAATCTCAAGTTGCTGTATTTCTTTTGCTTGAACCAGGTGGTGGTCGACCAGTCTCAGGCGGACGCTCTGGCTGCTGCCGCCGCCGCCGGCGACAGCCTCATCTGTCAGGCCATCATCAACTCCGGGATCGCCCTGGGCACCGAGGAGACGGTGGTGGAGGAATCCTCGCCAACAACGCAGGAGCTGGACAAAGACATTCCAGATTCTACTGATGTTGATCAGAGTGTGATTGAGATCCAGGTTAAAGAAGAGTTTCACGAGATGGAGGAGGCATGTGCATCACAAATTTTTGTTGAAAAAGGTTGCTTTGAAGAAATTTTCCATGAATCATAACTGTTTTCTTGTTTCTTGGACAGGAAACGGCTGAAGATCGAGCACCCTGTAAGCTCTACAAATGTCCACACTGCAGCCGGTCGTTCAAAGGCGTAAATTATTTCCGTTTTCATGTCAAAGGTCATTTAGGTAAGCCCTTATTGAATGTTGCAGCTCTTTCCAATGTCATACACAAGAGTCGAGATTTCCTAGTAGATTTTTTTTCTTGGAGTGCAAGATATGAGTTACTAACTTATTGTTAAGCTTTTTCACTTGTTGTCATGTTACAACCACAAACTTTGATGTATTTTATTGATGTTAGATGTGATAGACCAATAGAAAGTGTAATGTAGCGTAGTGGGACCCCATAATCAGACACAGTCAGTGTTGGTTCTTTTGAATACAAACATAAACTACCATTTTCTGATGCGTGGGACAATTTATAATAAGAATACAGATAAAAGGTGGCGTAGTGGTTAGCGCGACCCGTATTTGGAGGCCTTGAGTCCTCGACGCGGCCGTCGCAAGTTCGACTCCCGGACCCGACAACATTTGCCGCATGTCTTCCCCCCTCTCCTTCCCCGTTTCCTGTCAGCCTACTGTCATATAAGGGACACTAGAGCCCACAAAAGACCCCCTGGAGGGGTAAAAAAAAAAAAAAATACAGATAAAAAATGTTTTGATTCTTTTTTTTTTTTTTATATATATGATCTGTGCCTTTATCCCTGTTTTATAGGTTATAAACCGTTTAAGTGCACACTATGTCAAAAGGAGTTTCTCACTGGCTACCTGTTAAAGAAGCACATGGAGGTCCACGTCAGTGAGAGGCGGTATAAATGCGGCGAGTGCGGCAAGCTGTATAAAACCATCGGACACGTACGTGAACACATGAGAGCCCACTCGGATGAGAGGCCCTACCACTGTCACAGATGCAACAAGGGATACAAGACCAAGGTGGATTACAGTGGCTGTACATACACAGCTAAAATTATGATTGTTTTGGCTTTTTTTAAAATTCTTGTATTCATTTTTCTCAGAACGCCTTACAAGTTCACCAACGGACTCACGGCGATGAGAAACCTTACGTGTGCGAGTTCTGCTTCAGAGGCTTCAGAGAGAAAGGCTCTCTGGTGCGACACGTCCGCCACCACACAGGAGAGAGACCTTTCAAGTGCCCGAAGTGTGGGCGGGGCTTCGCCGAGCACGGGACGCTCAACCGGCACATGCGCGCCAAAGGTCAGGGTGACGCTCAGAAGCAAACTTAAACGACTCAGGTGTTTATCGCTCTGACACAAGCTGATGTATTGCTGGTTGTTTCCACGCCAGGAGGCTGCAATAAGGAGAACTCCAATGAGCAGCAGGGCGTTGTGACGGAGGAGCAGGCGTCTGCGGACAGCCTCTGCGCAGCAGAAGTCATCACAGAAGATCCTCACGCCGTGCTGGTGGAGTTCTCATCAGTGGTGGCGGACACGCAGGAGTATATTATAAAGGTGGGAGCAAAAGCTCATAAGTTTGAAGGAAAATTACACAGAAAAACCATTGCAGCCGTTTGTTTATTCTGTGAAATAGTTTATTTTTACAATGATGAAAAAAGGCTGTTGTATGCCTCTCTATTTTTTACCTTTTACTTTGAAGTCATGTTTTCATTTCATATCTAACATACAATGATTTTTAGAATCGGGAACTAATTAATCCAGTCGTTGGTTCTGGTTAATAAGTTTTCAATTAATGACCTTCTTTAATCTGCTCTAAGCATCTTGACTGGAACACCATTTATTATTTTCCATATTTTATAATATCTTGATAGTATTTCAGGGGTTTTATGCAGGAAGCCTTCCGGTCCGGAGATTTACATGAAAAATATAACAAAAGTTCTTCTACTTCTTGATTCTTTCACACCATCTAGACTCAAACTGAAGAGGAAATGCAGCAAGAAGTTACACTCATTCAGGACAGCCAAAACGAGGTCAGTGTGCACGTTTGGGGAGCTCTAAAGAGAACCTATGCATTATCTATATAACTGTTTCTCACTTCAAAACGTAAGCTCATTAATACGTAAAGTTAAGTTCTCGTTAAGCCCGTCTCACAAGTCCTCTGACGTTTTTTGAATTTCCGTTCTTCCAAGATGGGAAACCAGATTATGAAAGTGGTGCAACAGATCGTCAGCCAGTCCCACGGCGCCGCCAGCCACCAGATCATCGTGCGAAACGTCGGGGTGGACGAGGAAAGCGCCTCCATCTCTGACTGCGGGGACACCATCACCATCGCCACGCCGGAGAGCCTGACGGAGCAGGTGGCCATGACGCTTGCCTCCGCCATCAGCGACGGGACGCTGCTGGCCACGACGGGCACCGCTGAGGACGTCGGGGGGACTGTTACCATGGTTACCACAGAGGAAGCAGTGGAGGGAATAGAGATGGTGCAGCAGCAAGAGGAGTATGTCATCACCTCGCCGGAGGAGGTGGAAATTCAGACTGTAGTTGTATGATCAAAGAGGATTCTACCGATGAACTCGTCTGGCTTTATAGTCCGTTTGTGTGTGGATGAGTCAAATATGAAGTTAAGGCCAAAGTTTTTATAAAACTCATAGTGATGGAAATAATAAAATACACTTTGGATGAAGAAGCAAATGTTAACAGGGCGTAGGTTTAAAATAATAGATGCAAGAAATCAATGGGTGTATTTAATTTCTACTTCACAATTATGTGTTACTTGTGTTGCTCAATCACATAAAATCCCAGTGAAGTTGGTTTCGACGCATCTTTAGCAAGATGCTGTAATCCTTTCAACAGTTCAAACAACTGCTGAATTGTTGTTTGAACATTCAGATAAATAACCTCAAAAGCAAAGGTTTTTTAAACGAACGTGCAGCATGTTTTGAGATCCTCCCGAGTGCTGAGGATAAGGTCTTGTAATGGAAGCCTTGCATATTATAATTGTATGGGATATTTTCCCAGTTCCCTGCCTCAACCGCAGTCACGTTTTTGAACTTTTTATCTCGTATTTGAAGTGCGGTGCCCTTTAAAGGCTGACATGATAC
The DNA here is from genome assembly GCF_001444195.1 of Xiphophorus couchianus. Taxonomy (NCBI): domain Eukaryota; kingdom Metazoa; phylum Chordata; class Actinopteri; order Cyprinodontiformes; family Poeciliidae; genus Xiphophorus; species Xiphophorus couchianus. The sequence continues at coordinate 13,479,876 of NC_040243.1, read as the reverse complement.
AGTGTTCCCGTTTGGAGAGGTATTTTGTCCTTTTGCATATCGCACAGCTGCTTAAATGTAAAATGTGTTAGCCCAAGCACATTACATTTGAAATAAATGCTATTTTCTTACAGCTCTTGTTTCTAAGTTTGTTTTTTTGTTTGTTTGCTAGAACTTCTGCTGGGAAAATATTGCTCCAGTTGGTGCTTGTAACCTTGAAGCCCGTCTTGCAGGCGACAGCTCTAACTGGTGCTCCAGTACTAGACGCTATAATCAGAACCATCCCTGGCTGGGCTGCTTCGCGGCTCCGTTTCTGGGTCACTCCTCAGCCCTCAGAGAGGGCTTCATCCACATGAGCAACAGAGGGAGACAGTGAGAGAGAAGGAGAGGTGAAGGTATTTATAGAAAAATGGGGCTTCGCAGTACCTTTCCTTGCAATGAACCATTTCAGGACCAAGTTACTGTGTCCCAGTTTTATGCTCGCTGCTCAGCCAGAGGGTTTGGACCGAGGCTGAGGTTGGACAGCCTCACCCAGGATGGAGAGCCCGACTCTCACACGCTCTCAGCTCCTCAGCTTCTCCCAGCTACTTTGCTGATTCAGAGCAGAAGGAAGAATTGGCCCTCACAAGCCACAAATGTGACCTTCTGGGGGGCCAGCATCCGTGTAGGTGGGTAGAGGCTTCAGGGAGGAGGTGAGTCAGGTCAGGTGGAGGAGCAGCTCTAGGGTGTCCAAGGGGCACTCCTTGGCTGCGTCGACCCCCTAGTCGGGGGGTGAGGAAAGGCTGGCTGGAACGTGCCCTGCCGCAAGCCGGGCAAGGATGAGGCGCTTCCTGAGCAGAAAGGGCCGCTTCTCCCTGCGCCAGAGCAAGTCTGGGACCCGGAGCGCCGCCAAAGATTTCTGTAAGTCTTGTTTCTCTGACTTGATCTTTGTTGTATGACGATATTCCTGAAGGGCTTCTTTTGCGAGAGAGAAGATAAAGAAAAGCTACAGTAGAGCGTGTATCTGGGACGGAGGGTGGAGAAAACAGAAGATGAGTCCTGACAGTGGTGCTCAGTGTTACGAGAAGGCAAATAGAGGATCCATCCGTGATGTCCTTATCTATTTTAAATCAGTTTTCTTCTGATTCTCTTTGATGAGCTGACAGCAGTTTCTCCATCACTGATTCTTTGATTTATGTTTCATACAGTCGGTCTGAAGGCTGGTGTGCCACTGAGATCTGATTTGCCCTTCAGCAGAAATGACATCATTTCCAATTCAGACTCTTTCTATTTGACTTTTAGGAGAAATTGTTGCACCCTTTTTTGTGTCAGTTTTCATGTCTGACCTGCTAAAACCTTTAAAAGAAATAAAACAACTGCATGCAATTTTACACTTATGCAACTATGCTCTGTTGATTTGAATTCAAATTGTTTGACTACTTTCACTTTACTTAGGCGATTAAGTTACAAAATTCACAAATCCCAAGGACATCATTTGAACCACAGTATGGTTTATTTTAAGCAAATCTACAAGGCAAAATAAAAAAGCAAGGGCACAAGAGACTAGGTTTTGATGTGCTCCTTTAATACAAAAATTGCTATAAAATGTACTGCTCGTTCACTGTGCTGCACCATAACCTGCATATTTTTAATGTACCCAGATTAATGTCCTGTACAGATGAAGTCAAGACTCTATTGGGACACTTTGTACAGCAGCAAAATGAGGCCAGTGACCAGGGGAAGGCCAGCGGTTCAACATGTGGTCCAGATACCAGCAGTCACAAATAACCTCCTTCTCTGTTAAACTTCTCATCTTGCTGTGATTTGTTCGACTTACAAAATGTTTTTTGTCGCTCCAACAAAAAGACAAGTGTACCTGCTCACAGCCCACTAGGCTAATCAGATTCTTAATTAGCAGGCCTCCTTTATGGTTTTAATGCAAGCAGACATTTTCTTAAAGGAACACTACCCAAAAAACCTGATAATGTCCCTTATTTAATGTAAAGTAAAGAACAGCGCCATGCTAAAGTATTCCTACCCATCAAAGCTTTTCACATTTTGTCATGACACAAGCACTAATCTCACGGTATTGTTCAGAGATTTTTTGTTGTAGCCAAACATAAAGCGGTCCATGTTTTTTTTATTTTTAATTCCTAAAACCCTGAAAAGTGTGGCATGTAACAGCTACTAAATTTTGGGGTACGTTTCTGGCAGCTGTGAACATCTGGGTGAAAATCAGCTCAAGCTCAGTCATACTAGATGTCGATAATCTGTGAACAGCATTTTTCATCTTTTGCCACCGAACTTCAAATGGATCATTCTAATACAGTTATGTATTTAGCTTAACAATTTCATTGCAGCTCTGGTTGTATGTTTAGAGTATTATGCTTCCTAAAAATGAACCACCTCCTCCTTTTGCAGCCTTAAACAAGTTTTTGATTTTTTTCCAGGATTGTTGTGTATTTACCTCCCCTTATCTCCATCAACTGACCAACTTTCCCCATCTCTGCTGCCCCCCAAATAGAATCCCACAAAGCAGGAGGCTGCCATGTTTCAACGTAAAAATAACGACAATGATAATAATAAATGATAGTGACCTGGAAACCTGGTTTGTTTTAGTGTTCAGTGCACAACTACTGTTGTCCTTTTAGCATATTATCCTGTGGATATGTGCAGCTCCTCCAGAGTTACAATAAACTTCTTGGCTGGTTCTTTGATAAATGATACTCTTCCTGGCAACATCACACATACTGTAATTGAGTGGACATGCCTTGATAGGGTTGTAGCTCTGTTGTTCTCTTCCCAGTTTTAGATGATGGATTGAAAAGAGCTCAGTGAGACATTAAAAGCTTGGGATGTTGTTTTATCACCTAACTCGGCTTTATGCTTCTCCCCCACTTCACCCCTGAACTCTCTGCCGTGGCCCTTGGTCTTCATGATGCTTCTTGTTCACTGATATTCTCTGTGAACCACTGAAGCCTTCACGGAATGGCTGGATTTATACTAAGAGCAAATTACACAGTGAACGCATCACCAATTAGGTGACTCCTTAAGGTTCTCTGTTAGATTAATGGATATTAAAGGAAAGAAGGATGACTACTAACACACACCACACTTATTTTTCTTTGTAAAAGGAAATTAAAAATGATCTATTCCTTTTCTACTGCTTCGCAATTCTGCACTTATCTGTGTTGGTCAATAAAACAAAAATAAAATAAGATAAAACAGATGATGAAAATATGAAATAAAACAACATTTGAAAGGTTTTAAGGGGTAGAAATATGTTTGTAAGACACTATGTATCCATCATTCAAGCACCATATTAGTTTGAGCCTCTCCAACTTCTGTGTGTTTTTTAGACCTTGGTCTCCCTGCCACCAACCAGAACTGGCCAGAGGCCTTTGGCTTCAGGCTCGGAGGCGCTGGGCCCAGCTACATCCTATCCGTAGTGGAAGGCAGTAGTGCCTTCCTTGCCGGCTTGCAGCCAGGTGACCAGGTGGTGGACATTGAAGGCCAGGATGTGACCAACCTCAGCACACCAGCTCTGATTGCTCTGGCTCAGACCCTCAAGACTGTACCCCCCAGTATTGGCGTTGTTTCACGGATTGAACAGGTCAGCCGACGCCTAAATATTTCAGATTTAGTCTCCGCTTTGTAGAATCTGGAATAATTTGGCAAATATTAACATACTGTTCCTAAGATTGACATCACGCCAGGCCCAGATGGCCGTTTTGGCTTCACCATCGTGGGGGACAGCCCTCTGATGGTTGAGGAGAGCATGCCTGGTGGTCCGGCTGCACGCAGCGGCCTCAAAGTCAATGATTACGTCATGGAGGTCAACAGCATCACGGTGAAGCATCATGAAACGGCAGCAGCCATGATCAAGGCGGCACAGGGCCGACCCCTCCGACTGGGAGTGCTCAGCATGGCCCGCCGGCCCAAGCGGCTGAGCAGCAGCATGCGGGTACTGTCGCAGAGCGGAGACAGCATCAGGGAGAGTCGAGCTCACAAGGCTATGGAGTTCAATAAAAAGGTGAGTGTGAAGCTACTTCTTTCGCTCACATGGCTCCAGTTTTATTCTGTCATCATAAGTCCTTTTAACATTGTCTTTATCAAATCAGGTGGAGGAGGTTCTTATAGAGGAGCCTGATGTGAAGGAGCAGCTGTTTGAGGTGCTCAAGCAGTACGCTTCTGACAGGGACGTGGAGGCTCTGGCTGAAGCCTTGCCTGACATTTTGATCACAGAAGACCATCAGCAGCTGATCGACAGCGTCAGGTAGCTGCTTATTTCTAACTGTGGCGGTGTTTTTTGAGGGTCACCCCAACGCCTCTAAAAACTCAAATGTCTGGTTGGAGGCGTCATTGTCAGAACAATATACAAAAGGTTGTCAGCATATGTAGAGTTGTGAAGCCAGAACAGAACTAAGGTTTTCCACCAGAAAGAAAGTAGCACATGAATTCAATGGTGTTTCAAACTGGGGGTCCTTAGAGTGGGGTTGGCTGTTAGGGTGCGGGTGGGAATGGGTATCTTTCTCCAGCAGTCATTGGACTAGAGGTGGGGTGCGCCTTAGACAGATCGGCTACATATTCCACTGCAACACAGAGGATAAACAATGCATACGCACACATTTTGTGCATCAAATTCTTGATTTTTAAAAAATCACACTAGAAGAAGAACTATTCAAGTGCATTATTAAAAGTCCACGACAATACAACATTCATTTCATAGTTGAGTGTAGGTAAACTTCTGATTCTCTGTATTTTTCTGTCCATCTGTATGGGCAGAATTGATTTTGGTTTGATTGGGTGTTTGTTGGGTTGTGTGTGGGGAACACACAACCTAACACATTCAAAAAGAGTTATGCCATAATAACTATCCAGTTGTTCCATTCTTGTGGGGATTATGAAAGCCATGTTATATAATGTAAAATGTGTGCAACTAAAACATAGCAGGAAAAAAAGTTGATTTTCATCCCAGCTTCACTTATTGGGAATAGTTTGCACGAGTAAAGCAAAAACAGTTTTAGTTGTAAATATGTGACAAAAACATACAGATTCCTCTATTAGTGGATTTTTTTCCAGCCAGTCCACTGTTTTTGTGAACAAATAATCAACTGATTGTGAAGTGAATAAAATGTCAGAAATATTTCCAACAAACCGAACTGACGGATGTTCTGTCATCTCTAGTTTCATACTCCTGAACTGTCTAGCATATTGCTTCCCATAATAGTATAGACTTACACGACAGTGGAGCTCACTGAGGCAGCAAAACCCGCTTAAATCCACAATGAAATAAATAATTTAGACCCACTCCACCCCTTCATGATTTGACTGGGAAATCACGCTCTCCAATGGATGAGTTTGCCCAAATATCAACCACTCACTCTTATCCTCGTATGCGTGAATGTCACTCATCCGTTCTCACCTTTCAGGAACTGTACAGTATGATTAGAAAATCTCTGCCGTGTATTGCATTTCTTCTTCCTCAGCACTGATTAGAAAACCAAACCCCCTAAACACAACACCGCTGCTCATGTTTGCAGTTTTTTTTGTGTGTCACTTCGCCTCACTCTGTCTTCTTCGCACTCACTTTGACTTTCTCTCAGTTGATTTCTTTCTTCCCTGTTTCTCCCTGTCAGCTGAGATTCTCGCTCTGTGAAACGCTCAATCTGTTTTTTTCTATTTTTTATTATTATTTTATTATTTTTGTGGATCTCATCACTGGATGTTCATATTCCCTCCTCAGCAGACAGCTCATAGCTGCTGCAGCCAGTTTGCTGCTGGTGCTTGAGATGTACACCCGTATGAATGCAGGGAATCATGCAGATGCTCCTCACACACATGCAGACGTAGCCGCTTTGAAGTTCCATGCTGAGGGAAATTATGGACTGCTGCCTCAGGTGAGTGCTGGAAAACAGTTTGGCGTAGCTTGGTTTCAGTTTTTCATGCTGTTAAATGGAAACCGTGGTGAAGTTTGCTGTCTAAGCTCTCTGTTCATGAGGCAGTTTGTGGTTTGTCATTAAAAAACCCTTTTATTGCTGTTTTTATGGCTGATTTTTTTTAGAGGGTAATCAGTTTCTGTCTTGAGCTAGAGAATATAGTAGTTGGTGTATATCAGTTTCTCACAATGTGCTATCCTCTTCCTCATAAAGCTGCCTGTGAATATTCTTTCTATTCTTTGTTTTGCATATGATTTAATTATGCATAAGTGGTGCTGAGATTTTTTCCTTGGCTGTTTTTTGGCATATGGAATAGAACATACAGAAACTCTCCCTATATGAGACCCAAACCGTCTGTAGAGAAATCAAAAGTATATCCAGATAGTTTAGTTCTGAAAAAAAAACAACAATTGTGAACTGGTTTGTTTTGTTCAAATGGGCAAGAACTAATGAGCCATCTTCTCCTCGGTTCATGTGTTTGTCCTAGGTGTCCCAATTTCAAACAGGGTGTGCAGATTTTGCTAAATGCTCCAAATGAGCAAACCTTTCCAGTAGAAACTCAGGATAGCTGTAGTCTGGCATACTGCAGGGGGTTGGGCTTCCAGGCTGCCCACAAGCCTTGCCTCAGGGTGTTGTGTTGATGTATATTGTTTCCCCCGAATCTTATTTAGAAAAATGCTTAAGATGAAAAAACTCAGTTTCTTGGGGCTACTTACATATTTTAAAGGCATCTTTCAGGTCTGCTTGTTTACTTAAAATCATGAGACTGGGGAGGATGTTTGTTGATTTGTTAATCCCTTTATACCTGAAATTTTCATGAAATTAATGGAGAAGATGCTCACACATCTTTTTAAGAGAGATGAATATGCATATTCCCCAATTCTTCATTGTGTTTTTCAATCCATTCAGTTTATTCCTACAGTGCAAATTTCGCACTATCAATTCAAAGCACAAACAGGTCTGATCCTGTCCATTAGAGAAGGACAACTAGTTTCTTACAGGAACAAATCTATACTGTTACCATGTTATGCAAATGGATGGGTTGATAAAATCTCCACAAAATTGCTGGTCCAGGATTACTTTTTATGTAATTAAAGATGATACAAAGTTAATGGCAGCAACAGGCCACTCAGAAAGTTTTGGCACATATTGTTCTTGTTAATGCTATGAGTTCAAGGCCACACCACCTGGGTTCAGCAATCTCAGCTGCATGATATAAAAGCACAAACAGCTTACGATCTCCCTGGATTGACATGCTTGATGTCCATGACAAAGCTATCTGTAAAGGAGTATTAGTGATAGTGGGTTTATTACTGTACAATGATCTGAAAGTGGCTATAGTCAATGGCATTAATGGATATATTGATTAATCCTTCCAGGAAAAAGACACAGTTAAACAGAGATGTAATCAGCCAACAGTACTTACTATGGGAAAGAAAAACAGAGACTAGTAATGGTTAATTGGAGTAATAACTTTGACTAAGCAAAGTGATAGATTTAAACACAATTTGCAGGGTTGTCTCTGGGTTACCGTCAATGAAAGGAAAACACAAAGTGGGAGCAACAACTGTGTTAATGAATTTGTTCAGGAAGGAGACAGATTTAAACACGTAAGCTTTTAGCCAGGATACTGTGACTTTCTATTGGAAAAGCACTCAGAGTTAGTGAAAGAACTTAATCATTAACTCCATATAGGAAAGATACACAGTTAAACTTATAATGACTGGGTCGATTTGTCTTCAGTGGAAAAATAACACCAAATGTTGCTCCTGTTGGGAAAGACCTTCCAAGTCAATGGATTATTCGGCTAAAACTGCGATGCAAAGGTCTCTTTAAAATATCCACATGATGAATCTCAATGAGTCTCATTGATGAAAAACTGTCTTAAAACAGTCTTAAAACATGCTAAACTGGTAAAATATAACCACTGCTAACATACTAAACTGAGGTAAATAATTTATTGTCAGTTTTAACAGTCAGATAAAGTAATGTCAAAATTTAGTTACAGCTCTTTTGAATCAAAGCATCGCATCGCAGATCTGTCAGCTTGATAGTCTCAATATGTTGTGTCTGATTAAATCTACAAATTACTCTCCAGTAGATCAAATAACCCAACTCCAGCATAGTGAATTAAAGATTATTGGGGTGCTTCATCACCATCTGAGTGCCTAGGATGTAAGTTTTAGGTGTTTGTTGCTGTCACCGGATCGCTCTCTTATTTTCCCCGCTGTCGCCTATCCGTAGCCGTGCATCACGCTCTGTCAACATCTTCCTCTCAATCGCTGTCTCTCCCTGTGACAGTCTTCAGTGACGCGCTCTGCACACAGCTGTCAAAGCTCTCCCGTCGACCTCTGCGGGAGGTCTCGTATCAAAAGACATGAGGTGTGTTTAACAGCTTATATGAAGTTTTACTTTTTGTTTTCATGTCTCATATGGCCTGACCAGCTGGGCCATGCTGTGCTCCGTCTGCCGCTGCCTCCCACAGGACGTTTTCTATTTTTAAGCAGCCTACTTCTTTGAATAAATTCTCTTTTAGGTTTCTGAGTCACTCGCTGGTGTCAATTCTTAAATTGTGGCTGAGCTCAAAGGTCACTGATCATTGGATCATTGCCACTGCAAAGGATATCTGCAGTGGCAGATACCCTTTGCTACTGCAGGGTATCTGCAGTGGCAAAGGAGGCAAGCTTGAAAGACCTAGGAGCTTTTCTAATATAGTTTCATTATCTTGTAATGAATTTCTTGAATATATAGGAAAATTTATGCTTTATTCTGACAATGCATCTATATGTGGTGTCATGTTGACAAGTTACAATAAACTATAGTAGTGTTTATATATAAATCAGATTCAAAATGTAATAAAAATCAGTAAGACTGATTTTTTTTATGAACAACTTTCTTTAAAAAATGCAAATAAACAAGAAACACTGGATTGCTGGAGCGATCATGAACACATCCAGGGAATAGGGGCGAGGGGACAAAGTAAAAAGTGTCAATATGAAGAAAAACTTTACCTATTTATTACAACTGAACCTATTGAGGGCAGTCAGGTTGGACAAAGCTTCTTCATGCGTTCACCGGTTCTTTGTTGCTTTCTGTCACAGTCAGAACTCAGCTTGAGATAGTAAGAGATTTCAAGGAAGACAATGTCAAAATACTCAGAAGAGTATTTGGAGTAATCTGAGAAACTCAGATTCATAATCTAAGAAAGAAGAGAAACTCAGATTACCCTGTGTAAACAGTAAGTTTTTAAACCACATTGTTAGACTCAAGGAGAAGCCATCAGCACAGGATAGATGGTTGTTATGACTACATCTAAAAAAAACCCTTGAGGAAAGCAGTTTTTGCACATAATGCATCAAATCTCTGTGTTGGGATTATGGATACATCCAAAGCACACCAAATGTTTGTTTTTCATTCTTTTCTTTTCAAAAATGTGATTGGATTCAATAGAAAATATGACTAAGAAGAGGCAGAGAAATCTGTCAACGCTCCTTTATGTCTGCTTGCGAGTGTTACTGTTTCCTACACTGATCCACTCATTGTGCCGACCTGCCTATGAAAGTCCACAGGGACTCCTTTCTCTTTTCCACTTCTTTCATCTCTCCCTCCCCACTTCTGTTCATCTCATTCTTTCCTTCCTCCTCTGAGGGGCTGGATGATTTGTCACTTACTACCTCTGACTGCAGAATGATGGACAACCTAATGGGGAGGATTAGCTTCCAGCTGTTAGCGAGAGGGTCAACCTGTGTTGAACCTGACCCTTACCTTTCAGTTAGGTAAGGTAAATGGGACAACGTAAAGAGAGCTGCCCCCAACATGAAGGCGGACAACAGCTGAAGATGCTGCATGAGGATGTTTTGGAGGTTTAGAAGGATGTAAACTACAGCCACTCTTCTGGTTTTCTCCCTCCCTGAGTCCCAGCTTCTCTCTTACTTCATTTGGCTGCTTCCCAAGCCTGCAGCGAGTGCTTTTCAGATCCAGGACACCTTCCCGTTTCTCCTTTGCCTTATCTTACTCCTTTGTCCGGAAGAATTCCAACTGCACGGAGAGCCACCGTGATAAGGACGAGGCATTTACATTGCTTGACTAAATTCAAGCACTTCCTCATAGCCCCGAGGAGCCATGGGAAGGGACAGGAGCCTTTCTAGACACTTTAGGTATGACGACTTTACTTTGATCTCAGAAATGTAGACTGTGCATTTTTTGTGCTTTGTTGTGGGGTGTATTTGAAGTTGCTGACTACTGTTCTGCAATTACATTAATTAAGCATGTTTTGATGATACTTTTCACACTTCTCTGTATATCTGTAAACTTACACCGTACCTGAAAGCATTTAGCGTTTTTAAATCTGCAGAAAGAAAACTTAGCCATTCTAGAAAAACTCTAAAATAGAAAAAGTTCTGATCTTTTTACTTTGAAAGATTTTTTTTTATTATTTCCACTCCTTAGAATTGATATCTTTGGGCCTTTGAATGTGCCATGCATATGCACACTCATGCTTGGCCCAGCTGTCAAACTGGCTGATCAGAAGTGGGTCTGCTAATAATTGGTCTTGCAATGTGTTTCCCAGCTGATTGCAGTTGTCATTCATTCCTCTGTGCATTGTGTCCTTGATCCACCCCTCCCTCAGACCCAATTATAGACTCTTCTCGGCCTCCTTATAATTTAGGGCATCCCGGAGCCTACATCCAACTTTAGTGAAGGAAAGCGCTAATGTTTGAAAGGGATGTTTTTTCAGGTCAAATCAAAACGTACAAGTCAACTTCCTTAGTTTTATACTTCTAATTTATTAGCACCCCTGATTTTAATACTTAGTAATAACAAAATTTTCTCAAATTCTCTGGAAGAGAAACCGGCCTGCAGCATCACAGATCCTCTGTCATACTTAACAAAAAACACACTTTTGCATATTTATCCTTCATTTCACACTGAACCCACCGAATGATTGTTTGTTGTCTACAAACACAAACTTTGTCTAATCTGACCAAGGCACAAAGAAACATTTAGCAACATTTGTGTTTGTAATGGTAGGACAAAAATAACTTTTTTATGCTTCCAAAATAATCAGTTGCTGAAATGTCTAATGGATAACCATTAGACATGATCAAGGTTGAATGTATTTTTTTTTTTATAATTTAATGCTTATTAACAAAGATAATAGAAACATAACATTAGTTAATTATGAAACTAGACATTATAATTTGTTGTTGCAGCAATTGTACATTTTTAGTAAAAAAAGTAGAGCAAGGTTCAGTGCTTTGAGCAAGAGGTAGAAATTGATTCACCCATTAAATGAACTCAATTAGTTTCTTTCCCCTGTCCATCATTTAACTAATGATGGACAGCAGTGATATGTTTTTCAGGAAAGTTATATGGCCTACATAAACTGTAAACTACAGGCGCCACAGATATATTTCCAATAGTTACATGACCCTGGCCTAGAAAGGGCGCCACTTCTCTGCTGTGTCTCTTTCTGCTCACGTGGTTCCTTCAGATTCAGCAGCTTGTGCCTCTTCAAATGCGTCTTTCACTGAGATTAAGACAACATCCTCTTATTACATAAAAACAGGTCATGAAGATGGGGTTGTAGCAGGGTGTGACAGATGACCACCCCATCGGGGAAGTGTTGACTGTTTTTCTGCAAGAGTGCACAAAACACCTAATCACTATCACCTACTTACACAATCTGTCTTAGTTTGTAATTTACAAGGTTTTGCTTTAACACAACAGAGAGCATTTTCATGCAAATATCAAACACAGTACCTATTGTAGATTACATCCTAAAAATGCTGTGTGTAATTATAGTGAGCGTGTCGGCTGCTGCGTGAGGCTAAGGAGACTGTAGCTGTCAATCAGTTGGAAAAAAATACCCTTGTGAATCAGCAGTTATTTAAAGATTCCCTCGATGATTGTATTTGACGTTGTGAGTCTGCAGACTGACAGAAAGTGTGGAAGGAGAAAATTGCAAAAGTTGCAGGAAAGCTTTTTGCTTATAGGTGATCATAGGATAAATGTGTTGACCTAATCTGAAACCAGCATTAAAAGCACAACAATCAAAATTTTGGAACTTTCCAGTCCATCTTTCATGGTAGAACTCTATCAGAATCCCTTATCTTGACTTAGTAATATTTGCCCATTCTGTCTAGCAAAAGCATCATCATGTCACCACTGTGTTTCACAGTGGGATTTGTTATTTTTGATGATGCTCAGTTTTAAGCGACCTTTTAGAACTGGTAATCAACATACTCTGTGTTATCAATTGTCTGTTTGTGTATGCCTGTTTGCATAAATCTTCTAGATTCGACTGAAAATGAGATTTGTGTTGTTAAAAATGCCTAAAGAGGGAAAACATGTTAGTTCTCTTTAACAGCAGAAGATATAAGAACGGCAGTCAAAATATTTTTTCTAGTCATCTTGACATGAGTGATCATTAATTAAGTCAGAAGCAGATTTAGCGCTTGTAGAGTGCTAAATCTGTTTTAAACCTAGAAAACAGGCTAGCCGTTGTGACCTTCATTTGGGTTATTTGTTGAATGACCCTGATGTAGGCCACAAGCCAAAGTGCTAAATTGTTTCTTAGCACCTCAAGTGTTGCTGGAGTCTTCACCTCACCAGATCGGTAACAGTCTCCCTGCACCTTAGAAGTTGTTAGAGAAACCCTTTTGGCTCAACATTTCAATGACTAGCATCTTCCACAACAGAAAAAGTTGAAAGCTCAAACAGATAACATTTACTGTAAACCTTCAGCCTACCTTACATCTGTTTTAAGTCTCTTGCTTTTTCTCACTGTGTTGCAGCCGGAATAACTTTAAACATCTCTGTAGGTCCTCTGACTTCATTTTAAACATGTCACAACAAAATGGATAACTTTGTGTCTTCTCCACATAGTAACAAAATCCACACTGAAGAGTGTTGCTGTAAGTGTAATCTGTATGTAGTTATGAATGGTGGGTTCACTGACAAGGAAAATATCTTGCTTTTATGTTTCTGTACTGTTACAGATAAGAGGTAATCAAACTCAAAATCAGTTGCATCTCTGGAGAGAACATATTTAATTTATCACAAAGTTTTCAGAAATAGCTGTTTAGAGATTTCTACTTCATTGCTGAGCCTGAATAATGAGTTGTGCAGTGTACAATGGAGGCACACTGGAATTAATGCAAAACCAAAAGCTGTTTTTCCTCCTCTGCACAACTGAAGCACCTGAGAGACAAAGAGACACAGATAGAAAAGAGAGCGAGCCGTGCTTATGATCGAGGCAGCACAATTTTTCAGGTGGGACAAGAAAGATAGCATGCAGAGATAAAAAGAACTAATAAGGAGTGTTTGCCCTTCATTTACTGAAAACGTATACGCACTAAACCACTTCTCATCACAGTTTGTGGTAATTCTAATTTCTCTCATTTTGCTACATCTTGTTAATTCCCTTGTAGATAACTGCTCAAGGAAAACCCATGCAGCACACATCTGAGCATTGGGGATGTTTAATGGAAGCAGACTTCATTTGACCTTGAATTCCTTTGCAAGAAACATTTCTTTATTTCAGCTGTTGGGAGATGATAAACTGTCCTGCAGGGAGGAAACTGTCTTAAATTTGATCTGAACAATATGATTCCTTCACTAGGCTTCATTCTGTATTGGAAATAATTATTTGCAAACTTCTCTTATCGCTTTCCATTTTAGAACCCATATTTTAACCCTACATGTACTGTAAATGCCCTTTTCTGCACAGGAAAGATATGAGTTGGCTCACAAAAGCACCAAAAATCACAGACTATAATACACTCTTATTGCTTCAGTTATTAGTTTTCTCTTCTTTAAGAGGAGCCAAATGTTGAATAATAAGAGGAGGAAAAACACTATAAGGGAGGAGTGCAGTGCTGTCTCCCAGAGGTAGCTCATTCACTGAGCTCCCTCCTTTTTTGTTTAATAGCTGTGAGCTGTCACTGATTCTGAGCACTCTTACCTACAGCTGCTGTGATCTCACAACAAAGCTCCCCTCCTGCAAGCATAGGCACTCTTATTCAAACGTTGGACCGGTTTCTTTCCTTCTGTAAAGCATGTGGACTGATCTGTTTCTCATGAAACCCTGGAGTGATTCGTTTGCAATAACTTGGACTTACGAGGGGATTTGCGCCAAAACGATAAAGTGAGCTTTTCCCAGTCAGTTTGTGATTGTTTGTGTGGTTCCTCAATGTTTGCCAGGATCTTCATTCCCAAAAAGCACCGGGAGCGTTTCGACGAGGTGGTCTCCCAGAGCTTGATGAGCAGGCTGAAGGGCCGCAGCTTCAGTGACCCCAGCCGCAGCCACCTCCGCCGCAGCCAGAGTGAGGACCACCCTGAGCGTCTCCTCGTCTCCACCCGCGCCAGCTCTGTGCCACGCACCCATGCAGAAGAAGGTGTGGTCCCCCCTGCCAGAGGCATGCGCAAGACCACCTCCCTCATAGCTGGCCACTCGGGTGGCACCACCACCAACTGCAGGTTTGCATCAAATGACAATTTGGGCTTTCAGGGGCAATTAGCAAAGGAGGAAAGTTTATAAAAATGCATAATTATAGCTTATTAAGCTGTAATAAAAGGCCATTAGTTTGGGTAGCTTTTTTTCTTCATTATTAAAGCACATCATGAGTTGAAATTTGCTTTTTGTATCAATCCAGTATCAATTAACATATTTGTGTGATGTTAAAAATTTGTTTGATAATCTGAAACATCTAAGAGTGACAAAAAAACCCAACTACAGTAAAAAAAAAAGTAAAAATTAGATCCTGTTGTGATAACACCATTCCTTTTTTATCAGTGTCAATGTTGTCCTGCACTTCTTCTCAATCACGTTGTTCCAGAATATAAACTAATTCTGGAGACATTTTAAAGAATACTTTCAAATACAGAGACCTCCCCTGTAAACATCCTGTCACCGTCTTTTGAAAACTACAGGCTTAAACCCATCTTAGTAAAACCTTCTAAGGCTATAGCATCATTAAGCTCTTGTAAGGAATATGCTGTCTATGCTTAAGTAGAAGTTCACATTGTGGATGTTAAAATATAATGTCTGCTTTGATAAGGAAATTATGTAAAAACTGTGATTTGCACTTTGATCCAACTTCACCACTGTGAAACTGTTAAGGCAGGTGAATATGAATAGTTGCAGTTATTTCATTTTATAGCATTTCAATTTAGTTTTGATTCCCTAGAGACATTGCAGACAACATAGTAACAACAGTTAATGTATAAAATGTTGATTTTTCTGATTTTTCTATTCTGAAATCCATTTCTGCAGGACAGTCAGAGTTTGTAAGGGCAACATGAGTTTTGGTTTCACCCTGAGAGGCCACGCTCCAGTGTGGATCGACTCTGTGATCCCCGGTAGGTTTCAGTGTTTGTTTTGCGTTGCAAATAGCAGTTCACACATTCATGAGGCTACATATCCATTGAACAGTGGCTGCTTGAGAATTGTATCCCCTTGCATGTTGTTTTACTCTGCAGAAAGTCCTGCAGACAAGGCCGGTTTGAAACCAGGAGATCGGATCCTGTTTCTGAATGGGCTGGACATGAGGTTGAGTTCCTGCTCATATTCATTTCATAGATGTTATCCACGTGCATAAACAGCCTGTTGTACATCAACAACTTTACCTCAAAATGAGCAAAAAATGCCACAAAAGATCAACTGTGTAAAATATGTAAACATGTTGTCTGACTGTCAAAGATTTTCTGTTTGTAGGTGTTACAGCTACCGCACTACATATTCCCATTTGTGCCTAACAATAGCTCAACTTTAAAGACAAGAGATAAAAAGAACACAGATAAAAGATTGTAGAAGTGTCTTCTGAGAGAAAAGAAAACGTCAGTACTCGGTTGCTATTTCAAGCATAAATAAAGCAAAATAATTTGCTGCTTCTTCTTTAGTATATTGTGATTTGGGGGATATTTTTTCCTGTCTAAATCGGTGCTATTCGAAAACAATGTCCTAATGTTTCTACATTTGTTCTTTTGTGAAAAATATAATTTTCTGCAGAACCTCTTCTCATGAAAAAGTTGTGTCCATGCTTCAAGGAAGTGGAGCTATGCCCACCCTGGTTGTGGAGGAGGGTCCTCCTACTTTTCCTCTGGCTGAGCAGGACCTCGCAGGAGGCAGCGTTCCCACTGAGCGGGCGCGGTCTCCAGTGCTCAGCTCCCTGCAGTGGGTGGCTGACATCCTGCCTCCCAGCATCAGGGTTCAGGGACGTACCTTTGGACAACAGCTGGAACATCTACTGACCATCCAGGAGCGGTATACCATCTGCAAGGCTTTGGAGAACTTCTTCCAACACAGGTGAGCTAAAAGGTTGAGGAGATCATGAGTGGAGAGATAAAAAGAAGTTAGACAAATGAGTATATGTGATCCAGAACAATAAATACATTTTAAATTAAATGTCTTCAACTATGGTAGAGTAAACGTTTGAGAGATGTTTATGGGCTTTTTAGTTGTGGTCCTAAAGTGTAAAACAACAAAACTGTGGGCACAAAAAGGAAAACTAAAAGCAGAAGAGAACGCAAAAAAAATGTTGGACCACAGCAGTTATTAAAGCAAAAATGAGGGAAGATCTGAGGGGAATATTGTTGTTTGTTGCTCTATTTTTTAAACATATTTTAGTCTTTTCTTTCAATTGTTTTTTATATTAAAGTTCCACTTTTTTTGGTTTTATGTAGTATTTCCTAATTACAGGTTTTCATTACATCTTGTTCCTCTTTACAGTTGCTGAGATTTATGTTTTCCAACCACCCTACTTTTTTATTATCAGGGTGTTACCATCTTGTCAGCATATCTTAAACTACAATATTCATTTTTATTCTATTAATGTTTTACGTTTTTAGTTTTGTTTCATTTTATTTAGATGTCATTTTGTAATCCTTATTTCTTCAGATTTAATAATAATAATAATAAAAAGACAGTTCATATTCCACCTATTGAGTAACATCTCTCGCTAACATCAAAATTTGGAGCATATTAATCAATTTGAAATAAGGCAGGGAATTCTGTTTTTGAAATTCAGAGAATTCAGATATTTCTGATACTTATGTTTGTCTTAGCTCACATGTCTGCATGGTCTGTCCCTAAACATAAGCTAAGCTTTCCTTATTTTTCTCTTAATCAATGTGACCGTTAATTGGACAGCCAGGTGATCGTTTTCACCCTGCCTGTGTTTCCATGGTCACAGGAACGTCGACACGCTGATTGTGGATGTGTTCCCGGTGCTCGATACTCCAGCCAAACAGGTGATCTGGCAGTTTGTTTACCAGCTGCTGACCTATGAAGAGCAAGAACACTGCCAGAACAAAATTTCGCGATTTCTTGGATACAAAGCACCAGGTTTGTGCACATTTATTGCAACAATTAACGTCTATGTGACTCATTGAGGACTGTCTTGAGAATGTGATGGGAATCTTGGGCAAAATCAGTGGTTTGCTGAACTGCTGCGACCCTTCAAACTTTGTTTCCTCTTCCTCTGCATGACCTGTATGTGTGTTCCAGTTCCACCACCTCCTCCTCCTCCCCCTCCTCCTCCGGAGCCCGAGTCTGCTGCCCCTGAACCCCATCGCCGTAGCAGCTCCATGAGGGTGACAGGGACCACATACAGGAGTAGTGTTAGGGGACGTAGCTCTGATGACCTGGTCATTGGCACACACTTGGGCATGGGTACTGATATTCAATATCTCTGCATCAGGAACAAAACTAACACTGAGACCACTTAAGCAGTGTCAGTTGTCTTTAATGTCATTATCTCTGTTAACAAAATTGCACACACCCATGTGTAGAATGCCAGGCTTTTGTGACATAAAAAAAAATAATCATGAGGTTATTTCAAAACTTGTATCGTCATTAATGTAACATAAATGACCTACAATTCTACTTAAAAACAAATGTATTAACAACAATAGGGGCAAAAAGTTCAAAGGTACAACAACCTGGCTGCTAGGTGTACACACCCTTAAACTAATCTTGAAATACCTTCTGATTTATTTTAAGGATTCAGTCATCTTTGGTCAGTCTGTCTGACTCTACAATGCAAAAGGTTATTTTCTGAGAAGAGCTTGTTGTAATGCTTCCTCCACTGCCAACAATATCCCAACAATATTTTATTAGACAGTTCACCTGCCTAATCAAATGAGCTAAAGAAGACTGAATGCTTATTTTTGTTTTAACATTCATTTTTTATGTGTTCATTGTGGCTTATTTTAGTTCATATTTACCATTGTTTTTAGTCATAGTTTTTTATTTGAACCTTCTATGTTGTCAGAGTTGCTTTATCTAAAACTGGGATTTGTTCACTTGCAATGTGTTGCTAAAAGGGTTCAAGAATTACCCCAAAGTCTGTAAATTCAATAATACTACCAGGGCATATGGGTTGTATTAAAGTTATTCTAATAAATGTATTGACATAGGCGTGCGTGCAGAGCCAGGACAGGACAGTGGTATGAGATTGGCCCCCGGAGAGAGACAGTCAGGAGATGGAACATCTCTTCCTGAGACTCCCAACAACCTCACCAATGTGTGTACCAATGCCAGATTTTATTATAAAATATAGACTGTTTAGGTTTTATTTAAAAAAGTCTTACTCTAGTTTATATGTATGTATCCCTATAACAGCTGTCAGCTGTGTATGCTGAACTGGAAAATATGTACTCAGCCAAGAGGTCCAAGTCTTTGAAAAGTCGCCCTCCTCCTGCTCCTGAGAGTTTGCTGGACCTGGAACCTTTATCCCGCACAGGGTCTCCTACAGGGAATGTAAACACAGGTACCCACAATTTCAGTATAATGTAATTTTGTCCAATAAAAGATAAGATACATTATAGCTGTCTTTTGTCTCAGGGGCCCGCAAAGGTTCCTCACCCCATCCCTCGTGGCCAGATCCTCTACCCAGTCCACCCTCAGGCCAGTTCTACCCACCAGGGTTGACGAGCCAGACCAGTGGGGAGTCTAACCCCTACATCAGCCTGGACAGTCCCCCTCCCTCACCTCTGGAACCTGACTTTCCATGCAGCCCGCCTGTTCACCGCAACAACAAACGGCGGTACACCTTCTCAAAACCTCCTCGTTCAGAAGACACAGATCGCTTTCTCGATGCTCTGAGTGAGCAGCTGGGACAGAGGGTGGCGATTGTGGATGACTTCCTGACCCCTGACAATGACTACGAAGAGGTATGGTCAACACAAGAACTTTTGTAAATTGAATGGCATCTTATCTTCTAATAAATCAAAAATCAATATCACAGTCATCTCTCAACTAACATTTCATTTGTCTTTATTTAAAAATTTGGACACAACTCCTTAACCTACCAATGTACAGAATAAGCACAGCCTGGAGGGCCATATACTTGCTTCATATATTAAGCAAATAAATGAATTGCTAAATTTACTATCACATTTCTTGTTAATAATAAAAATATTAAATAAATATTAAATAATTTCATTAGTACTTAATCACTTAAGTCTGTTTTTAATAAAAATAACTATTTAGAAAATGTTAATATGATTTTGACACAATTTAATTATCAATTTAATGGTTTTGTGTTAACAGGCTATATGAAGAGCCAAACATGTGAAACCATTACTGTCACTTTTAACCCTTGATAAAAGAAGAAATATTTGAATGAATTATTTTGAATGAAATATTTGAAGGAACTTTTTTTCTGTAAGTGAGCAAACTTACAAAATCATCTAAAATTCAACATTTTTCTTCACTGTAGCTTATAGCAAAGTGGTCCATTTTTAATGTATCAGCAATATAAAAAGGCATTACTTTATTTATATATATTGTGTATTTTAAGGGAACATCCAGCCTAATCATAAACTAGTGGTGCCATTATATACTGAACAGTTGTCAGACCTGTTTAAAATTTTACGTTTTCCACAATTTCCACTTTGACATCAAAGGTCTAATGGTGTGTACTTGGTGTTAATGTCAGGATGTTGTGCAGATGGACTTCCCAGATGAGGAAGATGAAGATAATGAAGACGAGCTTGGTGTGGATGAGGAAGAAAACGGAGGATTCGTAGCTCCAGAGCTAAGCAGCCCGAGTGACGTTCAAAGCAGCAGCGGTGAAGAGAACGCCTCCTCCCTCACATACTCCTCTTCCTCTGATCACATTCCTCCTCCCCCTATGACACCACCTCCACCTCCACCTGTTCAGTTCAATGACCCGCCTCCTCCACCTCCTCCGGCACCCCCACAGAGTCAGCCTCAACACCAGCCACAGCAGGAATCCATTACCTACACCCCTGAGCACATGCCGAGGGCATATGTGCCAATCCGTCGGAAATCTGGGCCCCCTCCACCACCTCCTCCACGAAGCAATCCACCACCAAAACGCCATTCCTTGCATAAAGTCCTACCTACAAGAGAAGATCTACATGTTCAAGCTACCTTACAAGAGCTAAAAGCATACCAAGAGAGACAACAGGCTTTTGAGGAGAGGCAAGCATATGAGGAGCAAAAAGCTTACGAGGAGCAACAGCTTTATCAGGAACAACAGGCCATTAAGGAGAAAATTTTCAAAGACAGACAAGCTTATGAGGAGCAGAAGGCTTATGAAGAGCAAAAAGCTTTTGAAGAGCAGCAAATGTATGAAGAGCAGCAAGTCTACCAAGATAGACAAGCCTATGAGCAGCACCAGGCTTACCAGGAACAAAAAGCACATGAGCAGCATCACGCCTACAAAGAGCAGAAGGCACTTAAAGAGCTTCAAGCCTACCAGGAGCAAAAAGCCTATGAGGAGCGTCGAATTTACGAGGAACGTCAAGCATATCAAGAGATGCAGCAGATTTACCAGAGTCACCAATCAATGCCTGCTCAGCCAACACAACAAAAGGCCCATTCACCTCTTCCTCTCCAACAACCACACCAGTCTTTACCTCCGCTCCCCTCTCAAGAGACCTCCCATCAACATAACCACCACCTTTATATGATGCGACAAGTACAGCAGCAGCAACTGGCCCACCAGGGCCTCCACCACAGACGCTTGTCTCGTTCAGCACCTCCACCACATCAGCCATCACCCCATCCGCCACTCCACCCTGGCCAGCAAGGTCAGTATACAGAGGGAATCTACCAAAGTCATCAAGGCATGAGACCCCAACCCCACCATTCATCAACAGAGATACTCCACCAAGGCCCAGCACATCATTCCTCCTCTGAGATGCTCCATCAGTTGCACCAATCACAGGCCCACCATTCGTCCGCAGAGATGCTCCAACAAATGCAGCAGGCCCAAGCTCTCTACTCATCATCAGAAATGCTTCATCAAATGCACAAAGCCAAGGCCCATCACTCATCAGCTGAGCTTTTACATCAGTCTCAGCAATTGCAGCAAATGCAGCCTCACCATTCCTCAACTGAACTTCTCCACCAGGCTCACCAGAAGCACAGAGGCCAAGCCCACCATTCTTCAAGTGAGCTGCTCCATCAGATCTATCAATCCAAGCCCCATCACTCATCTACAGAACTTCTCCATCAAGTCAATCAAATACACCAACCCAAAGCCCATCACTCCTCCACAGAACTTCTCCATGAAATCCAGCAAGAGCC
The DNA here is from genome assembly GCF_001444195.1 of Xiphophorus couchianus. Classification (NCBI taxonomy): domain Eukaryota; kingdom Metazoa; phylum Chordata; class Actinopteri; order Cyprinodontiformes; family Poeciliidae; genus Xiphophorus; species Xiphophorus couchianus. The sequence goes on along the minus strand of NC_040243.1, from coordinate 13,458,417 downwards.
TGCCTCCCTCCCAGTCCAGTTTACGCGTGAGAGCCAGTCCCATCAGAGTCGCAGGAGTGTTAAAGGTCATCATCAGACAGATGTGTCATTGCAGGGAAGACTCAAAGACCAGCAGATCCAGCAAATTCACCAACCCCAGCCAACCAAACCTTCTCCCCAAAGACCCCATTCCATCCAGCAGACTCACCACCATTCCAGTACACCTCAGATCCACCACATCTACCACATGACCCCACAGCCTCCTCCTCCCCAGAATTACCAACACCAGATTCAAGTCATCCATCCTCCTCAGCAGCCCCACAGACCTCAGCCACTCCTTTCCACCTTTCAGCCCCTCCAGCCTCACCAGCCCACCCTCTCCACCTTTCAGCCTGTGCCCCAGCTCCACCAGTCACAGCATCAGGTCCAGTCTGCCACCCAAACTGGCCGTCCACAGTCACAGCCCTCACATCATCTCTTGCAGTCCCAACAACAGCATCAAACCCAACCTCACCACAAGCAATCTCACAACCAGAGTCAGCCCCAGTCCCTCCCTCACTCCATGTCTGATCCCACAGAGAATTTGGGATTGCCTCCTCCTCCACCTCTTCCACCACCATGTTCTCCTCCACCATTGCCAAGACCCACTCTGTCACGAATGGACTCGCACCATATGAGTGTGAAGAGGCTGCGCTGGGAGCAGGTGGAGAATTCAGAGGGGACCATATGGGGACAGGTAAGTTATGAGACATTTCTAAAAGTGACATTAAAGAAGAAACAGAATATTCCCTTTTAGACAATAGTATGCCAGGGGCTTGGATCAGATGTTCAAGGCCTTCCCCTTGAACATTATAATTACAAACTTATTGGGATATTATGTGATAAACCAATACTGTGTAGCTCGTAATTATGAAGTGGTGCAGGTTGGGCCACAGTATAGCCCAACCTGCTTTGTACATCTACAGGCTAGAAAGCTTTCTTTTTGCAAAATAGCCCAAAGCCTCTTAGATTGGATGGAGAACATTGGGGAACATCAGTTTTAAAACCCTGACACAGGTTTTCAGTTGATTTTAAGTCTTGACATTGGGGCAATGGTGGTGATAGTGGTAGGCTGTTTACTAATCATGTGGCTTCTGAAAGCAGTTGGAGTAAAGAGGGAGTACTACACTTGACAAATTTTACTTGTGATTTTTTTTCTTTCCTTTTACTTTATGCACAATGTATAGCATGATATTAACATTCCAACAAAATACACTGAAGTTTGTGGTTGAAATGTGACAAAATGTAAAAGAGTTGAAGGGGTATGACCAGATTCAATGCACTGTCAAACATTTCCACTGAAGAGTGAGACTTGACCCCTATGCACATGGCCAACGCCAAACAACCCCTGAAGGATGTTTTTCAATGAGAGCGCTTACCTTCAAATACACAGTAACACCGAAATGTTTTATTTTCTATTTTAAAATTCTAAATTTCTCTTGTTTATACTTCATCAACACAGATAAGCTAGATAATCTCACTGGAAGACAAATGCTGATGTTCTCTTTCTCTTCCTTTTGAAGTTGGGGGAAACTTCTGATTACGAAAAACTTCACAACATGGTGAAATATTTGGACCTGGAGCTGCACTTTGGGACACAGAAAGGCTCGTGTGAGTGGATGTAAAAGGATGTTCTTATCGTGCTTAAATTTGAAGAGTCTATACTCAGACCATTACTTACCATTATATAAGATATTTAAATGAATGAAATAATTTTTATAAGCCAAATATTATAAGGAGCTTTTGTTTTCATTCATTAGAAAACTCTTTACTACTTAGTGTAAATCTTGATTAGTTAGGTTTGGAGGCTAAATTTGAAGTCCAAGAGCGACCAAATCCAAATCAGGCTTCAGCTATAATTCAGCTATCACTTTCATCTTAGAGAAATATTTGTTATTTATGTAAACATTGTTTTATGAGCAGTGGAAAGTCACTGAGCCTTTTCAGGCATGTTGATGTCATATATCTTTTAAATCAAAAATGTACTTAAAAAATATTCCATCCCTTCAAGTTAAACTTGTAAATCTAGTTTCAATAGAAATAAACATAAATGTTGTCAAATTTGTAGTGCCCGTTCCAGAGCCTCTGCCACACCTGGAAACCTTCAAGAAGAAAGATGTTATAGAAATCCTCTCCCACAAGAAGGCTTACAATGCCTGTAAGTATAGCATTGTGCCCCTCATACTAATATTTACATTTTCCTCATTTTAGTTTTCTATCCAATCTTCTGTTTTTTGTTTTTCATCTTACAGCCATCCTGATAGCCCACTTGAAGCTTTCTCCTGGAGAACTGCGTCAGGTGCTGATGAACATGGCTGCAGACAGACTGGAAGCAGCTCACATTAAACAACTGCTGCTGTACGCTCCTGATGCGGAGGAGGTGAAAAAATACGAAGCGTACAGAGAGGACCCCAGTAAACTCAGTGAACCAGACCAGTTCATGTTACAGGTAAAGTCCTGGCACATTGTGGAGCGAGTGTTGTTGTTGTCGTACAGCTGTGAAGGAACAGAGTTTCATCATGGTGATGATTTGAGGGTTATTGTTGATGTCTGTCAGATGTTGTCTGTACCAGAGTATAACACCCGTCTGCAGAGCCTCCTGTTCAAGTGTTCACTTCAGGAGAAGACAGAGGAGCTGAGGGGAGCATTTGACTGTATCATTAAGGCCTCTATGGAGCTGAAGACAAGCAAGAAGCTAGCTAAGATACTAGAGGTACCCTTCTTCCAAGAAAATTAATTAAAATGACAAATGTGTTATACATTTGTGAAACTTTCACACATTTGGTAGGAGAACATTCCTACTCACGACTCTGTAATTCAGGATACAAATCCTTAACCTTCCACTGTACAATTTTGCCCTACTTGGAATTTTTCTATTGCCTGAAATCCCAATAAAACACTTTGAGTTTTGTGCTTGTAATGTGACTAAGTATAAAATGTTCAAGGAAAGTATGAATTTTGCACAGTGCAGTTGATATATTCAGTTTGTTCTGTGTAGCTGAAAAAACATTTCTTATACCACTTTTCCCCCATAACATTAATCTTTTATGTAGTTTGTGCTGGCGATGGGGAACTATTTAAATAACAGCCAACCTAAAACCAACAAGACCACAGGCTTCAAGATCAACTTTCTGACAGAGGTATTGTAGTTTGTATGCCATAAATTGTTTGTTATAGTCCCGACATCTACTTTGAATATGCATCAAACATCCTGCCTATGTCCTGTTCAGCTGAGCACTACTAAAACTGTTGATGGGAAGTCGACGTTTCTGCACATCCTGGTCAAGTCGTTGTGTCAGCACTTTCCAGAAGTGTTGGACTTTTCCAAAGATCTTAATATGGTCCCTCTTGCAACAAAAGGTAAGGAAACACATTACATTTCAACTTTTATTTTAAACCCATTCTCCAAACAAACTCACACTCCTTTCCAGTGAACCAGAGGACTATTACATCGGATGTAAGCGACATCCACACAGCGATACAGGATATCCGCTCAGCTTGTCAGAAGATGCCTGCGACCGCAGAGGATCGCTTTGCGGTCGTCATGAGTGTATCCTTTAGAGAGATAGAAAAGCAGCAGAGGGAATTTTTATCTACTTGGAGAAATGAGATGCTGTAGTTCCTTAACTTTAATGTGTGCAGAACTTCCTGGAAAACAGTCATCCAGCAATCCAGTCCCTGGAATCGCTCCAGCAGAGGGCCATGGAAGAATTCAGCAAGACAGCCTCATACTTTGGTGAAGATGGCAAAGCCACCACTACAGAGGCTTTCTTCGGCATATTTGCAGAGTTTATGAACAAGTTTGAAGTAAGGAAATCATTTTTTGCCATTAACTATTTAAATGACTACCGAATTTAAACTTGGATGCATCATATCTTCTCCCTTTTTTGTAGTTTGTTTTGCACATGTATCTGGCATAAGCACTTTTTGAACTTTTTCACCTTTTATCACTTCAATATATTGCATAAGAATGGTATGTATTCTTTTACTCAAAATCCCCAAAATATACATTATAGTTTGTGTCTGCAACATAATGATATGTGAAGAAGTTCAGGGAGTACAGATTTACTTTCAAGCCATTAGACATATAATGATTTAATGAATCTAACAGATATTTTTGTGTGCTTTTTTCACTCCAGAGAGCTCTCAGCGATCAACAAGCGGCAGAAATCCCAAAAAGCCCCAGGAGTCCTCGAATGGCCTCCCCCCAGGCCTGGTAACACACATTCACATTTGCAGATGAGACAGAACATTGCAGCAGCTGAGACACTTTACACACACATACAAACCCGACGTAGGCATACCATGCACAAACATGTGCACACAAGCGAAATGGAAAAGAGAAACTAAAGATGGCCGTTTCTATGCTAACCCTGTAAACGTTAGTGTTGTTCATGTTACATCCTGCAGAGAGAACAAAAAGGATTGTGATCAAGAACCTTGTTCAGTTTTCGATACATCTGTCTAAACTGTCTGAAAGTTCAGACAGATACTGAGTGTCTACTCAGTAATGTACCTTAGTTTAAGTTTCATTTCCATAATCACGCATTAGTGAGGTCCAATGACAATAAAATAGAATATTTGTAGCAAATCTTTAAATAAGATGTATTTATATATTTCATCTTGAAATAGATACAAGCTTTAGTCAAAACTTGTTCACTGCACTCTGTGGTTCTTCAGAAATCACAGAAGCTGTGGGAACTTGTTCTTTACTTTTGTCAGACACCCACCACTTTGAATGTAACATAAGCTCTTTACTAAGTGTTTTCTTAAATAAATTTCCTCAGATTAAAGGCTGTTTTACTCGCTTTTGTGTACCTTAACCTCCCTGTCTGCAGACTTTTCTTCTTTTGGATGATACTTTGGATGATTATTGCAACTTTTGTATAGGAGGTAATGTCTGCACGGGCTGCAGCTGGCTATTTGTTTCATAGAAAATAATGTAATTGTAATCTGAATACAGAGAGAAGATTGCAGAAGTAGGAACCATGTGAGTCTTAAATCGGGCGTGTTGCAATTTCCAATGTTTAACTGTGCTGCACTGTTAGATACTGCACTCATTAATGTGTAATTGACATGTATAATGTGATATCTGTACAGAATGAGAGTGTAAAATATGTATATGCTGCAACTCAGAGCACTGTTGTTTTCTCATTATCTCTACATTCCTTTAATTTTGTTGTATTTAACTGGATATTAATGTGTTTCTGGGCCAAGCATAGTAATACTCTACTAAAAGAGGACAGTGATGTTCTTTAGTTTATAGTGAAACTGATTTTACCTTCATATTAAAAATAACTACAGTATTTAAACCCATTGAGCTTTTTCAAATTTGTCACACTGCAATCACAAACCTCAATTTCCTATTATTGGATCTTATGTGACAGAGACAGTGCATCGCTGAAGCAGAGAACAAAGAATCAACCAATTTTTGAAAAAGATAAAAGATATGAAAAGTGCAGCATGCAGTGTTCTTTAGCCAATGTTGGGTCAATATTAGTGAATTAAAAAAAAGTTCAAGCCTAGTCAAATCGGATGGAAAGTGTCCGTAGCGTACCATGGATTCTCAATGATTTGGGTACGGACTTTGACTAGGCCATTCTAACTCTGGGTGTTGTCACCCAGACCAATCTAGGAGATGAACTTGTGCATCAAAGTTGTTTTCTTCAATTTCTAGGCATCTCTGACCTGTTTTCCTCTCGCCACACTTTTCATTATTTACATGAAAAAAACATGCATCATTTTCATTTCCTTGAACAGTTATGCACTGCTTTAACCACGCAGTTATGCACAGTAATATCTGTCACGTGAAATTACAAAATAGTTTATCAAAGTTTGCTGTTGTGACATGATATAGAAGAGAAAAAGTTCAAGAGGGCAATTAGTATCTTTGCAAGGCCCTGTACATAAATGCATGCCTTAGTTTTTACTATTTGAAGTGCAATTGTTAAAAAAAAATGTTTAAACCACTGTAAGCAAAGTTTTCAAATTATGTACTAGTACATGCTGTTTTGTGCTTGAGTACTAAAAAGCTATATTTAAAACACTGCTCTCCAGTTATCATATATAAAATATTACATCTGTATTTTTTATTGTGGCAAATAAATTCAGACAAATATAAAGAGTTGTATGAAGACTGCTTTTGTTGCATTTTTGTAACATTAACTCTTGTCGCGCCAAAGAGAATAGACTGGTATATAACGTCAGTTTCTGTAAGTGCATCTGCCGACCTTTTTATTGTATGAATCTTTTTCTTTACAACTGCTGACGTGTCTCCTGCTGTCGCTGCAGTGGACATAAATAGTATTTTTTTTTTTTGTGCCTGTAAGTGTTTTCTCTGATCACTGCTGACATGAACTCAAATAGGTATTCCACTTATTCTGCTCTTACTTTGTCTCATGAGTAATTTGGATGAATTCAAACCTCTTACAGCAATCATTTGGCTTTTTACAGACATGAGGACACTCTCTTTCACACGCCTCCCAGTGAGGTGTAATAAATCCCTTACATTTTAACTAAACCTTGTTGTGCATGTTGGGAAAGTGGAGTTTGAACCTTATGATGTGTAGAAGACAATTCAAGACAAAAGCCAGAATACAAGGATTGCCTGAGGGATATTGCTGACATGCTGTACTGTTTGGATGCAAGGCAGACCCATGGTATGAGACTCAAGAAGACAAATTACTGAAAGGTGAGTTTATCAAACATTGCAAATTTTGAGACGCTGTAGTTTAAAGACCTTTTTGTAGCTTTTACTGCAGTAACTAATAACCTACTTACATCAAAGGTTAAAGCTGATTCTTTATTTTATGGTACAAATCTGCAAGAAGTGTCAAAAAATGAGAAGGTTGAGATCATCGCCTTTACCCGTGGAAGGTTTAGAAATATTAAATGTCAGATCATGCTGCCAGGGAGTAAAAAGAAACAAATAAAGCAAATGCCTTCATACAAAAGACTGCAGAATACTGTAATACTTCATATGGTTTGAGAAGTGTAATGAAAATCCCCTTTTCTGTTTCATCTGAGTAAACTTTCTTCGCTGTTCTTAGTATAAAACAATCTTTGTTGCATTTTCCAGATGACCTTCACACAAGCAACTGGTGAAAGAGCACCGACAACCAACATGCCCCCAACCCAGAAGCCCTCCTTTGGGAGCAGCACCCTGGTCACTGTGGATATTGTGGTCCTGGTTGTCTACTTCCTGCTGATTCTGGCTGTGGGTTTCTGGGTAAGAAGCCTGTCTTTATCTTTCCCCTCTTTGCTATTGGTGATATAAAAAAGGTTAAGATACGAGGCTTTGTTTTGAAACAGGAACATACTGAACCATGCTGGTTTTATCAGCTGTGTTTGCCCTTTTACCAAGCCTTGTGCAGCCTTTGCCATCCCAAGTTTATCAGTCTTCAAACTGTTTTATTCACATCTACGAATGTCACAGATAGAAGGGAAAAAGCAACTCAAACAGGTGTGAAACAGGAAATTATGTGTTGCTTATTGGTTTACATACATGACCAAGGATGCATTAATTACTTAGTATCTTGTAGTGTAGAAAATATGATCATGCATGGAAAAAAAGTGCAACAGTTCAGTGAAAAAAAATACAAAATTATAACTACAATCTGTTAATGTATATTAAAAATTGAGAAAAAATGTGCAAGTTGTTAAATATGTAATTACATATATGGGTTATAATAAATTAATGTATTTTAGTTATTAAAGCCCTTATTATCAGGGCTAGGGTTATTTAACTATATTTGATTATATTGCATTTAATAGTCACATGTTGTCATTATTCTTATTAAATATTATTATTATTCTTTCATAGTGACTTGCGGTATATGAATATAATATTTTAATTTAAGACTTTCATGATTTTAAAGCATAACATATGTTTTTAATTGAATAAATTTCACATTTATTAAATTCTGCCATTCAAAAATTATGGACATAATTCTGAATGTCTTTTTTTTATCCAGTTTTATTTTATCATAAGATATGTATGGTTACTTAGCGATTGTTGATAAATTTAATTCTATACATTTCATGCTTGTGAATATAGCAATGTAGATTTTACATTTTAAGCTATCTTTATAAATGTATGGAATAAAACAGCAACAAAACTACCTTCAAAAAGGTTTCAGATCTGGCATGTGGTACAAGACAGATGTACCACATGAAAAGATGCATATAGGCAATTTTTTTTTTTAAAAAGAAATGTTTTATAATATTGGAAGTAATTTTTCAGAATCATGTCAGACTACAAGATAGAAACAGGAGCTGTTAAAGTATCAGCATTCATGGTTCACAAATCACACATTTTTTATTTGCTCTCATCAAGAAATGGAAGTGACAGAGCAGTAAACCAAACAACTTTAGCTAAACTTAAAGGGAAACAAAACTGGTATGATGTTCAAGAGCAAACTGGACACCTGTTTGTCCAGGTGTCCAGTTTGCCCTGAACACAAAACAATTTCTTCTGTATACTCTAAATTATCAACTTTCTTTTATTTTATTAGTCCATGTGGAGAACGAAGCGCAGCACAGTGGATGGATACTTCTTAGCTGGCAAGAGTATGACATGGTGGCCAGTAAGTAAAACACCATCAAATCTTTGGAAAAGAAAAAGATGGACTGATTTTCTGATTAAAACATTTGTAGAAGAGCTGTTTTCCTCTTTTAAAAAAATGAGGCCAAGTTGATCTTAATCCCAATTTCCTCAACTATATTTAGGTTGGGGCCTCACTGTTTGCCAGTAACATTGGCAGTGGACATTTCATCGGTCTGGCCGGGTCAGGAGCTGCAGCAGGAATTGGGGCGATAGCTTATGAATGGAATGTAAGACATAAACTTTAATGTTAAAAAGAAAGTCTGAAGAAGAATAAATGTTAATGTCTTCGCATTTGTTAAAAAAACAAAACAAAACAGGGAATGTTTATGGTGTTGCTGCTCGGATGGCTCTTCCTGCCCATTTACATTTCTTCTGGGGTGAGTTTCCTACACACCCAACTTGCACAGGAGTGCACTAATGGTGTGAGAGCAGCTCCCAACACTATCTCCTCTCCAGGTTACAACCATGCCAGAATATTTGCAGAAGCGCTTCGGTGGAAGAAGAACGCAGTTATTTATAGCCGTCCTGTCCCTGTTTATTTACATCTTTACAAAAATATCGGTATGGCATAAATACAACAGGCATTTCTGTGTCTGGGTGGAAAATTGCATAAACCTGCATGTATGAACTCAAATTGTTGACTGTTTTTTTGGTGTGGTCAGGTGGACATGTATGCAGGTGCTGTGTTCATCCAGCTTGCTTTGAAATGGAATATCTACCTGGCCGTGGTGCTGCTGCTCGCGGTGACTGCCCTGTACACTGTAGCAGGTAACTTTTCTCCCTCCATCACCTAAATTGTGTAAAACATGTTATGTATTTGCATGTAGGAGTCCCATGCGTTGCATCTTCTGTTTTGCATTAGCTGTTGAGAGTGCCTAATGAGCCATATGTCGTGTTCTAGGCGGTCTTGCTGCAGTTATCTACACTGATGCAGCTCAAACTGCAATCATGCTGGCCGGAGCTCTCACCCTCATGGGTTTTAGTAAGTCAGATGCTACTGATTCTGTCACTTCCCATTACTTAATTTTACACACCTATTTCTGTTTCTGTCTCCACTCTGAGGTTTTGTTGAGGTTGGAGGTTGGGATGCGCTGATGGAGGGATATTTCACCGCCATTCCCTCGGTCCGTGTCCCCAACTCGACCTGCGGCATCCCTCGAGATGACGCTTTTCACATATTCAGAGACCCGGTGCACTCTGACCTGCCCTGGCCTGGTGTCATCATCGGCATGTCCGTCCCCTCCATGTGGTATTGGTGTTCAGATCAGGTACTGCAATAAGTTTATTTTTGAACTGATCCAGTCACATACAAAAACATTTATATGCCTTTTCATATATAGATATAACCATGATGTGAACTCTTGTGTACTTGCAATGTATTTTATTATTTTATCTGACATACCAACGTCCAGTATCATAATTGAAAATGATTTTTCAAAATCTACTATTGTATTTAGTCTTCCTAAGCAAAAACTGTATTGCTTTAAATACAACTGCAGGTATTTGGGTTGTGTTTCTACCATCTTTGTACATCCAGAGTGAAAATGTTGTCAGTTCTTCTTGAAAAAATATCTCAAATTCGTGGAGAATCTCATTAAGTCTTGCTATGTGCTGGCTTTAGCTCTGAGCTTTGACACGTGAATATGCTGTCAACTGAAAGCGTATTTATGTGTATTTAAGCAAATGATCCAAAGTACACAAAGCTGAATAATGAATACATTTGCTTTATCAGTGAAATAAATGTTTCTGTTGTAGTTTTTGTTTGTTTTGAGTAAAGCAGAGTTGTATTATTAGAAGAAGTAGACTTAATGAATGGTAAAGTACAAAATTATATTTAAGAATCATGATTTCTAGAATAAACGAAAACTTCTATTTATTTATGTGCTAAAATTTTCTCCTGGATTTAGCTTGTTGACATATTTTTCTGCTAAAAACTTTCCACTTCACAGTATTAGTGACCTAAGAGAAAAATGCACAAGCAGTTCAACTGATCATTTACTGACTTATCAGTTAAGTGACAACATTGAGTTATAGGATTACAGTTCCCATTCTGATTTATGCAAAATAGATTCTTCCAATGAAGATCTCAGTTATTCATTCACCAAAGCCAGGAAGCTGAGTCTCTCTTGGTTCTCTGCAGGTGATTGTGCAGCGCTCTCTGGCTGCAAAGACTTTGACCCACGCTAAGGGGGGGTCTCTTCTGGCTGCATACCTGAAATTTCTGCCTTTCTTTGCCATCATGCTCCCTGGGTTGATCAGCAGGATCCTCTACACAGGTTCAGATTGGGCTGTTAGGGGATCAGTCAGTGTATTTCCCTTTTTTATTGTGTTCACTGTATGATATTGTGTCTAGATGAAGTGGCATGTGCAGACCCTGACCTGTGTAAACAGATTTGTGGGAACTCAGTGGGCTGTTCAGACATTGCATATGCCAAACTGGTTATGGAGCTTCTCCCTGCAGGTGAGACGCTGTTTCTGCTGTTACTTGCCCTCTTCCCCATCTTCCTTTCACACAGACAATTCCCTACTTGCCACTCTTCCTTCTCAGGACTGCGAGGACTCATGATGGCGGTGATGATTGCTGCTCTCATGTCGTCTCTGACCTCCATCTTCAACAGCTCCAGTACCATTTTCACCATGGATTTATGGAAGACCTTCAGATCTCGTGCTTCTGAATGGGAGCTCATGATTGTGGGGAGGTATGACTCACTGTAGCTTCCAGTCTTTTCAACTTATGAAAAGATTTTATTTTATAAAGAAATACAGCTTGATATATGGCCGTTTTGTCCATCTAACTCTCTATACACCAAAGTATTCATTCCCCTGGATCACTTGAAGTAGGGCATAATTGTAAAGTTAGAGGAAGATAAGACACTTTAAAAAAAAAAATTAATGATGAAAATCTGAAAAGTGATTGTATAAAAAAATCACTTTATGATTTTACTCTATTAACCCTAAAACAATCTGGGGCCATCATTTGCCTTCAGAAGTCTTATAACTAGCCAGCTCTGGTGGGACAATTACAGCTATTAGTTGTGCATTCTATCTAAAAACCTGGTGTAGAATTAGGAATATGGGATACGACTTAAAAATTAATATTAATGCACACTTTCCATCCAACATAACTGAGTTTGACCACAAATAACCTGCAGCTCTAATTGCAGCAATATGCGACGCTACAAAGTGTTGACTCTGTCATACAAATATGTATCATATTCTTCAGTTTTTTGTTTCTGAAAAATGTCAAATTCATTTGTTTTACTTTCGCTTCACAATTATGCATTACACTTTGTCTAAAATTTCTATGAAATCCATACATATTTGATATTGTGATGTACTGAAGTTCAAATGGTACTTTTAATAGGCACTGCACTTCCAAAGTCATGACTTTTCCAAATGCTTTCACCTTAATCCTTAAAAAAACAGAAAACATTGCAGCTTAAAAGCATGCATATAAGTTCAGCAGACAGCTAATTTGCTTATTTAAGGCATTAAACTACATGTTGACCCTGCAGGGTGTTTGTGCTCGTCCTGGTGGCGGTGTCAGTGCTCTGGATTCCTGTCGTCCAGGCCAGTCAGGGTGGCCAGCTCTTCATCTACATCCAGTCCATCAGCACCTACCTGCAGCCCCCTGTAAGCATCATCTTCCTCATGGGCTGCTTCTGGAAGAGGACTAATGAGCAAGTGAGGAGCTTAATCATCAGACTGCATTTAAAAATGAGTCCTTTTGTTCCAATTTGCTTATGGGTTTGTTATGTCATGCAGGGAGCCTTCTGGGGTCTCGCTATTGGTCTCACAGTGGGCTGCATACGCATGTTGTTGGACTTCATCTACCCTGCACCACTGTGCTTTGAAGAGGACGACAGACCCGGTGTGCTGAAATACGTTCATTACCTCTACTTCTCCATGCTGCTGTCCTTCATCACCCTGGCTGTGGTTGTTGTAGTCAGTCTGGCTACCGAGGAGCCCAGTCCAGAACAGGTGAATTACCGATAGCACCACTAGATGTCAATAACGTGCTAAGATACAGGCAGACTCCAGCCGTGACATGTTCTTACTGCTTTGCTTTCTAAACAGATAAGTCGTCTCACCTGGTTCACAAGGTTTGATCCGGTGAAGCCAAAAGAGCAAGAGATCCCAGAGGAACACAGACGTACAGAAAGCAGAAACGGACAAGCTGTCGATCAAAGGAGAGGTCTGTCTCTACTGCACATCTCCCAACTTCTACTTCCAAACTGCCTAGTTAACGCTATTTTTCACTGACCTCTGCAGACTCAGCTTCGTCTGTGTCCAGTCCTCCCAGTCAGTCCAGGTTCATGTCTGCCATCTACTGGTTGTGTGGGATGGAAAGACGAAGTGAGGCGGACAGCAACACTGTGGCCCCGGCTGCGCCTGAGCAGATCATCTGCACTCTGGATGAAAAGCCAAGTCTACGGCACCTTGTCAACGCCAACCTCATCATTTGCCTCTCGGTAACGGTCTTCATCATCGGCTACTGGGCTTGAAGGGAAGAACTCTAAACTTTATGAAAGTATTCCTATCCCCTCAGACTGTTTCACTATGCAACCACAAACTTCAATGTATTTTATTGGATCCTTATGGGATAGACAAATATGAATGAAAACATTTTACAGCATGGCCTGCATTTCTATTCAGCTCCTCCCCTTACTTTGACACCCCTAAATTAAAACCGATTGCCTCTAGAAGTTTGCCAATTAGTAAACAGACTGGTGTGTGATTTAATCTCAGTATAAATCTGTTCAGTGAATGCCTAAGAGCTTTATTAGGGAACAAACAGGATCATAAACAGCAAGAAAGGGGGCATGGCCTAAAGTTGTGGAGAAGTTTAAAGCAGGTTTAGATTAGCTTTGAACGACTCATGGAGAAGTTTAATCTATTACATGACAATAAGGAGTACGGCACAACCAACACCCACTAGCACCATGGGAATACACAGCAGTGGCAACATAATACTGTGGGAATCCTTTTTTTCCAGCAATGACAAATGAGCTTTGGAAATACAGTTGGAGAAAATCTTTGTGATATTTTACATATTATAATAATGCAAGTCTCTAGTTGTGATTGATAGTTTACTCATCATTTTCTTCCTATTTCATTATTATTTTACTTTGTGCTGGTCAATGGTAAATAAACTTAATTTATAAAGCCCTGTTCGCATTCAAACACAGATATTCACAAACAGGTGATCAGTTTAGCACACAATCTGGGGTTAAATGACAGAGGAGAAAACTGGAATCAAGCCCACAACTTTAAGACTGAAGCACCCATTTTATCCATTTAGCTGCAGTCGCTCATAAAATGCACTGAACTATTTGGTCATGTGGCTGTGAAAATGTTTGAGGTGGTACAAATGCTGCAAATATAAAATATGTACATATTTTAATATATAATGTTAACCTGGAGTTAGCCGAAATTAACCAGAATAGTGATATTTTGTCCTCTAAAATACTGTTTCTATGTATTATTTGTAAACTGAATTATATTCAAAGTAAAGCCCAAAGAACAATCCCATGAGTTCACATTTAGTGTTTTTTTTTATACGTCTTACTGGGTAAATACCTGTATTTGCAACCTTTTTTCTAAAGATTTGAATAAAACTAATTATATAGAACAATGATGCATGGTGTGCCGAAGAGTAGAAAAGACCACAAACAAACTCGTAGTAAATTGTACTCAAAGAAAAAAAAAATAAAGATTTTAATGGTTTTTCTGTATTTGGTCGAAGCTTTGATTTTGGAGTAGGAGTGATTACAAAAAGAAGATTGTCCCTTTTAACAATAAGAGCAAATATTAGCTCCTCAAATAGGACTTTTCCCATTTAAAAATCAGCTTAGTGGATGTCAAAAAGGAATCTTGATTAAAAATGAGACAATCAAACCTCACCCTGTTGTATTCTTCAAGGTATCTAAGTAAAACCACCTGAAAATGCAGCAACAAGCTCTGAAAGGCCATCAGCGGAAGACAACTGCATCTCTTATTGCACCCTTCCCAATGTATTTGGTCATCGCAACTCTTAATCTGTGCTAAACAACTCACAGTTATCTTTGGCCCTTTAGCTATTTCTTAATACCATCCTGCAGACTGTGAACATTTCATTCTGTCAGATGAAACAGCCAAATTTGGAAAAATGAAAATTCAGTTTAGCGTCATGATAAGTGACAGTTTGAATTCAAATCCGATGTCAGAGGTTAAAATCTCAAAACAAAAGCTAAAACTGCACTCAGATGCTTGTCTCCAAAAGGATTCTTAGCTTTGACACTTTGGCATAAAACGAAGAGAGGTACAAAAAGGTGAAACTTCTCCAGCATTCTTTTTTTCTTTCCTTAGTTAAGCTGCTATATAACTCAAGTCCTTTAAGCTTTGGCTCTGCAATTCAATTTTTAGACACCTAGCAGAGCGTACAGCAAAAAGAGTTCAATGTTGGAAGCGATGGCTGCACATGGGTTTTATGGTTTAAGCCACCACTGTACGACGAGGCTTCTGGTTTGACTCAGTGGAGCAGACAAAATATATATATATATGTGTATAAAAAGAAGCTGTTGGCATCTTGTAAGCAGAACTGGTGCCTTGTCTTAAATGAACAATAAAAGCTGGAGTGCATTCTACAGAGCAGTGTTCTCTGCCTTGATTTGGGGGGTTGGGTGCAGGGTGGAGGTCGGCTCTTGACCAGCAGAGCCCTTCACTACTTGCTCCTTGATCACCTGAGGGACAAAAGCTCTTGTGATCCCCTTCATAACCAGGCCTCCATCTGCACAAGAGAAAAACCCAGATGGAGCAATCACCAAACACATCATGAAATAAAGCAAACAGTTGCACGCATACACACACACACACGCCTGCAAACTCCACATTCTTTAAGACACCAAGGACTCTTCTACAATTTAAATATAGTCAATTCTGCTAAAAATTAGGGATTTCTTTTTCAGTTTCCTTGGTGTGTTAATCTGTAAATGTAACAAAAATTTTATGGCACAGATGTGGCTAAGAGCATTGACCACGGAAAGTACAAAACAAAAAGTCTGATCCTGTTTAGAAGCCTGTTAGTTAGTGTCACAGCAAACAGTTAAGAGACCGTTGGGGGGGGTTAAACCTAAATGCAAGCAGGTTATGAACAGACAAATGCACAAAACATGCCTTCACACATGAACATTCAGATGCATCTCAATAAATTAGAATATCATCCAAAATTTTGGAAAATCATCCAAAATCCTAACAGTTTTGCCCACTCTCCTTTCCAAAACTTTTTATTCTTTCACTCTAAAAGCTTTTCTTTCAGCTTTCAGCACCATCCATCTTCCCGTCATCTATAGAGCTTCCTGTCCCTGCTAAAATAAACAGCATCACGCCGCAACCACCATGTATCACTGTCGGTGTGGTGCGATCAAAGTGGTGTACAGTGCTAGTTTTCTGCCTCAATTAGTGTTCTGTACGCAGGTTCAGTTTTTCCACATTTTCACCCCTTTTTATTTGTCAAAGATTAATTACATTATGTTCTTCCTGTTCTAAATTACATGCACCATTTACTTCAGAAGTATCGTGTTATGGTCTACGCAATCACGAGGTAGACTGTTCACTTGGCATTTAACATTTTATGGAGTGTAAGCCTGAAATTGTCACTGTTAAAGAGTGCCATCTCCAAGTATACCATTGGAAAGTTGAGTGGAAGGGGGAAAAAGTCTGGTAGAAAATTGCACACCCAACAAGAACAAATGAAAACCCCTGAGATAATTGTGAAGCAAACACCCAGAGTCATTCTAATACTGGTCTTATGTAACATTTTTATTTTACAAGTGACTGTCTTTTGTCTTTTCTAGACTGTTAGATATACATTTTTCAACACAAAAACATTTGAAATACTGACCTCTGTATTGAATCTACACTGCTTCCACTTTCTTAATTAAATTACCAGAAACAAATTAACCTTCTAATGATAGCACAATGTATTGAGATGCACATGTACCTATCTGTGTTACATGTATTAGACATGCAACAAAGCTCTAGTTGCTTTTTCCCCCCCCAAAATAGACAGACAAACATGAAGCAGCAAAAAGTGCCAATACACCCAGCCAATAGGAACCTTACCATCACCTGCCCGGCAAAGCTCATCTTACAGGCAGGTCAGCAGCTCAGACATCTGCAATGTTTACACACATTTCCTGTCATGCTTCAGATCACCACAGTTCCGTTCAGAGTGACACAAATCGAGACAGTGAAACCATAAGAAGAAGCTAGAGATCTAAAAACAGCAGCACCCTAAGAGGAAGCTTCAGACGGTTATCGGCAGACGAGCAGAAAGGGGGAGGGAAAAAAAATTGCTCGAAGTTGGCTGGAGATGTTGTTTTCTTCGCTTCAACTTGAACCAAGAAGAAGAATAATTTGAGTAAAATGTCAAAAAATGTGAACAGCTTGCAGAATCTGACGCAATCAGCTACCTTATTATCATAAACATGCATCTGGAATATTGTTAACAACCCAACACGCTTAACAGATGTGACAAAGACCCTGGACTAATTACAACTTGATGTTAAAAAAAAAAGTCTACTTGATAAGTTAAAATGAAGAACTTTCATTTTGATAAATCAAATAACTTTTAATATTCTGCTTCTGAACCTGCAGAATAATGTCATTACCTGTTATGATCTTGGATGCAGAGCTGCAGATGCCATTACCGTTGTCATTAGCTGCGGGCTGTGGTGGCGGCGGCATGCTGGGTCGCACTCTTGGCTTCGGGGCAGGCCTGGAGGGGCGGGGCAGAGATCCAGTGGCGTACGGTGGCGGAGTATCAGGCGGAGTGGGAGTTGTCGGGGGCGAGGGGTCTCCCTGGGCTGGCTGGTGGGCTTGAGGAGGCTGCGGCGGTGGGTGGTTTGGGGCTTGGATGAAATCTTTGCTGGAGTGACGACGGACTGTGAGGGGCGGGTGACCGGGAGAGCCTGGAGGCTGGGGGCTGCTGGACTGAGAGGCGTACAGGCTGGGCTGCTTGGGCGGAGCTGGTGCCTGCTTTTTGGTGCCTTCAGTGCATAAGATCAACAAGACATTATTTATTCCCTTGACTTTTTTAATGTTTTTTGATGCTACAACCACAAACTTCAATGCATTTCATTGAGATATTAAGCGATAAATCAACACGACAACATCAACATATAACAAAGTAAAAAAAAGTTACAAAAGTGTGAAAACATTTGCAGAACACTGTAAACTGAATATGAGTGTGCGCTCTGTTCTCACCTCTGCGGACCATATGTGGGCTCGGCCCTCTTGACCCACCCTGAGAGTGCGGGGTCCCGACTGTAAGATGGGGTGAACCATTCCTCTGCTGAGGAGGGGTGGACAAGGTTTCCCGGGGTTGGCTGTTAAAATACAACAGAGCAAAGCATTAAACCATATCAATAATGTACTTTACATGACACAACACTTTTTAATGGTGCAAAATCAAAAAATAAATAGATCATGCACACAAACATCAACATACATTTTCCATCACGAGATTGGACAAAGGTCAAAACAAGAGGAATCACTCAGATTTAGGCAAACAAGATGCAAAAACAGTATAAGGTCAGTAGATGCAGACATAAAACTGTTTCAGTAATGTGTTGAATGCAAAATCGAAAAAGCCCAAGAAGCAGACGAGCACTGGAACGTGCCGGTTAGCAGGCGGAAAGAAGCGCATTGTATTGTAAAAATAGGTTCAAAATCGCAAGCAGAACAGAGAAAAAATAAATGAACGATCAAAGCAAAACGTGATTTTCATCGCATTCTTAATCACGGAAGCCAAATTAAATGCTGTGCATGAGGTGGAGATTATTAATCTAAGAGATCCAGAGTGGTTCTTACAGTTACCAATCAAACACATGGCAAACACAAAGGTTGGGCGGGTTCCGGACTGGTTGATTGGTTGCGAGCCGACGGTGGAGTACTGTTGCGACCTCAGCTCGCTCCTTACCTGCTGTCCTCTGCGCTGGGCTGCCTTACACCCTGAGGCTGCACTGCGGCTGCCTGGACCCCACCCCCATGAGCCTCACCGCCTCCATCACCACCAGCAGCAGCAGCGGTGAACAGACCCGGCTGCTGAGCCTCTGGACCTGGCGACTGAACCTGGGGGGACTGCAGCTCGGACTGGGAGGAACCCTCAGCTTCCAGAGGAGGCAGTGAGGGTTGGAAGGTGGGTGAGGTTAGTTGTGTCTGCTTTCTATTTACAGTGCCGATTCTGCGTGGAGCGGGCTCCGGATGTTTGTTAACAGGGCTACGAAGGAGGGGGAAAGGGAAGAGAGTTCAGGAGGGCAAAACCACACGCCAACCAAACAGTGACGGGGAGCAGGAGACCGAGAGAGAGAGAGAGACAGCTAGGAGCAGTGAGAGACGATGTAAGACATACGAAAAAGAGAGAGAGAGACGGTACTTCCTGAGAGCAGTGAAACCAGGCCAGCAGGAAGAACCAAAGAGCACATAAAACCACGCCACAGTCATCTCTGAAACTGAGCACTTATCTCTGAAACTGGGCTGCACTCTATAAAAGTTACAGGCGACACCAGAGATACAAAAAGTAACACAGGAAGCCCACACAAAATATAAACCTACAGAAAGACCTAAGCTTTAATTGGAAATTAAAAAGATGACAAGAGTACAGAGCAGTAATACAAAGAGAAACAGACAAAATCATGTCCCAACAATGAAAATTTCTTCAAAACATAGAAAGAAGCAAAAAATGTTTCATTACCATGAAACAGTACGTGATTAAATTGTAGTGAAATCTTGCAAACAGATCAGGAAAAAAAGTGCAGCGATAAAAGAAAACATCATCCCTTTTTTCACTGGTCAGTAACTGAATTCATTAACGCTACATGCTGCTATGGCACAGCTTTGAAGTCTGGGCTAGGCAGATCTTCAGTGGGCGTCTCAGTGACCGTGATGGACTCGTCGGCCACTACGTAAAGGGCCGAGACTGCCGGGCCCCGCGACTCCTGCCTGCTCAGTGTCTTGGGGCGGGAAGGGAGGGCGAGGGGCAGGCTGAGGTTGAGGTTGGGACGAGACGGGTACCTGTCTTTACGGGGCGTGTGAGCATCCCCTTCGTGCCCGGTGCTGCCGGGGCGCTTCCTGTCCAGCCCAGGCTCCAGGTCTGGGGTCGGCGGGTGGCTGGGCATGGAGAACATGCCTGAAACATTAAACTCCACCTCTGAAAGAAAGAATAGATAATGCGATTAACAGAGGTAAAATCTCCTATTTAATTCAGACACAACACAGAAAGAAATGGAATCAACTGTTTACTGTCAAAACTCTGTATTTGTTGTTGGTGGGGAATGATTAAAAAGTATATCTGATTAATTAAGTGCTAATTAGAGCTTATTTCAATTTACCTCCAGGAAAGAACCAATCAGCATGCTGGATGATGGGTTCTATGATGGCCCCAACATGGACAGATGTAGCTGCTGCCATCTCTGCCAGCGTCCTGAGTTAGCAGTGACATAGCAGCAAAATAAAACGAACAAAAGCCGGGAATAAATGTACGTACTAAGTATTCAAGAGAACTGTAACAAAGAACCTGTCTTTTACCCCTCTGTTTTTGCCCACAGCAGGTTGGGCCCCAAGACTATGGCGATGTTACTGGGAGTCATTTTATTGACCTCACTTTCCTGAGCCAGTTTGGCCAGGAACTTCACCAAATACCTGCAAAAGAAACAACCAGTACCCCAGTAAGCATAAGAAACTCTTTTGCTTTTACAATCCAGTTTATAAATTGGTAAATAAGAGACTTGTGTTGGCTGTAATTTCATAAAATTACTGGAGCAACCATGAAGCTACACAATCACCTTACATCTTCAATGACTGGGCCCTTTTATTGTTCTACTGGCATATTCATAACTGACAAGTAGAAAGAAATAATTTGCCTATAAATGCATTTAATAGCTACATTCATAACATATGAGATGCTTGAAATGCCTAATGTTTCAATAGTTTTGAAACACTGGCTCTTGAGGGCTGGATTTGGGGACCCCTGCTCTAGAATAGAATAGAATTCAACTTTATTGTCATTGCACTGTCACAAGTACAAGCAGTACAGATGTAGTTTGCACCTATCCAGAAGTGCTCTACGAGATATAAATATTTATTTACAGATGTACAAGACTATGTATGTATGGACTATAAGGGGTTGTAGCAAGAGATATAGATATTGTGTATAAATATAAATATGGGAGCTATATGCACAGATTATACAATAATGTTAGGGGCACATAAATCATAAATATAACCTTCAAAGTAAAGGTTGTGTGTTTAAATATTATTTTATCAATCATAACAAAGCAGTTTTATCTGCACACAGCCAAGTTAAAACAATGTGAAAAGACATTCAATTTTATTTAATTTAAAGAATTACTCACTGAAGGCAGAGGCTGCTATTTACTAATCTTTTAACAGATTATCAATGTATTTTATCAATATATTCTGGCACACGGACCTGTTGCAAACTACAGTCTACAGTTGCAAACTTGATGTCACTGTTTTCCAGACTAAAACAAAAATTTGCTGCAACCTCTGATCATTTCAACTGGCATGACTTTTCTAAATTAATGTAAACTAAAACTAAATTTTTTGTAAATTTCCTTTAGATAACATTTGTTTTTCAATTAGCGCTTTATAAACAAACTGGTTCAATCGCTTTATGTTTCAATTTGGGTCTTGGGACATCTGAGAGAAACTAGCTGACTGTAGCAGTCTGAACTTTAAGAGTAAGCAATAAAATCTTAAAATCAATTGGGAAACTGACAGAAAACCAGTGAAGAAATGCCAAGAGTGAAGTAATGTGTTCAGGCTCTTTAGCATCAGTTATAAAAGGGAGTTTTGTGACATGTGCAATTATCTGTTCTTTTGCTACAACCACAGCCACTGCTTATTGGTGATTAATTTTACAACGTTGAAACTGTTCCAAGATTTCAAGATCCATAATTAAATTACTCTGACTTTTTTATTACCATAGTTTCTACAAGTTTCTACAATAAATTCTCGACAAAGGTGTGGCATTTAAAGTGCAACTTAAGTTCTGGTGACATAATTTCCAAACATCGAAGTGAAACATTGCTGAGCGTTCTCATACCTAAAGTTAGCTTTGTGAGCCTTTGGCAAATTGTCACATATCACCCAGAGAGCCTGAAGCCTTTTGTCGGGGTCAGAAATGCTGAAAACACAGAGAAAACAGTTGCATTAGTTGCAGGGAACATGTCTTGCAGGATATTAAAAATCCCTTCTGTGCATGTGTATGTATGCTTTATTACTTGGAGGCCTGTATCCACTCATCATACATGCTAAACGTCATTAGAGGCTCAGGTAGTTCCCTGAGATAAGACTTCAGAGCTCCTGTGAAAAGCACAA
The DNA here is from genome assembly GCF_001444195.1 of Xiphophorus couchianus. NCBI lineage: Eukaryota > Metazoa > Chordata > Actinopteri > Cyprinodontiformes > Poeciliidae > Xiphophorus > Xiphophorus couchianus. Next base: position 13,436,411 of record NC_040243.1, on the reverse strand, counting down.
AAATACTATGAGAAATCAATTTTAAAAAAAGGATCTTGAGAAAATGGTTTTACTTTTCACTAAACCACAGTGGAAGTTGTACCAGCGACTGCATGTGGATCTGAGTAGAACTCCTCAAGTTGCGAAGTGGAGCAGTCCAGTGCTGCTTTCAGCTTTTTAAGTTTTGAAGCTCCAGCAGCAATCCGGAAGAGTCCCTTAGAGGAACATGAGAAAGGCAGAGGAATAAAAAATCAGCACTGTTGCACCCAGCTCTGGTTAACACCTTAAAAATTCAAGAAGCTAGAGCAGCGCCGGGAATAGGAAAGGAGAAGTAGATATCTGTCTGAAACAAGAGAGGAACCGTTCTGTTATCGTCAGAATTGTTTGTCTCTGTTTGACTGAGCACCAGACAGACGCAGCACAATGGTTTGGTTTCACTTCATAAAAATGCTTTAAATCACAGTCAACAGGGAGTCCAGCAGCACTGTTACATTTAAAGTGTGCAACAGCAGAGAGGCTAATGGCGAACAGATGTCCACACACATACACATGTTTTATCCCTGCAGGACCAAGACTAGCTGAATAAAACCTGGCAACAGATGTTTCCAGACTGTAGATGCCATCCTTTATGGAGCCTCCTCTCCTTCCAGCTCAAACGGAGACGAGCATTTACATTTTTTATGGCCAAAGATTTATGTTGAAATTCTGGTTAATAAGTATCCACTTTGCCCCTACTTTAGTGGGTTTTTTCTGACTCATGCCTTCCCTTCATCTTTACCTCTTCCCTCATGCCGGTCTCCAGCAGCATCATGACGCAGGCCTCTAAGGGTAGAGCGATCTCTCGATTGCTCTTCTTCAGGTGTTCCTCCAGCGCCGTGCCAAACGCAGGCTTCTCCATCCATGTATCTACATAAATGAAATACATTAACATGTCGGAGGCAATCGAATAATAAATGTTTTTTTTATGTGGCTTTTAGTCTGACTCAAAGGCTAAATGAAAGTCCTTCGGCCTGATTTATTTATTTTTTTTAATGAAGAATTTGTTATTCAAATTATTTTTCATCTTAGGCTCCATTTATACTCTCACAATTTCATGGTGTTAGTTTCTAAGATGCATCTATACTAAAATAGATTTTAAAATAAACATGTCTGTGACTTCTGAGAAACTGATTAACTTACTAATTTGTGAGTTTAAACCCAGCCACAAATATCTGAAAAAAAAACTTTAGAGAGAAGAAAATAATCACTGGAAAAGGTGTTGAATTACTCCATTATTTTCCCATCTAGAACAATTTTACTTCAATAATTATTAGGCATAAACCACAGACATGGATTGGGATCTCAATCAAGTTTTTCCTTTTAATAATCCCTACGAGAGTCCATGACAAAACTCAACTCATGATACCCGTTGTTGGCCTATTCTCATTCACTGAACAAAAATATTTGTTGATCTAACAAATATGGGTTTTTATTCCACTATTATCCAAGCACTTCAGCAGTGGAATAGACAGTACTCTGCTTTCTCTCTGTCCGTGTCCCGTGACCTGTTCTGTGTTCAGGTAAACCCAACAGAACTGTGCAGTCAGCAGCTGAAACAATGAATTTCACGACTTATGAAGCAGTATGCTACTTTAATTAACAGAACAACTTTTCTTTACGGTTTGTTTGAACACAATATAATAAAACCACAGTGAAATATGTGATGAGCCAAATTATCAAATGGTTTTATTAAAACATAAACAGATAATCTATTCCCAACCTTTCTATAGAAACAAGGTCTAACTATTGCATCAGCTGATAAACTGACTGATTCTGACTTAGTGCTTTCATTTTCTTTTGTTGGGTAAAACTCAATTCTCTTCTGTTTGTATTGAAAGAAAATGAAACTCTCATTGTGATTTCACACCAAGAGCTATCGAGCTGGCTTAGATCACAAGCCCGGTTGGACTATTTTCACGCTACTGCAGAATAAAGCAAACTCTCATGGACCTTACTATAAACAGCATGTCCTCACCTTGCTGCATTTGGATGGTAGGAATAGCTGTTTCCAGAGCTGACAGAGACTTCCTGTGATACTCGGCCTGGGCTTCTAATAACTGCAACACACAAAAATGCAAAACTTTGCCATCCATGAATCAGTTTTTTGGATTATGAGGTGAGCTACTAAACTTTTGACACACTCACCATGATATAATAGCGAGCATAGTCTCCCTCTTTTGAGGCAAAGTTGTACATGTCTGCAGACAGCTGGTCCTGCGGGATGAATGAAGGTGACAGCATCCTTAACCTTTGTTCTGAGCATTAACCATAAACTCCTCATTACGACAACGATGAACCCCACATGACAAAGCTTAGACCTTTAATTACACTAATGATCTTCCTGGCATGATTGCCTTGAGCCATTCTTGCAAGGCCTTCTTTGTTCAGCCACTTCATTAAACCAAGGAATGCACACCTATTAGCTCAGACAAGCCTCCATTAAAGTCCATGAAAAGTAGATTACTCTATGGTTACTGATTGTTACCTTGCATATTTCTACTTTATTGAGAGCCTCATCCATCTCATCCTTGAGTGAGTCTACTTTAGCGGCCATGGCCTGGTTGTTGGACTTTGTTGACTGAATCCACCTGAAGGACATAAAACAAATCACACTGTAGCTTACAGTAAAAAAAAAAAAACATATTTATATACACTACATAAAAAAACACAACCTATTTTTCTCATTGACTGATATTAAATCTTTCTTGCTTTAGATAAGTTAGAATTTAAAAAAAGAAGATTTGCTAAAATGACAAAATAAGACCATATTTAATATATTTTTGCTTTAGCTCTCTTCAATTATAGCTTAAGTTAGCTTAAGTTAAGGACAATTTAACTTAAGTAGCAACTTTTCTAAGTTGCTACTTTAAAGCAACTTGGAAAGGTCCAGTTGATGAAGCTTTGCAAGTTTCATAAGATTAAATAGAGGCACATTTGTGGATGTATTTTAAGGCAACATCTCAATCACATCCTGCCTCTTTGTGTGACATAATGTAGAAATTAAAAGCAATCAGCCAAGAATTTAAGAAGAGAATTCTGGATGTCCACAAAATTGGTTCATTCTTGGATACAATTTCCGGATGAATATAAATTATAAATGCCCCGTACATGTGTTCAAATAATTATATGCAAGACGAAACAGCTTGGGAATCTCCAATGATCAATTTAGTCTGAAAGGAGACGGGTTCTGTGTTACAGGTAAACAAATTTGGAACAAAATGCGTGAATCAATCACATAAAGATCTCCTGTACCAACATGGACTGAAAGACCACTAAGAGAGAATGAGGCCATTACTCCAAAAGCAACAAAAAAACCACCAGATTTCAGTTTTTTTAAGATGTACTGATTCATCCATACTAGGATGAAAGTAAAAACCCTATCTATCCATAATGACAACTTTATATGAAGGAGAAGACTACCAGCCTCAGTACATCATCCCAACTGTAAATAATAGTGGTGGCTTTTCAAAAATGGATGCATCATGGGAAATATTTGAGCAACACGTGAAGACATTATTCAGGAAGTTAACACTTGGGTACCAGTGGGTCTTCAACATGGACAGTAGACTTTACTGTATCACTAAAGTAGATGTAAAGCGGAATAAGCATAATAAGGTCAGTGTTTTGGAGTGGCCATCTCACACTCCAGACACATAGAAAACTTGTGGGCAGAGCTGAAAAGTGTTTGACATTAAATCAGGCTAAACATTTTTTTTGCTCATTACCAAAGTGGAAAAATTAGGTTACATCTCTGATTTCAACTGTATTTACAGGATCATCTCCAAAATTAGCCTTTTTAGCCCAAACTATACCAACAACAACCAAGCCTTCATGTCAAGTTGAAAATGTAAAAACTATAAGCTTCATAAATTGTGGATTAATTAATAAATAGGCATCAGTCTTCACACAAATGCACCTCGTCTTGGCCGAATCGTAATCCAGAACTAGCCTGGCAAGTTGCTTCCTCTGTTTCAGTATGTTAGGAATCTCCACCTGTGGGAAAAACATTCAGGAATCATGAGAAAGACTTGACTAAACACGTAACACAGCACTGAGAACGTCTTTCCTACAAGTCTGTGAATTACACAGTAAATTTAATGCTTAAGTGTACAGAACAACTGTTACAGAGCAGCTGCATGACAGATACCGAATAGTTTGTGGAACATAAAATGAGTTATGTCTGTGTTTTTTTTTTGTTTGTTTTTTTTACCTCTGCCAGCTGGTTGAGAGGATCCAGAATATCTTTTTCCATCTGCAATTCATGCTGCATAAGTTCGGTGGCTAACCGGCTCTCGGTCTCCCCGCACACCTCCAACATCTTGCTGCAACACACACAAATATATGATAATTTCACTGTTTTCACAATTCTACATGCAGTTTCTACCAGAGACAGGTGATTTTTCAGTCATTCAAGTAGTCACAGTTCTGGTTAATGCTGCTGCTTCACAGTTCCTGAAATTCTGTAAACCTTTTCCCCTTTTGTGAAGCCACAACCAGAAAAGAAAAAAGTATTTCATTGGTGATTTATGTCATAGACCAGCATGAAATTGGGTATAAATGTGGCGTAGAAGCAAAAGGTTTTAAAGTGTTATTACAAATAAAAAACAACCGAAAGAGTGTGGTTCAGGTTGTCATTCAGCACCTCTGAGGCAGTACTTTGTAGAGACATCTTTTGCTGCTGTTGCAGCTTGTTTGTACATTTGACCAACTTTTGCCCATTTGTATCTGAAAAGGAGCTCGTGTGAAGTGCTGCTGCAAATTTACTATTTGCAGCTAAAATAGTAAATTTCCTACTGCAAATTAGACTGAGATATGTAATATTTGACTGCTGAAGAATTCCCATAGCTTGATGATGACTCCTCCATTTTTTATAAAATGGTGAGCAGATCTCTCTCCTCCAGAGTTACCACGGACCTGTTCTGTTCTGTGTCTCTGATTAATGCTCTCTTCATCTGTGTATGTTTTCTTCAGATGATGGATTAAACAGAGCTCTGTGTTAAAAGTTTCGAATGTTGTTTTATAACCTTACCCTGCTTTAAACTCCTCCACAATTTTACCTCTGACTAGATCTTCATAATATGCTTTGTTCCCTAACGTTCTTCAACAAACCCCAGAGGCACTCACAAAACTGCACAAAAGGGTTAAATAAATAAAATCCCGATAGAATATGTTCCTGTTTATGGTTGTAGTGTGACAAAACATGGAAATGTTCGAGGAGTGTTACAGTTTTTCCTCACCCAATCAGGCCCTCGTCTCCTAGCTGAGCTCCACCTTCCTGCATGGTCTGGGACAACCCCGTCAGCGGCAGCTTTTTCTGCAACAGGACATAAAAACAAAGTCAGGCTCTTATAAAACAAAAACGACTTGAAGCTGAGTTATAACTTTAGGAAAGTCACACAATATCCTGTTTGGATAATTTAGGTGACAACAACATAAACAAGTTTGGCAGAGGAACACAAGAGCAGTTAGTTTCATTGGTAACACCGACTGCAGGGATTATGACTTTGGCAGGAAGCCATTTTTCATATCTATGTGTTACATAAGAACAGATGCCATGTGTTCACTGCACAAGATACCGATCCTTGTTACCATCACCCTAAGAGGTGGCCGGAGCCATAATCTCAGCACATGCCATTCATATGGCACAGAAACATCTGTAAAGTTTTGCAGCAATGCATCGAATGTTTATAATGTGACTTGACAGTAAAGTTGTGTTTAGTTTAAAGTTCAGCTCAAGTAATAAAGCAAAGGCTAACAGCGATAACACATTCTTCTTACATGTCTCTTCTCTGTGTCGGTGCCAAGTTGACCCTGCAGACAGGACACCAGCCGCTTGTGCATGTTGTGCGACACCAAGCGCACCAGCTCCATCCGCCTCTCGATCTGCATGAACACACAAGACAAAAAAAAAATAAAAAAAAATAATAGAAATCATAATTCAATATGTGAACAAAGAAAACAGTAGGAAAAGATCAGTGCACTGGTTCGAACCAGGATGAAGGAAACATAAACCTTCCATCTTCCTGTTCAACATATACGACCCAGGTGAAGGCTACAAATCAAAACACAGCGGCTGGATAAGCCCACATTCATCTGCAAAAGTTTCCATCCTGTCCTTGGTATTGGGACGTCATGGAGGATCTGACTGTGTTAGCAGCAGAACAACAAGCAGCTAAGACACAAAGACACAAGGATGAGTCAAGAGGGAATGCAGTGACGGGGCTCTTTAAGGAGGGCAGGGAAAGCTTTTCTGACAGAGACATGTGAAACTTTAGAAAACAATCATATTGACCGCAAAACTGACTTAACAGGTTATCCATCCTGAGCAGTTGTTATACAGATATTCCCTGCTGTTTTACATGCCTTAATGCTGTAACGATAAACAGTGCAGTGTACATTATAATGAGCCTCGTTCAAACAGTGAAAGACTTGAAACATTAAAGCATGCTATCTAAACGTACATGATGTCACATTCAGGTTCTCTTTTTGCTTTGATATTTTGTTGCAACTCATTTTCTAGTCTAGATAAAATCTAGACTCGAGATTTGATAGCAAATCTCCATGTGCACATGCATCTAGTGACAACACATGAGGTATAACACAACTAGTTTCAGTTCTTTGAGCAGTTAAACTTGTTTTTTGTTTGTTTTTCTACTTTAAGCACCAGTTTTTCACCACATTATTCTTGCAAAACTTGTTTGCTTGTGTCCTGCGCTGCTGCAAGAAGCACTTGACTCATATCTGAGAAGACAGCATTGATTTCAGGATAATTTTACAACAATAAAACACAAGGAAGTGCATTATAAGGAGAACCAGGGAAAAATTGGTACTTAATTTTAATTTGGCGATATTAGTTTTTTATTTACTTTATGATATACATCAAATTAGTGGAAAATAGTCAACAGTTGTATCCATCCATCCATCCATCCATCCATTTTCTGTTCACCCTTGTCCCTAATGGGGTCGGGAGGGTTGCTGGTGCCCATCTCCAGCTACGTTCCGGGCGAGAGGCGGGGTACACCCTGGACAGGTCGCCAGTCTGTCGCAGGGCAACACAGAGACATACAGGACAAACAACCATGCACACACACACTCACACCTAGGGAGAATTTAGAGAAACAGTTGTATCAGTGATGCTAAGTCTGTCAGGTGAAAAATGCAGGTGTGTGGTTATTCAGTAGGTAAAACAATGCGTCATGTTTGTAAAATAATTATTGCATTTCTTTTTCTTGAGGTCTGGACATGCTGTTTTTGTTTTTTTTTGTTTTTTTTTACATTAGATCACAAATAGCTCCCTGCCTGTTGAGTATTATCTTCCTCTTCCTTTCTTGATGTAAACATCCAGCTGCACCCAAAGATCTGAGTCTATTTGCTGTCAGATCTCATCCTCTTCCTTCACTTTTATCCTCTCTAATTCATTGTTCCCTTTTAGGGCAATATCACAGCTGGATTCCACTTTCTACGCTGGAAGATACAATAGAGACAATAAATACAATCCCTAACTCTAGGAATATCTGATGATGACTTGATTAGTTGCAGGTTTTCCAATAACGTCTGCCAAGAAAGAAAAGAAAGAGCTCTGAGAGTCTGCACTGTGGGTGAGACGGCTGGGCTACAAACATATTGATCACATCCTGTGTCTTTAGTACAAACTCTTTCCATGCATATAAGAGATGGAAGTTTATAGAAAAGGGAACACAGAGCAAACAAGAAAATATAAAGATTAGGTACAGAAGTAAGTCTCTCAGAAAAGGAAAATCTTGGTGGGTTTCTCAAAGATTTCTGGCTAAGAGTCTCTTCCGTGTTTTGGTTTCACCGTCCTCCCAAACTCAGACTTCTATTCTTGCTCAATTAAATATTCTCAAGCACAAGCTCAACTACACGCCCTGATAAACGGTGGATTAAAAGTTGGATGAGAGGGAAAAAAAAGGAACAGGCCAAATCGCTTGATAATTGTCTCAGACAAGCCCACACACACTAAAAATTAAGAGATGACTGCTTCCACTCTGCTGTTACCACACTTTCCAAAGGTTCACACTCACTGCCAACTTTTCAGTTTTCTGCTGTTTCTTTTCCAAACAGTGAAAACTGAGCATAGCGAGCTCCAGTTGCTGACCTCTGACCTACAACAGCAGAAATGTGGAATGTTCAGTGAGTGACTCAGAAGCCGTGTGTGGACGGGTGCGTTTTCACTTTGGTAGACTGAAAAGCTGCATCATCGAAGATGATTAGCTGGATGACCCGACAGGCGGGAACTAACAATTACGAAGATAACGATGAACCAGAAGTAAGAAATGAATCTAGAAATCTTCCAGAGAGCTAGACTAGCTCAGAAGAAAAGTTGCTTTAGTTGGAAATAAAAAGAAAATAGAGTAAGCAGCTTTACTTTAAAGTCCAAATTCAATTAAGCTAAGTGTCTAAGTGTTTTCATGTGATTCTGAACATCAGAATGAAAAAAAAGAAAAAAGAAGGAGAGAAAGGAAACACTTTCCCCCCTTTCCTGGGAAATTACTTAGGCTAAAAACCAAGGAAATTTTTTTCAATTTGTAGTGATGAATCAAATCAGACCAGATACATTTTAAGTAGGATGCTGACTATCATTACAACCATCCATCCATTGCTTTCTGCTCATCTGAGATCAGGCTGCAGCGGTAAGAGATCGACCAACATGTTTCAAGGTCAAAATGGACATACAGCCGCTTTAGTGAGCTCTTGGTCTGCCTTGTGATCTCCTTCAAGTTCCTCATTCTGTCCTAGGCCAAATCCAATTAAAAAATGACTCATCTGTCAGTTTGACCTTTTCTGTTACTTTCAGTCATGAGCAGTAAAACGGGGACTGCCACCCTTTGCTTGCTGCAGAGAATAGGGAAACTATTTTATGTGCTTTGTGCAGGACTGCACGGCATTTTCTTCTCTCCCGGAACAGAGATGAAGTTTGAATTTGATACTAACCCCCAGCTGACAACCACGACCCCAGTATAAGAGGTGGTGACTAACATCTCCCCTGAAGAATCACTGTACCTCTGAAAAATCACCTTGTTAACTTAATGAAACAGTTTGAGTTCCAAAAAACATGCACACACACACTTAAAAAAATGTCTTGCTTGCTTGAAATGTTGATCTGCTTATCCCTAAAAATATTTTTGCACTCAGATGTAATGCTTCTTGTTTCTGATGTTTCTGCTTCTCTCGTCAAACTTCCTCTGATTGCGGGCACTCTCATCTCTGTCCTACATGTTCACGAATCACTCTATGATGAAAACGAGGTAGCGATGTCAGCAACACTGCCTTTCTATTAGCTGATACTGTTACCATGACACAATTTTCCTCCATACGAGAGCGTAGATAATCTGCAGGTGCAGAACATAAATGAGCGCTGGTTTCATTCCTACATACAAAGTTAAAGCATGAAGTGCATGACTCGAATATTAGCAGAAGATACTTGCTGAACATAGAAACATTTTTTAAGGGAAACAGAGCATATTTGTAAACAGGGAAGATTTTTTAGTGTGAGAGCAGAGATTTAAGCAAGAACTGTGCAAGTGAAAACAAGGAAACCTGTTCATTAAATAAAAATGTGCACCCTATTTTTATTTCTTTTTTTTTTTTAAGAAAGAAACAGGTTTAAAGTTAATCTGTAGATCACATGCCTGTCGGCTGGTAATGGATGATGTGCGAAGTGGAAGTTGCCTCAAACAGCATCTTTAAGTAATTTTGGGATTCCAACTCTGTTTGCCAGAACTCTCTAATGATGCCTTTAGGCTTAAAGACATCAGTTTTATGCTGGCTCTACTAGATCGTGGTCAGATCTCCAACAGTTTTAAATTCAAACTATCAAGTGGTTATATAATTAGGGTGAAAGCCACTCTAATTTGAGAAAGGAAATCTTAACATTGAGAATCGACTTACTCTAGATACAACAAAGAGCTGATATGAAATACAGCAGGTTGTTTCTCATTAACTGCTTCATCAGCAAATGAGACCACCTCTGTAATGGCAAGACTTTTATTGATTTGGACTTTGTTCAAGTGTGTTGGAAAGACATCAGCAATCAGTTTAGAGAAGTAATTGTTGCTCCCCAAAAATCCAGAAAGGTTTGAATAGAGAGGAATGGATAGACCTCTCTCTGAAGTCCATCCATTCAACAGAGAGAAAGACAATTAGCTGCTAATTTTCCTGGAGTGATCGTCCTAAAAGTCAGGCCATTCAATGCTCAGAGGCATGACAACAAGCAATACCTAGATCTATGTCAGATATTTTGGAGACCTCTCCTAGTACAATGACAAAGCTAACCGTACAATTAAAGAGTGTGTGAGAAAGCTTCTACTCGCTAAAACAAATACTGCAGCAAAACTTACGTTTGAAAAGTTTGAGATGAAAAAGAAAAAAACACAAGACTTCTGGAGAAAATATTGTTTGGATTGATTGAATCAATTGAGATGCTGAATCACATACACAGTGTGATGAATAATGAAAAGCCTATCACCTACCATGCCAAGTTTAAAGTGTAGTGGTGCTGGTGTAGTGATGTGGGCTGTTTTGCCCACATCTGCGTAGATTGCAGTTACCGAGTTGAGCAAAGTATTCTATAGTCAAACATGAGGACCTATGTCCTGAAGATTTGGGCCTTCAATGGGAAAATGATGCAAAGCACAGCAATGAATATACAACAGAAGGAAAATAAAAACATAGCCAAGGTGTTTCAATGGTCCAGTCAAAGTCCAGACCTCAGTTTGACTGAAATGCCCCAGAGAGCTGTGTATGTAACAAACTTACTCAAATCTACATTAAATGAAGCACCACTGAAGTGTGCCAATTTCACACGACAAATAAAGCAGTGGATAAGGTCTAACAAAAATAAACTACTTGAAGTTATTTCTGCCACAATTTGTTAAACAATCCATTAAGTCATAGAGTATAGCTTATCTTATGACTATATCTGCATTTTGGAAAGTAAAAAGTCAATTTCTTGCCCACTTTTATTCAGTGTGACATAATATATGACAACGCAGAATGTCCATTCTCTATTTTGCAAGGTTAGTTTATTTGTGATGATCAGTGAAAAAAAAAAAGAACTATACTGAACTACAACATAGAGTATTGTGGTTTGAATTCACCTGTGAGAACAATAATATCTATGTTGTAGGTTTAAACATGTGCAAGCTGTTTAAACCTTCATCATACACCACCAACAGTGTATGATGTACACTTTTGGTGTATGATGATGCACTTTTGATTATACCAAAACTGCATGATCACCAAAGGTTTCCCTCACCAACTGACCCAATGCAATACTCGCTTACCATACAACCATTAAATATGAGCATAGTAGAGCATCTAACACCCCATTTGGATATCTCATCTTCAGTTATATTCAAATACTGACTTCAGGAACCAGTTCCAACTCGATGCCCTTCACTTTGAGATCAGGCAAGGATACAATCCAGTCTGACAGCCTCCCAGGCCCTCCCACTGAAGCAGGACGAGTCCAAACAAGAGAAATGTCTTACCCAATGCAAAGCATTATGGAAAATGCAAGAGAAGAGAGTACTATGACAGCATGGAAATAACAGAGTCGAGTTTCATATTGGACTGTTCGTAGAAAAGAGGGGGGGGATGCAGGAGATTGTGGGAAGTGGGTTAGGAAAAATTATCCCCTCTGGTCTCACGCTTGGAAGATGGAAGAAAAGCTTTTCCAGGCAGAGTGATTAAATAACAGTGTTGATTTATTCTTGCATGTGTGTAAGCCGCACACTTTACTCAGATCATTGCAGATGTAACAACTGACTATTAGCAACATGCAAATCAGTAGTCAGCAGATGTGCAAAGAGCACACAATCCCGTTAATGTCGCCCATTGTTCTGATAGTGACTCACAACTTAACTGAAATCTACACAATTAGAGAAGGAAATATGAAACATAAAAAATGCAATTACCTGGTTGCATAAAGTTAAACTTTATGCAATCTTACTAAGGTTGCTAAGAAACCTTGCTAAGAAACCTTGCTAAGAAACATTTTGATTTTGTTTTGTCATTCTAGCAGAATGATCCTGACATTTGTCCGACAAAGCGGTTTCTCTACCTTTCCAAAGCAAAAGTCAATTGCAGCCAAGAATCTGGTTTCAACTAAACAAATAATCATCTGTGTAATAACTATCCTACAGATTATTGGCTGTGTTTCAGCAAGTAAAAAAAATAATAAATTTTTAGAAATGCACTGAGTAGCACCTTATTTCTAAAACTAACCATATGGGAAGACAAATCCTGTTCTTGTTTCAGAAGAGTCCAATCATTGCCATGCAGCAAGGGGAAAAAAAACTAACAAATATTGTATTACAGGCTGTTTAATGAATTAATAAAAACTGGAAGAATTGTGCGAAACCATAATACTTGTGGAAAATTTGTGGTCGGAACAAAATGAATGATTGTGATCGGTGATTACAAGAGCATGTTCAACAGTTCCACACACAAAATATGAAGGGAAGGGACTGGGATTCAACAGCTGTGTAGCCTCAAGCAAACTACTGATGAGCGAAGGTAATTGGAAAAAAAGGGCTGCAATTTGACAAGGGAGCATACAGATTGAACTCTGGAGTAATGGTAGAAGGTTTTGTGGTCTGATGAGTTTAGAAATGCCAATACAGAGGTATTGGCAAATCAGTTTAAGAAGAGAGGTACATGAAGTGATGCTCCCATCGTGCATATTGCCTACTGCACCAGGCTGGGGGGGGGGCAGAGCTATGAGCTGTGGTCTTGTGATCTTGGCTAAACAGCAATAATTGTCCAAAGATATGAAGTTAAATTATATAATCAGTAAATTTCTTCTTTCCTTATGGCTCAGGCATATTCCTAGATGACAATTCCCAAATTTAGCAGTCATATTGACTGATCAAAGCACTAGAGTTTCTTTCAACAAACCCCACATACAACACCCTCACATTTATGCATCAATGTGCAGATAAGATGGAAACCTTGCGCTAATTGCCTTCTCCAAGGGAACCCACAACTTTCCAACTGCAAGACAACTACTCCACACTGAAACATGGTGGTGGTTGTATCATGGTGTGGGGTTAAATTCTATTGGTTTGGAGCATCGTCGGCCTTAAGATAAAGAGGGATTTTATTTGTTAGTATCACAGCAAGTCCAAGCATATGTCCAAATACACAGAAGAATGAAACAAAATCTTTATAGACCAGAAACGAAACAAAACTTGTGCAGGACCAAAGGGAAAAAATATCCCAACATATTTGTTCATGTTTCATTACAATTGTTATGTTTCTGAATTTTGAAGAAATGATCCAGCATTTGTGTTAAATTAAAGGTGGAACAAGATTCTAAGTAATCCACCGAGGTCTGGTCTTTTTTAGGTCACAAAGACCTGAAACTTTAACAGAGATCTGTGCATGACGTGTTTTTGCCATTTAAAAAAAAATCCTGTCAGAAGCTGGAGCTGCCAAAAGATGTCCAAGCTACTTTAACAATGCTGACCTCCTGACAATAACATTCCTCACCGAGAGCCGGAGATTAAGGAATGTCTAACGCAGCACAAAACTCCCTGACGTTCAGCGTCAAAGACGGGAAAGAGTATTCAGTGGGACGGCTGAGTCTGTTCTCTTCTGTTGGCTTATAAAAATAACAAATATATTTAGCTAGAAATGAAGTACTATTTATGTGGAAACATTTATGTTTAGCACCAGTTTGTGTTGGGAGTTACTGGGTGTGAGCCGCATACGGTTCAGAGTTCACCGCTGCTGGTCATAAAGCCTCCACTTCTGAGGCCGAATGACGGTTGTTGAAGATTTACTCTCCACCGATTAACCTTTCTGCACTGCTTTTCTTCATTTCCGCTGTATTTATTCCCACTTTTTTTTTTTTTTCAAAAGATGATCTCACTGTTTCACAAGCCAAAGTGTTCCCATCCCCCAACAACAACATACGCACTCAGCAGCGTGCATCCACTTTGATTTCCTAAACACGAAACTGACTTCACCGTTGAAGTAGTGAGGCATTTCTCTTGAAGCGCTCACCTTGTGCTGGTGTAGCGTTACTGAACGTACGACTGCACACAACCGCTTGTGCTTAAACTTTGGTGTAAAGTTTAAACGCAAGCGGTTGCACTCAAAGCCTAGAGAGTTTGGCTTCAACAAGCAGCAAAGGCATAATGGCTTTAACAGAGTCTTAGATGGGAACGCTACACTTGAAACTTCTGCAGTTTTTTTTCCTCTCCAGAAAATGTGCCCCACCAAACGAAAAAAAGTTTTTAGAAATGCAGATTAGTTCAACTAAAGCCGATGTAACACAAAGCTCAGACCAGATCGCTTTTTAACACAGATGGATGTTGAATCACAGCCACATAAAAAAAAACTAAACAAACTGCTTCAGCTCCTCCTGCTAAGGCTGCAACAATTAATGCAGCTTACATTTCACTTATATAAAGTAGCCTTTCACTAAAATATTATTCATGGTCACATATTTTAGTAATAAAAATCTTTATAAAATAAAAAAAATATGTTTACTAGCTAAAATGAAATTAAAAACAAAACAGAACAAAGGATAAAACAAAACAAAACAAAAATAAGATACAAATATAAGCAAAATTAAGACAAAGTTAAATAATAAAATGTAAAATGATAAATCAAGCGAAGAAATACAAAATAAACCAACGGAAAATAATGAAACAAATAAAATCATAGATAGAGCCATAATAGCAGATACACTTGAAGACGTGATATTTACCTGAAGGAGGTCATCACTCAGGACTTCTGTTTTTTCAGCTCTGTGGAGGAAAAACACAGATCAGAAGATTTATCCGAGCCCATAATGCTGCCCGGCGTATTTGCATGTGTTTGTGTACGTAAACACAGCATTCACTGACATTTTTGAGAACAATCCAATGTTGTTTCAACCACACTGGTTGGAGTTTACTAAAGCAGGTTAGCAAAAACAGCTCCTCCTGTGTGCAGGTTGTTACAAATCCCTGCGGCGAATAGAAACCTGGTATTAAGCTTCACCTATGAAGACCTGTCAGAGAGCATGAGAGCTTTAATTATCGTGCATCATTTGTACAGCCGAGCTCCACGAGTATGCACCAGAGGCCAAACTGAACCCGTCAGATTCCTCCACCCAGTCTGAAAAGCACACTTCTTGACTCATCGGCAACCTGTTTGTTGTGGCAACAGGGGCCGATGTGTGCATGCATGAGGGTGAGAATTGCCACAAGGCTTGTTGATGTCAGAAACACATTACGCTTTTTGTGACACAATCTGGGTATAAACAACGTCATGTCATCGCTCTAAAAGCTTCAAGGAAATGTTGACAGGATGCCAGAATGCCTTCTAGCACCTGGAGTTTGCAGGCGGAAGAAGCCCAATGTGTTTTAACCTGTATCATTTCCAATCGATATCTGACAAATGTGCCGCGAGTTGTGTCTCCATACAAAACTCCCCGTGGATCTCGTCTGTCTCCGCAGCAGTCTGAGCGCACACCGTGAATTTAAACCTCGCAGGGATCAATTAACCATCTCCTGCTCAGACATGAGGTATTACACAATGCTGTTATGAGCTTCTGAGAAAATGATCCTTATGTTCCACCCTCTGCATACAGTAAAGGCTTACATCACTGGGGCCTCAGATGCCCTCGCTGTTCATAAAATTAAAAAAAAGGAAAAGCTGATATTTAAAAAAAAACAAAAAAAAAAACATTTAGTCAAAGAATAGCTGAGAATTATATTGCATTTGATTCAATTTTAAGGATGTCAGAGTAAATCTAAATGCACATCTGCAGATGGGCATTTTGTAAAAATAAATAAATAAATAATTAAAACTTTTATTTTTATTTCACTCCCTGATTACTGACTGGTTTGCTGGACAGTAACACGACATCCCAATAGAAGAACTTTAGTTTCCGTTCTTATCACATTAGGCATCAGACTGCAGCGGCGAACCTCTCAAGGAGTAAGCTACAAAAACAATCTCATGATTCTTATCAATACTGAATTAGCATTGATCCGGCTTAGAGTTGGGCAGCAGCTACTGTTCTAAGAATAGACTCCTTCAGACAGAGGCTCGGCGTGGGGCGTGCACTGTGCATGAAGACGTCACGTGCAATATACTGATATTATGAAACCACGTTGAGCAAATGCAGTGAAGAAAATATAAATCCAACCACATCCCTGAGTCACTTTGCAGCCTCTGATTTTATTAAAATAACTCGGTAAAGCTGTTTGTAAACACTGCTGTGTTTGAACTCTGGTGATTCAACTGCCTCCTCCTGTTAATCGAATGGAAATCCAGCTGGCTTCCTCCTTTATGAAAAGAAAGAGACTTTGTTTGAGCCAGGGTCCCCCGGTCCTCAACGCTGGGAATGCTTACTCCACAAAATCCCCTCAGTGTGCTGCCCATAGCAAACTGTCCCAACCTGCTCCGCCGACCACACACTGCCTGCAAAGACCAGCTGTGTTGTTGTTTATGTGTTGTCATATCTCATGCAGACTCTTTTAGCTGTGGTTTGTTGCGCATTAGAACCAACTTTCAATTCAATTTCAAAAGGATTATATCAGAACCAGCTGGCTGTGGTTTTAATTAAGCATAAGAACCTAAGCTATTTATGTTTTTTTTTTTTAGCTTGCACTTGTACTTTTTAAGCATTTCGAGCAGGGTTAACCCTTCCCGGGCATAATCCAGGGAGGGCGTGTGCTTGCAGCAGTTTTGCTTCTCAATAAAGCAACCTCCGAGCGGGGCTTAGTTGACTTTTACTGCCATTGCACAACGTGTGTGGAGCAATGACTGGAAGGAATCCATGGCCAAGCCCCTCGGAGTGATGGCCAAGTCATTCTGAGGAAGCTGTTGCATGGAGAGGAACCACAGATTTATTCAGCGGTGTACAGTAATAGGTGGAAACACTGGCTCAGCTGTGGCTGACGGAGGACAAGGCGAGGTTGCCCCATAGGGACAGCGAAGAGGGCAGAGGCCGGGTTGGGTAGTCTAATCAGCTGTGCTATCAGGAAATGAGTCCTAAAGCACATTTCTGAAGAGATTCCACTCTAGGAGAGTACAAAATCTAGATCTGGGACCTTTAGATAGATATTTTATTTTTTAGTTCTCAGAATTAATCCTGGTAAAACAAAAAGACTGATTAAAGTAATTAAGTTAAGCATTAGCCTAGTATTAACAGCATTAACACTGTAGGCAGTTGATCATGAAGTTTTTAGTGTTATTTTATTAAGGGACAAAAAAATACATCTCTTTCTTATAGTACATATATATGGAATATAATATTAAAACAGTTCCAATATAAATAAAATTATTCATTTAAAAAAATGGAAATAATATAAATGTGTCTGCCCACATCAAGTCTTTTATGTCTTTGAGTCATAATTCAGAGTTAAAGCATGTCCAGCCTTCATGTCAGACATTTGAACATGTGTTATATTTCTTTATGTGTGGATTTAAGAAAGAAACAAAAATAAATGATTTGATAATACTAATTTATTTATTCTTTTTTTCCCCCATATGCTTTCTTATTATAGTTCCAGTCTTGAATGTCTGTCAACAACTCCTGGCCTCACCTTCCAATGATATCAGTACATTTTTGGTAAAAAAAAAAAAATGGGATAACTTGCTGAGTTTTAAAGTCATGGACAAGAGAAAACAAGTACATAAAAACATGAACTTAAAAACTACTACAGACTATTTATATCAGCCCAATTGTTTTTAATTGGACCTATTGCCACAGCTGCATACATTAAAAAAAAATCTGTTTGGGTG
Organism: Xiphophorus couchianus; assembly: GCF_001444195.1. Lineage (NCBI taxonomy): Eukaryota > Metazoa > Chordata > Actinopteri > Cyprinodontiformes > Poeciliidae > Xiphophorus > Xiphophorus couchianus. The sequence continues at coordinate 13,418,627 of NC_040243.1, read as the reverse complement.
TGCCACCACAGGATTATTATTGGCCCCCATTGCGTCGCCCATTGGAAAAGGTTTTGGAGACGCCCATGTCCCATTCAAAAACATTGTTACATACCGCGTACATTAGATAGGTTAAGTTAGGACTGCCCCCTAGTCATTCTGTTCAAGCTAAAATATCCAGCAAGATTGTGTCCAGTTTTGCAATAAACATAAGCTAAATTCAAAAAGGGTCAAATTATGAATAAAAATATAAGATGCGAACCTTGAGGAAGCGTTGATTCGATTCAACTTTTACTTTTTCAGGGATTTTTTTTGTTTAAGAGTTAAACGCTTCCAGTTATTAAACATTTTACGCTTGTAGACGACAAAAAAAAAAACTACATAAAACATGTTTTTCAACTAATATATAAACTTTTTCCTCCCCTAAAATCACGTCCGAGTCCTCCCGACGCCGCCCACAACAACAAGCAGACGGGCTGACAACAGAAGACCCAAACTAACCACATCTAACATTATTACCGTCTGCCAGTTTAAAGCGCAGCATATGCCACCAGATCCGACACTCACCTTCCAACAGTCTGGTTGGCCAGCTGCTTCATGCGATTGAACTGCTTCTTCATGCTGAAAGTCGTCCTCCAAGTCTCCTTCTAGTCCGAAAAAAAAAAAAAAAAAGTCACCAACCTGCAGCACCGACTGAGTCCGACTCTTGATCATCCAACCCTGGATCCAAAAGTTGCGCTACGTCGCAGCCATTGTTATTTTCACTGCGGTCACTTTTTCTTTTTACGCACTAAATCTGAGAGGCTTTCAGAAGCGATCCGGCTGACATTCGCCGCCACTTTGGGTCTAACCTCTCCTCCCTCAAACGAAGTCAGTGTTTCGGAGCTTTGACAGGCCGCTGGCTCCCCATTGAAAATATCTGTTTCAACAGACGGGGTTTCGGAACAAGGAGAGGTAGGAAGGAGGAAGTGCCTCTACTTCCCGACTGTAAGCAAGCCGCATGGCCCCCTGGTGACATGTGACACCTCTGCAAGAACAAGCCATTGGTCTCACTCTGTTGCTTTGTTGTCATTGCTAGTCGGACTTCTCGTAGAATAAATCTGCTTACAATCTGTGCACAGTTTAACAATAATAGAAAAACACGTAAACAGGGCTAAAATAGTTGCTCAGCTGGGAATTGTATAGCTGGAGTTGTTTGGAGCCTCTTCGTTGCGCGTCTAAAGTCTCTTTTAATTCTTTTGTGTCTGATCGGATTTATTTTTGCAGCTTCTATGATCGTTTTGAACAACTGAGTAGAAATCATAGTGACCTCAAGCAACTTCTGTGAATGGGGGCCCCTCACCTCCTTAGTGTCTGGGGTTTTGCTCCATATATCTTACCTGTAGCTACTCCTTCCATGCTTACGATGCACAAAAGTCAATCCCGCTATTATTTTCTGAATAAGAAGATGCATTTTTTTCCCGAACATTTGCACAATGTGTTCAAATCAACAGCTGGTTTTTAGAGTGAACTGCTGCCACCTTGTGGATACTGTGTGTAATGACAGCTTCTAGCCAACCGCTCCCCATTCTAAGGAAGCCAAGTTGTAATTAAATTCCTACTCAGTCATTGTGAAAAGCTGGACTGAGAGCTTCTGTGAACGTAAATGTAAAAAAAAAAAATTAAAAGAAATACGTTTTTCTTGAAAAGCGTAAATTTTTTCAACTTGTGGCAAGTTGAGAATCCTGCCACAGATTCTCAACTGGGTTTTAAATCAAAATGATTTTATTTGAAGCATTTTCTATAAGCTCAGATTCAGGGTTATTGATTTCTATCAACCTTACCTTCATCTCCAATCAGCTTCACCCAGAGGAGTATCTCCACAACCAACACATTACAAAGCTAATGGTTGTTTTGTCAACCAATTAAGTTTCTAGTTTAAATCTGAATAAAAATAAAAATGTTCACGACTATAAATACTTTAAGTCAGAAACATACACTTTAAGATTTATCATAATTTTTCAAGAACACAATGTTTCTTTTCAGAGCTGCTGAAAATCAACCCAGCCTTTGCTCTGTCTATTAATCCAAGATGGCAATATAAATATATTTCCATGAATGATAAATTACAAACTGACCTTCACAAAATCTCTCAGACACAAACTCCTTTCAGCTGTAGATTTATTTAAAGTATTTCAGTCAAAATTTGATTACTTCTCGCTTTCAACCACAAATGTTTCCCACTTTTTTTCGAAAGAAAAAAAAAAACGAAAAAGAGACCAAATAGCAACCTTTTCAAAGCCAAACAACATGTCTTCTGCAGCTTTGTGCTCCTGCTACTCTATCCCAGCTCTCTATAGCTGCAGAGGTGAATGCCGGCGCGGCTCTGGAGGGTGTCATGCTGTTTCCATATTGTACCCCTAGGCCTCCCCACAGCAGTGGCCCACATGGGAAAGCAGGCCTGGCAGTGGGATAAACCAATTACTCCCCAAGTCATGGCGGACTCCTGCCGCTGCACCATGCCGCGGCTCCGGGCCCCGAGCCCTCCTAGGCTCGGTCCCTGTGAGAGCCAGCTGGAATTCCCAGAGATGGGAATTGTGTGGTCTCAAAGGCCTGCAGAGAGACTATATTTCGCTTGAAAAAATGACATGGTGGCCTCCTGGGAAAGAACTGGGGGAGGCGATATCATACTGGGTTTCTGCAGAGTTTATTTAGGGGGAAACATGATGTAGCTATGATAAGCTATATTAGCCTTCATATGTAAATGTTTAGTTACATTATTATTAGGGATGAGTGCTTAATCTTCACACTGAATGGTCTTTATCACAAATAGAAAAAAAAGAAAGAGATTCTGCAATAATCAGGGAGGAAAACCATTTATGTATAATGTCGTCAATGTAACTAAGAATCACATTAGTCTGTTTCGTACTGATAGAAATAGGTAAAAAAGAGACACAAAAACAAGAAGACAAAATCAAGTCTAATCTCGAAACGTCCTCTACAGTAGCAGGTGTAAGAAAAACCTTTTATGAATAGGGCACTAAACATGCAGAGTATTTATTATCTATGCTGAATTAAGTGTCAGTTTTAGCCAAGATTTTTTCTTTTTATCTCTTGGAAGTTTAAAGCAAGGAGCTTGCATGATAAATATAAATGTATTTAAATGTTGAAAATGTATGAGAGAAAAAAAAATTAATTAAAACCTCAGACTCACATTTTATTGTGGACTTAGAAGAATGTTAGACATACATCACGTAATACAAAAATATGAACTAATGGTTTTTCTTGCGGCACATGATGCATGTTTATTATGACGCTGGCCTACATTTGGGTTCTATTGAACCTGATTAGAGAAATAATTTGAGGTCCTGCGGTAGCTCAGGGCTACAGCACCACCCATGTATGGAGGCCTTACTCCTTGACACGGCAGTCACAGGTTTGATGACCTTTTCTGTATATCTTTCCCCTTTCTCATCACCCACTTTCCTGTCTGATCATTCTCAAATAAAGGGCACTACAGCAAGTAACACCTTTACAAACATAATTCAATTCAGTAAAAATGAAAAACCAACAGGGAGAAATATTGTTGCTAGCGTTAACCCCATTTCATCCTCCTTCTTTCTTTGACTTTGGAACCCTGATGGCCTTTTTCTTTGACCACCGCTGGAACAATGGTTGTTATTTCTGCGAGAGGCCTTGTCACCACAGGGCCATTGTGCGCTCGTCATTCACCGCTCAGTCATTTACACTTTCATTGGCAGCTATTTAGTTCTCATAAAAAGTTTAGCACACCAATTTGTGAGCTCAGCCCAGCCTGGGAGAGAAGCGTGGAAGAGCTCAGAAAGCAGTTGCTTTAAAAGTCAGTTAATTGTTGTCTTGGCTGGGTGGGGACTGGGGGATCCCTGGGATTTGAGGGGCCTCACATCTGTCTGTTTGTCTTCTTGAGCCAAGAAGAAAACCTAAAAGGAAAGTTCTGATTCTGATTCAGACTCTGACTTGTGGTGATCTGGGAATACTCTTCAAAACTGTTATAATAGTGTTATCATGTAGGAAAGGGGACGTGTTGGACAGTTCTGGAGGAAATCCCTTTCTCCTCAACAACCGGATGAGGAGAGAAGGTGGAGATTCTGAGGAGAAGACAAAACTTACACAAAAAAGAGGAATTAGGGTTTAATTTATTGATCTAGGGGATTCTGAATGAATGATTGGAATGGAAATATCAGCTTTATTACTTAATAATTGAGTAATCACAAATATATATTTCAATGTTTGTAGGTGTTTTAATTAAAGATACAAGTAAAAAGTTACAAATTGAACACATTGAAGTACTTTTTTATTATTATCTCTTTCCTCAGGAAAGAATTAAACTATATTCATCTAATCTGTAAAAAGAAACACACACACATATAAACAAACAGGGCTTTAAAAAGTATTCATATTTTGATATCTTTTATACATTTTGTCACATTACAACAATAAACCTCAGCCACCTTCACTCTGATACCCCAAACTAAAATCCAAGGCAGAAGTCACCAAACTACTAAATGGACTTCACCTGTAAGCAATTTAATTTCATTGTGGATGCTATTGTTCTGTGTGAAGGAATCAGAGATTTCTTAGGGTACATTAATGATCTAACAGCATCATAAAGGCCAAATAACACAACAGCCAGGTTGGGTATAAAGCTGCTGAGATGTTTAAAACAGAGTCAGGCTATAAAACAATGTGTCAAGCTTTCAACATCTCACAAATTACTTTGAAATGAAAAGAAATCCTGTCAAGATGGCTGCCCAATTCAACCAACAGACCAGATAAGGAGAGTATTAACCCATGTAGAAACCCTGGACCTGTGGTGACTCTGGAGGGGGTGCTGACATGCTGAGAACTAAGATGGAGTTATTTAGATCAAATAATTTTCATGTGTTATCATGGTCTAGTTAAAGTTTAGACTTAAATCCAATATAAAGCTGAAAAACACTGTTTAGAGATGCTCTCCATCCCATCTGATAGAGCTTGAGTGATTTTAGAAAGAATAATAGGAAAAAACAAATCAGTCACCAGAGGCAGAAGGTTGATTGAAGCATAAAAACAAAAGAACTGCAGCAAAAAGTATTTCCACAAAGTTGACGAATGGACTGGATATACATGTATATCTAAACCTCCTATTTTATCATCATGCATTACTTTATGTTGGACTGACTGTGTCACAAAAAATTAACTAAAATACACTACAGTTGTTATTTGACAAAATGTAGAAAACATTGTATAAACTTCAAAAAAATAAAATAAAAATGTGAATATCAGTAACTTTTAATTTTATTGTCAGTTTGGAAACAAATAAAACTAAACTAAATTGCCATGATGGGAAACAATATAACATAAACTTATACAGGCATATGTGTGTACAAACCTAAACTCACAAAGCCAAGCTGTGAGGACAAATAGCCCACCTTTGTCTTCCCTCCCTCCTCAGATCATAGAGCACCGTTTGCACAGAGACCGCAAAGTGAACAACAGCTAATGTGAGGAGAGCTTAAAAAGAGAGCAGCAACCCAAACCCTCGTAAGTCTGCCAGGACTAAAGGCAGTGATTGGAGACAGACAAAGGCGGCCACTTTCTGAGCCCCAGTTCAGGAGGCCCTGCTGTTCTTCTCCTCCACATGTGTTTCTCAGCAGCATTTCAACAGTTGTGTCCCTGCTGCTGAACCTTGATGCCACCTTGTTGGCACATGACAGCTTTACAAGGTTCCCGCAGCGCCATTACAGAGTTCATTTGGGTCCAAAAACCACACACCTCTTCAGTCCAGAGGGAAGTCGCAGGAAGTCCTTCGTCCTATCCTGGCCTTCTGGTAGACGGAGAGGAAGTCTTTGTAGCGTGGGGCGCACCCTAACCAAGCTTCCCCAAAGTGCTCTGACCCTGTGAAGAGGAACTGTCCGTCCCCAGGCTTTACGTGACACTGCAGGAGAGTCCGGATGTGTCCATGCCAGGACTGAGGGGACATAGATGGACGCATTTGTTGCACAAACACTCCACTACGCTGCCAGTAAACCTTTGTTGTCAACACCTCCACTAGTGATGACTGCCTTCTAGAGTCATGGAAGACATTCTTGATGTAGCCTCGAACCACTGCAAAAAAAATTAAAAATACATCCTTAAAAAAATAAAAAAAATTTATAAACATCACAGGTGCCACTGTGATGGCACCTGTAAGATGTGTAAGATGCCTTTTTCTAGCAGGACAGTTTTTGACACCTTGTAGACAATTCATAGCAAATACACCTCATCCAAGGTAGTGTAGATATACCACTAATGCCTGTTGTGGCACATTCTGCACATACTAAAAAATCACTTTGCTGACATCTAGTGGTTGGAGTTTTGTCCAAAAGTGCCTGTTTTTACTAATGTGCATGCTGAAAAACTAAGTGTGTTTTATGAATGATGCTCAACTTGGATAATGTTGATTCATTTCAGGATGTAAGGAAGTTTTCACATTGTCTGATCATACATGGAGAGAGCATTCCACTTTCTATAGTCTCTCTAGACGAGGAGTATCAAAATCAAGTAGACAGCAGGCCAAAATTAAGAACTTGCAACACGTTACAGCCCAGCTTTAATGTTTATCTAAAATCTCATGTTACAATACATTTTGGTGTTTCCTCCAAACACAATACTAACAGCTCTGTGCTTTACCATTGTGAACAAATATTCAGCTTCTTACCCTCCTTCTGTTTTCCATCCTTGATTTGGCCATTTGTAGAAGGCGTGGCCCAATGTGACTGGTAGAAGCATGAGGTTGCTCAGGAGTGTCAAACTCACCAGCATAATTGTGGCAGTAATTCTGTGGTTTCTCTTTTAAAATAGGATTTATTTTCCCTACTAAATAAATATACTCAAATTGGATATAAGATTATGAGATTATGCTGTTGCAATACAAGATATATATTTTTTTCAGTATTATTTTTACAAACTCATGGAGTGTGACTGTCAGTATTAATAAATAGTTTTATTAAAAATAATATTTTGTCGTCTTCTGCAGTTAAAATACAGTATGTGAATAAAGGGAACCACTTGTAAAACTTCAGCATTTGGTGTTTTCAGTTCCCAAAACTTTGCTGGGCCGCTACAATTTATTTCTGTGGTGGGTTGCAACAAAACAGTGATGCAACTCAGAGGTAAAGTGTTGAAATTTTATCTGGTTTTTTTTTTTAACTGTTTGGCTCAGCATTCTGCAGAAATCCGTTGCATTCTGTTTTAAGATAAATATTGCAACTCTGAATTACACCCCCAAAATTATTCATTTATTGTCTGACTGGCTATAGACATAAAAAAAATATACTTATTGATTAATGTCTTCATCTTCACTATGAATAAAGTGAAACGTTTTGATTTGTGAGTGGTTCCTCAAACAGATGTGGGTTACTTTGTGTCAAATCCTGCATGTACTCACCAAAGTCACTGCTGCAAACAGCCATGAGCAATTCTGTGTCATTGCAGGGTCGGCATGAAGCTGTGGGTGGACAGAATGGGCACAACGTGTCAATAGAAGCTGTTTTCTGACTCATTTTTCCACTTTCAATCAATACATCGCTCCTTCCCTCTGAAATGCCTTTACCCATTATGCCTGAGAGTAGGTTGTCAGCTCTTCCCTGACCTGCACACCATCTCCATTCATCTCCAAGCACCATGGTTTAGTTAGTGGAATGTCATTTGCTCCTGCGTTTGCACTCCGCCTACAGCATCACCTCCACATATAAACCCCACGCCAGTAGTGACCCCGTGTTTGACTTCTTTTGTGCAGACCTAATTGAATGACCTCGTGCTGAAGCAGAGGACTGCAGGAGTCAAATGCTCTGCTAGCCTGCTAATACAGAAAAGATAAACAGGCAGCTGTCTATAAAGGGCCTGGGATGACATCAGCATGCCAGGAATGGCCCGCACACTTGGATAAATGCTAATAAACAGACAGGCACAAAGATGAGGCATTTGTGGAATCTGCAAAGTATTTTTGTGCTGAATGAAGGCCTGCTGGCCCGGTGCCCTCCGACCACCCTGTGGTCTGCTGCGTCCTCTCTGCTTTGTGTCCTGATGGAAACCAGACAACCAGACAAAACACCAGACTGACCAGCAGCTGCTCGTTCCTCTCAGCACGACTCGGCTCTGTTAAATTAGCACTATTTCTGTGCCTGGCTTTAATATATATTCATGTGTTTTTAATCACTTTTGCGTCTGTTTCTGTTTTTGTTTTGGCTTCTGCAGACAATGACTTGGGCCTTGTCTTTTGTGGTGAAGGAAGAACTGAGACTAAACACCCAAGGTCTTGTTGGTCTACAGCTGAAATTACTTCACTAAGTGAAAGATTATCCTCCGCATAGAAAAGAGTCTGATAAACATCTGATCAACTGCTTGGGCGTCTTCATTTGGAGGTTTTCCAAACACATACCTCTGGAAGAACAGACACCAAAGGTGACCTAAAATATTAAATATTAAATAAATTAAATGTTCTTTCTCGCCTGGGAACACATTCCTAGAACGAGCTGGAAGGAACCAATATATGAAGATAAGATGTCCAGATTTTCCCCCTGGACTTTTAAAACTTTTAAAACTTTTGATTATGCACGTTTAGTTCTTTTACACCCTAGTGTAGGGAGACACCCAGATATTTATATCAGAGTTCTTGGCTTTGACAGAAATGTGTAGCTGTGCCCTCATATGTGAAGGTCCTCAGAGATCTATTTTATGTCCAGTACTTTTTCTCCTTTTGCATAAACTCATTTTGCTTCCGCCCAAAGAAAAAAAGAAAATAAATCATGATATTGTCATGCTGCTATTCCTTTTCAAATGTGAACTTCAGCTCTCTTGAAAGTCTTGCTGAACTGTCCAGACAATTTTAAAGATCAAATGGGAAATTATAAAGAGCAAAAATTCTGTATTCATGTACATTTTGGTCCTTATGCTGTCAAATAAAAATGATGGAAAACAAATAAGCAAAGTATTTTTTTGACATGCAAACTAACTTGTCATCTATTTTACTTTAAGGACTTAAAGTGACTTAAAATCAGAGTTTAAATGCTTTTTGTTTTTGTTTTATATTGCTTGTGTGGCTCCACATTTCATTTTGATCTATTTTTTTAAATTGAACTTAAAATACTAGTTGTAAATCTATTTTATTGAATTAAAAGTGTACTTTGAAGACTATTAGTATTAGGAAAGAAAAGGATTACCATATATTTATGTTTATTACAAGATTGGGATTTTTTTAAAATCCAGGATTCCATATAACTCACTTGTCCCTTTATTTGTTTTAATTGTATTTATTTGTTTTATTTATTTAATTTTTTCTCTTTTTTTGCAAAAACGGTTAGCGTTAGGGTTATTGACATTATTTAAGCTGTCAATAATAAGCTTAAAATAATAAGAGATAGAACATAAAACTTCCTTTCTCAACATGGGTTAAAAATGGTCATTTATTTAGATTTATCTGTCCTAATCTGAGCGCCTGTTCAACTTCTTACAACGAGAAGTAACATTATTACACTGAGCTCATTCATAATTTACGTTAGAAACTGTCCTTACAAAAATGAAAGGTGTGATAATTGTGTTATTGACAAAACGCTTTCTTTCTTTCTTTAAGATTTTTTTTTTATTGACCAATAAGCTACTCCTAAACTCGTGTTCAAACAGCAGCACCAAATTAAATCTGTTAAACTCAATGAAAAGTGTCGACACTCACGCCCCAACTCACCGTAGACGCCCCTGTTGCGCAGCAACTCATATCTGAAGCCCACTGTGCGTCTGATCCACGTTCCTGGACTTTGCGGTCCGGCCTGGAGGTAGATGACCGGACTGTGCGGCTCATCCGCCCGAAAACAAAACACCTGCCGCCCGGTGCGCCCGCCGTCCTCCGTCTCCAGCAGGTCCAGCTCTCCGGCCCGCTCAATGAAAACGCTGGCTCCGCTGAGGGATGGAGACGGTTGGATGCAGACCGTGTTGTACCGGATGGACGACAAATTGGGCTCGAGCGCCACTCTGAGAGCCTGACCCGGGTAGACCCAGCTCACGAGACCTTCCGTGCAGCGAAGCCGCACCTGGAGAACGATCCTGCGGTCAACGCCAGCTGCAAAACCGCTGCACACAAATGAATGGGTTTTAGCAGCTTTTTTTTTTTTTTTTTTACTCTAGCGACACCGATGAATGGACAAAGGTTATTGCGTGAAAAGTTTTTAAAAACTACCCGTTGACGAAATATAACAGCTGATAGTTGCTGAACATATATATCAGCTGTTCTAACCCGACACCCTGGAGTGATTGTTTATCCACAACTGAACCAGCTTCAGTCTTCATTACAGTTGCAGTAAAACATTTAAATAACTTATTCCAACACATCAACAGCGACTGTGAAATGTTAAAACAACACACTCAACTGTTAGAATCATTAAATAGACTATAGTTTTCTTTTGTTGTACAACTACCCAAAATGTTTTTTGTTTTTTTTACTTTTCTGTTTATGTTGCTATTTGACCTGTTTTCAAACTGAACCCCCCTTTATATATATATATATATATATATATATATATATATATATATATATATATAATTTTTTTTTCCTGTTCAATGAGTTTACTTCCACTCTGTTATTTTTTTATTTCCCAACTTAAATCTGAGAAGCTGCTCACCTTCCAGTCCAGTTGCACAGATCAGCTGCACAATGAAGAGCCAGGACAGGCAGACAGGCGAGAATGATCACAGCTGGCAACATCTCCAGAGAAATCCACGGAGAGGCCGACAGTGGTGCATGGTTTGAAAAGTCGGCGAGAGAAACCTGAAGAGCGAGCTGAGAGGACAAGCAGAGTGCGCGCTCTCTCTCTCTCTCTCTCTCTCTTTCTCTCACTCTCTCTCTCTCTCTCTCTCAGGATCCAATTAGTCCTGATCCAGTTGTTGGGGGGCTGCTGGCCTCTGCAGCCTTTTGTCTTTGCCTCTCTTAAGACCCGGTCAGTTGGAAAAGGCTTCAGCCATCTGTTGAGAGCAGTGCGCTTTTCTGCAGCAGCATTCACTCACTCGAAGAGGTCCATTATCTTACTTTTAGACTGGTCCTGAAGTGTCCATTCAGGTTCTTTAAACTCCCGAAACTGTTTAAGGTCTGCTTATGAAGCTGAGTTTTCAGAGTTAAGGGCGTCTATAAGGGCTAACAGGTTGCAATGGGAGAGAAGCCAAAAACTCCAATTGTTTTCGCCATAAAATGTGTTTATTTCTGGGCAACTTCATTGCAGCTGCATGATCAAAAAAAATAAAAACATAAAAAAAGCAAATAAATAAATAAATCTAATTTTAACTGGTAGACCCAGAACTCAGAACAATACATTTATTTAAAAAAAAAAAGATAAACGTATAATTAGTATGAAATCTAAGCACCTAATTAAATAACATCAATTATGAGCACACATAGAGCATGGCAGCGTGGAGTGGTGCGTGGTGGCGTTTGTTTTCCACCTACTGGCATGGAGACGCACAGGCACACATTTGCTCACATCTGGAAAGCTCAACCTGCGGTGGTCTAAAGAGGAGAGCTGTAACTCATCGGGCTGCAATTTTGTAGCTGCAGAGCCTTGTGGAATTAGTTACCAGCTTTCATCAATGATTAATCCAGCCAGGACCAGCAGTTCCACTTCATTTTAACCTGCTGCGGGTTTTTTTTTTTTTCTTTTCTTTTTTTTTTACACACACGTACACACAAAGAACTTGGCCATCTTTCAAGTACTTAGTGGTGCCTGGCGACATCTTGTGGAGGTTAAACCCAGTGGCGCGTAACAGTTCATGAAGACTGCTTCTTAGAGGCTTTAAGGAGGAACAAAAAAACTGATGAAGGTTTCGGGGTTCATGTCATGTTTCTGCGCTGAACTCTGCATATCAGAGTAATGAAAACATGCAGGAATCTGATCATATTTGTCGGTTCACCGGATCAACTGTTAGGTTTATTGAGAGCTAAAGTTAATACTGTTAGATTATTATTTATTTATTTATTTATTTATTTATTTATTTATTGATGGCACATTTAAGTAAAGCTAAAAAGAACAGGCATAAAGCCAAAAGAAACTGGTTAGAGTGATTATCCAGGATTGCGCAGAGAGAAAGTAAAGTCAACTGAATGGCGGCTTTGTGCCCAGAGTCACAGAGACGCCTGGCTTCCACAGCAGGCCTAATGGATCAAGGTGATGCATGACATTAATGGAAAATCCCCCCCGATCTCAACCCGAAGCTTCCCTTCAAACATAATTTGATGCATTAAAAAAAGAAGAAGAAGAACGCTGAAAAAATCTCGTTTATCCAAGTCGCGGGGTCAGGGCTTCCTCGGGCGAACAATACACCATGGTTCACTGGGTTTTCAAACTATCACATATTATAATTCAATGTGTTTCACTTGAAGATATCGTAAAACGGCTGTTGTGTTTACAGCCACGTCTGACCTTTGGAGTCCTTCTGAGAATTGCCTTCGGTGTAACAATCTCTTTTAAAGCTTAAAATGTAATCAGCAGCGATTCTATAATTCAATTAAACAAAATTAAGTAATTTTATTCTGCCGACCCTACATGCGTCGCATTGTGCATGCATACCCAGATTCCACACCTCTGCGCCAGTAAAATTACCCTATTTTTTTTTTTTATTGTAACGCTGCGACTCTTAAAAAAAAGAACATAAAGTTTCACAAGAAACTCTGACTGTCGGAAAGGATTTTCTAAATGAAAGACTAAAGCGTTATGCATTCGGGCTCGGGGTTGGTAGTAAAATCTTAAAAGTCTTGATAAAAGAACACTAGGAAAAATCTCATAAGGTTGCTAAAATGTTTCTTTCAACTGGAATTTCTAATGTTGTCATGCTGTCACATTCCCGCCGCGTGATGCTTCCATCACAATCTATGTAGCTGTAGATTTAAATATTCATGATGAGACAATGAGACAACTTTAGAAATGATCAAATATATTGAAAGTTAAACGCCATGATTAAAATTGTTTATACCCTTCTCAGTAATTGAAACAAAAACCTTATAACTGTCGGCCAGCTGTTTGCTTATCTCCATTGATAGTCCATTGATTTATCTTTGGTGTAGAGCTCCAGGTCTTTGAGTTTGGAAGGCGTCTTTGCCATCACCCTAATTTTTCCTCCACAGATTCTCTATCAGACTTAAGTCGGACGTCTAGATGGACCTGCCTAAAATGTTAGCACAATTAAGCGAGGGTAAAATTAGTGGATTATTTTAGACCTAAAAAGGATTTGAATAATAATAAAAAAAAGACATATCAGCATGCCATGGTTCTTGAAAGTGATGCATAGATCTATTGAGACTTTGACTCCAGAAAATCTGTCTCTGAAAGATCACTTTGCTATTTTAGTCCAAAAGAGACTATAATTTGTGATATGTTTTTTATTATTCCTTAAAGAACAGATTTAAAAACAACGCCGAGCCTTAACTTTACTTTTTCTTTTTATTGAATCACTGCTTCAAGCATGATCGGTGTATGTGCGTTAGTTTTAGTTCAAATTTAGTTGTTAAAACTACTGTATACTGTAAAAAAAAAAAAAATGGTCAAAACGAACAACACGTCTTCGTTGTACAATTCATGTTTCTTTTTATTTTCTCCAGCAGCGTATTAAATATCTGTATGTACACGTTTGAAAGTTACATAGAAAAGATATAGTCTTACAGTAGGCCTGTTTGTTGGTTAGTTGCGCGTTAATATTCCACGGTGAACTACAACATGAAAATACTCATCTTTAATCTCTGAAAAAGCCTTTAGCGGTGCTGCTCTCTCTGATGGTCACAGTCAACAAGTTCATGGTGACATCCGTCACCGTCACAGTGTCCCAGTTGGTGTAACAGGGGGTCCAGGTTGGGGCTGAGGGCGCGGTCGGGTCGGCCTGTGAGGACAGCACAGCGGCTTGGTGCCCCCGCTCCTCTGCGGAGCGCTTCAGCTTCCCGTGCTGAGGAAAATCCAGCCTGCTCAAACTGTAAGTCCTGTGTCCCTCTGGATCCCTTTTACGCTCGCCTGGACTGAAGGCGCATGTGTACGACAGCCCTGCGTGTTTCTGCTCGCTGTTGGATTTCGGCGTGATCGTGGTCTCCTCCTGAAACCTCTTGGTCAGCTGCAGGAGGCTGTGATCCGACGTCTCTCCGTGATGATGCAGGCGTCGAGACATGATGGACTGCTCCTCCAGTGACCTGCTCCGCTTCGGGGCCGGCTCTGAGGAGCCGCTGGCGTCATGCGGATCATAATGTGGGTGTAGCTTCGGCTTGCGACCTCGCTTTTTGGGGGACCCCCTGGACTCCTGGTCCAGGAGAGCTTCCAGCGGAACTGGTCTGGGCCTCCTCTCCGGCTCTGGGGGTCGAATCGGGACGCTTTCCCCTCTGTTGACCGCGCTTGGAGGGAAGATGGTGGGAACCACTGCCCGTAAACCCTCACGGGCCCTCGGCGTGACGACGTGCTCCGGGATGGGATAGGAAACCTGGATTCCTCTGGGAGCCTCTCTTCTGAACTCATACGTCTTCTCTTTGGCTTTGGCTTTGGCCTGAAAACAAAGAACGAGTCAGAAAGGAAAATTTACCAGGAACAAATTAGATTATCGTCATCTAATGTGTTTCAGCAATCCAATTTAAAAAGTAAAACTCATGTATACTTTAAACACAGAGTTATATCCTTATATCGTTTTTTTCTTATAGTGGTTATAGCTAAAACAATTTATAAGACAATTAAAAATATTACAGAAGCCCTACGGACAACAAACTGCTGAGCTGACAATTGTCCAGTCAAGCTAAAAAAAATTTTAATAGCTAAAAAATTTGTTTTCAGCAAGCATCTTAAAGAAAAGTTAAGCGGAAGGAAGAATGCTGTTGAAAAAGACACACAAGTAGGTGCTTTAAGCACACCATTATCCTTGAGAGAGGATTGTGAAACAAATAACCTTCTACAGTTTGGGAGAAAGAGGAAGCCAAAACAGGTGGGCAGACCTTCAAGAGCCACACGCAGATTTATCCATGCTACAACTGAAAGCAGTCCTGAACCAGAGAGAATGACAGAAGTATTGTAAGAGGGAAGGAACTGGGCAGTTACTCACAGGATCCTTTTAGAACAATTCATCCTGCTGACAAACCACAGAAGCTGATTTCTTTCTCCAGCAAGATTTGGGACTCGCCCACATGCTATCTCACCATGACATTCATGGGATTTATTGGCTAGCAAACTGGTTTGTCCTGATCTCAAAAACTATGAAGTATTGTCAAGACGAATATGATCAACACGAGGCCAAACAATGCAAATGACCTGAAGGCTACTATTAAGGTAATCTGGGCTTCCATTACACCTAGACAGAGCAATGCAGTTCACATACTTTTCAGTAAGTTAAGACTTATGTAAAAAAAATTATATTGGTTTTATGTAATATTGTCATTCATTTTCTTAGAAACTGTATTACATGTTTTCATGAACTGCAAGTAATTATTATTAAAAGAAGCAGAAATGAAAGCCTGGAATATATCACTCTGTGTGAATCCATGTCACAACATTTCCATTTTTGGTGGTTATGGTTGTTCAAAATGTCTAACCCAGATTTTTAACATCTTTGCTAGGCTAAATTTGGGCAGAAACATTTTTCCATATTGACATTCAGGGTTTGCAGAGCATAGTTGCACATTTGCTTTCCTGCTCTTCGCCTGTTTACCATAAAGTGCAGAATAATGACAAATATTTTATTATTGCAACAGATTCAAAATAGATATTTAAAATGAAGAAAGAATAAAGAATGTGTGGATTTCATAAAATAAAATTAGAGGTCAAATGGAAGATGTTTAGGTTTCAACAGAGAAAGTGAAGTGCAGACAAGGTGAGAATTAGGGGTAAGGGTGGTCTTCAGCCCCCTAATTAAGGCCTTCAATCCCATGAAATGTTACTAGTATAAATACATTTATTAAATATTGAATTGGGATTTCAGCCCTCCCTAAAAGTGGAGAATAGAAACTCTTAACCTTTCTGCAACTTTAATCTTCCATCTCTGTCAATTATTCAAATAATAATACAAATAATATTAATATCAACAATAATAATAAATGTGTAGGGGACATTTTACCAAGGAGATAATTGTGTGGTTTATGTCCTATAAAACTTGGTATTGATTGGTCATATATATTTTTGACAGACTATAAAACTATTGCGCATGTCTACTTAGAAATTCTTAAATAAATTTAAACAAAAGGTCAATCCTCTCCTTCATAGTTAGTCACTTTTTCTCCCTGACAGAATCGGTTTCACTATTGACATGATACTTTAATATAACTCAGCGATAGCTTGAAATGATTCATTAAAAAAAGTTTGAGAAACGTTTATGAAAAGATTTCCCCACCTTCAGGAGAAAAGTCTCGGGTTTGGGTCCCCTCTTTTTGGGCCCGAACAGCTCCCTTTCGCGCTCCCTGGGTGATGAGCACAAATCACAAATCAACTTAATTGCATACGCGCGTTTCTCATCAATTCTACGATTTTCCGAAAAGTTGAAAACATCTGCAAAAATGTCAAAACTGCCCCGAGATTAAAAGTAATGTTTGCGGGGTTTCGACAGGAAAATCCAAGACTCTTAACAAGACATTCTTGCCTGAGACGATTCGAAATATGTGAAAGATTAGAATCTAGACCGAGAGATTTTATTATGAGTGCAAGTTTTTTTGCGGTGCAGATCGCACGGTGCTATCTCCTCTCTGCAGAGAGGCCTGCTGGTGCGCTGTCAACCATCTCACCTCTCCTCGAAGGCGGCGAACAGCCGCTCGTCCAGGATGTTTTCCTCCGGCTCCCAGGTGCTGTACCTGTACCACAGAAACCAGAAGGGCCTTATTTATTTGACTCAGAACTCGTGTCAAACGTCCTGTCACGCCGTGTGTGCATGTGTGTTGTTGTCTGCTTTCTCTTTTTTTTCCCCCCCACATGTGAAAGCTGCGTGAAGCTGCGACCATAGCGGACCATGACGCATGCTGACTTCTTGCCTCAGCCGAAGCGCGTGGACTTTACAAAACGACATAATCGGGTGTTTTTACCAACACCTGACTGGCGCACACTGCGTCACCGAGAACACAGAACGCAGAAAACGCAGAAAATGCGTGCAAAACGAAAAGAAAAAAAAAATAATAATAGCATGCCAGGCGCTGCAGTTGTAAGATCGACCAGGATGGAGCGCTGTCCTTCGCTGCTGCCTCTGCTGTTTTTCTGTACTCACTTCTGAGACCAGCCCTTCCATTTCACCAGATATTCCCAGCGACCCTGCAAAAAAAGGGAGAGAGAAGCAGATCCAGAACAACATTCAGGTTATCGGTTAACTGGCCAGTCGAGCCCTCACGGACACATGTTTTTGCGTAACAGATGCTGTCGGAGCGGTGTGGGTGGGAGAGAGAAAAGCGGCGAATACCCGTCTGATCCGCCGTTTGATGATGGACTCGGCTGCAAAGACGCTCTCGCCGACAGCCGACAGCTCCATGATTCACCATGCAACCACGTCGATTTCTGCCGCTTTTATTATTTCTGCCTTCCCCCTTTACGTCCTCTCCCGGGCTGTTTAATTCCGCACATCCCATAATACGCAATCTGGAGTGGACGTCATCACGTCTTTTTCTTGTTGCCAGGCACCGCGGTCGGGGTAGGACGGATCGCTGGTGGAGCACATTGGCTCAGTTGTTGCTACGTGCTCCGGGTCTCTGAGCGGAGGGGAGGAGCCCCGGCGCTCTGGCTGCTGTACAGGAATGTCTGGCACAGTGCGGGGAGCCAAGCCGAGGAGAGTCCCGGAGAGGGGTCCGCTGACCCTCGATCTCCCTATGGGGGGGTCAGGAGGGAGGGCAGGGGGGGGACCAGACCCACAGCGGAGAGCAAATCATTTCATCATCTTCTGTTGTGGAAACTATGGAGAAGAGAATGTGTTTAATTAAATACACAAACACACACACACACACACACACACACACACACACACACAATCCACAATTAAAAATCTGAAAGATATACATGGAAACAAAATAAAATACGAAAACAAATAAACAGCATACAATCATAAATAATATATCCACATTCAACAAACGGTCCTGAAAAAACCCCCAAAAAACCAAAACAAAATCAAAGTTGACTGGCCTCAGTTTCACAAATGATTAGTTAAGACATATTATTTTATATATTGTGAGACTGAGGTTATTCATTAACCCTTCTGGCAGTTTCTCTTGCAACATCTAACAAGGCCACTGAGATTCTATGCGTAAATGGACGTCTGCGCTTTAGGGATTAATTGGGATTTTGCGCCGTGTCTCTTTAAAAATAAAAAATAAAAACTCACGGAGATGTTTAAAAAGACACGATCGCACAAAAAGAGTACTGATGACAGATTGTTGGATTTTGTTACGGATTTTTCCCGCTGTAGAAATTTTCAAGTCAGATTCCAACAATTGTTTTATTTATTTATTTATTATTTCATTTTGCTTTAAGGATACTCAATGTAGTAAGTGAAAAATAAAATGTCAACTGATTTATTTATTTTTTTATTTTTCAGTTTAATCATAATCTAATGAGACAAATATATGGGACAATTGCCTGAAGATAAACTACATGAACCTTATTTCATGAGGAGAAAAAAATCGTTTAGCATTTCAGTAAAAAAAAAAAAAAAAACCCTCAGAAACTGTTTCTTATCCCTAGGTCTAAAGTTGAACGTGTGAAGCTGAATGACGGGAGAAAAATCCCGAAGTTGCATAAAATTTTACATTTTGGGAAACAAACAAAAAAATAAGTAAAAGAAATAATGAAGAGAGTACAAAAGAGAAGATGGCTAGTGGGTACTACAGTTTAGTTTTGGGCGAGTGACACTGAGCTCATTAAGGTTTGTTTTTTTTAAAGTCTGACACATTTCACGTTTAACCCTTGCAATCATCTCTGGCTTTCTGTAAAGCTCCACATATGCACAGTTTTTCATAATGGTTGGGAAAATAATGCAAAAATGCGCAGGGTGTTTTTTTTATTTTTAACAATAATGATATTTTTCTTTGTTACTTATTTATTTATTTATTTATTTATTTATTTTAACTTAAATATTCATTTGCTTTCCTTGTTTTCTGAAAATATGGACATAACATATGTAGATATTAAATTATTGTAATTATTATTTTTAATTAAATATATTTATTTCTGAAAATTATTATTATTATTATTATTATTATTATTATTATTATTATTATTATTATTATTATATACCATGGGTAATTTAAATGTAGGAACTGTTATAGGATACCACGATTTGTATTTGTTTTTTCTTGACTCCTTCACAGAGCGCAGTTTTTTTGTTTTTTTTTTTTTCTTCTTTTTTTGCTTAATTTCTTACTACTTTATCCAGGTTCATTACAGGCTGTTTTTCTTTTTGTAGTTTAATTAAGCTTCTTTCTGTGTCCCAATTTTCCGCATTCCAGATTTACAGTTAAACTGAGCGACTACAACAACAATTTCTGCCTGTGGGAAGAAGAAAGTCCTTTTATTCCAAGATTTGGGCCAAATCTTGAAAAGTTGTGCACAAACTCTTTACTTCCCAAACTCACTACATCGACCAGCGCTTTTTAAATTACGAGTAAAAAATAAATTAAGCTAAATTCACGGGTCTGAAACATTTAAAATGTTGCTATGAAAACAGTCTTATTTGAGTTGACCTACGCTGTTTCTGGTGAGCTAAAGGGAAAGCCAAGGAGCTTTATTCTGATAAGAACGATCCAAAGTCAAGACAGCATTTTGGGCAGTAATTGGAATATATTGTACTGTGGCATACTCCTCTTCTTGAGGTTTTTTGTTTGTAACGAGATTAAAATGTAGGCTGGGCAGCCCGTACAGGCAGGCCTGTGTGAGTCGATTAAATGAAAAAATAAATTTTATGTCGCTCAGTTAAATCATTAGTGACTATAAGTTTTCAGAAGATTGTTGTGACTGTCTCAACAATAATTTGAATTTATTATTGTATAATTTGATCATTTTTTTTTTTTAAAAAAGCCCTTTTGGGGCTTTGAAAAAGCTGAACTCAGAGGGATAAAACTGACGGGGTGGCATCACGTTAGTGGAACTTATATTTAACAGTTAAAGAAATGTAGTTAAAGAAATGAAGGGACAAAAAAAAATTCGATCTGTGCGAAGTTGATCTTGTTCTTTGCTCTTGATGTTGTCGAATGAAGATGTACCTTGCCGCAGATTTCCCCTAATAGGAGGTTTTCAGTCAGTTTCTAGCTTTCTAAAACATGTTCAGAATCAAATAGTTAAATTGGGACCCTGTCTGAGCCAGAAGACAGTCTGTCTGCACCGTTTAAAGCTGCAGGCGGCCGCATGTCTCTGGTTTTATCCCCCCGATCGTTAACGCGAAACTGACATGTTCGCTGCTTTATCGCGTCTGATGAAACTCTCCCCGGCAGCGGCGCACACGAAGACGCGGGGCGGCGAGACACGGCGTGGACAAAAGATGCGCTGAGGCAGCCTCCGTCGAAATATGAACCACCATTTTGATACTCTCAGCGCGCAGACCGACATTTCCTGTCGGTGCTGGAATGGCTGAAGCCTACACGGTTTTGCTGCGGAGGCTGGTGCTGGTGCGCGGCGCGCACACGGCTCGCCGCTTCTGCCGCTGCCGCGGGTCTCCATATTTGGACGAGAGCGGGAGCCGCAATGGCGACGGGCGCACATGAATGCACAGAGCAGGCTCTGTGAGAACATTATTGGCTCTCTGGTTTCTGGGCAACACGCTGCTCACCGCTCGCTGTCCCACTTACTCTCCGAGCGACATTTTGTGCTGAAAGGTGCCTCAGACACAAAACCACACGGCAGAAACTCGAAGCCGCGTGACCCTGCAGCTTTGCATGATTTTCAGGGCGAAGCTTAGCGTCATGTGATGAATGCACCGCGCTTGTCATTTATCATGCTGTAGGTTTGACATATTCCGACATGCACCTTGATGACAATGCATCCCCATGACTCATAAGTTAAAGCTTAAGTTAACTCGTCAACCAATGCAATAGAGGCATTATTCAAGAGAAGCTTCATTTTCATTTTCCACATAATAACCAAATGCATTTATGCAATCTTGAGGCCACCACAGGCCTGCAGCTGGTCACACGTAAGCCTTAAAATAAAAGCAACTTTATGCAGACAGCAGCAGCCGCCGCCGCCGCTGCAGCTTGGTACTATGATAAAAGGGGAATGTGAAACATCACACTTCGTCTATAAATACGTTGGTTGGCTCAGAGATGTTTCAGTTTCCTATACAGCCGCTGATGCATGGCGGGCTGACGCACACATGGTTCAAAGCCATAAGGGCTCCCATCCAACCAGTTACACGCCCCTCTCCGAAAATGCCTCTGGAACTTGGCTTTTAAGAGTTAAATCGTGCGTGACCGTTTTAATCTGCGACTTCAATGTGCCTTGCTTGAAGCATTTGATACACCTAATTGTTTTAGTCCACTTCCTGCAGAACAAAACCCGAAGGTTGTTTTTTTTCTGTAGGTTTATTTACTCCGTTTACTTTGGGGAAGTTGCATAAATTCAAATGCGCCAGGACATATCATCAGTCTCAAGTCAAATTTCCGATCAAATTTCAGTCACATGTTGAGATACTTAAACAACAAAGTTCGCGAAGATTCTCTTTGAATGTGTGAAGAAAATTAAAAAAAATAAAAAGGTTATGAAAGTTAAGAACATTGCGAAAATGGTGTTTACTCATGACCAAATATGGAAGTCCTAAAGTGGCCAAAACGCATAAATTCACACTGAATAAGAATGTTTTGACAAAACACCCCAAAAAACAAAAAAAAAGCAGGAAACAAAACTTTTCTTTGTTTGTCTGACTTCTTGCTGGTTTAAAATTTCATTTCTGCTTATGTACAAGTGCAGTCCAGTTTCTTTTTAAATGATAAAGTGTTGAAGAACATTAAGAGGAACGACAGACCAACAGTACATATATGTATAAAATTTGTGATGGCAGCATCATGCTGTGGGGTCCAATTTGAGACCAAACATTAGCAGGTCAGAACTGATGGATGGAGGTGAAGACAAGCATAGCCTGTTAAAAAAAAAAAAAAAACAACAAAAAAAACAAATAAAGGTGAAAAAGACTTTGAATAAAAATTGTAATTAGACAGAAAACTTAAAAAGATGGTCCCTATCGTTATTGTAGCAGCTGGGATACAATGCTCAAGTCAGATAAATTAAGATCATCTTACTTAAAATAGATTCAGATTCTGGGAACATTTTTTCACCTGACACTGGCAAGGTTTTGAGTGTTTCAGTCTAACCTTCCCAGCTCAGGGGAAAGTTCATGAAATGCACTAACTTTTTAATGTCTGTATCTAAACTGTAGCCTAATTAGCAACGGGTTAATAATTCTTGAACAACTTCTTGTGAACGCAACACTTGCTTTAACTTATGAAAAAGTGAATGCAACTTTACCACATTTGCAGAATTTGCTGGTGCAACTGTAAACCATGCTTGTGTGAATTCAAGTTCTAATTGGGCACAGAGAAGCTGCATAGTTTGCTGATACCTCAGGACGACCTGATCGGTTCAATCCCAGAGGTTTGTCTAAAATAATCTTACCACTTTAAAACTCACCCGACCTTTGAAAATGCTCAACATTTAGACTGATTTACAGTTTTCTGAGAAAATGAGGCGCCAGCTCGTCCGCTATATGTCCATAATTGATGCTGTTTTGAAAGTCTTTTGCATGCGTTTTGTCCGTTTTGTCTGCCTTTTAAAGCTGTCTGAGTTGTCTAAGTCAACATTCTTTGATTGGCGCCTCCTAAAAGACACCTTGCACACATTCCAGGACCTTTCTGTCTGAGCAAATGCATTCAACAGTTAATCTTTCAGCCTGAGATCTCAGTTCAGCGCAACAACAGAAAAACTATTTCCGTCTGTGCCCTGAGAGCAGACTCTTGGCTCCAGGCCTTCAGCGACCTTTTATTGAGGAGGCCCTGCAACATTTGGCTGAGGCACGAAGAGGTCAGAGTTTACAGTTCATTCAGCTTTGTGATCCTGCAGAGTGAGGATATCTGACGATATTGTGGAGTAAAAAAAAGCAAACAAACTGCTGTGTCACTGTGACAAAGGCCACCTAAACACAGTCTTTTACAACAACTTACCCACTGTTCCAGGAAGAATTGGCTACATTATAATTAGAAGTCATCCCAGCACCATTTCCTGCAAAGCACACCCCCATTGACTGATTATTCACCTTCCATAAAGGTTTGTTCCTCCATGATAAGATTTAAAATTACACAATCGCTTCTTCTGGCCTCTTCCACTTTCCGATCAGGTTGGATGTTTACATTCCTGCTCGGGTTCAAGTCGAAGTAGGGAAATAATGCACAGCTGAGGTTTTAATAACACGAGTGACCGGTGCAGTTATGCAACACAGAAAGCCCTTTGTGCAGAATAGTTTGTGATTATGCAACTCAATCTGTTTTTACAAGCTCAGCCTCATAAACACAAGTTATTTTTTCTTTTAGTTCTCAGTTTTTGTTTTGTTTTTGCTTCCAAAATTTGTTTCTTTTTGGAAATCGGGAAAATACCAAAGTCTGCAGAATGAAGAAAAAATAAAGATTAGAAATACCAGTGCGACAACATGCCACAGGTCAAATCTCCCGTTTTTATTGTGAGACATACCATCCAGGGAGCCAGGCATACATGGTCAGCCAATACAGCATACTTTATAACAATCATTTCCACTTTAAACAGAGTGCAAAGACTAAGCGAAGGAAAAACAAAAAGGAACTCTGGAAAATTCCTCGAGATGAAACTGTTTGGTGAAAACAAAGCACAGAATGCAGATTCTGCTTTTTTTTTTTTCTTTTTAACTAAAACTTTAACATCAATAAATAAGCACTCTTCATTTTCATCAACACAGCCTTTTGTTTTAGCATTCTGACTGGATTTGCATTAAATGTGCGGGAAAGGCCATTAGGACTCAAACGTTGCTGTAGCTTACATCCCACAGCTTTGTAACCATCAGCAGCATGAATAATCAAAACGGCTTGGACGCCCAGGACATCACTGGAAAGTCCCATTTAGTCTGTATAATGAACAACCTTGGTAGCTTTCAGAATGTTACAGTGAGCTTTGACAGATAAAACAATGAGATGAGCTCTTGCATTTCAAGAAGTAGAAAGCAAAACTTTTGATTTAGCGAAACTCAAGTAACAGGAGTCATTTATATATATATATATATATAAATGACACTATTTTTTAGGAGCTCTGGGATTTGGGAGTAGATTAAATATATTAAAAGGAATAATTCTGCTTTTTTAAAATGAGGTTCTGAGGACCTAAAATCAGTAATTTCTCCATTTCTGGTAGTGGGAAGAGATCACATAGCAGTGAGTTTGTTTAAAAAAAAAGTTAATAAAATATAAGATTAGTAGAAGGATACTAGTTAGGCAGACGTGTCTCCCATTTTTGCATACTGTAGCAACTTAAAGCAAATTAAACTCAAAATGGTTGTTCACACTACCATAGAGAAGAAATTTCAAAAGTGTGCCATGCAAATAACGCAAGACTCCAGAGGGACAGTCGAAGGAAAATATCCACAATTTGCAAGTCATATTTGGTCTGTGATGGGTCTTGTTGAATAATAAATCTTAAATTTATTATGGGTATAAATGGGTATTAGGACAGATATGTGTTTTTGACTCAGAGACAGCCCAATGTCTGAGGACCTTAGCAGAATTTAATTTGGGGGCTCAACTCAATTAATCCTCTTATATTTGCTTTCTTGGTGAATTTTGCAATTTGCATCTAACACAACTGAGGCAGATTGATATTGTTTAGCAATATTCATGTCGCCAAGCTGAGAAAACATCACAAATTTAACAGCATTTTTTAACAAGTGGCAATTTATATCTGCTAAAAACATCATTGCATCTTACAGATATAAACATTTGAAGGGTTAAGTTGATAATATAAACTAAAGGCAAACCATTAGCCTGACAGGACTTATTCTCCTTTCCACAAAGTTTCAATAAAATCATTTCTTTCCCCAACAATTACCGACACTAACTTTAAAGTACCTCACTTGAAAAGAACATAAGCAATCTCTTTAACACCTCAAGCATCTCCTAAAATTAAGGTAGATAAGTTTGGCTTGTAGATCTGATTCATTTCAGTCTGCAGTCAGATTGCTTCAAAGGAGCAGACACATGCCTGTGCCCAGCAGCTCGTGTTTACACTGTATCCTGACACACCCGCTTTTTGAATTTGCATGTCACGGCGAGTAACGTTTTTCTTTTTAAACAGCCCACAAACAAAACACAAAAATAATATGCCAATCCACAATAAGGGGTCTGTCTATTACAGCAACAAAATAATCTGTGACTGTTTCTCCAACGGCAGTGACACAAGCAAAACATATGAAAATGCATTAAGTGCTTTAAATTCGATCTGCAACCGCAGTCCATTCACAAATCTTCTATTCGACCGACATGAACAGATATTAGTAATACGAAACATGTATAAACCTTCATATATCTCAGGTTATAAGTTTGGTACAAGTATGAAAAACGGCGATAGTTCCCTCCTTAAGCTCAATATGACAAAGATTTCTTTTGTTTGTTTTTGGTGGAGAATCCCCCATCAGAGTGATGCATTCGCTCAAATAGTCGAGGGCACTTTCTTGGCTACAACATCACATTGGAGTTACAGTATAAAATGTCATAGGAAACATACTGGATTTGACTTATAAATTATAAATTTCAATATGTACAAAATTCTTGTGTTTTTCTTAATTTTTTCTACATATGCACATATTCACAGGATCAGCCAATCAGAAGCTGGGAGTCCCATATTTTTATTTTTTTAATTTTTTTTTAGAAAGAAACGTATTCCTTAAAGGTGACTGTGAGGCGGTTTGTCGTGATGTCAGTGATGATGATGTTCCCCATAAAAGGGGAGATTTTGTTCGCAGGTTCCTCTGGAGATTTTTCACAGGATTCCTGCTTGTTCTCCTTTGGAGGAGGTGTGTCTTCAACGACAGGCTCCGCCTCCACCGGTGGCTGGACTTCTGCCTCCACCTGCCTCCTATTTTTGGGACAGCTGAGGTCCATCGGCTCCTCCTGGCTTCCATTCGCGTCGTACATTGTACACATACTGCTGCGACGTGCCACGCTGCAGTGGAGGTCCATGGGTTTGTCCTGAGGTGGCGTCACCGCAGCCGTCGGTACGCTCAAGCTCCTGGACGCCAGGAGGATTTTACCAAGGTTCCTGTCCTCCACCGGATCCGACAGCTTCCTTTTCCGGTCGCAGGGGAACGAGGGGATCCGGATTTGGTCAACGGCAGTAGGCGTCGGGATGGCCGTGTCGGCGGTCCAAGATGTTGGGGGGGAGCTGGCTGTCAGCTGCAGGGGCAAGTCGTCCGGTAAATCCGCCTGGCCGCGGGCCACTTCAGTGTTGTATTCCTCGGCTGTGCTCGGAGATGGTTTGGAAAAATGCCTGTCTTTGGGGGAACACTTCAAGGGATGCTCCGCAACAGACACGGAGCTGCCCTTACAGATCTCTTTGGGAATCCCGTTCTCCGGGTGTTCAGTCATTTTGGCCCCCGGTGGCGGATTGTTCTCTTGTGTTTTGGAGCTTTGCGTTTTCTCGTCTCTTGATGATTCCCTGTGTTTATCCTTTGCTCCATGAACCTTGTTGCCGTCCATATATTTGCTCATGACAATAACAATGCGTCCGTTGTTGTTTTTGTTCTTGATTATCTTCATTTTGCTGCTCACAGCACTAGGCAGAGTAGCCTCCTTAGGGTTGGGCTTTAGTGCATTCTCACTTTGCGCATCTTTAACCGGTTTCCTCACCTCCACCGCCAACTCTTTGACTTTGCTCAAGCACCCAGTGTCTTTGTTCCGGATCCATTTCTGCTGCAGGGCCAAAGGTAGGTTCCACCCAGGATTCGCAAGCTTGCTGGCTGGCTCCTGAACTTTGACCACCTCCTTCAGCCTCGAAACCTGTGCATCATACATGTGTGGGTCGGGCTCGTAATGGTGGTGCTTCTTGCTGTTAAGCTGGTAGATGAACTTCTTTTTGCTGTTGTTCAGAGAGTCAGCAGGGATCTCCTGACTGTTGGGTTGGTACTGATGGTGCTTTTTGCTGTTCAGCTGGTAATGCTGCAGCTGAGGACGCTGGACGGGATCCAACTTAAAGGTTCCCTCTGTGTCCTGGACCGTTTCCTCAAATCCCGCTGGGATGTTTGACCTCCGGGCAAATGATGGCACCTTAGTGGAAGACAGGAGAGGATTGTTAATCATTCTACCCACATTCTGACACCCTTATTTGATAAAACCTCTGGAAAAATGTGAACTACAGGCACCAAAATTTAAAGAAAATAGTAACAATAGCCTCCTCAACTTCTCTTGTCTGTAATATGGGAGAAAATAACCCTGCCAAAGGATGATGAGGGGAGCTGAAAGGGTGATTTCCAATTTCATATATTTTTATTTTTCCATTTTTTGCTCTAATCTGTTGAATAATCTCACAATTAAAAAGTGGGTCCTGCAAATAGTGAGGAGATCTAAACGGTCACTTGGAGTCTATGCAATCCGTCACATCTGTTTTATACACTTTATATGTTTAGGTTTTACCTTTAAAATCATTCATTTGATGTAATTTGTTGAACAATCCCAGAAAGGCAAAATGAAGAAAGGCCTGCAAAGTATAGTTTTATCCAATTTTTTTGTTATTTGTATTTTCATATATTGTCTTTAAATTCCTCCATTTGATCTAATCTGTTGATCCCAAAAAGCAATAGAAGGCATGCCCTGCAGAGAACCTGAACCTTTTGATCTGCTGCCATTAGGCAAATGGACCAACATCAAAAGCAGAACCACCTGCTACACAGATTTTTGCCTTAACATATTAAAATAGTGAATTGCTGAAATGATTATGCGCTTTGCATCGATTGACTTAATTTACGGTTTATTTATGTTGCATGTTAATGCCTTTTACAAACTAATCTCTTAAATGATCCCAGATAATCTTCTTTTGTTGTGCACTAGATGCTTTACAATTAAATAACCGGACACCCTGCAAAAGAAGGTGATGCAACATTTTCATGGTTTGAATCCAATAAAGTCTGTTTTACAGGTGGAGCTGCTTGATTATCCCCATGAAATAAGGTGGAAGAGTAAAACAACCAATCAGGACTCATTTTAAAGCCTACGCCCCTTTCGCCCACTACCCCTGACTGACCCCGCAGCCGTCAGAGGGGCACTGCAGCGGAACGATCAAGACGCTCCGAACTGCGACCTCCAGGTCACACAAGTGCCACCAGACATGTCACGCTCTGCCCCCGATTGCCGGCCACGTGGCACGCCTCTTCGGGAGCAATGCTGCACAGCAATTGGGACAGACTCGAAATATATAATCACACTTGGCTCTAAAAGCGCTGCTGTAAATGCTTCAGCGAAGAGAGTCAAAGGATTATGATTTGTTTGTCCCAAAACATGACATAAAAGAAAGACCAGTTGGTGCAAAAAGGAAGATTTATAGTCGCTTTGAAAGGTAAAAACCAGGTTTTGCATGGTTGCTTTGCATGAAAATTAATAAGCCCACAGATAAAATGAGTACACTCGAGCAGCATGTTTTGAACCTCAGGCAAGGTTCATAGTTTCAGTTTGAGTGTCAAGATAAATCCACTGTGGAGGGCTCCCTCCCACACTCTCTTTTGCACTTAAAGAAAAGCACACTGACAGCAGGTGTGGCGCACCTGACTGTGCTCCCATTCTCTCGAACCGCTTACAAAGTGAAACTCTCTGATGTGTTTTTAGTAGTCAGGCTATTTCCACAGTGTGGTGATGAATCATCAAGAAAATACCTGAAGCAGAAGATGTTTTGGTTTCGGCCCCCGCTTTCGGTATCCCATCATCTGCTCCTGCCTCTCTCTGAGAAAAGAAAAGATCATATATGAGCATTACCAGACACCTTCAAAATCTAATTATTCCTTATTGGAAACGACAGGTTTTCGCTCGTTTTCCTCCACCTATTATTCAAGGTCAAAAGTGGAGCCGTGATTCAGAGCAGTAATGAATGTCCAAATGCTGTGAAGCATTTTGATCCCTATTTGCATAGCTCTCCATGGTAATCAGCCCATTCCATATTCTCATTATCCTCAAGAAATTCAATTAGGGGACGTCTTTGAAACGTCAACCCTTCCTCCTCTGACAGTCAGACATTGAAATCTTCCACATTTTATGCTGCAACCACAAATTTAATGTATTTTATTCCCTTTTTTTTAGATGGACCAAATCAAAACAGCCTGAATGCGCCATTCCCACTGCGAAACATGAGGGTGGCAGCAACATGGTGTGTGTACATCTGTTCTTTAGCAAGGACAAAGAAAATTGAGTTAATGAGAAGACAGATAGGGCAAAAACCACGGCGATACTCGGAGAAAAGCTGTTAGAGGCTCCAAAAAATAAAAGTGCATCTCTGTTAAAATGGTCCAATCAAAGTCCAGCCTGAAATCCAACTGAAATTCTAAATCTGAAAGAGTTGAGATATATTTACCACAGGAACGCACAAGAAAAGATATAGATATCCAAAGACGGAAGAGACATACTCCACATATTTCTTATATGAAAAATCCAAATAAAACATGAAGGTTTACAGTTTCAGCGTGACAAAATATAAAATCATTTAAGGAATACGAATAGTTTGGTACGAATAGTAAACTTGGCAGTGAAGGAGCACAGAAAGTCTATGGAAAACCTTTCTAAACCATTTCTAATGAGAAGGGACTGGGACGCGTGTTATTATAACAGAACTGGTCAGATCAAGGACAGCCCCATGTGTGAGAAATCGCCCCCTGATATAAGCCTTGACTCAGCATCGGCTCATAAACAAGCAGAGGTGGGCGAAGGCCAGCTGTAAATATGCTTCCCCCAGGCGCGCTCCAACACCCACCCTCATTGTTGGCCTCGTGCTGCAGATGTTCAAACGATCAGAGCTGCCAGAAGATTGTCACAATAAACAGTCACCACCGCTGTAATGCGTGCAATTTGGAAAACGCCGTCTAACAGGGTGACCCCTATTCACACAAGGTTTAGCAATTACAGACTCGGGTCCCCTTCCCCCCATCCGATGAGAGCAGAGAGGAATCCGCTACACACACACACACATGCAGAAACAGAGAGTGCAGAGGCAGCTCTCCATAGCCATCCCAGCACACAGCTATACACTCAGGCAGGGGAGGCAAGCGGACTGCGGGGGAATATGAGAGCCGTACACTAGAAGCGTTGAGAAGCACTATGTGTCAATTAGCCTTTTCAGAAAGGCGAATTCCTTTCCCCAGCCATCACGTCTTCACTCGGCCCCATGAGCAGGCTGCTGGCCTACAGAGGGAGCATATGTCAGAGGCCTCATGGGTCTGCGCGAGATACAGTTGTGCAAGATTAAGTGACACTGGCATTTGAATTAATTGACGTTCTGGCCTCTGAAAGTAACATTCGAGAGATTCTGTTTGTTTTTTAAGGCCTGTGTTGAGACTGTGACCTCCGTCTGCAAATATCTGGAGAAAAGATATGCTATCTTCTGAAAGGTAGTTGTGAAGGGGGTGGGAGGCAGGGGCGGTTCAAGGTAATCCCACTTCCAGGTCAGTGCCAGAAAGTTTTGAAATGGGTGTCCAGATGGGAGAGGATCTTTTTTTTTTAATGTCTGGCGTCTTGCTGGCTTTGGCATAGTACAGTAGGTCTGGTTGCTGTGCAGCATCAGCAATTTTTTTATGATGGCATATTTAGGGAAGGCAATTATTTATACCCATATGACTTTGCACAAAGATAGGCAGACATATAATACATTTAGGGAAGACAGGGAAGTGAGTGACAGACAATCACAACTGCTACTGTATGATGGAAGAAAGAAAAAGGAGAAATTTGTGACAAAGGTCAATGACAGGTCAGGCTGGAGCATTATTACTGAAAGAAGAAAAAGCAGAACCGAAAACAAAATGTATAAAAAGACTAGCTCGATGGACACCACATTTAATTAAGTTAAGGCTTGATTTTAGTTTTGTCTGTAGTTTTGTGTCCCAACAAAGCAGCATGGGCTTGGTTGCTGTAAGGTGTTAGTTGCTAATTTGCAACACAATGATCTTTATCAGGTTTTTGTCATATTTAGAGAAGCCAGCAGCTGGGAATGAATGACAGACAGACATACAAAACACAAATAAGTAACATAGAAATAAATAATTAACAATAAACACATTTAAATAAATAAATGTGTGTCCCAACCCTTTGCTTGACCGCTCCCCTGAATCTCTTTTAAAGATGAGACTGTTTAGTCAGCCCCTGCTCTCCTCTCATGCGTTGGCGCCACCGCCATCTCCTCCTCCTCCTGTTAAAACCACAATAAACAACCAGGCTCCAGTCCTTCAATTAGGCCCTCCAGTGCAGATCACCTCCTAAGTTACCACCTGGGATGCAAAAACAAAGGCATCTAATTGTAGTTTGATCCACATGGGAATCCTCCCTAGCAGGATTTTTCAGTGGGCAAGCAAACTCTCTTACTTCATTTTCTCTATAAAAACGTCCCATCAGGACCCACTGGCATTGGTTGGGTGTTAATTAACTTCTGATTTAGGTCCTCTGATATCAAATATCCATGCTTAGTCCCTCAGATCCAGTCCTTCCTTCAAATCGCTTGATTTATGAATTCACACCATCACATCCAGAGTATTTAGACCCCTCCGCCACCCCACCTTCCTCTCCTGGGCAAAAAAGCAGGGAGTGAGGGGGAGGCGGAGGGATTGGGGAGAGGTTGAGATATTACATCGCCCCTCCTCCCATGCCCTTATATGGTCATAGTTGAAGTTGAGGCTGCGCGGCCTGGTCCGGAGTCCACCACTGTGCACAGAGTCGCTCACCTGTGTTGAAACGCGACGAGGAGGCGCGGGTCCAGGATGTTTTCCTCCGGCTCCCATGTGTTGTACCTGCAGAGAGGAGAGGAGCCAACAACTGTCAGGGAGCTGCTGGGCTGTCACGTGCAAACTTCCTTTTTCAAACTGTCACACACGTCTCCCGCGGACACATTCCTTGTATCTTCAACAGTGTTTGGACAGGTGAAGCAGGAACAGAGCGAAAACAGAAAAACTTCTTGGATACAAATGATCCGCTAAATCAACTGATAGGTTTTGGTTTTTTGTGTGTCTTATTTCCAGTGTGAATTATAAAAACAATGAAGATGTCCAACCGCAGAGGCAAAGGGGGGGGGGTACCAACCATAATTGAATGTGTGTGAGTGCGTATGTGTTATCCAAACGCTCCTTCAGCTCCAACATCGAGTCGGCCATTTTAGCACCACTATGTCTCGTAAATTCGCTGGCAGAGCAGAAATAATTAAAACGGGATTACATGGCTGTGCCTACCCCCCGCCCCCCATCCCTTTCCCTCGCATAAATTAGTGAAGGCATCCGCGGATCCACTGAAACACACACTCACATAAACACCCGCGGATTCGTGCGCGCAACGCCCTTCATAACTAGGTGCAACACTTGCATTCGTTAATGATGTTTTTATTATTATTATTTTTTGTTTGTTTGTTTAATGACTGCGCTGGTGCAATTTGTCGGGCGTGTTTCAGACTTACTTTGGAGACCAGCCGCGCCACTTGACCAGGTACTCGATCTTGCCCTGAGATGGTGGTGTGAGGAGGGGAAAAAAATTGGATTAGGCTCGCATTCAAGCAGATGCAACATTTCGACGCCGTGCACGCGTCGCTTTCCCCCGCTGTTACCTTCCGAATGCGCTTCTTTTCGATGCCCTCCACCGCGAAGACGTGCTCGCCGGCGGCAGGCAGCTCCATTCTCGGCTCCGGTCCGATCCGATCGCAGTGAGGAGGCGAGGGGAGGAAAGGGGGTGCGCGCGGCGAAAACGTTGAAATGCCCTCCGTTCGGTGCGTGCCGCGCCGTGCGCGCCCGGTAGTTTTCCAGTTGGATCCAAAAAAATCGACTTCTCTTCACCTTCTGTCCTCCTCTCTCTGCACACTCCTCGGTCCTGGCAGTGAGCGTAGAGATATTCACAGCCGTGCGGCTGCAAGCAGCTCTTTTCGTGCAGTGACGTCAGGACGGGAGGAGGGGAGATGGGTGAAGACCTTGCAGAAAGGTTGTGTTTTTTTTTTTTTTTTCCTTCATCCAAAAGCTGGACTTCAACGGTCGACGTGATTTGAAATTCAAAATTCATCACCTGATCTGAAGAAAAGTGTACAAAAAATAAAAATAAATAAATAAATCCACAGTAACATATTCGTTTTGTCCAGAGCTGGATTATGTGTCCTTAAGCACATTTGTACGTGAAGTGCCTGCTCCAGTTGCCATTATTTATTAAAATAAACTGGAAGATAATTTCTCTGACTTACACTCATCTAGACATTAACATCACCCTCCTTGTTTAACATGGTAGATACAGCGTCATGCTGCGCAGACGCGTTTACTCAGCAGAAAAAGGAGATCTGGTCAGTTTGATGAGAGGACGGATGAAGCTGCATGCAAAAGACTTCTAACAAAATGTACATAAAACCACATTTGAAAGCAAAGTCGCTCCTTGTGGACATAATGTAACAGCTTAGGCAACAGTGTGAGCTTTTCTGGACCTTGGGAAGATCTAGACAATCATATAAAACAACAAAGTGCCCATAAATCCACTTAAGTCCAGCTGTTTGGCAGTGAAACATAAAAGAAAGACAAAAAAATAATAATAATTATGCACAGCAGCGTGCTGCTGCAAAGCACATAAAAACACCATAAAACTTCAGAACATCTTAGAAAGGTTGCATATGCATGTCCAAACCTGGAATTCATAAGGTGGGCAAAATACGGTTGGACACAGAGATCCAGTTGTACTGAAGAAGGCGTAAAAGTCATTGATTAAGACCATAAGAAAGTTTTTTTTTTCTCTCCAAAGTTTTGGTCCCTTCTATATTTTCCTAGCTTGTTGTGTTTTCGGAGCACACTGAGCACAAAGACAGACTATTTTACTGAATGTTTTTATTTGGTTAGATCGCGATGATACCATCATGGTAGTGGCAGCATCATCCTGTGGGGAACCTCTTTTTCACCAGAGTTGGTGATGGGCTATTCTGGAAGAAAGCGTGCAAGCTTTACATTCTTATCGCGTAGATCTATGTCTACCTACACCCCTGCTGCCTTACTACTTAAAATGATTGTTTCTGGAACAAGGCATTAACAAAGATGGTGGTCGACCTGTGAAAGTCTAAGTGTGACCAAAACTGTTGTTTTCACAGTAACTGATGCTGTCGCTCCCTCCCCGCAGTTGTAAATGTGGACTCAGTTTGATTTCACATGAGAGCTTTTTGCAAATGTAGGTCAGGCACAGTCTGATAGTCAAACCATGCGGGGCACCGTTAATTTGACACGCAGCAGAGTCGCAGTGCAGCCATCGGTTTACCTGAGGCAACTTTACTAATCCGTTGCCACGGCGCTCGGTTCGTTTGCCACCTGAAAGCCATCTTGTTATTGGTTGAAATATTGCTATTTAATCCACATCGGGGCAATCTAAATCCATCAGCTTAGAGCGCAGCACCGGGGAGCTTGTTTTCTGTGTTATAAATGTCACCAAGTGGACTGATTTATAAGAGAGTTTAACATGAGCACAAAAAAGCGCCTCTGTGCGCAAATCCTCCCATTTACTGCGCGCAAACTGCGCTCCGCCTGTACAGCTGGTTCAGAATTAGTAAATTCGTTACTTTTTTTGTCGCAGAAAGGGCGTGAAAAACAATTAAGCGGACGGTTTTCCTTGCTCCAAAAATAATTCAGCACCACAAGGGTTAAAAAACTGAAGCCGAGGAGCAGAGCGGCGGCGGCCAGCCTATTAAATACAGGCACGATATATCTCTGCCCTGCCATATATGGTAATGGAGAAAAAGCGCCGAAATGTGGCTTTTTGCGCTCGATAATTCCCGGATTTGAGTCATAAATTGGGTGCAGTGAGGGTTTAAGATCGTGACTGTTGCAAAAAAAGCTCGACGAAAGCCCCTAATTTACGCATTACGTCTGTTTTTACCCGCGGCCAGGCAGCGAATACGCCCTGCTTCCCTAGCAACAGCATGAAAAAAGGGGGGAAGAGGAGCGCAGTGGGGGACATGGAGAACAAGAATTTAAGTTTGCAACAAACAAACAAGTGCCTCATGGTAGTGCGCAAAGGAAAATGTGTTATACAAGGTTATTTTATGCTTAAACGAAACGCGCGTTCAAACGTCAGTTTTTTGTTGTTTTTTTTTTTGTCTGGAGCTGCGGTTCTTCATTGTCAGCTCTGTTTATCCAGCAGGTACCCAAAATACAAATTATGTATCATTCCGTGTTTGCACTAAAGGAGAAGGACGCCTGGAGTCTGCGTCAAGACAAAGATAATCGTTTGAAAGAAAAATCCTCTGACTCAGACTGTCGGATCAGATCACAGCGCAGTCACTCTGATATAACCCTCACAGATCTGTGACACTGCTTATTGCACTCATTAGGTCTCAGTAATCTCTCGGCTGTTTAAGGTGAAACAGTCTCACAGAATCGGAGAGTTTCCGAAACATTCGGAGGAGATGAAAATAATCATATTTATTTCAAATCAATACCCCGCATTTCTTCCGCAAATCTGTAAAACCTGGGTGAAATTTATCTGCATCACTCAGAAATCCTTTTCACTTCATGAAGTTATCATATCCTGCACAGCACTGAAAAAAAAATCTTCTCACTTTAACCGCATCTGTTTCTCTGCACGAGTGCACATTTGCGGCATTTT
Organism: Xiphophorus couchianus; assembly: GCF_001444195.1. Classification (NCBI taxonomy): domain Eukaryota; kingdom Metazoa; phylum Chordata; class Actinopteri; order Cyprinodontiformes; family Poeciliidae; genus Xiphophorus; species Xiphophorus couchianus. The sequence continues at coordinate 13,382,857 of NC_040243.1, read as the reverse complement.
TTCTTATGCGCTCAGGTGAGCTCATCATGTCTTGCTGCACTTAATCCACCTGTAACTTCTGCGCTCAAGATGGTGAAACCGAGAAAACTCTGCCAAAAGATTAGATTACCGAGCATCAAAACAAGCTCTGCAGAACACATTCGATGAGATAAAAAAGAGAGATTCAAATCGGATGATTGAAAACTTTTTAAAAAATGGGCGTCAGTGTTTGAAACAGAGCGAGTGAGGTTTCTATTTCTTCTTGATATATATTTTTTAATCTGTTCAGATCCGATGTAAAAAAAAGAAAGAAAGAAAGAAAACCTCGTAAGGGATCCAAAATAATTATTATCTACATTCAGAAATCTCGTGAAAATCCAAATTTGCGCACTTGATGATCCCCCACAAAAAAGAACCGCACATGGGCGCGTTTGCGCAAACATCTGCAGTTTATTTTGTCTCACATGCGGCTGTCAAGGTTAAATGAACTGTTATCTCAAACGTGAGGCTAAACTCAGGGTCAGGCAGTCCACCGTTTTTAATCTCTTGTTTGAAGAGACTCTGTGAGAAAACCTCGATGGTTGTATTTATCTAAACAAAGCTATCAATACAATTTCAGGGGGCCGTGTTATGTTAGAGCTTGTAATTTATTTTTGAGTTAAATAGTTTGTCTCATAGCGTGTGCGTGGAAAAAGGAAAAATAAGGGGGGTTAAAGTGTGTTTGCTGGAGATATTCCATATGTGTCCATGTAGGAGGACAAGGGTCAAGTTAAGTCATGATCTCTGGTTTAGTTTCTACAGGCAGAACAGAAAACTCAGCGTCATTAGTTTTTTATTTCCTGTTTCAAGACCAAATTCTTTCACCATTCTCCCTGTTTCTAATTCCGGACAATGCTTTGCATGTACAAAGTTTTCCCTACTTCTTTTTTATATGGGTGACATGGCTCACCACCCAGGGCGGCACAGCCTTTGGGGTACGTTAAAAAAAAAGAAAAAAAATCATCCATCAACTGCTTCATGTTGGCTTGTTTTCATGTCCAATCAATGGCTGGCTGATGTTGCTAAAGTTAGTTCACAGTTAGTTCACAGCTTCTTAAATTAAAGGGGAATTTCACAGTTCTTTAAGGAATCTGGGGTTTAAGGAATCATTGTTAAGTCCTAATAAAACAATATCTTGTTCTTAACTGAACAAACATTCTTTAACACACAGCTTAACACAAATGAATCCTTTATTACAACGAGAAAATCTTTTTCATGTTTTTTTTTAGTGTAGGGATTAAAGGCTGTAACTAAACATTGACTAGAAAAGAATTGCAAAGACAGTGGCGAATTGATGGGACTTAGTGGAAGAATGAAGTCATTCTGGGCCCCTCAGGATTTGGTCTCAAGTCTTTAACAGCTTCTTAGTTTTCCTCCAGGATCACCCAGTATTCATCTCTAACAAGCTTTACTGACCCTAATGAAGAAAGCCTTCCCACAGCATTACTGCCACAAACATGAACATATAATGCACCTAAAACTAACTAGAAAGAATGGCATAGTGCTTAAATTAGGAGGCCTCCTGCCCCTGGGCTTTGACCTATACAAGACTCGCTCTAGTTACAAGTGAGTGGATGAGGAAATGATAGAATTAAAATGAAGGGAGACGAGACGGGGAAATCCCTCTCACTGCTCTTCTGAGTATCTGAATAATTAATCTAAAACAAGGAAGGAGTGAGTTTCTATGGTATAATTTACAAAAACACAAGAGTGCTTCAAAAACGTTTTAAGGGCCCTTAAACATTTTTGATGGAGCTCAGCAGGTGCTCCTCAAACAGGCAGCAGGGACACGAGGACAGAAAAATGAGGTCCGCTGTGTTGCTGCAAACAGATGATAGAAAGTCTGAATTACTGAATCAGAGGGTCTTTAATTACTGTAAATATGCTCCAAGTCTATTCTGACTAATTATAACATAACAGGAAAAGATCCCTTTCAGGTGGCTGCATCCCTCCGCCGCCTGAGGTGTTAACACAGAAATCTTTCCCCTTTCCATTGTCTGCCCCTGACATATGTTTAATTATGATAATTGTAACAAATGAAAGCTATTAGGGACTCATTCATCTTGCCTCTGCTGATTTTAATGCGCTGCAGAGATTGGGAGGGGACGTGTGTGTGTGTGTTGGGATCGGTGATGGTGGGGAGGTGTAGTGGAAATTCCTCCTCCAGTGTCATTGTCACGGCCATTGTTGCACTGAGGCGACAGGTCTGCAGAGAAGAAGGGTACTCCTCTGCCAGGATCTTCACCCCCCACCTCTTCTTCCTCTCTGAGCCGTCGTGTGGGGTTCACCCACCACCCCACCTTCACTACCATACACTTCTCACATTGATCCCCCCCACCACCACCTCCTGCCTTGGCTCCTGGGCAGGAGGTTTGGGGTGCAGGGAGCCTGGGAGAGAGTGAAGAGTAGGAGGAGGAGCGGGGGAAGAACAGAGAGCACCAGGCATTCAGAGAGTTAGGGTGGAGGCGAGGGCCGAGGAGGCGGTGCACTGGAATTCTGGGAGCTGTGGGCGAACGCTCGACTTGTCCGTACCATATGAAACTGCAGGTTTCTGTCCCTGCTCTTTGCATTCAGCGCGGTCCACGACACTCTGCTGCTACATGCTTGGAAATATTTACTCGCTGCCATCAGTGATAGATAGGCTGCACTCTGCAGCGCTGTGCTGAAAAAAAAACACACACACACACACAATGGCGAGCTTGTTCTCGAGAACAATAGCAGAATAATCCACAAAATAATTGTTTGCTTTTGAAGCAAAAAAAAAGACTTCCTCAGGATGGGCTGGTTATTTCCCATCTGTGTGGCAGGCACAGCTCGTCTAAATGTGCCCGTGACCCAGCGTTCAGATTTAGCTCCCTTCATTCTAATGCCATGCTAATGATGAGTGACACAGGCCCTTATCCTGAGAGCTCCTCCGCTCCTCTCCTCCTTGCTCTCTTCCCTCATCTCCCGGGAACGGCTTATTTGCCCCGTTTTTAATTGCGTTTTAATTTACATGTAAGCCTGGAAGCAGCTGATTTTATACATGAAGCAACCTGCTTCTTCCTCTTTTCTCTTTTTTTTTCTATCTCTCTCTCTCTCTTCTTGGGTGGTGGAGGAAACACAAACGGCAGCTTTTGCAAGAGGAAGAATGACTGGATGGAGCAATATGAACCTGTGGACCACAAATGGATGCAGGAAACTGTGGCTTGTTGAAATAACAAAGCAACCATAACAAAACAGGCACAGGTTCCTTTTTTATGAGGTCAACTAGACGGGTGCCAGTCATTAAGCGATGCTGGGACAGAAGATAATTTTTTTTTTTTTTTGCAAATTTTGATATCCAGCTGAAACAGCCTACATAATAACAAAATGCAGTTTTCAAATGATGGGTTTATTAATTAAGGGAATAAGATATTCAAGCTGACCTGGGTTTATGTGAAATATAATTGCTCCCTAAGCCTGACAGCTGGTTGTGTTGGCCTTGCCAGCAACGGCTGCCATCCAGTATTTGTGAAGATTGCTGATGAATCTTTTTTGTCACTGTGGAGTTTTGGCCCACTCTTCTTTGTTGAATTGTTTCCTTCAGCCACATTGAACAGTTTTCTATCACAAAGGTCCAATTTAGACCTTTGTTTAAAAATCTCAACTGGATTTAAATCTACAAAATTTGACTCTTTTTAGCCATGAAAGTAGAGATGTCTGACATACATTGGATCTTTGTCCTGCTCAATAATCCAAGTTGACCTAAAGCCACAAACTGATGGTTGGACTTTCTCCTTCAGGGTTTTCTCAGTTGAATTAAAGATCCTGAAGCAGTTCCATACCATGTTTGACTGCTAGTATGATGTTCCTGTTTTTGAAATGCTTTGTTAGTTTGACACTCCCAGTATCTACGTCTATCTACACCCACTTTCCAACTAAATTTACTTGTAAATCCTCTAAAGTGCGAGAATTTGTTGCGAGACATTCTTTTTTTTTTTTTATTTCATTGGGGGTTTTTTTCTGGAGCACAGAAGATATATCCTGGGGCAGTAAAATGGGTACAGGTCAACAGCGGTTCAGGAACAATCAAGTGTCCGGGTCAGATAAGAACATCAGAGGAGTAATGGGATGATGTAGATGAAGAGCCATCTCTCCATCAAAATGTAATGAGAAGACGAGTGGACAAGGAGCTCACAGACAGGCAAGTAAAATGTGCTCCACTATCTATATGGAAATTTAGCTATGCAGGCGTTCACTCGCAGCTGCCTCTTCTTCTGTTTTTTTCATAATTCATTTTGGTTTGATTGGCTGCATGGAGAGCAATGAGGAAAAAGAGAATCAGGGAGATAAAGCAGGCTTCCTTTACTTTCACAACCGGGGTTTTAGATTTGTATTCAATTTAGAAAGAGATAATCAGCCCACCATGAAGCGTCTGCGCATTTTCTTTTTTCCCCCGGAATGGTGGCAAACTGCCTTCCGCAGCAGTTTTAAATCTCAAAGTAAACAAAGACAGTTGCTTCATATTATCTTTCCTTTTCCAGCTTTGTTCTTCTCCTTTTTTTGTCCCGTTTTTATTCACGTCAGCAAGTTAACACCACTGCCTCTATAACTCATCTTTCCGCCTTTCAGATTTACATAAAACTTCTCCACATGACTGAAAACTTCTCAGACAATAAGCCAGGATAGGCCCACCGCTGTATATAATCACCTCTCACTCCCACACTGATAGCCCCAAGGCTAGGCTGTCAGGACTCAGGAAAACAGGGCTGCCAGTGTGTGTTCCTGTCAGTCAGCAGCCCGCCACTCTAGAGTGCGTGCAAAAGACATCATACACTCAACACAGGAACTCGGTGTGTGTCACAGGTACTGCAGCTCGCCACATCAGAGCAGGGAAGGCCTCTTCCTCCTGAGCACAGCAGCACAGACGGGTCTTTGTCTGCTGCATGTCCTGTAGTATCCCCCCACCCCCACACCGCCACCTTTTCTGCTGTCTGCGAGGTCCGGCTGTCACTGAACTGTGTGACACTCACACAACAAATACATCAATATTAATACTGCTGCAGGAAGACATGTGTAATGATGGCATACACTTCAAACTTCAGCTGTATTTGCACAAACTTTGTATGAACTTGCTCAGGAATATGTGTTTCCTCATGATCTGATCCTGGTTTTGGGATTTCTGCTTCGTTCAACTGGTTATTTTATGACCCAAAAAACAGTAATAAGCAAACTTTTACATTTTGTCAACATGCAAGTACAAACTTTTGTGTAATTTATTAGGATTTTGTGTAGTAGGCCAACATAAATTGGTGCAGAAATGTGAATTGGAAGGGAAACGATATGAAGAACTATCTGAAAATATAATGCATTTGAATTAAGTTTCCTTTACCTATAAATAAAGGTATTACAAATGTATAAATACATTTGAATTAAGTTTCCTTTATTGTAATACCTATAAATAAAGGTATTACAAATGTATAAATACATTTGAATTAAGTTTCCTTTATTGTAATACCTATAAATAAAACATGTTTGTGCTGAAGGCAGCAGTAATTTAATCTCAGTGGAAATGCCACTGGTCTGTGAAGGCTTTCAGTGTATGTTAGAGAGCATTAATGAACAAAGCGCATCATAAAGACCAAGAAACACAGGACCAAGTCAGGCCAGGAAAAAGGTTGTGGAGAAATTTAAAGCGGGGTTATATTATAAAACAACATGCTTCAAGGCGTTAGCTGACATGCTGAACTACTTATACAGGCTAATCATGGAGAGTGTTCATTTTAGAAGCATTTAAGAGACCTACCATAACTTTGGAGGAGCTTCAGGGATCCACAGCTCAAGTACAAGAATATATCTCCACAACAACTGCCAGTCCCTCATCCAATAAATAATTTCTTTCTGTTTCTCAAGAAGAAAGTTGTTGAAAGGAAGACGTTTCTTTTCCAGATTGCAGAAAATCGTCAAGGAGCAAAAGGAGCTACAGTTCTGTTGCTCACAAGCAGGCTGAGCTTTAACGGCTCTGCAAAGACGAATGGATATAAATGGAAATCTTCAGAAGAAATACCCCCAAAAGATGTGTGAAAGGTGTTTCTACAGAGTAATTCATCAGGGGAGCTGAACATAGCATGTTTCAGCTTTTTATATTTATATGTAGAGAGAGGGAAAATTGAAAACCTGCTCCATCTTAGAATGTCACATCAAATTCCAATAAAATCCAGTGAAATTTGTGGCTGCAACAAGACAAAATGTGAAAGAAGTTCAAGGTGTTTGAAAATCTTCTAGCAACTGAATGTGGCGCAGGACAGCAAATGTCGTACTTTCCGTTTTGAAAATCTCACAGGAAACCTCAGAGTTCACAGCAGAGATATAAAGCATGAATATGTACCTCATGCATGTACAAGCAAGAGTATTACATTACTAAATGATCTTCTTTGACTTGTACTGGACTCATAAGTGCACCGTTGCTTAACTGAAAGCAACATCAAGTACAAGTGTGCAGAAGAAAACTCCCACCATTTCTCCACAACAGCTGAATTATTTATTCATTTACAACGTTCCACTCTGTTCAACTCTAATTAGCCCGTTGAGACAACAGAGGGGGCATACATACATTTTCTCCCACAAATCCAGGCTTGGTACGTCCTCCTCCACTTATTAAAGGGATTTAACCATGTTCATCTGTTGGCACTAAAAGGAGTCTACTGTTAAGGTGTGAACAGAACTATGTCTGATCATTTATTACTCATTTCAACAACAATAAAGAGCTGTTTTATCAAATAAATAAATAAATAAATAAATAAATAAAATGTCTCCTGATGCAGCATCCATTGTAATTATCATGGGTTTTGTGCTTTTGTGACAAATTATGAAACACTTTTCATTCTTATCACCGGTCCAGGATGTTTGAGTTCTTCCTCCTCTGCATTACTGTAACTCTAAATGAGAAAATAAGCAACTATGAGACAGTAATGTTACCAAACCAGTTTCCAAAAAGGAGGCTGCGGGATGTTTGTTTCCAGCAATCATTATATAAAACTGAAGCTCGACCCATTTCGGTAAAACCTTAAGAAAAAAAAAAAATGACATTCTGCTTGTGTTTTGTCACAAATGCTTTCAGGTCATGCAGGTAATCCCAGCATACCAGCAGATTAAACTTCTGTAATCTGAGTCCTGTACAGAAAGAACTGAAGATAAAGTCAGACGTGAAACACATGTTTAGATAATTTGATGCAGTGTATCAAAGTTGGAGCTCTCTTTTAGAATATGTAATTCTATTAGAGACCTAACCCATTTATCCAAGTCAGAAAGTCAGGTTTTACATCAGATTTGGCCGAAAATCAAGCAGCTTTTTTGGCAGAATGAAGGCTGTAAATGTCTCCCATTAGAAAAATCACATTAGAAACTGGTTTCTTCTCAGAGAGATAGGTCAAGCTGAAGCAAACAATAATTCCCCCACTTTGTATTTTGCATCAAAGCAAAAACCTCTGTTTTGGAGGCACTTAAAATTTTATTCGAACCATTCTTTTTCAGAGTTTAATGGCTGTACAACAAATAATGTAAGTGATTGTTTTTTAAAAAACAAGGTGTGTGTACACAAGTTATCTGATCTAGCACGTTACCACCCAGCCACATACCTTTTACAGCCATTTACAAGCTTTTGGCATAATTCTGGTTGGATATTTGCTAATTTTTCTAATCAGAATAGGTAATACTCCTAGGTAATTAAGAAAAAATCCTAAAAATCGGTAATTCCTTGGTCTTCTGCCAGAGATTAAAAACTTAATGTCAGGCCACTTTTTCCATCCTAAATCCAGTTTAAAAGTGTGTTTGACACCCTTGACCTGTAGGAACATCACATTGTGTCCCAGGTTTAACTATTTAACCCAAATTCTAAAATAAATATAAAAAAACAAGTGAAAAGCCAAGACTTTCAATCAATAAATTAAAATAAATCAATAAATAAGAAAACTTTGGCTTCTACGAGAAAACAACAGGTAACAATTTCTGCAAATTTTTGACTCTCGAGCTGGAGAGCAAAGAAACTCAATGCTGCTTTCCCTTGTTTAGTTCTGTCTAAGTTTTAGATGATCTGAAGAGTCTACAAGATTCATACCTGACCAAAAAACTCTGAGAAACCATACAAGCCCAAAACCATTCTGTGCCTTGTAGACCATCAACACATTTTAACATAAATCCTTTGACAAATGTGGAGCCTTTGCAGTGATCTAAGGGTTGGAATGGTACGATTCATTTTCCTGTTGTCAGTCAGGACTCTGGCAGCAGCGATTTGCATCCATGAGGTTTTCACATAGAACAGGAAGTGCACCATTATAATGATCAAGTTTCCAGAAAAATGAAGCATGCTCAAAACTAATGATGGAGGATTTGCTCATAATTGTTTGATTTCATCTCTAATCTCAAAAAATCAAGCAGGGTAACATTAAGGTTGACCTGAGCTACTTTTAAATTGATTGAACCATACTAAAGCACAAAGGAGTCTGCTGATAGCTGCAAAAAAGTGTGGCTTGTAAAGTGACCTTTAGCCCAAAATGAGTTGCTGCGTCTGTTCAATTCAGAATTATGAATAATTTTGACCCAAGAATTGCACAAGCTTCTAAACGGCACCATATTTCATGAGCAGACACGTGACAGAAGCACAGTTTCGTAACGCAACATGTCCTCCAGAACAACGTGTCATGAAGAGTTATGTTCCCTCCGTCCCACTCTGTCTTGTATTCACCATGCTTAATGGGGTAGATAACAGCACTCGGATTTCTTTGGTGGAGCGTCTTTGTAAAGAAAAATCCCTGTCAAGTCTACACACAAACAGGGTCTGCAGAATATCCTGATTCAGCACAGGTTACCATAATACACCAAAAGATGGGCGTCCCGAGTGTTCCTGTTCGATATGGTTCCTCCGTGATGTATCTCTCTTGTCTTCATGTGATGGTTATTTAAAGGGAGACCCATGGATTTTTCTCCCCCACGCAACATAATGGCAAATCAATACCATACAAGGCGAGTGAGCGTCTTACAGAGGAGCCTAAAGAATAGGTGGCTAAATTGAAGAGTTCTTGTGAAAAAGAAAAAGATGAGTTGGAGAATTTTCTAACATAAAAGGAGTCTGACAAGAAATATCTCATAATTATATGACATAATTGTTTAAAAGTTTCAAATTTAGTGCATCTTCACATCCTTTTGCATGCTTTTCCAGTTTCATATAGCAACAAGTCAACAAGCAGGAGGTTTTCCACAGCCAGAGTGAAAGTGTTTGTGTGCGCACGTAGGCGTGCATGTGTGTGTGTGTAAGGAAGGAAGGAGGAAGACGGTTGTTATCATGACTTATGGATTGGACACCAGTTTCCTACTTGGGCAGAGAACACTACCCAGAGGAATGCTGCTGTTTGTTTAGAGGAGACTGTTTTTATATATAGATATATAGAGAGAGAGAGCGAGAGCATGGCAAGAGTAAAAGAAAAAAGGGAAACAAATCTCCGCTAACCCATCAACAATGATGAATACACGACAAGAGGAAGCTGTCAAACAGACAAGACACCTGGAGGTCCTCTGTGTTTACACTTTCCCCTCTGCCCCCTCCACCGTCTTTATCTGAGACTCGGCTCCCAATCCCTCAATGACTCACCGCACTCTGAAGTGCTGTGAACCTGGCTTTGCACAAGGAGGCGGAAGAGAAGATGGACGGAAAAACAGCAAATCCTGCTTAATCATTCCCTCCGGCAGCGCCTCTGATAGCCTTTGGGTATGAATGAAGTTTGTGGATGCAGTCAGTGGGAATAAAAAAAAAGGGGAGTAACGCTACATTTCCAGATATGACGACAGCTGAAGCAACATTTTAGGAGCTGCTCAGCTTTGCCCACTCTCTCCCACTCTGACAAAGGCCCAGTTGTCTCCCTTGAGCTGCGAGTTGGAGAGCTCTTGTCACGGTGAAAGCTCTCACTAAACTCTTTGGGTCGCGACGGCGGCTTGTTTTAAAGAGACTCTTTTATGTTCTTGCATCCTGAGAAGACCCAGTGATTAACAAGCCTTCATAGCAATCCCATGGTTTGCCATGGAGACATGATCCGAACAAATCTGCACTGTAAAAACTACAAATGGTTTCAGCTTAAAAATATTGCGGAAATTACGTTGTAATACTTTAAATAATCTGGGTTAAAATTCTAAAAGTTGGTCATTTAAACTTCCTGAGCTGATTTGGATTCGCTTAATAATTGAGATGCAGGGGGAATATCTATAAACATCCTCTGTGAGATTTTTAAGATTTCCACTAATAAAGAACAAAGAGCCTAAAGTTGCAGTTCACAAGATTACAAGAACATCTGTGTTTACAGGCAAACGTAAAAGAAAGATTAAGGATAGTACAGAAGATCTGAGCTGTTACATAGCAATACATTTAGTAAACACGAGAAAAACATAACAAAACAAAAAATGAAGCAATGGTGCATGTGAATGAACTTTTAAGTTTGGTTGGATAAAATAATAAATTCTAAATGGGAGTATGACTTTGCAAACAGATTATGTTGTGATGAAAAACACTTGAAGCCAATGATTTACATCATAAATTATTTCTGAAAGCAGGTAGCAGAGTTGTTGACTTTTCCTTTTCTGTTATTGCTGTCTATTCATGTCCAAGTAGTTTAACTTCTTGTTTAAATGTAAAGTTTTTGTATATTGGTGGGGTCTCTATTTTTAACCACATCTCTTGCCATATCACCCCTAGCAAAGGGTATGTTTTAAATTATAAAAAGTATTTTAGCTTATATAAATGTGAAAATTGATATGAGTGAAAATGTATTACCAAAGTGAATCAAACAACATTTCTGTGAATGTGTCTCAATGTAACGTCTAAGCATAAGACATAAATCTTCTACCTGTTGTTTGGTCAAATGTATTTATAAATCTAAGCTAAAAATATTTTTTTCTCACATTTACAGAAAAAAGGAAACAGATCAACAAAACGTAATAGAAACATTTTTACTAACATTAGCTTGATTCACTTTAAACAATTTAGTTCAACATGTTTCAATTTAGCATTTCTTTTTAGAGTTTTTAATTGAGGTTTAACAACAACTCATTTAAAGCATTGTACACAAGTGATTTGTCACTGAACCAGTAGCAGACAAGAATGATCTTGTTCGTCACTGTGGTTTCTCGGTTCTCTGTTTTTTCTCTCTTTTGCAGTTGTAGAAGCAGACTTCTAGGTTATCTTGTATTAACTTCATGCTTCTTTTCTCTCATCTATTTCTATTCTTATTTCTTTCTTTCTCTTTCAACTTTTTGCCCCACCTCTCTCCCTTTCTTATTTTCTTCCTGAATAAAACCTAAAGCAAATTTTTAATCAAGTTTATATATATATATATGAAGTAGAGCATTATAGCAAAAGCTGTAATGCTCCATTTGTGGAAGTAAATCTGTTGGACTCTCATTGTAGCACTCAGAAAAAAAATTCTGAGTGCTACAATGTTGGGCAGGAGATGTTGAAAAAATCAATTACTGCAAGGTTAATACTGTACGTTAGCACAATTTTTATTATTTTAAAGTACATTATTATCTAATAAAAGAAACACCATTTAGGTAAGTAAAAAATATACTAATGGCCAATTAGAAATGTCAGAGTCCTAAAGTATGTCCTCAAGATATCCGCTGCACTTTAATCTTCACTCCAATGGCTACAGCTTTGCCCAAAATTATTTACACAGATGTAGTTGGAAGTAGCTTTGGATTGACCCAGCCACAGTCCTGACTCGAATCAGACAAAAAATCTGTGGAGGGAGCTAAAGATTAGGGTAATGGCAACCTGAAAGACTAATCCATTTATCACAACTAAATATTACATGTAACAAATAAAGAGCCATTTTCAAAATGTATTCTCCGTTCAAATAGCTTCATTATTTTACACCAGGTGCCGATGCTATTTTCTATCATAAACAGATTTATTGAATAAAAATAAGGGCTGTGGATAAATTCCAGATTAAATATACAGGGAGGGATACGAACTGACATCTTTATGACATCCTTATGCTTAAAAACTGAAGATTTGTTCTGCAGTTTTTTAACAAACGCATTATTAATATTGCTAAAGTGATCTGCTTTAATTCTTAAATACAAGATAAAAATCTAAATTGGTTCCCAACTAACAAACACATAGAAGATACTCATGAAAAGTTCTCATTACTGGGTCCATTTTGGCTCAAGAACTTTAATGATATCTTATAAAACAAGCAGTAATAAAACAAATATTACAGTGTAATGAGTTATGGAAGATGTGTTAAAATAACCTCTTCACAAACCTCCATCACTGCATGCACACCAGCCATTACAAAGCGCGATGAAGAGCTGAAGTGTAATTTCATGAATACAGCTTTAGTTTATCATGCCTCAGATCTTCGAGTGTACTTCATAGCTCTGCAAACACTACTCATCTCTGCGCATTCAATACCCAATCATGAATAACGTTACATGCACTCGCACACCTACACACTACTGTTACTGCAGGTAAAAGGGAATTATGAAAGAGATCAGAGTTTCTTTCTGTAATTCTCTCTGGCACACAAACACATGCACACAGACGTTGCATTGCCGTGGGTGACGGAGCGGGTGGGAGAGTTGGGATGTGTGATGTTAATCTAACACTTTTTGAGCTTGAACTCAAGCACAGTAGCTGAACTCACACTTATTCATCTCCCTGCAGAGTGCACCTCATCATATGCAGGGGCACATGCACGCACAACAAAGATGTGCATGCTGCGCCATTGTTAACCCTTTTGTCTGTCTGCACAGCTTTACCTGTAATGCCTTCAAGCCATAGAAAATTGAGATTTCTTTTCTGTAATATTGCAGATTTTCAGTTATAGTGCTAGAAAAATTATATGCTAAACATTTTGCTGACTAGATTGGTAGGCATGCTGTTGTGAAAGTAACACAAGACAGCGCTTTGTGGCCAAGGCCAACCCAGACCACAGGTTCAACACATTCTGCATGACGATGGAATGCAGCTTCTCACGCAACTAACCCAGCTTTAAAGTATATTTAATGGTGGGACACTGCATGCAGTTTCATACCTGGTCTTATTTTTCAACCCACAAAAGCTTAGGATTTTAACAGAGGCAGAGGCAGGTATACTCTGCCAGAGAAATGAGTTTTGTTGCAGTGAGCAAAAGAAAGTGACCCTGAGTTTGAGGGCACATCATGCATTGACCCAAAGTCACGCATCAGCAGAAAAATACAAAATATATAACCTACATACTGAAATAAAAAATTGTATCATTGCTCAAGTGACTAGTGGTGTTTATAAGCATCATACATGCATTTACACTAGCTTTATTTATTTTTAAACCTTTATTTCATCAGGAAAACTCCATTGAGATTAAAAATCTCTTTTGCAAGAGAATCCTGAACCAGGCTGGCAGCAGCACACAGAGTTTACAGAACATTCCCAGCAAAGCATAAAACATTAACACCATCATAAATAAATTAGCTAAAAAAAAATGATAATGGAAGGTGCAAACTTCAAATTAATAATCTCTATTCAACATGTCTTGATAGCGAAAACACAAGACATAAATTTTTTGGCCAACTGGAAATAGTTGAGGCATTAAAGGGGTTAATGTGACATTAGGACAGTACAAGTCAGCGTATTAAAAATTTGGGGAAGTGGAAATTAAACAAATTTAAAAAAAAAACTTTGCTAACCTGATTCTTGCATCCAGACATAGCTGCATCTAAAATTTGAATGCATAGTTAAAGTTCTTCTCAAAATGAAATTTTCTCATCTTGAGCCCTCTAGGTAACTTAGAACTGTTTTTAATTTTAACCCGATTTGGTAAAATTGCAGTTCCACCAGAGGAAAAGCAGCGCCATACGGGACACAACGCTTCCACTGTTCACAGGATTCATCATCTGCTCAACCCAGTTTCAATATGTGAACGTGGTGTTTGTGTTTTTGCACATGGTGTGTTGTTTTTGTGTCAAACATATCAATAACACTTCAACATATATTCCCCAAAGACTTTGGCCATAATCCCTTTCTGCACATTAGCTTCCAATAAATGATAAAAAAAAAAAAAACAGGAATGGTGAACTTTATTTCAGGTTTGTGAGACTCAGTCTGATGGGAAGTGTGAACTTAAGAGGACCTGGTGAAGTAATAAAATCAAAAGGTGCTTCAGCAAAGTGTTATACAAGTGTGCACTCTTATACAACCTTTTTTAGCTTCTCATCTCTCTCCATGCAAACACTGATTTGTTTTCTTAAGTTTAAATTCACTTGACATATTTTACAAGGAGAAACCACTTTTGAAATAATTTGAAGTCTTATAAAAAAAATACATAAAATGACAAAACACTTTGTGTTTTTAAAGTAAAGACGTCATCTGATTATTTGAGAAAATTAGCACCGAAAAGTTACAAGTTGAAACACTAACCACTCTATCATAAAAATAAAAAAACCATAAGGTTCTTCATCTTTTTCAATTTGTAGAAAATTTAGTCTGAAGTGCACAAATTGAGTTATTCATGCAAAACAATTGTTAAAATATGGGCTAGACTTCAAATGTAAAGTTTTAATGACCATAATAACCATGATTTATATGTAAATACAATTTTTTATTTAGATAAAGAAAGAGATATTATATAATATTTTTATTTTGACCCCACATACTGAAATAGTCCCAATCAGACTGCACACACAAGCCCATTTAAACACCCAGCTGACAGCCATTTGTGAACTTCAAAATTATAAAATGAACTGAGTAATGATGATACCTCACTGAAGCGGAGTTTGACTTCAGCTCCCGTGAAAGTATTGATAAAAATGGCTGCATGAATGATTGCATGGCTTGGATTATTGATGGCCATGAGGAGAATGCGTGTAATTAAATAGTCCCCTGAGTGTGCTCGGGTCACCCTGATGGCTATCAGCAATAAACAGGAGGTGGACAGAGAGGGGATGAGGATCAATACGAGAGTGTCGGATTTCCAAACTGGAAATCATGTCAAACTAATTCAGGGAGATTAAAGGATCATTCTGGATTTTTATTCTCAATATGTTAACCAAAATCCTGAAATGAAGACAAAAACTGAAAACGCAGAAGAACATCAATAAACGTAGGTGATTCTTCTTCATCTGAGCTAATTTTCTGTCATGTTTCCATGTCACACATATGTCCAAACCCCCCACACCTCCACCCCCAGGCCTTCATGGAGACCTCCTCCATCATCGCCACCAGAGAAGGACTTTGATTCCTATTTCAGCGCCTCGTATCATCCATCTCTCACATCCCTCCTTTGTCAGAGGCCGCATTTAAATGACAGTGATACATACGGCGCATTACAAAGACAAAAGGTCGGCACAGCCTGGTTTCTCTGCTGGCATAAAAGCCGTGACAGGACCATGCTGTGGCCAGACCCACATTAAAAATTCACCAAAAAAAACTTTAGAAAAATATATATATATATACTTATAAATAAGCAGGCCCTAATGATGGCATACAGACACTTAGCTGGCCGAGGTATGTTCGAGGATCCCATTAAAATGCACTATAGAAAATGAGATCTGGGGGAGCCCTGTGAAAAACCATGCGTGTAATCATCTCTCTTCCTCCACCAGTTTATCTGCCAAGGATTTGGAGGAGGTTTTGGTTCCCTCTTCACCCTCCCAAACCCCCCTACACCACATATTAATATTCATAGAGAAGAATCTCTCCTCGCTGTCTGCTGCTGCCTGTGGCCCACAGAATTATTTGGAATCTAAAATATGGCTGAATCTCTGCTGGGAGAAGCTGTGTGAACTATTCATGTGAGGGGGTGGTAATAATCCACAGTTCTGTTAGGCCAGTGGTGGTAACACTCAGTGTGTGTGTCTTGTTGTTTTCAGTAAAATGTTAAGACTTTGTTTTGCTCTGCTGTCGGTTTTGTTCTAAGAAGTAGCACGTTCACGGTTCACTGCTGCAACACAGGTTCACAGGCCAATGGGTAGATCTTGTGGCTTGTTTTGGTCAAAACCGCCATGGTGGAGTGAGTCAGAGTGAAACAGAGTGCTCCAGTTTGCCTTTCCTGCTTTGGTTGAAGATGAACATTAAAGCGACTCAGAGCAGGACGTGACTCATGCCTCCCATGATTGCATGCTCAACTTCTCCTGTGCAACTTGCAGAAGATGCAGCAGGTGGAACACAAAACCTCAAATCTTAATAATGCTACTCCCGTTGAATGTCTTTTCTAAAATGTTATCCTAAGCTGTACTTCAGTCTCAGGTCCGTCCGTTCCCCCCCCCCCACACACACACACAAACACACACCTCTTTCCCTCACATCCTATTTCAGATTATGTTTTGGAGGATCAGCTGTGACAGATGCCAGATGTTCATCCACATGCAGTATGCAAAGCTTCCAGCTGTCTGTCCACACAGTGAAACCCAGGTTCCCATGTACACTCCAATGAAATCTAATACTTCTCCACAAACAGATCCAGCAGTGAATACAAATACACTGAGACATTCTGATTCTTTTTATAATGTTAAATTCTCTACTCAATGAAAATACATGTTGATAGCTAGCTTATTTGCCTTATTAATGATCAATAGTCAATGAGGTTGGTTAGGAGAGGAAGCATAAATCATAGCATTAATACATCTAACCATTTTTAATCTGAGAGTTTCAACCAGGGGTGGAAATTAGCACCCGCCACTGTGGCAAGTTGACAATTTGAACAGAAAAAAAAAAAAAGCTCCATTCAGTTTGAACTTCTGTCCAGGGGAGGACTGACCATCTGGGATACAGACTAATGCACATACTGTATATGTGGCGGCCCTATGCTGTCATAATTTAACAAAAAAGTACATGAAATATAATTTTTATCGATGGCGACAGCCCATTGGTTGATTTTATTGACGGACATTGGGTTTATCCAATGAAATCCCTCAGTCCTCCCCTCTAAGTTTATAAATAGCGTTATTTCAGCTACCGGAGTCAGAGCAAAGTGAGCGGATATGAGACCGGGCGGGTCACAAAAACTACGATAACAAAGCTAACAAGCTCATAAGCCCATTCAGGCTAACTGATAAATTTACCACACAATTTTTGACCGCTGGAGCAGATTGAGGAGCAGAGAAGGAGGGAAAATTAGCGATTCAGGGGATTTATTATCGTTGGAGGAGGAGGATGAGAGAGATGTGAGGAGGGACAGATTGAGGAAGAGTTCAGATTATCTGCTGCTGCCCTGTAAGAATTAGTGAACATGTTCACGCAGGGGCAGGAGGGCAGGTGTGAGTGAGTGGGGAAAGCTAACGCTAAGCTAGCAGGCAGATTGAAAAACACTGGGATAATGATGGCCGTGGAATTAATAATAAACACGTTCTGAGATATTTTTAGTAAAAATACGAATTGTGAATTTCAATAGAAAACGTAATAAGTAAGGTAAAACAAATAGAATAGAAAACAGCTATTGAAACCCTTTAAAAATGTAAATTAAAAAAAAGAATCACTAGACGCATCTTAACTTAATACTATCTGGGGGAGTTGTAGCCTAAATGTGGAAACGTTCAACATAGGAAATGATTGCAAGAATTTTAGGGCTGTGTAGTTAAAGTTTGCTGTTAGTAATTACTTCAAGTGAACTTATTGCTTTACACCTCTGCTAAGGTATCCATGCTTTGTTATGCTAAATTAGTCTGTATATGTACATATGTCTGGTAAACTTATTGTCAGCAAATCGTTTTTCATAGAGTTAAGAATAAATCGTATATTTTATAAATTTGTTGTACAGATGGGGTTTGTAATCAAAAGAAAAAATCAGTGGCTGGTGAAATGTCTGAGTGGCCGGTAAAAAGAATTTCTCTACCAGCCACTGTGGCTGGTGGAGAAAAAATTAATTTCCACCCCTGGTTTCAACTGGTTTCCTCTACACTGTAAAAAAAAAAAAAAAAAAAAACGTAAATATATGGAAGAATATATATATTTATTCTTTTTTTATGGTGTATAACAAATTAAGTGTTGTATCATCTCATACTGTATGCTGATGATAGTCACCTTTATTTTATTTTGTCACCACTTGATCAAAGTCCTTTGCAGTAACTGATTAATTGGTGCTGTTACATAATTGAATGAATGGGTTAGACTTTCTTTTAGTTTGACATGGAACATTTAGAAATCATTGCTTGTGGTCCCAAAACTCAAGTAATTGAGATGACCTTAGTACACAAATAGGTTTTTATCTAAATCAGGCAACTTTCCCAAAAATATTTCAGAATTAGGGGGTCTTCTTGTTTTCAGCAGGTTAGATTGAAGTTTTGGTGTCTTTAAAGTGTCATGGCCAAAACCAGGAAAATATTTCATACCAGCTCTAAAGTGACTGAATTGAAAAGACTTTAAAATCATACTATTGATCAATAATTCAGTGCAAAAGGTACCCATGGTTCATTGTTATATAGGAATAATTAACACCCAGTTGGTCCTGCCTGCTCAATGTTCACAGGACCAGAGCTTTCCAAGGAGAGGCAGCGTTGGATCCTTTAAATGAAATGATTAAAACCAAAAGTATATGGAGATGTTTTCCTGTGAAGGGAAAAGCATATTGATTGATTTTGATTAATGTCATGTTTTAGCTATCTATTGGTTTTGATTTTCCACAACTGTTTCTTTTTAAAATGTTCTATGCCTTTTAATGTAAATATGTTAATATGCTTTCTTTTTAAGGTGGTAAATATAAACTTGCTTCATATGGAACTACCAAAATGTGAGTATAGATTCCAGTTTAGTCCTTTAAAGTGTTCAATATGCTAAATCCTATCTTAAAGTTTGCAAATTTGACTTAACTAAGCCAGTTGGCTGGTTACCGATTACAGCCTATAGGCTAACATAGCCTATGTTACCTCTTCTTTTATTTTATCCAAATAAAAGAAGAGGTAATAAAATAGTATAACATTATAATACTTGTTTTAATCACTTTGTGTTATTGTAGAATTTGTGTCTTTTCTGTTTTACATAAAAGCAAATAAATTGTGCTACATATGTTTTTATTTTTGAGTAAATATGGAAATATATTTCATAAAACCATGGTATTTTTTTACTCAGGGTTATTGGTTATTAGATTTTAAGAATTCCATGTAATAATTTAATAATCTCATAAAATGCACAGTTTCATACTGTTCCAAGTCAAAGCAAAAATGCAAAAAGTAAATCTAAGTTGTGTGTCTATTGCCAAAGTTCCTGACAATTGTAGCAACTTGCGACAAGAAGTCTCGGTCCTAAAGCTTCCTAATGTGTCATAAATCCATAAAACCATCCACAACTGCCTGTATCATCATTTTGGAACATTTGCATTAGTTTTGTTGAGTTTTGTGGAAACAGCTAGAAACAAGAGTGTTTGTTAAAACCAGGAAGTTATGCAACTTTACAAACATTTTTGGTGTTAATTTCTCTGCACCATCAAATACACAGTGGAAATGTTTTTGCCCCATTACATATTTCTTCAGTTTTTGTTCTTCTGTCACGTGGATTTTCCATATCGTCAAAGCAAAATTCTAATATTTAGCTTAGGTAACTAAAGTAAATATAAAACCGAGTTTTATATTTATTTTGGATTTCATTTTCAAACGGGAAAAAGTTCCACAAACCAACCTGCTTCTGTATTTCTTTAAAATTTCTGCACTTAAGCCTGACTACTGGAACAGAACCTGTCACACATGAAGGAAATAAAGTGAAGATCTCAAAAAGCAAAAAGCACACCCCAATCTAAAGCAATTAAAAGGCATTAACTACAACTGAAGAAAACATGGAACATTGCAAAGTGTCCAACGCCCCCAGATGATTACAAGAGCTCATCCATGAGCCAATAAGGAGGTCAAAAAGCACATAGAAAAACCTACAATACACTACAGAGCTAGCTTGCCTTAGTTAATGTGAGTCTTCACAATTCCACAATAAAAATGTGACTGGACAGAAATTATGTCAAAAGAGCTGTAAGGTGAAAATGCTGACCAAAAAGAACAAAAACCGTTCTCATTTTTGCCAAAAAGCATTATAATGATCACTCGGTGGAAGATATTTTGTGAAATGAGACGGCATTAACACGACCAATGAAACGACGACGATATCTGCCGCTCTTGGGTTTTGCCAAAGGACAATGATTCAAAACACACCAGCTAATTCACCTCTGAAACTGTTGTGATGACTTTAAACAGGTTTTCATTCTCGAAAATCCTCCACTGGGGAAGAATTAGAACAAATCTAAATGGAAGACAGGGGAACAATTCCTCCACAGCCATGTAAAAGACATTGCTGTTTATTGCAACACCCTAATGGCAGTTGTTGCACCCATGAGTGGCACAACCTGATATTGGATTTCGGGTCTAATACTGTTTCACACAGTGACAGGTTGATTCGGATAGCTTTTCCTTCCCCCTCATAAATATAATCATCACTTGAAAAGCTGTAATCTTCTATTTACTCTGTCATCTTTTGGCAATCTTTGGTTTTACTCGATGTGTAACAAAATGTAAAAAAAAGAAAGAAGATGCTTGTAAGGGTATTACTTTTTCACAACAAGTAATGTATGCAGAAGCTTTGTGTTTATGAGACATTTTGCTCCCAGTTGACGCTACAGACAAACAGGAAACATGAGGAGCAGCAGAGTAGTTCACATGCAGCAAATTACAGGATGAGCGTCTCAAACCACAAGCCACACGGGCCCTCACTTGTAATAGTTAGAATCTGGTTCAATGTATTCAACTGCGATAAAGCTAATGCAGAAAGCCATGGCGATTGCATAAACTGACACAAGGGTCAGCGCAATATTTTGAAAGCCAAGCCACACACACTGATAAACGCTAAAGGCCGAAATGTTGGCTAAAGCCTCTGCAAACATTCGCCCGAGGGGCTACGTGACCCTCTTCTCTGCAGCACACTCAAGTGAGTTGAGAGCACTAGTTTGTACTCCCTCTCGCTCTCCTTTACTGCTCTTCTCTTTCACATGTAAATGAGTCTTTAATCTCCGCTGCTCTAATAGACAACCATGGCAACGAAGGCAGGCCTAATGAGGCAGTGGCGCAGGTTAAAATGAGCCTTGCATGTGGGCCTCCACCCCCACTTCCTCCCAAACAAACGCAATCAACAGTTTAAACATACACTCCCTCGCTTTCTCTCACATACATTCACCTTTTGCAATAATCTCATATGAATGTGTATCCATATGTGCTTTGTTTTAATACCACCGGTCGAGATATTTGCATTTTAAAAACATGCAAAGCAGAAAACCAAGAATATGGATGAATTTTTAATGACTTAGGTTGCAAAATAAGAGACGGGCCCAATGTAGGTTCACCTTCATTGGCATTTACATCTATTTTGGTTGATCTGTTGCCTGAATAATTAATTAATTCAAATGAAGCAATAAATTAATCATAGAATAACAAGAAGTGCACGCTATGTGCTTTGGTGGTTGAAAACTAACATGAACTATGGGTAATTTTAAAATATGAGGTGAAAAAATAACAAGCCTGTAGCTACAGAATAGAATGTACTTAGCATGGATATGAAGATGGAGTGTGAAAACTGCTAAAAAGCACTCGAGTGGTGCTCATTTCCATTCGAGTGGCACTGATGCTGCTGCACTCTGTTCGCTGTAATTTACAGCCATATTAAATCTATTAGAACAACATGTGTTTTGCAGAATAGTTCAGCCCACAGACAAGCCTCTAAAGCGTGCTGCATCCCCCAAACCTCAAAAGGGCACAGAGTCAGGGCTGCACAGGGAGGAGATGTTTGTGTGTGCATGCATGGGAGCAAGTCTTCTGCTATTATTGACTCCTGAGATCGTTATGAATGGTGTTCTTTGAAAATGCTATTTTGTTTGTGATTTGCGACGCATTTCCCCTTGACCTTTACACTCTAACCCCCAGTTAAACAGAGATGAACACGTGTATGTCTGGTTATTTTTCTGACGGCTTCAATTGTCACCAGGTATTCCCAAACTGGGTCAAAACTGAACCTTGAAATCCAGTTTCAGCTCATGCGTAGCAATGTATATGTGTCCATTTTAAAGAAAGAAACATTTTAGTATATATCGGTGCGTGCGTGAACCACTGGTTTTAATGGCATGAAAACGGTCAGAAGTGCTAACAAAATCATTTGTGATGGCATCTTTCACTATGTTTTATATTCATGGCAGCCATATTTCACATGTAACTGGAGGCTTGCTTGTAGATCTCTGACTTTCCAAGGCAGGAATTCTGTTTTCAGGCGACGTTTTTTCTTGCATTTCCACCTGGGATGTAGGGAACGCAGCGTTATATATATACTTGGCATTTCACCATTGATAAAGACAAATTTGATGTACTTTGGTAAATTCTTATTCTCTGTGTTGTATGTTGTTGCAAATCCTTTGGATTTAGTTTGCAAAATAAGAGACAGGCAAACAGAGACACACAAAAAAACCTCCATGCTTCCTGATTGAGGGCAGTAAACAATCCGGTTGTAAGAAATTTAAAAGCTCAGCTTTCAGTTTTTCCATAGACCTCTAAAAAATGACCCTGCCAAACTTGGCTTATTAGTTCCTTCAGGTAATAAAAAAACAACATTCCTATTAGTTATCCACCAGCAGCTATTTATATTTAACAAGCCTTATAGTCTTTGGATGTGCAATCACTAGCTTCACATCAGAGCTCAAAAACAGCAACTTAAATTTATAAAACTATGTTGCAGCTGTTTAAGTTATTCAGAACACTAAATATGTTAGTAGGTAATTAAGTTATTACATTAACATATTAAGTCTAAATTTTTAATTAATAAATAAATGAAGCTTGCAAAAATCCTGTGATTTGTGTCGGTGTCTTTTAGCTGCTAAACCCTTAGCTTCTTCCAGGAAACATTGATGAAATAAAATATACCAAATAAAATATATACATACTTTTACATCAATTTAATTGATCATTGCCGGATATTTGTTTAGTTTTTTTTTATCAGTGCAGAGGATTGGTGTTTTTATGGGATGCAGTTTGGAAGGATGAGAATGTGTGTGTGCAAAAGCACATATAGTGACAGGTTTTCCCCGTATGACCTTACTCAGAACAAATTCATTAGCTTTGTCTTGTTAAATCGCCCCCAGACATCATATGTCCTAGAACAACACCATGGGTTCCCAACTGCATGACAATTTCTGCAATAAAAGCCTTTACAATCACCAGCATCAGAACATTCAGTTCACATAAACCGACACGTGATTGTTCTCAGTGGTTATTTTATGGACAAGTTTGGTTAAAACCACCGCTGAGCATTCCCCTCAGTTCTCACCCCACCAGCACGAGCTCAACCCTGCCATGTTTGTTCAAGCCCCTCTCAGAAACCTTTTTTTTTTATATATATATGTGTCTGGCATACAGGGAACAGATGTTGACACGTTCCTCCAGCACCTTTCATTGTAATTATTCTTTGTACAGCGACACAGTGCCATCACCTCACACAGGAGTCTGTTGCTACACTGGCCTAATTAGCAATTAACAGTCATATAGTCCTGAAAGCACCCTCTACAGGGACTCACTGGGGGATTTGAGGTTTAAATAAGAAAAGAAAGAAAACGTGGACAAAAGGTGTGAAACTAAATTGTAATAATCATTTGCATATTTTTGAAGAAGGTACAGTTTATCCCCACAATTTTTTATGAGACTGTTGTTTTGTCTTAACGGAGGAGGAAAAGAAAAGAGAACGCTTTCTGCCTTGGGTGTAATGTTATTTTTGCCCTGAGGCCCAACACAATTAACACCCACTGCTAACTGGTAGTGAACGTGTGCATGCATCAGAGAGAGTATGCATTAATCTGTCGGCTGTGGCTGCATACAAGACGGCAACTGGTTTATTCATTCTAGGGAACATAAAGTACATTTTCTTGGCAAATTTTAAAATTCTTACAAATGTACATATGTGCAGATAAATATTTCAGAATTTTTACACGTATATCATTTAATTTTAATCAATTTCCAAATTCGAGTAAAATTAACCCACTAAACGTGTTTTTAATTTTCAACACAAACACTTAGAACTGTCTGACATCTGATAGAGCAAACACTGATTTCTTCCAAGTGATCACTAAAAAAACAAATCAGTGCGATTCAGGCAGCCTGAACCATATCAGTGAATTATTGTACTGCCTGCAACAAGAAACAATAAACCTTTCTGTAGAGGTAATGAAAGAGTAAACCCAATTCTGTGAATTTATTGCTTCTCCTTCTGCGCTCATGTATGTGTGTGCTCATGAAATATGAGCAGATAATCACGGGCCAGAAATTCTTCCGGCGGTCCGACAGGCAGGTTGGTATGCTGTACAGAAGAATGCGGAACCTGGAAAGCCAAAACAATGTTGCAACAAAGGAATGAGAGGAAAAATTGACGAAGTACACGGGGTGGGGTCCTGAAGGACAGGACAGTGTGAGAGGGTGAGGGAAAAAAAAAAAAAAGAATGTCCAGAAATGGAGGAGGTGGAGATGGAGGAAGAGGAGGAATGAAACAGGGAGTAGTTTTTATCACAATGGAATGAAAATATGCCCAAGCTCTGAGTGCAGTTCAGATGTGTCAGAGTAATGAGAGAACAAGAGTTCGTACGTGAAGCCTCGCTGGTATTTGGAGCCAAACAGAGAGTCCACCCTGCCTTCAGGGAACATTTTCAGCAACTAAAACAAATGTAAACACTCTCTTCAACCGATCTCTTCACTGTAGTGCTATGAAAAGGTGTTTTTCAAGGCTCTGGATTTTTTAAAATTATTATTATTATTTTCTTGCATAATTGTGAAGTGGAAGGAAAAATAATACAATTTGAACATTTTATAGTAATAAGAATCCAAAGAATTGCATGTGTTTGTATTCATCACCACTGAGTCAGTATTTCTGTGGAAGTAGATTTCAGTAATGAGTTCTTCTCCAGCTTTGAGCTTCTAGAGACTGAAATATGTTCCTGTTCCTCTTTGTGTAACAGCTGAGCTTGGCCAGCTTGCCACATATTGTCAAATGAATTTAGTTCTGGCCTCTGACTAACACATGTGCTTGCTTGCTTTATGCTATTCAAATGTAGCTCTGGTTGAACATTTTAGGTTGTCATTCTGCTAAGATGTGAACCTCCACTCCCCCCAGCATTTTGCATTTAGTCCAAAAAGTGAAACTTTGGTTCCATCTGTCCAGACCACATTCTTCCACATGTCCGCTGTGTCCTCTACAAACAAGAGCAACTTTTTTTTCTTTTTGCTCTATCATATAAAATTCCCCTAAAAACATGGAATTTTGTGGTTGTAATTTTGACAAATTGGGAAAAAGTTCAAGATGTAAGACACTTTAAAGCCAATCCAATGATCCTCCATTCAGAACCTCTCTCTCTATATAATGTTGATTCACACTGCAGCTGAATAAAATGCATGAGCAGATGCGTTATCCACTGTAACACAATGCAGTCGAGAGGTGTGGAAATCTCCGCTGCTTAATTCAGAAATCGGTGCAGTGGAAAGAAGGATTCTGGGGCTGTCACCGCTAAGCTCCTTGTTCCCTGGTGTATTACTGGAGATGCAGAAACACTGGGAGGAGGGATGCCACCGCTCACTGCATTGTAAACAGGTTTTAGTGTTAGGAAAAATAGGCATGTAGTGATGCGTGTGTTTCTAGGAGCAACACAAGAGGAACGACGGCATCAATGGCAGTGGACGCTTATCCGTGTGCTGCATCTGGGGTATATGTGTCGCCTTCTGAGAAAGAAACTGGAGATAAAAATGTAGTATTTGTGGATATGTTTGTCTGGAATGGTGGACGTATAGGTGGAATTATTCAACATGTTTTTCATCCTTTCCTCAATGTGATCTGCAGAAAAAGTGTACAAAAAAAAAACCCAGTACAATCCACATTTGAGAAAACTGCTCAGATAAATTTAAAAATTACATATTAAAATCAGAATAATGCTTAACCCTCTACAAGGTATGTCTATCTTAAAGAGAGTTTGGGGCTGGACCAGATTTTTTATTTATTTTTATTTTTTTCCCAGAAAAAATGAGTCAAAGCAGAGCAGCGAGGACAGCAGTAAAGTGATTCTGGCAGGCAGGAGCAATACATAAGACATGAGCAACACGGAGGAGGTGAGCGGGTCGCAGCTCCAGCCCCGTTCTATTCATAGACCCTGCCGATAACAGGTCGACTTCTCTGGGAAAGCAGCAGGCAGAGTGAAAAAGGGGGAGGGGGAAGGTGACAGAGCAGAGACAAAGAGGGAGGCTGCAGGGTGGAAAAAATATCACCTGTGGAAAAAAGAGAAAGAACCAAGCTTAAAGAGGAAGAGATCAAAAAGAGGATGGGTTTTGGGTAAAGGCAAAAAAAAAAATTAAATAAAAAAAGATAAGAGGGGATAATGGGGAACCTGTGAAAAAAAGGCGGTATATTTCGCCCACACACACCTGACAGTGATGGGGAAAGAATGGATTTCCCTCGAAAAGGTTGGAGTGATTTGAAGTGAGGCGTGAAGAAAACAATGAAAAGGAGGGAGAAGGAGGATTTCCAATGAAGCAAACAAATTCTAGCAGTGAAATACAAGGGAGACATTTGAGGATAATCCGGAAATAAAAAGGGAGATGAGTGCAGGTCAGGTTAAAATCAGACATGTGTAGTGTCAGGTGTTGACGCCTCAGGTTGGAATTGGAGCACATTTCTTAGCCATATGCAGAGAGTGACCAAAAAAGGCAAGATATGACTGCCTGACAGTGCTTATGGTTTGAGCTATATGCTAGAGCTAACAAAGCCGAATATGGGATGCTGTCTGTACGTCTACAAAGAGCTCATGAACATAGCCTCTCTTCACAGTTTCTTCTACATTTGACTACAGATCCTGTCAGACTGATGCACAGATCTGTAATTTTTTAAAGTATTGTCCAGGACACTGTTGTAAAGTATAAATTTTTCTTAAAAAAAAAAAAAGAGAGATTCTAACCTGGTGATTAAAGGTTAAATGAAAAAATTCAAATGAATTAAAATTAATTTTAGTTCAAAAATGTCTGTGTCAACACAGACTTCTTCCTGGAGCGTCTTTAAATCGCCAGTTTGAAGGTGAGGAACCCCATAGGAACACATGCTCTAACACTGCAGTATGTAATATGTTCTTTATGTATTTACTGAATGATAGAGATCCATCCATCCATCCATCCATTTTCTGTTCACCCTTGTCCCTAATGGGGTCGGGAGGGTTGCTGGTGCCTATCTCCAGCTACGTTCCGGGCGGGAGGCGGGGTTCACCCTGGACAGGTCGCCAGTCTGTCGCAGGGCAGAATGATAGAGATGATCTGTGAAAAAATCAAGGTCCTCTTCCTCCTCCTTATAATCAGAAAAAACAACCAATCAGAACCAGAAGGAGGGTTTTGCGTTGTCAGTCATGCTCATGTATGACTGACAACGTTTTAGGTTGTCATTATGCTAAAATGTGAACCATTAGCACTGAATGTGCTAATGGTGGACTAGCAACTTACCATTACAGAAAAACTGTTTATCCACTGTCAGCGGTGGCCATGCTAACTAGCCTGAGCATTCATAGCAGACTCTGCTGTGGTGAACCAGCAGAGAGAAAGGGAGATGATGTGAGCAGCGCATACGTGAGAGTGACTGACAACCGTAAGCTCAATATTTTCACATTTTATCTGTCTCATGTTATTACCATCATGGCATGGTGGCAGTTTCAACAAATTTATTTTTAAAAAATTTTCATAAAAGTTACATGTGTTAAAGTTACTATAACACATTAGATAACATGCAAAGAGCTGTCTAAGAGGTCACTGTTGCTTCAAAAATAACTTCAAAATAATAAAGTTTGAAGTTGGTAAATAAATGCACATTGTTTACTGGTCTGTGTAGCATATTAGGCCCAAGCTGTTGTCTTTCCTTTAGGACATTTTTCCTCTTCATCACACTGAGGATGAGCACAACACTGCTGAGTGCCTTGAGGCTGCTACACATTGCTGCACATTTTGAGGGGATTTGAGGAGTGAAACAAAAACACTTCAAAGAGGTTAAAGGAGAAAAAAGAACATACTTCAGTAAGTACAGCAGGCACATAGCAGGTCAAGTGTTTCTTGATGACTCCTGCTGATCCTGCACAGTTGACTCCAATAGATAAAGACAAAAAGTTGGATCAAGACATTCT
Organism: Xiphophorus couchianus; assembly: GCF_001444195.1. Classification (NCBI taxonomy): domain Eukaryota; kingdom Metazoa; phylum Chordata; class Actinopteri; order Cyprinodontiformes; family Poeciliidae; genus Xiphophorus; species Xiphophorus couchianus. The sequence continues at coordinate 13,354,715 of NC_040243.1, read as the reverse complement.
GCTCTGAAGTGAAAGGAAGAGTCTGGTTCCCACTCTGGTTGTTTAAAGCGCTGCTTCAACGAGATTAAAGTAGTTGTGGCAACAACACCACAGCTTAATTCCTTCTATTATACTGATACTAAAACATCGTGATTGTAAGGAACAAACTATCTATCAGAAATACACACCTACAGAAGGACAGAGACCCTGTTAACACACTCATGGCTGTGATGGGTCAAATCATATTCAGGTGTTAAGATGGCCCAGTCAAAGTCCAGACATAATGTTTCACTTGAATCATGTTTTAATTTTAATGCTTTGTCTTTGTGAAGCACTTTGTGACTTTTATATATCCTACTATCTGCATGAAAGACACTTTATAAATAACATTTAGTTACTTACTGGATCTAATTGAAAATATGTGGCAAGACTTTAAAAAAATGGCTGCCGACTTGAGCTGTTGAGCAAAATAAAACGGGCAAATATCCTGACAATGCGCAAAACCAGAGGAGACACACTCTAAAAGATTCACAGCTGTTGCGGCTGGAGGGCTGAGTAGATGTTCACACTGCACCGTCTTCTAAAAAACCTTCTGAAAACAATGTATTTTTTTCTTTCTACTTCACAATTATGCACTACTTTGTCTTGGTTAATCCCAACACACCATGCTGAAGCTACAGAGATACTGGCACTTGTAAAAAAAACAATAATAATAAAATGGTTGAACCAGTTTGAGTGCATTAAAAAAAGGCAATCTAAACCAATCATTTGCTTATTTTGATCTTCACTGGTTGTGCAGAGGAGTTTTGTCCTCACTCAGCTGAATCATCTGGTTTTCCTCTGTAGTGATTTGAGCTGCTTTACTCCATATCGCTTGATGGTCCCCCCTGCGTCCCTCCGGTCCCCATTCCCCCCTCACAAGAAGCTTTGCCAATCTAGCCGAGGACCCATGCCAGCGGAAATGGCCACCCTTTCATTTAGCTGGACCGGCTACATTCCTTGCCTAAAACAAAGCGGTTGCTGTTCACCATATTAAGGCAATCTTGCAACAGATACCAGCTCCGTGGTGAAACGGACTCCTAATCCCTCCTTTCAAGCTGGCCTCTTGGTCCTCATCCAGTTGTAGGAGAATTGACAACTGAACTCCCCCGGGGGCATGTGCACTCGGATTGTTTTTTTCCCCCTGCCTTTAATAAAACGAGCAATAATGCTGTTTTTTTTTTTTGGTTTTTTTATAAAAAACACATGTTTCATTAGACACAAATCTCATGGAGACAACAAGAGGACTAAGATGGATCCTGATTGAAAACTTGGGAAACAAAGAAACGGTGATGCACTTGCAGATAGCTTCTAATAAGCTTAGAGTACTGTGAGGCTCAGGTCCCTTTAAGTGGTTCGGAAATGTGTTGCCGCCATGCAAATTCCCTGACGTTCATGACTGACCTGAGTCCAGGAGGATTAGAATGGATGCCCACTCTAAAAGGGATTGCATCTCCCTCTCTTTTTTCCATTCCTTCCCCTTTTTTTCCTCTTGCTTCCCGTTTCTCCCTGCTTGAGTTTGCCCTGACCCAGACGTCTGTTCCTCGTCTGAGCTCCTGCCAGATTCCTACAAGGAGAAGAATGCAAAAGAGGGCCTCACCAAGGCGCAATTAACATTTCGTCAGTGCCGTGCCCACACCTATGCAAGCGGCTCAATGACGGCGTTTTCATGAAAAGCAAATATTTGCACAGAAAAGCTGTCTCCAGGCGACCGCCGAGAGGACGGGGAGGATAATTGAAAGGGAGCTTGTGGCTCTTCTTTCAGAAAGAAGAGGAGCCGAGATAAATGAAGACGAGGGTGGTGGTGGCGAGGGAAGATCTTAGAGGAGAGGGAAGCAACGGGAGAGACCTTGCTCTGTGTGGGGGGAGTGGGAGATGCTGAGAGAACACCAGGAACGGTAAGGAGCCCCTCCTTCTTCTGCCCTGCACTCAACTAAACACACACCAACTCCCCTGACACACCCCAATGGGAAAAAGACACATATATGTACAGGAATTTAAACAACCTCTGACTAAACAAAGAATTACCTTCATTAATGAATGGAATAAAGATATCTATGCTTTCTTAGATTATGAAAGGCTTTAAACCGTCTATAAGCAACTTCTGGTTACCGAGTTCAGGGTTTTCCGGTCTTTGTCCCATGCTTTTTACTTGCTCGAGCCTCTGCGTTGCTTTAGAAATGTTTTCTGTCAAATAAAAAAGGGTTAATAAATCTAAAACTGTTTTTCAAAGAATCTGTTCAGCGTAGATACATCCATTTGAGGTTTTCACTTTTTTCAATATCTGTCAGGTTCAGCCGGTGTACGTTTGTATGGGAACACAACTAAGCTAATCAAAACAGCACCAGGCTAACAACAGTTGTGAAATTATGATTTAACAACATCAGCAATATTTGAACATTTTAATTTAAATTGGTTTTAATTAGCAAAACTCAGCAAAGCAGATAATGTACAGTATGTCTGACTGGCTTGAAGGGCATCCATCATTTTATAGAGTTATTTAATTTCCAACAACCTCACAGGAATATGGCATCATTCTACTACACATAAGGGAAACATTACAAATAAGAAGTTTATGAAGTCTATGCTAAACTGGATTTGCAAATGAGACATGAACAACTGGAGGGGTGCAAATGAAGGAACTTCTTTATTTTTAAATAAATTTTATCCAGTCAGTAACTGTGCCACCCATCAGGATATGCCCCCCTAGGTAGAAAGCCACATCACCCATAAAAATACCTGCCACTGACCAGGAAGAATCGCAAAATAATTACTGGTGCATCACTGAGGATCATGGGAATATATAAGAAGACAGGATTGAAAAAAACGTTCAAATATACAAAGGGCGTGAAGAACGCAAATGGGAGATTTTGTTTGAAAAAATAAGGAAATTTGAAGCTGACAAAGGACAGAGGAGGAGAAGAACTGATGCTTTTCCAAGCAGAGCAGACTGCATATCGTCCTTCATTTCCCCAAAGAACATCCCTCCCTACTGCTGCCCCCAGTTGGGAGAACAAACACGCACACACACACGCCTGCACACATGAGCCTGACTGTCAAGTTGGGGGAAGGGTACACTGTGATGCAGGAAGATGGAGATGGATAGTGATGGAGAGGAGAACAGCAGATGAGAACAGATGCAACAAGGACCAGAGGGAAAAGGAGGCTTTCAGTACAAGACAAAAAAAGACCTGCTCCTAAAAAAAGAGAGAATAATTTCGTCAAAGCATATCTGCTGTTCCACCTGCCCACTTGACTCAACGCAACCCTCTGTCCTCACGGAAACACTCACCACAAATTTCCCTGTTCCTCATTCGTGTTATCTCCCTACCGCACACGCATAAATGCACACCACAAACATTTCCACAGAAATCCCCCTCAGAGAAGTAACTCAGTGGTCAATAATGTGGCGAGCATCGCACTGTGCACCCCAGATACACACACGCCAGCGCGCGCACACACACCATCCCCCGCCCTCGGCAGCACAGACATTTACACATACATATATGTGCACACATGCAATCCTAAACTGAGACAGCTGGAGCAGTCACACCAGAGCCAGAGAGAGAGAGAGAGCCAGCTTTCTTCAGACAGATCTGAGACTTGGGCTTTACCATATCATCTGCCAGGGTGCTGCTGGGAATGAGACGTCACAATCATAACAGCCCACTGCCTTATAAGGCAATTATCTCTCTCTCTATTTCTCTCTGTCTGTCTCTCCCCTCCCCTGTCATTTTTTTTTCTCCCCTCTTCTTCAGACGGGGGCCGCGGGGGGCAGGGATGAGTGATTTCAATTATCTGTGACAAAGACCAAATTAGGTACCTGGCAATTTCAATATGGCCTCTTTATCTGCATTAAGTAGATGGGATGTGGTTTTGATGGAGAGTTAATGTAGCTGCAAAGATCTCACACTCCTGGACGCATTTGTTTCATGCAACATTTGCAGTGAAAAGAGAACCTAATTTGTTTATCTTGCATACATTTTTTTTTTAGTAAATTATTTTTTTTGTCTTATCATGAAGGCAAACTTTGCACTCTGCCATGCACTTTCTTTCCCGTACTCTGGTCACACAAAGGTTCGGCAGCAGCAGCAGCAGCAGGCCCTAATCGATCTGTCAGCAGCAGCTTTGAGGGCACATTGAGACTTTACTCTCATTGACTACTTCACAATCAATACGCACTGATTAGTGGCTGGAGGAACTGGCGCTGGTGTCTGCTCTGCTGCTCTGATCATGCACTCGCATTTCAACAAACGCAAGCCCCAGTGAACACGAGATCCTCAGCACAATGGTTCGCTGTTTGGGAATCGCTGTGGTGACATAAAAGAACAAAACCCTTTTTATTGGCTTCTCAAACTGTGTTATTTGGGGTTATTTTTCAAACATCCAGACCAGTCAAATGAACTTACCGTCACCAAAAAGTATTCACCTTGTTCTTTTTTTCTCATTTTTCACACTTAAATGTTTCAGCTCATCACTCTCCCATTAGAAAAATATGGTTTTTAAATCATTATTTATCCAAACCATCCTAGACTTGTGTGATAAAGTAATGCCCGCCTCCTTTAAATCATTAAGTGTGATTGACCACCATTTCTGGAAACTTAAGCTCACTTTCAAGAGCCACACTCACATCTGATTACTGACAGATGCATAGAATTGAAACAATGACCTAAATAGAGCGTCTGTCAACAAGAAGTAGGTTAAAGGCATACAAAATGCACGTGTTATGTGTTATGTGTGGCACAGATTGTAACCACACCACCGTTCAAGGGCCTTTCAATGGGTTTTAAAGAAGGAGTGTCTAGTCAAAGTCCGATTGAGACTTTAAACATGTTGTTCATGGTCAAATTGTTGCCAAGTGACTCAAAATTCCTACAAAGGACAATAGTTGGAAGAATCATAACTTGAAAGCTGCATTCTGTACTTATTTTACTTCGAATTTGATTATCTCAAACATTTTGAAAAAGCAAGCGTATGAGTCAGAGTTTCTTTGGGATGTTATTTGGTTTTTAGATAAAAGCCTGAAACAGATTAACGCAAACAAGATATAAAATGTTTCCAAGAAAATGCTGTGTGAATATTATTTGAAAGTTATATTGGTGAGTTGACTTATTGAAAACACTGAACTGAAATGTGTTGAGTAGTAAAAGTTGGAGGAAATAAAAATTGCAAATGAAGGGTTATCTGACACAATTCAATAGAGATGAACATCATTCTCAGCACAATGCCGGACACGTGGACTGAAAGTGGACAAAGTGACATATGTTTGGATGTATTTGTTTGTGAAAAGAGAAAATTCAAGGAGTAAACAGATTTTGTTCAGAGAACATTGAACTGTTCAAAGGTTGGTGTGTGCAGTGTGATGTCACTGGCTCTAAGAGCTTACCTAACAACAATCAATGTTTTTGGAAGAAAATATTGGGCAAGACAATGGGGAGTGATGAAAACCTGAAGAAAGTGGAAGAAGCTATTGCGGTGCACAGTGCACAAACTTTAGGATTTTGAAGAATCTCCCTGCATTTCTTTAAAATTCTGTAATGTCATTTAGTGTAACAGAAATGAAATTTAAAGACCCTGCAGAAGTTATAGCAGATATGTCCTAAAAGAGTTGAACATTTTGATATTGTAAAGTCTGAAACAAATAGCACAGTGACTGCAGAAGTATTTGCAGACCAAAATAGCAACAGAGGCAGCTTCGACTGTAATGAGAGAGAAGAGTGAATGTAGAGTAAAGGTTTTTAGTAAGGTTGGTAAGTCTAACAAATTACAATGTACTGAGAATGATCAGGTACTGAGCAGAAAATATTTCAAAAAGCAGCAAAAGTTTAATGAAAACCTTGGAAAGACTGATCTTGATTATTTAAAGGTTACACAACAGATTCTCCTCTGCTTGATTTTAATCAACATGGAAGGAAATGATAGACGTCTACTAGCCTATGCTGTATGACTTGACAAAATAACAAGAAATGTCTCCCTAACTGTTCTGCTCCTACAGGCCCAGAGACATGCTTTCATTAGAAAAACTATTTGCATCTAGCCCAATTAATCCATAAAAGCCATTGTCTCCCTACCCCACATTTGATCGCTCCAAGTCAAGAATGGAAAAATCAACTCTACGTCGTGTTTGAGCATGCACTCAACCATCCCCCGCCACCCCCAACTGCCATGTATGGTGCTGCAGAGTAGCTGCGAGGGGACCGGCGAGCCTCGCTGCACCTCTCAGGGCAGCTCAGCGTCTGCAGCGAGTCTAATCCACTGAGCTGCAGGAGGAAAGAGTGCTGATGGTGCCCTTTTCCACCGACTAACCCCTAATCCAGCTGGCTGCGGGTCTGGAAGAATAATCCTGGATTAGGAACTCCTCCCCTGTGGAGCGGGCCATGGGGTCCCTTACGAGAGCCCCACCGCCCCCCCCTACACCCCGCCACCCTCCGTCACAGTCAGCTGTGCCTGAGGCGCCCAAGAGAGGACAAAACGGCCAATCCGAAAAAGAAAACAGGCAAACACTGACAGATTAGGCCTGAATTGCTGCAAACATTGCCGTGTCACCCTGAGGGGAGCTGCAGTGCTTATTGGAGAAGAATAATGGTTAAGAGGGATAACCGAGGATGGGCCTTGTGATGTTACAAGTGCTTTTCTTTCGAGGTGACAAAGATGAGGATTCAAGACTGGGGAAGGGATGGAGCTCCAAACAAAGCTAATTGTTCACACAAGACACACTCTAATTGATGCATTGTTAAAAGTGGCAGCTATTGTCTTAATGAGAAACCTCACACTTGTGTGTGTGTGTCTGTTCCTACCTTCGCATGAATAATCTAAACAGAAATAGAGCGCTATCACAGACACACATGTGGCAGAGACAAAAGTAGAACAAGACAGAAATAATGTGTTCATGCAGACGTAACCCAGCTGAGAGCAGCCACATATGGTCACTTGAAAAGCTACAAAAATGTCAAAGCGACACAGAAGAGTCATTAAAAACACTACGTCAGTGATCATACGCCCAAGAGCTGTGACTCACTAAGGTGAGATGAGTCACAAACTCAAGACTTATAGGAGTAAAGAGACAATCACAAAGTCCTGAAAAGTCATCCACAGAAACAAAAAGGCTGAAAATGAAAGAGTCCATGTTACTGGCTGATAAAAAGAAAAAAGTAGAGAAAATTCCAACAACTGCAAGTTCAAGTTATGAGTTGAATTATTCAGATTTAGTTGCACAGGCAGCAATCAGCGGGTCCTTTCATCTCTCCCTGTGACGTCTCTCCTCTGCCCACAACCACCAGTTTATTTACCTGCATGGATGCCCGCGGGAGACGGCCGCTTGCGTCAGCGCACAAATCCCTCATCCCCAGTGAGCAACAACAGGCGCTGCCGGGAGCCCTAATGCACCTGCATGTGGACACATCATGGCAACGCTGCTAATGGTTGTCAGGATGAGTCACGGCTGCAAACTCTGAATTCGATCAGCATTTTAATGCACTGAATCATCCTACGAAAAGACGAGTGCCTTCTTTATGTCTGTTGCTGCTAAAGATAACAGCAACACGTCTTCTATAAATATGAATTTTTGTCAACAAATCCTCTTTAAATTTATAACGCAGGGTGTTGCCCTAGGTGTGAAATCAAACAGCACCTTCTGATGACAAATATATCAAAGAATAGACATTAGTAAACAGAAACAAGATCTGACATGCTCCTGTTTTCACTGTCTGGTATTTTAAAAATGGATAAAAATGTTGCGTCACTGGTTTCATTTGTGGATTAGTAGATACTGCAGATTTGTCATATATGTAAAAACATTCAAGAGGTAAAACTTCAGTCATGCTCCAACCAGAAACATTACTGTATTCATTACACCAGCAGCTTTGTCCTTTAAGAGAAAAAAGGTCATACTCTGTCAGATTGACTGGAGAAAATGTGTGGTCAGTTTTAAAGTATTGCCATATATTCTCAGTTTGAGTTAGGGCTGGACTTTGATTGGACCATTCTAGCATCCATACTCTTTGATAAAAAAAAGCAATGGACCTGAATCCCTGTCCTCGGGGACAGTCCTGCATGTTTTAGATGTTTCCCTGCTGATACACAACAGACTTATGAGTTTTGCAGATATTGATGACATGCTGACGAGGTGAAAATGTGTTCAGCCCCACAGCATTATGCTGCCACCTCCATGTTTTATGATTTCAGGCCTTCTCACACATGTGCACTCTATTTACTATTAAACGCATCTTTGCATTTCTGTTTCCACTACAGTCAATTACATTTCTTTTTTTATGTGAGGCTTTAATTTTAGTTGTTTTTTTTGTCAATTCTTTCCAGTAAATCAGTCTGTTGGGGTTCTTTTATGCACAAATGTGTATCTTGCACAGTTTTCCTTTAATTTATCCTTCTCAGCAGCTCATTTCTTTTAACCTAATCATGCTATTTTTGTTCATTTTTTTATGTTTTAAATTCCCTGCATTGTAGAGTTTCATATCCTCATAAACTGTAATTGTTCTGTTTTGATATATTTTCCCTTTGACCTAAATAGAATATGCATGCTTCTATTTATTTTTACCTTGCTGCTGGGATAGCCAAATTTCCCCACTGTGGGACAAAAAAAGAATGATTGTTTCTTATGTTTTAAGTTAAATTCTGTACGTCTCTTCCCTTATTATCCTGTGAAGCAATTTAAATTACCTTGTGTGTGATAACCTGTAGTAAAGGTCTAAATACATCAATCCTACACTTCTTTTATGTAGATTGCATTAATAGAATCCAAATTTCAGATTATTAAAAAGATTCCATTTAACTTATTTATTTCTCTTTTTTTGCCCCAACAAAAATATGACTATGTGCTCATAACAACACACCCTTCTCCCTCTCCCTCGCTCTTCTGCATGTCACACTTGCACGGTGTGTAAACTGGTCACAAAGTTAATGTGGCGCACACGACACCCTGCGATCCATCATAACGCCCGTGACACATCTTAGAGGCGTTCAAGAAGTCCAACAACGACTGAGCTCTCAAATAAGCAGAAAGTCGCATAGCACACATCTTCACCCCTGCTCCCTCCCCGCCCCACATAGCTATTTTGAGAAATGCCTCATTTTCATTTCAATCTTCTGTATGATGTGCTGCACAGCTGCCATAAGCTGACTCCTTCACCTAAATGACAGTAGCAGTTGAATGGAGCGCAGACGAGGCAGGCTTGAAAGAGCGTCTATTGTAATCATGAGAGGCCAAGTCAATCTATTTGCATTCAACAGGAGGCGGAGGGGGGAGAAATCTATTTTTGTGCCTTCTCGTGCTCGAACAGAGGGAAGAGAATGGGGGATAACCACAGCATTGATCAGTCCATGTCTTCTGTCACGCTTGATGAGTATTACTCCAAGAGAGAAATAAGGCGCCTTAAGCACATGACATGCTACGTGAGGAGTAGAATTTGTGCATGGAGGAGCTGCAGCACTAGAGCAGCAGACTTTTTGTAATGCTGCATTTCTATTGTGTGTTTTCTGCATGTAATTAAGGAGAATTGTGAAGAATGAATTAAAACACAGCGAGAGTTGCAGCAAAGCAGGAAGGTGGATTTTAAAAAACATTTTTTTCTGTAATGCAAATGTTGGAAAATCTGTCCAATTTAGGAAGATTTACCATAAAACTCGCTAAATAATCTAATGTAGGTTAAAATCTTTCATTAACCCAATTGAATCCCATTTCTCAAGATACACTCTATATTATATCAGATGTTCATTTTTACTAGATTCCTCACTTCAGGTTTGCTTTGAACCGGGTTTGAGGAACACCAACAGCAGCAGAACCAGAATTTAAAAAAGGTGTCCATTCTTTTGCAGCTTCTGACAGTTTTTCTTCCAGAGTTGCTTCACATTTAGCTCCATCTGGCTCTGGCAAGGCTTGAAAACCAGGTCCTTCTCCTCCCATTTTACAAATATGCAGCACATTCAACTTATCTACTGCATAAAATTCCAAAAACAAAAAAAAAGGACATTGAGGTTTGTGGTTGTAATGTGACAAACCTTTTACAGAACTTGTATATGAGTCTGTATGACTGATTCTGAATAGACTACACCTTTTTTTTGTTACAGTATCTCTATTCACATTCTCCATTCCAGTCACACAGTTTGACTCACTTGTGTGTTTTATTTAAGGCTTCTACCTGCCTTGATGTGCTGGACTGAGAATTGGTAGAAAGGACAGGAACACAAACAAAAGAGCACAAGAACTGCAAAGCGTTACAGGAAGCTTCTATTTAGTGCTGCACAAGTGGAAAATATATGACTTATAAATTGTTTTCATTAGCATGTACCAACCAGTCATTTGCTATCAAGAGTGACTTCAAGATTGTGCATTACACAGACATTTCATTTTTTTTATTTGGGGGTTCAGTTAGGACTTTATGGGCAGTTATCGTTTAAAGTCTGTAGCATTTTCAGTTTATTGTTGGTATTACTTGTAGAAAAGCTATAACTACTACCAACGTGGTCTTTTATTTAATTAACTGTAAACTTCAATGTCAATAACCGTCTACTATAAATGTGGTGGCACATTAAAGGTTTATAAAACAGAGTCGCACTGAACTGTTTTGACATGTTGAAGATTAGAGTTCTTGCATAAAGGCGGTTGTCCTTGTTGCTCTTCGCCCTGCTTTAAATGTCTATGAGATGAAAATTAGTCTCTGTTTTATTACAGTGAAGGTCAAGAATGTTACTGAGGCTGGAACACAGCTGGGGATTAGCCCCCATGTCTGTGCAGGAAATTATGTTGTGTGCAGCCAAAACAATGTTACAAAAGGTTAAATTAATTATTTATTATTAGTAGTGGGGAATTTATTAGGGAATGTTTTTCAGCCTCTAGTAAATCATATCTTCCCTGATTTAGAACAGTCTACATAATTCATGATATTATTATGTGTTTCCAATATGTTCATGACATTTTAAAACACTATTGAATAGTCTTTGTTTCTGTGGTTAACTCTGTTGGTGGTGGAATTTTTACTGTGGATTTTTTCTCCTTCTATTTAACTTTCCATTAATATGCTTGGATGCAGCACTCTAAATAAATAGCTTCTTTAGAAATGGAAACATTTTAAGGAGGGTTTAGCTTTTTAAATGCAGTACTGTGCATGGTGAAAACATTAGGGGAATAATTTACAGGAAATAAGAGGACTCCTAATAAAGTTGTAACCAAGTTCCACATCTTCTAAACATCTAACTTAAAATGAAAGGTAGTGTCTTTAAATTGCAGCAATGAACAAAAATATTAAAAGCTGATTGGTTGTCATGGTAAGAAGAAAATTCACATTATGATTTACAAACAATCAGGTTTCAATCAGGTACTAAAATGAATGATTTTTAATCTAAACCGTACAAATCTACACAACAAAGTTTATTCCTTGTAGGCATTACACAAAAATGGCACCCAATTGCTGAAATTAAAATTACATCAGCACCTAAACTGAAGCGAGCCGGGACAGGCTTCAGCCTTTTTACATGTAAAACATCTTCTTAACAAGTACATAATGGACTAATATTCCAAAATGGTAGGTTTCATGAAAAATTGCTTTGGACCACCATATAAAATATGACGAGTTGATCAGTCAGATTAAACTGGATTTGTTGTGCTCCAGAAAACAGATGCACTCATGGAGGATTAGTAAGTTAGGAGAAGAATGCACACGCCTCTTGAATTTAAACTTTTGGTCATGAAAGGTGAATAAGGTCAGAGTTGAGACCTAAAGGCATCAATAATACTCAAAGACAGATTTATCAGCCGCTTGCTGACATATGACGGTGTCTTTATCCTTGTTCAACACAGCAAACCAATGACAAACAGCATTCTGAACATATCAGAGCTTCATGGTTTCCTAGGAAGCTGCTCTTCAAGGACAAAAACTGGACACCCCCAGATCTAAGAAGATTAGCAGATTGAATCAAATCTTCACATCGATTTCATCTCCCTTCCTAAGAAAGCGTAACGTCACAGTGGAGAAGAATGATTCCCAATTCAACAGGAAGAAACATCTTGGTGACCCAGGCTTTAAACACTAACATCAAGAACAAAATGACTCTTAGTGTACACTGCAAGAATTAACAACTACTTTTATCAAAAGGAAAAGGTTTTAGGCTAAATGTATGACAGATATTTAAATCTGTCCAAATATCTAAATGTAGCCATATTTATATTTCTGTCTCTATAGTTCAGACCCAGAGCTGATTCCAGAAAATAAGAGTCTGACTGTAATGTATTCTGTTTGGAAATATGAAACTATCAAACAAAATCTTTCATCAAACCAAAACAATAGATTGTGTTATATCTAAGACATTTTAACATCTTTTGACCAACATCGAATTTTTAAATTATTAAACACTTTCAAGTGTATGTCTTTCTTTTCAAGTCTTTTTGAATAAGTAAATCCATTCCTGAAATGAGACGCGTTCATCCGCTGACTTTAAAACAAAGGGGCTTTGATCTGCTACCGAGGATCTCCACTAAACTGGACTTTGCTTAAACAAACACAAAGTTATTACATTCTGTTTGTTCTTCAAGTGAAAAGTCCAGCTCCATTCAAAACAACCTCTAGATTTTTGCCATTAAATTAATTTCCTTTTTCTGTCTGTTTGTATGCATTCTTTGGCATTGTATAAACCACAATGCAAACAGCCACATGCTACATCAGAAATACAGATTTTTCAAAATGTGAATTGCAGTAAGATCATGGGAGTTCTCACTCTTTTAAGAAAGGGATGCGCTTCGATTGAATTCAATCCAAAAGTCAATTCCAGAATACTTCATTAACCCAAGAGGGAAATTAAATGTTAATAAAACAGCCTATTCTGTCTAACATTTCAGCTTGCATCTACTTCCTCTGGTGTTAGACGCCCTGGTGAACCAGCCTACTGACAGTACCCCTGAAAGACCCATTAACACCTCCAGAGGGTTAAAGCCCAGCCCCCCTCCATAAACAGCCCAGCCAGAGGTCCATCCTAATGGGGCTAAGCTCATTCCCAGCCTGGCCTGCTCCAGGTGTGGAAGCTGAGTGCAGTAATTGATAATTAGGGGGTAATAACTCAACATTCAGTGCTGGTCTTGTGACAGGGGACCAGCCAGGCCCCCACACTATCACCCAGTTGGAGGAGGATGTGGAAACTGGAAAATTGAGGAGGAGGGGGCAGTAACTCCACAATGAGAGTATTTGATGGGTGAAAGAAAGAAGTGGTTGCTTCAGAGCAGCACTCAAGAGAGGTTTCAGTGTGATGTGTATGCAAAAAGACGATAGAGCAGAGACGGAGTGTTTGAGTTGCACTACAACACAAAGAGCCTCCACATGTGCTTTGCGTAGGTCACTGATAGTATGTGAGTGTGATAGTGGAGGTAACAAAGAAAAGGCTGTGGCACACTGAGTGCCACAGGTTAGGCATGTCGTTTGAAGCACACGCATATTTCACCGTTAAACCACAGATGTTATCAATCAAAATGATGCAATGAAATCTTTCTAATCTAACAGAGCATGAAAATAACTGAACCGGCTTCAGCAGGGGCCGACAAACTGATGCAACGTTTGTTTTTAAGTGCTGTGGCTTGAAAAAGTACTTACAGCGCTGGAACATTGTCACATTTAGTGTGATTTTATGATGCAAAATAACACAATTATTGCGTAATTATAAAGTAGAAAAAATAGAAATAGCTATTAAAATCTTTAATGAATAAAAATCTGGCCATTTGGGCAAAATGGGCTCTAACACCTGACAGACGTCACCTACTTGGTAAAAAGAGTCAACCTGTGTAATTTAATCTTAAAATGAGAACACACGTTTTCTAAAGACCCCACATAGTCCTGACTGTGAAACACGGTGGGGACAGCGTCGTGTTGTGGGGACGTTTTGCTTCAGGAGGGATGGAGAATCCGGCTACAGATGATGGGAAGATGGATGGGGCTAAATACTGGGAAACACTGGAGGAAAAAAGACTAGAAACTGGGGTTTAGCTACAATGGATTGGTTTAGATCAAGGTTACCAACTTCAGTCGTACAAAGCTACTACCCAAAAGTTACAGGATGTTAGCTCTCAAGGAATACAGTTGGACATCACTGGTTTAGATCAAATCTTATTCATGTCAGGAGATGGCTCGGTCGAAATCTAGACCTAAGTCCAGTTAAGAATCTGTGGTAACTGTTAAAATCATTTAAAAAATATATTCAGCCACCTTTACTGTCATACCACTAAGTAAAATGCAGTGCAATAAATTGCCTTTGGAAGCTGATTAACACAGTTGATATCAAACTGTGTTTGTTTTCTTTTTTAATCACAATGAATTTAAAAAGTTACAAACGCAACAAAACAGACTAAGAGGTGATATTTTTGCATTCAGTTTTCTCAAACAGAAATGCATTATCCCAATGAGTGGCCATTATTCCAATGCTAATGGATGGTAATTAAAGGCAGGTTTGCTCACCAGCAACAGAAAGCAGCAGGGTTACTAAATAAAAGAATAATACTGTCTAGAGTACAGGACTTCCCCTAAAGACACTGGAGATTCCAGGTTATTGGTTGGGGAAAAAAAATTCCATCTGATTTTCATTTGAAACTCATTTTGTTTATGGCCAACATTGGTCATCAAAGGTGTAAAAGAGGAAGACTGGGGAAATAAAAATAAAAAAAAAAACACTTCTCTGCTTAGTCACAGAACAAAGTCATTAGTGTTTGAAGTTTCCAGAGAAAAACATTTTAAATGGTTGTTTTTTCCTGAAACGACAAAGTGACTGAACAAAAACACACGCACCAGCAGAGTCACTCCCCACAGACACCTGCCAACCCAAATACTTCCTCACATTTTTGAGAAGCCAGCCAGTTGATAATAAGGCCTGATAGCATCTCCACAGCTGTCTGTGACAGGCGGTTGGCTGCTGTCGTGCACCTGAGCCATCACACACAGACTGTCAAAGAGCCACAACAAACAGCAGTGCTGATAAGACTGAAGGGTTAAACTCTGGGAAACACACCGTCCAACTCCTGCTGCTGCCGGGGTTTTTTTGTTTTTTTTTCCCCTCGTGTTAGGCCTCCCAGCTCGTTGCTCGTCATTTAACTGGAATGCAAATCCCATGTGAGGCAGAGTTCACGCCTCATCTTTTCCGTCTTTCCAGAGATAAAAGACAGGAAACTAGAAGCCATTTCATGTCAAAGCGACCAGTTGCATAGAGGAGTGAATGACCGGAGCAAAGGTGCAGAAATAATGTCACGTTTTAGGGTTAATTGAAAACCAATATTTGTTTGCAACGAAAAACATATTAAAAAGATAAATGTGTCTGTTATGTGAAGGCAGCAGCCCCTTCACCAACGTGTTTTAGGGTAGAAAGTAAATTTGTTTTTCTCCTCCTTTGAATGAGGCATTTTAAATCTTAGTAACATCTGGTTGGAAACAGTTTCAGGAAGTTGGCAGCTCTTCTTTTTAAGTCAGGTAAAACTGGTTTCATAGACAAAGAAACAAAACACAAAACAACATGTATTCATAAGAAACCACTAAATTACAGTTACTATGCTTATTCCTAAAGAATAATCAATGTACATTACATTAAAACTAGGCAACTCTTTGAGAGAAAAACCCTCCTCTTTTGATTGTCAAACCTATTAAAGGCTGACTAAATAACCTAATTTGGGTTCTATTGTTATACTGATAAAGTATGAACCAACCCAGATGTAGGTTGATTAAAAACTATCAGTAAAAAATGAGCTAAAGCAGGTCTTGCAGATATCTTTGCCATTCAAAGTAAATAAAAGAATATATTGTAAACATGCATTTATATTTAAACATTTTACAAAAGTTTCAAAAACACAGTGCTTATATGTATTACTAACAAAGCTTGATTTTAAGCAAATGGAAAAAGACATTTCGTTTCTCATCATCAATGTGAGCCTCAGCATTTAATCAAACTCAAAAAAGAATAACTTCCTGAGAGGAAAATTTGTTTCGGAAAGGTTCAGTCAGAATCCAGAGCTACAACCTGAACTTAATAGAAACAACGACCATATTCCATCTAAATAAATTGTTTGAGAACATCCAGTAATCAGTGAAAGGGAAACATGTTTTATTATATCCGAATATTCTTTTGCAATATAAAGATTTTTAGCACACTAAAGGATTCTGTGTCAAATAATAGCACATATACAAAATGTGAATACATGATTAAAAACTGAAAAATGGATAAAGAATATTTGGCATCATAAATCGTACCCTTCATACTTTCCTTTTGATCAAGAAGTGTTTTGCTGCTTCAGGTAGCCGCTGCCAAATTATTTGTCATCAGAATCTTCTAAACAGAAAACCCTTCAAGCAAGGACATTTTTTTTCTCACTTAAAAAGCTTTCATTGCAATCTGAAATCTTTACTAGTCAAGTTTACAATAATAATCTGTCTTTCACTCTCAAGTGTTTCTTTGTACCATTGATAGAGCATTTGAGGTTGTTTTTTTCATTTCTTTAATCTTTGTCACTGTGAAGTTTGACCTGTTTCCCAACGTTTTATTGAACAAAAAAAAGATACATCTAGCCACATTCAAATAAAAATGAATGCTCAAACATTGGCCAGGATTTTTTAATTTTATTTGAAAAACAGTTTGGCAAAAGCTTGAAATTGTTTTATAATTTTTTTTTGTGAAAGTTGTAAATATCTCTAAGAAATTCATCCTAACAGTTTATTCTTTGATATAGTAATTTCGGATCAATTAAATAGTCAATAAAGCATGGTAAACTATTAATGGTGCCACCAGTAAAAATTGGATAAAAACATAAATTCATCTCATATTGCAGAATAACCTCACACCATACAACTGAGAAAAAATGTATCACTAATTTGATTAGATCTAAAAAATGGGGAAAGGTATTGATACCCCTTACTGTTAATACTTTGTGTATCCTTCCTTACTCAAATAGAAAGACAACAGAACAAACCAATTTTGAAGAGTGGCTTATTAAATTATATTTGTGACGTTACCCCTCAAAAAAAGAGAAAAATCCAGTGTTGAGTCACAAAAGCACAAATACAGTTTATTGATGATGTTTTTATTAACACCAGTAATAAGAATAGCCTTTAGCTCTCTTGTGAGGTGTGCAGTAATACGTCAACATAATATAGAAAAGAAAAACAGCAACGTTTTACATTCATGACCACAATTCATAATAACAACCCCTTTCCAAAAGAGGCAAGTCAGCAATAACGACTGTGATTGGTGGCTTTTGTGTAAACAACGTGATTTAAATGTTAAGAAATCCATGAGGTCACCGTCTGAACATTACCCATCATCACCTTCAAGACAGCCTCTATGCCATTTAAAGCACTTCATGATAGCTAACAGGAATGAAGAAGCAGGTATAATTTATCTGCAAAGCTGCCGGAAGGCTGATTAAAGGAATCTGTGGTACATTATAGCAGCGTTTTGCAGATGTTACAATCCTGCGGGTGTCACTCAAAGGCTCCTCGAGGGGAAATCATCTTCACACTTGAGGCAACATTAATTTATAGTTTCTCCCTGGATGAAGCCTAAATGACAGGCTCACTGCTCCACTTTCCTCGATGCGTTTTCGTTTAATGGTCGCAACAGTAACTTCAGTTTACAATCACACACGTATGTGTGATTTTCATTGTGTTGATGTGAAAAGCTACATTCATGTGGACTCGTTGTTAGACTCGTGTGCCTTTTCGTGTACTTAAGTGTAAAGATGGGGGGTGGGGAGCTACAGAAAACAGCTCAAAACACCAAGGATGAAATTCCAAGCACAGAAGAAGTGATCCGAAAATAACTTGATCTACAGCGCTTTGCAAAAATATTCATACCTCCTGCAACTTGAGGGCATTTTGTTACACCATCCAAAGACTTTGGTGTATTTTATTGGAATTTCACTAATATAACGTAATACATAATTATGTAGTGGAAGGAAAATGATTGACTACTGTTTGCAGTTGGTTGGGTTGGTATGTAGATGTTAAACCCAACCTGAATGACTTGCAAATATTCTGCAAAGACAAATGGGCAAAAATTCCAGGGTCAGGAGTGGATGACTAGTAAAAGCTTTCGGTTCCGCAAAACTAAAGCAACGTCTACATAATTACACACCACTTTGTTTTGACATAACCCAAAATATACCAATGAAACACACTCAAGTTTGTTGTTGCAACTTGACAATATGTGAAACATTTCAACAGGCAGAAATTCTTCTGTAAAGCACCGTATCTTTGGTGAAACTGCTACTAAATAAATTCAGTACTTTACTCGCAGATATTTTACAATTAATGGTGCTAATGTGCAAATGTTGATGCTCTTTCTGTTCAAGAAAGAGAACTTATAGGATGGGAAGATAAGAGGAGCCCTGTGGTGATGCTAGTGTTTGTCACATAAACACACTCTCGCCTCTGTTTGGGATTTTTTTCCCCCCTCACAACAAATATGTTGTGACCTCTATTTGCAAAGAATTGCTCATGCAAAGATAATATTGCTAAATATTTAGAACAAAAACATTCATTTGTTTTGGAAAACAAAAGCTAAAGACAAATGTTTTTTTTCTACTACTTCTTTAACACAAAGAGTTTGGATTCGAGGTCAAAAAGACTCTCAGACTCTAAATATGCACATTATATTTGACATTCACACAATTATGCCATTGTGAGAACCCAAAAACATTTTCCAAGAGTCCAAGTTCAAGTTCTGTGAAAGACGCCCCCAGTTCGCTTTTTGACCCGTCAGAGTCTGAGAGCAGAGTTGCGTGATGACCCCACGGTGACCTCCCCGGTGCCCACAAATCTTGTGGAAGAATGCCAAACCAGCAGCAGACTTGAACCTGAAGTGGCTCCAGATCGACACGGCGCCTGGTGATTGTCTGTTCTGCTCCGAGGAGAAAGCAGCCTCTTGACCTCCGATCCGTCTGACTGCAAGCTGCCCTCGTTGCAGAATCATGCGATGCTGAACGTCAACAGCAACGCCCTGGTAAGGCAGTGTTCAACATTGCACCAAATGAAAAGTTCAAGAACAAAATAAAAAAGGAAAAAAAAATCTTGTTGTAGATAGTGAAACTAATAGTAAAGTAATAACCCCTCAGGACTGCTTCCGGAAGGTGAAAATGTCCCGTTTTTTGGAGCCCCTCTTGCCGTCCGGCGTGGGCGTGTGGTTTGGAGAGGATGACGGTGAGGGGGAGGAGGGCTGTGGGGTGGAGGTGCCTCCATAAGGGCAGCTCAGGGAGTCTGGGTGCTCGCCTGAACACTCCACCGTGGGGATGTAGCGGCTGTCCCACATCCCCGGGCCGCAAAGCTTGCAAAGGTCGTGCAGGCTGCAGGGGATCCTGGGAAGAAGGCGGAACTGGTAGAGGAGGCTGCGGGCCTGGAAGAGAGGGGCGAGCGCGATGAGGGGAAGCAAGCTCAAGGAGAGACACTTTGGCCTGTCAGAGAAGGCAAACATTGCGGATGCATGCATTGAAATAAATCAATGCTCCTGTTATCTCTTGGCTACAAGATAACAAAAGAATGTCAAGGTCAGTCTCGTGGAGTTTATTTTTTTCTTTTTTCTTCTGGCTGTATCTCAAAAGCTCTCATGCCCGCTGCTGGGTTATCATATGCAGAATAGTCAAGCATCAACAAAACGCATTACGACAGCTGCATGCAAACAGAAATGTGCAGCACAAACAGCATCCATAAAGATGAGGCAGCAGGAACAGAGACTGCAGCGAGCGAGCAGATCATTAATCCTCTGCATCCTATACTTACTCTGCAGCAGCACCAGGCAGGACTCTTCAGTGCAGACTAAAATGAATTTAAATTTTATCAGGAAGAAATGTTGCAGATGGATAGATGTCTGATAATGTTTATTGACTTTTATAAATGGATGTGAATCGAACCAACCCTGGGTGTGTTGATTCTGGAAAGAAGAAAGGCTGAACTGAAGTTTTTGCAATTATTTTCAATACTTCTATTTATGTTTTGATGCTATATTAAAATAAGTACAAAAAGAATTGACAGAGGCTTTATTAATTTGCTGGATGTGAGGAATGATCAGATTTCTTTGAGCAAAAAAAAAAGAAAGAAAGCCAACTTACAAATGGATGGAACTTATTTTGGAAAACTGAATAGAAAGTCAAGTGTGGAAACTTGCAGTTTGCCGAGCAGCCGGTGAACGAAACAACAAGGAAGAGACAAAGCCTGCCAACACAGAAGCAGCAGCGTTACCTTGCGCAGCACCAGCTCTCCGTTCATGTGCATGGAGAGGTTGCTGAAGTGGAGCAGCATTTGGTCGGTGGCGAGCTGCTGCTCCGTCACGTCCTCCCCGTACAGGACAATGATGGCCACGCACAGGAAGAGGTGGAAGTAGTCTGTCTACAAAGACGGAGAGTGGGGTCAGAGGCAGAAGATGAAGGGAGCAGGATGTCACGCTTAGTACCAGACGTCCTGTCAGACTGATTCGATTCAACTCATGTAGTTCCTAACACTACCAACGGCCTTTAATAGAATAAAATAAAGACATGATCAATGTTAACGACTAAAGTTTAGAGTTTTTTACCTTCTGATTGGGCAGATGTCATCCTTTAACTAGTATCATGTAGCAGATCTGAGAATGGGACATTTTCTCTCTGCCTCAAAGAGGATTAATAGTTGAGAAGAAATTTTGAAAGGAAACTGCGAGGTCAGTTAAATCGGCAACTTATTTCTTTTCTACATACACCTTAATATTAACATGCTTTAAAACATTTATTGATGACCGATTTTAACCCAGACAAGCTTGATTAAATCTGATCACATTTATTCTAGGAGCAGAGTTATGCTGCAGGCTTGTTGAATGTCTAAGCACATTTTGGATTGTTGCTTTGCTGCATGATGGGACTTGTAGTTTTACTTAACCACAGTAACAGCTAAATCCAAAAGGAAAACTAAAATTCACAGATTTTTAGTTTCCACTCAGCTTAATAAATCAAGACGGGGAGAAAAACATGAACAACCACAAAAATTTAAAGACTAAACAAAATATAATCTAAGACCAAGTACAGAAAATTTATTTATTTTATTGGTACAAATAGTTGTGTGTATTTTATCAGCATCTCAGTTTGCATCTAGCTCCTTTAAACCAACCTGATGACAGTTGCTCTGCAAACTCTAATTCACACAAGAACAGCAGAAAACAATCAGCTGCCACCCAGAGTGACATGAAACGTCCTCTTCACAGAAAAATCTGATATCAATCAGAAATTCTTACTTAAAGCTCAACTGCTACATGACTTTTAACTGTCTAACCCAAGGTTTCTCACACAAACACACACACCCGCGCGCGCACACACACATTATCTGCTCTATCGCCACCTGGAGCAGCAGATACGAACATCTCGCAAGGTGTTTGAACAGATGGCGTGAAGCAAAGACATTTGACTCGGCCTCAGTGAGTGGGAGTGTTAAACACAAGGAACGCATCGTGGCTACAAGTTTCCAGCGCTTCAAAAGACGTGGAACTGCACCGAGTAAAATATACCCAATGCAATCACCCTTAAATTAAATTGCATTTTAAAAAACTAATATGGTTGCATAGTAGGCGGCAAAAATGTGAAATATGCAAAGTCTTAAATCCAACTGGTTTTTAACAATGGAATTCAATTTCTTTAAATATTAATAGACATTTTTACATTCACTCAACAGGATTACAAGTCAGGCTTTGAAAGAACTTGTCCTACTTTGTCCTTGCAGACAATAGTTCTATTTCATTCCTGCACACTTCCTGGAAAAATCTACACACTCTAAAGTGGCTAAAAAAAAAAAATTACCACTACATTCCTCTGTATCACTTACCAGCGTATGCAAACCTCATCTTTCTACTTTGTGCATGCGGAGGATCAGTTTGGACTTTGTCCTAACCTGGTAGTGTGCCCAGCAGGCCTCCCACATGCGCAGTGCCTCTGTGTCGGGGAACTCTCTCTTGAAGCAGAGCAGGATCCAGCGGTGGCAGAACAGCAGCTGCAGGCCATCCTCTCCAAGGCGGGTCAGGTGCTGGTGGAAGCGCGGCAGCATGAGGCGCAGCAGCTCCCGCAGGTACATCTGCAGATCGAGAAGTTATTTTCCTCTGTTCTGCACAAAATCCGACCAAGTTGATGGTCAGAAACATCAGCTTGTCAAACAGCTTATATGTCTGCACATGAGCGATTTAGCAGGATTGAGCTCAGAATCCTTGAATGTCCCACAAACCATTATTTATGTGCGGGTTTACACATCCGATTATGGTGTTGTCTGAATGTGATAGACATGCTGACTGTTTCTAAGTTGTTTAAAGTTAGCTAAATATATTCTCGCTCTAAAAAAAAAATAAACCAGAAGAATCCTTCTAAGCAGTGTTTAATAACTTTCTTGGGACTGTTGATAAAAATCATTTATCATCATGTACTTTTCAGTGATTATTTAAGCATGTGCTGACACCCTAAATAAGATTGGCACAGATTTGTGTCAAAAGTGTCACATTTGCACATCAGCTTCAAATTTATTAAAGCAGTGACTCGATCAGGTAATCACTTATTGATGATTTCATTTACAAAACTGCGGAATATTTGACATTTCCACATTACAACTTTGACAAATGTTAGTTGAAATATACAAACATTGCAAATAAATCAATGAAACAAGACACAATTGCTTATTTTAGCTATTTTTGTTAACCTATTATCTGTCACAAACTCTAACTTTAGACCAAAGCTTCAAATTTAGTTAGAAGCACTAAGAAAAACACTGAAAACCTCATTGTAGACTTTAAAGGTTAAAGGGCTACTATAAACATGTGAATCATTTACTATTTACCACATTGAAGGTTCTTTAAAAAAACACACTTAAAGGCTAAAGTACAAAGTCTATCATGGAGAGGAGACAGGCGTGATGGTCCGCTAGATATGATGAAAAGCATGTTAAATATTTAGTGTTTTCATTCCCTTTTAGCTTTTCACATTTTCAGCTTTGCAGACACATTTTAGATCTGTGGGACAGCAACTCATCACTAATCCCAGAACGTATCGCGATGAACAATAATATTGTTGTTTTGAGACCATTTTCCAT
This sequence comes from Xiphophorus couchianus, assembly GCF_001444195.1. Classification (NCBI taxonomy): domain Eukaryota; kingdom Metazoa; phylum Chordata; class Actinopteri; order Cyprinodontiformes; family Poeciliidae; genus Xiphophorus; species Xiphophorus couchianus. The sequence goes on along the minus strand of NC_040243.1, from coordinate 13,331,640 downwards.
AATAGCAATAATGGCAAAATAATACTAGAACACATTCATTCTCAAAGACCAGTAAACTTTAAATTCTAATGAACATTTAAACACTGGAACTGGAAGACATTTGAAATGTCCAAAATAAATACAGAAACAACAGAAACAACAAATAAAATGAATTATGAAGTCTGTGTAAACAAAATTGTCTTTCAAAAATAGCGATAGTTGAGACCAAAGCACCAAACTGAAAGACTTTTATTGTTCTATTTTTGGTAAACAGAGAGGGAAAAGAGAAAAACAATAAATCAAGCAAATGAAAGTTAGAGTTTTAATGCGATTAATTGATTTATTGCTTATTGAGACAGGCCTAGTAGTGTATGTACTGTACAGAAACTGCTGCTGGCGGCTAGCATAAAGACTCTCCTACCAGCTGCCTCTCCATGTCTTCGTCACGCGGGGAGCTGATGAAGATGGTGTTCTCCATGAGGCCGACGAAGCACCAAAACGTGTCGCTCTCGTCTTGGATCTCAGTGAGCAGGGGGGCCACCAGGTCGGACATGCCCTGGCAGTAGCCCATGTCGGGATTAAACACCGCATAGTTGAGCAGAATCCGCCTGGGGCAAGAACAAACACACACATCTGAGTACTGGCGTAACATCTGCTGACAGAGTTTCTAATGAAGAGGGCCAAACAGGAGAGGAAGCCCTGAAAAGTTTTCCTCCAACCCAAACACTTTGAATGCCTTTCATTGGGGGAAAATAACACAACAATCCCCTCCCAACCTCCCCCACACTTTTTTCCTCTTCTTGCAACCAGGGAGCTAATTACTGGCATTTCTTTCTTCCTTCTTTTTTAAGACCTGTTCTACTTTGAAGAAAACTTCCCCGGTCGTCTTCATGCATTAGTAACGAAAGTACAAACAAAGCCCAAAACCCAGAGGACATTACATTGTTCTAGTGCAGCATTAGAGTAAAAATTTGATGAGTGTCTGCTAAACAAGGACATCAGGACCTTCAGCTCTGCAGCAGTTTAAAAGTAAATGAACCAGACAAACATGGGTGAGACTTATCAGCACCAGAAAACCACAGGCTGGCTTCAGATGTAGAATCACTCCCAGACAAACACCAGGCGTCTCAACGAGAGTCGCAAAAATAACTAATTCCCTATTTAAATCCTCTTGCTCCTCATTTAGAAAGCCATTAGCCGCAAGTACGAGTCGAAAGTGCTCAGACGGCTTAGTCAAAGTCAATAAAGCATGAAACTCATTTGCGGCTCTGAATATGAAATAAACGGTGTAGGTGAGTGGACGGGTGGGAACGATAGAGGGTGATGGACAAAAAGGGGCAGCGGTGTTGGAAAACCTCATGATCTCCACGTTCGGGTTGTTCTCTCCTCTGAAGAATTGGTTGCTGCGGTCCGTTCTGACCACGTCTTTATCCACCGTGAACTGGACTTTCCTCCAGAACTCGCTGTGCTCCTCTGGGCTCATGGATAATCTGAGGAGTCAAGCAAATGGAGCAGGAACCGATTATGAAGGGGGAAACAATGGATGCTTAATACACAATAATCCTCATAAACACATAGAAATGACTGTGCTGCTATTCTACTCCTAATAGCTGCTGCAGAAGGTCCCCAAAACATATGAGCAGTGGACACAAGTGTTCCTCGGAGGATCCCACCACAGTCATCCATCCTGATGTTAGGGAGCACATTACCAGTGTTCTCCGTGTGTACTAATGTACTCAGGTCCTAACAAGCAGAGGGGATTTAATTAACACTGTTTGTTTTCCATGCGGCCCCACCAGGAATAAAGCCACCTCAGCTGATGCAACGCCACGCAACTGTTTGGTTTGAGGTCTGTGTGTTTGTGTCGCTGGACCCTCCCCAGCCACCGTCCTACGCTTCGCTTTCTCAGGAGGAAGCTGCTCAGGAGTTTGGAACATGTTTGCACCACTTGAGTGGTTTTATGGGTTGTGCAGTAAAATAAAAGCCAGGCTCCTGAAGAGCACGGATTAGCTCAGCGAACTGCCTTGCAAAAGTGTCCCTGCACTTTAAACTTTTTGTGACGCTGCAAACGCTAACTGTTGTGTATTTTAAAGGGGCAGACCAACACAGAGGAGAGCATCTCTAGGAAAAGGAAGGGAAATGATCCAGTTTTTCACAAAAAAAATCTTAAATGTGTATGAGATTGAAATATTTTCCCAAGTATCTCAAACTCCGACAGAAGGAATGAAGCCTTTAGGTGAACAGCAATTTTTAAACCTCGTTAAAGAATCTTAATTGGATTTATGCCTGGACTTTGACTGGGCCGTTCTAACACATAAGAATACTTTAATCTAAACCATTCCTTATATCTCTGGATAAGTGCTTGAGTTTGTCACTTTTCTGAAAGGTTTTCTTCCTGTATTTCATCCTGTATTCTGTCTTCCCATAATTTTTGACCAGCTTCCCTCTTAATGATGAAGAAGCCAATCCCCTCAGCATGATCCTTCCACTGCCATGTCTCACAGTGGGGATGGCATGTAACGGGTGGACAGGAAATATTTGTCTCCTCCTCAATCATTGTTTGGCATCTGGAACCAACAGTTCAGTTAGGTCAGGTGACTTCTGATGGCATTTGGATGAACTTTCTTATATCAGAGTAAAATAGGTTTAAATACAAATGTGTGCCTTAGTCATGCACAATTATCTGCAACTTTACGTTGGTGTGTCTCATAAAATTCAAGTAAACGGATTGGAGTCTGTAATCTGATAAATCCAAAGGATACAAATACCTTAAAAGGGATTGTCAGATATGGATAATAAAAGTAAACAATGCCTTTCTTTTCATGCGTCTTTTAGCAATTTACAATATCGGGAACGGAACAAATTCACCCATAAAATACTAAAATGTGATCATAGATTGATGAATGACTATTCACAGAGATGTAATTTATTCCATTTAACAAACTGAAATTAATCTATTATGACTCACCCAGAAAGACTAAATAATAGTTCATAAAGTTTTTAACAGATTATCTTTAAAGAAAAATTCATTGAAGATGATTCAACTGATCATTTTCTGTCAAAACTGAGTTCAGGAGTTTTGTAATAAGCAGGAGCAGTCTGTCTATTACAAAATTAGGATTGGAAAAAAAATCACATCATCTATAAGAAATCAAGAAATACTCTTACTGTAACCTGGAATTTACATTTCAACAAAAAATAAAACCTTTCAGAATATTTTTGGAGGTAAATAAAATATTAAAATAACAGACAATATGGCTGAATTTGTTTATGCATTTTTCACAAGTGAAACATGAAACCCATCACAGAAACAGAAAAACTGCAGTGAAAATATTTTTGTTATTTTATTAAGACATACTTTCTGCCTGAAAAATAAAGCTCTTTATCGGTAGATCAGATCTTCTGTGTCAAAGAAACAAAAAGAAACATCTTAAAGTGAGAGAAAAAAATTAAAGAAAAACAATAACTCTCCTTGAAGAAATCTGTAAATATTTAGCAGATGAAGTAGCCAGTAAGGAGTCCTTTGTCAGATAATTATTTACAGAGAAAAGGAAACCAGATAAAGTTAAAGTGTTTCAAACAAGAATTTTTTATTATTATTTATATAAAAAGAGAAAATAAAGGAGATAGGGACTGTGACATTCAGCTGAATGTTTCTGCAGATATCTTTTTCATTAAACAATTACTTACAAGTGAAAATGACCGTCTTCTCTGAAACAAATTTAACTCGTATTGGAGCTTTGTTGAATTCCAGACATAAACAGCATTATTTCACAGATTCTAACAAACTTAAATATCCAGATTATATCCAAGGGAAGCTGCACTCCTATGTGCAGCTGCTGAATTATTATTGTTAGAATGAGGACACAAGGTTGGGGGACAAGGTAAAGCCCACACACTGGCCTCCTTGCTCCTAAAGATCAACCAGTGGCCTTGGAGGGCTGCCGGAGGCTCTTTAAAGGAATCAACATCAGCGTCACTTTAACTTCTGGTGCACTCAAAGCGATAATAGCCCGTACAAATGAAATCTGTCAATTATCATCATCGTAGCACACAAAGATGCAGAAAAATATAACATGGAAACCTTAACCCTGAGATGGAGTTGTGTGGATAAATAAAGACTCTGGGATCTAGGTTGGTCTGTGCATACCAAAGTTGTGGTTTTTCCCTCCCCTCTCTCTGACATGTGAGCATGATCTGATCTGATAAGCGCTGACATGTTTTCTCTCCAGAGACCTTTTATATCACACCCGGCACCTCCCCTTAACACTTCTCTGATTGTGCCTATTGATTGCTCCACGCCTGCTATGGGAAGCCGCAACAGACTCACATACGGTTTAATGTTTTACCGACTGAGCTTTTGGCAGCCAACGCTGCAGCCGAGTGTCTCAGACATGATTTCAAAGTGGTTTCCATGTTATCGAGCTGAGGTGCAGATGTTATCAGCAGGAGATCTTCAAGTAAAATAAAGATTTACAGGTGCATCTTTATAAATTAGAATGCAAGTCTCTCATTACATACACGGTGATATGTTTCAGGTCTTTAATTGTGTTAATTTTGATCATGCTAACGAAAACCCAAAATTCAGTTTTCTAGACATAAGATCAACAGAAATTTATTTTAATACAGAAATTATGAGGGAGACTAATGACTTGATAATTGTCAAACACACAGCCTTCACAAGGAAGAATAAGTCCCAGAGGAAATTGGATGTTGAGAGTGTCTAAACTTTTAAATGAAAGTTAAGTGGAAGGAAAAGCTGTGGAACAAAAATGTGTTACAACAGCTCCATGGAAAACACCGTGACGCAAACGCAATTAAAGGATTCACAAAGCCATTACTTGAGGTCCAGTTGGCTTTTTTAAGATGCACAACACACAAAACCATTCAGGAAGTGGGATACAGGTCTTGCTTTCATTGTGTTAAATCCAACCTGAACCAGAAGCCGCATAAGTCTTACTACCATTACCAGTTACCATTACCCATTATTAATCTTAATTAATTATTAATGAATAATGTGCCTTGGACCATGGGAGGTGCCTGGTTGACAATCATTGTTGCTAGTTATGGCAGATGTTCTATATTAAGTTGGAACTTCAAAAAAAAAAAAAAAAGTCTGTCCATTTCAGTTTGGTCCTATTTTATGACCGGCTTTTATTGCCGACTTATCCAGCCACACACCAGTCCTCTCAGCATATTGTTCAGGGAATTTCTGCAGTGGTGCAAAATACAAGTGGAGCCATGTTTGTAGCTCACTGACCTGCATGGGCTACATCAGTGAAGCTTGTTTATAGTAGTTATTTATCCAGTTAAATTACAATTTACAATCAAATAATGACCAATTTGAAAGGCTGACTGTGATATTTTGTTTTATAGAAAGAGAACTATATGTTATGCAAACTTGACATTCAGTTTTATTTTGGTTAGCTTGTTGGCCTGTCAGAATAGGAAATTTTACTGGACAATAAATTGTCCCACTAATTGTAACGATAATATTGTTGTTTGGAGACCATTTTCAAGTAACATACTGATAATGGCATAATAACGCAAGTTTTCCCTCTCAAAGACCAATAAACTTTTATTTTGTAAAGAACACTTAACACTGGAACTGAAAGATATTTTTTAAAGCACAACCAAAATCATAAATAAAAAGGATTATGACATCTCTGTAAACAGATTTGCCATTTAAAAAGCATTAATGACCAGAATAGGAATTATCAAACTCTTTTTAATTTATCATGCGATTAATTGATTAATTGCATATTCAGCTGATCATATCCATCTCACAGATAAAGGAAGCAGTATCTTATGCTAACGGAGCCCAGACCAAGTATTGAGTCCATCAGCTATGCAGTACATGGTCATACCTCTCAGTAAGGATATATCATTATCAATCTTAATACTATGCATAATATTTCAGGCAGATTTCTACAAGAATGTTCTTCTTCCTGTGTAGAGAAAGCGTTGTAAGAGAATGTGCTTTTAAATTAATGATGAAATTTGTTTGATTGATCAATTTATTGATTGATTATGTAGCATCTTTTCACTGCCCACCTTCTCTGCTGGATGTCGTGGTAGTGAGCTCGTTTCTGCAGCCTCCAGGCCTCTCTTTCCTGAGAGCTGGAGTCGTAGCTGTAGTAGTGCAGCAAGAAGGGCCACACCTCGCCTCTGATGGATGGGTCGATGCCGCCAAAAAAGATAGCCTGTCGAAGAAGCAGCAGGTGGGTAAATACGGCAAACACGAAGGGAGGGACATGGTCTGGCAGCAGGGCATGTTGACATTTCCTGAGAGCATGTCTTACTTTCTGCATTACGCTGTGAAAAAAGAAAACAATGAGTGTTTATTCAGCACATCCAGCAAAAACAGGACTCTTCTGTTTCCTTATTTGAACTTTTACTGAAAAAAAAAAAGTCTTGGTCATGGTCTAACTGCCACTGAGTCATTACAGTAGACGGGTAAACCAAACAGCGACTCAATTCCAGAGAATGCAAATGACTCAGAGGGGGTACACTGGCAGGGACAAACCCTTCCATTATTTACAGGCCAAGCTGATGATTGAAACTGAAACTGAGAAGCTTGCAAGCTGAATTTCATTATGACTTGACTAACAAATATAAAAGAAAAAGGTGTGAAAATGGCCACTTTCATCAGTAGTGAAACATTCTCTGACTTGGTTTCTCATCCATACAATGTAGAGGGAAGGAGCCCCGACTTTCTAGAGTTTAGAAGATGCACAAAATGTAAGGAAGGAAGGAAGAAAAGAAAATAAAAGAGTTAGGACCCAAGTTAGATAGGGTGGACATAAGAAAGCAACAAGAGGACAGAGACAGACAACAGGTTATTATGAAAACAAAGAAACAAGGTGTGGAGTAAATCAGGATAGAAAGAGTCAAGGTAAGACAAAAGGAGAGAAAGGAAAGAAAGACAAAGAAGAAGAAGGACAAACATGAGAAACAAAGAAAAGAAGATACAAAGAAGTATAGAATAAATAAACAAGGGAAAAATAAGGAAGTAATGAAGGACACAAAGGAGGAGGGAGACAACATTTAGATGATGCGATAGGGGATAAAGTCCAAACATACAACTATTTGTAAAGGCTTGTATGTTCCTTATTCAACCGTATCCAGAAATGGAAAACACACATCCATTGTCTACGTTCGCTCATTCTTGCAGGATCGTTGGGTAGGGCTATTTTCTTCTTTTCGACTGTGTGAGGAAGCCAGAGTACCCAGAGAGAACCTAATGCACTCAAAGCAGAAAAACCCACAGCTTCAGACTCGAACGCAGGACCTTCTTGCTGCATGGCAGCCTTTCCACCAAATGTGCGGAAAACGTTTGGTGGCAAATGTTTTCCGCAATCTCCTGGAAAACGCTGAAATCGTATTTCCAGACTCTTTAAGAGTGTTAAGAAGATTTACCTTCCGCAGCTTGTACTCCTCCTCCACCTGCCCGCTGTGGTTGATGTGACGCAGCCAGGCGGCGACGTCCACCCGCCTATAAAGCCTCTCCTCGGGGTGCGTCTCAGCTGATGGCAGTGTGGGCCTCCGGATGGAAAACTGCATGCAGGACTTTTCATCCGACACCTTCACACAGAGTAAGGAAGAGGAGTAAAGCAATGAATCGAAGTTTTACCAACAAAAACCCAAAGGAGAGGTTGACCTTCGCCTAAGTCTGACCTGGTCTTTAGGTTGGGTTTCCCTGCAGCATTTCCACTGCTGGAAGACCTCAGCCAGCTTGTCCAGACCAGCATGATGGAAGTGAAGGATCTTATACTGGCTCTCCCTGCTAGCTATCACAAGCTGGCCACTAGTGCACGCGTCATCACTGCAACAAAACAATAAATGATGCAAAGACAAGTTCACAAGCGGTTCAACTTCATGACCCTGTAAGAATCCCCCCAGGGGATTTTTCCCATTTGCTCCCCGCTGACCTGAAGAAGAGTCTCAGCGACCTCATGTGACCCAGGTCCACCCTGAAGACTCCACACAGCTGCTCCAGAGCCAGCAGCTTCTGTTGCTCCTCCCAGCGCATGGCCTGCGACTGGCCGCAGCCCTCGGACGGGGCGTGGCTGTCCAGACTGGATGCAGAGCTCACAGAGTGGTTCATGGACTCCTCACACAGTTCCCTGCAAAAACATGACCGAGATTTTAACGAGTTTCACACTGTGCCCCACATGTCCCTCGTAAAGATGTCCGTACTCATCGAATGTTTCCACACATTGTTGCTGTAAAACCACAAATTTTGATGTCTTTTACACAATTTTATGACAAACCAACACAAAAAAAAGAGCACAAGTTTGAAGTGATTTTCAAATTGTACAAATTGAATTGATGAAGCATGGGATGCATTTATCTTCAGCTCCCTTTACTCTGATGCCTCCAAATAAAATCCAGTACAATTAACCCTTCACTGCCTAACATGTCATTTTTGATACAAGTTCTTCAGATGCCTTGAGTGTGTTAAAAAAGTTTTGCGCATTCCATCAAACATCCTGTAAACAGTAAATATGTTGCTGATTATAACTTACACATTCTGTGCAATAAAAAGCAAAAAGCATAGAATAAAAGTGTAATATACTTCAAAAAAAATACTGCTAAATGCTTGTGTGGAATATTTTTACATGCCTGTAAAGACACATTTTTTTCATATGATGATACATGATATAATAAAAAGTTGTTAAATCAAAGCTGTTATTTGATTACTGATACTTATTTTTGTTTAAAATAACTGTTTCCCTTTCAAAAATGACTTATTGTATCAGACTTTCTGCAGATACAGATAAAACATTTTTACTAATGTTTTATTAGTTTAAAAAAAAAATCCATCGTTACATCTCAGTCTGAACACACCATTCTCACCATGAGACATTTTGGTGGCAGCATCATGCGGTGTGGATGTTTTCCTTTAGCCAAAAGAAGGAGCTAAAAGAAAATGGATGCTATTAAAAAAGAAAGTCATGAAGAAAACCTGCTGCAAATGCCTTGGTGTTCACTATCTAGGAGGACAGCAACCTTAAAACATGTAGCCGGAGCTATATTTTTAGTAGCCCAGTTAAAGTTCAGACTGAAATCTGTGAGAAACTGTGACAAATTATGAAAACAGAGACACTCTCTGTTGACTGAGCTTGAGCTATTTTGCAAAGAAGAATGGACTGAAATTTCAGTCTGTATAGAAACAAAACTGCTAGAGACAAATCCTACCAGCTGCGAGTCCCTGCAGCAAAAGGTGTTTCTGGAAAGTATTGATTTAATTAACTGTACACACATGCAGGGGTGTACAGTTTCATATTTTCATTTGGTTACTCACTATTTTTGTGTGTGACAGAGTTCACACTGTAATGTTTGATTATTAAGCACGTCAGTAAGTCATCAAACCAAAAAGGTTCATCTAAATAATTGAAAGTAAAAAATTTAAAGGATAAAACACAGAAAAAACAACACTTAAAAACAAAATCAGTCAATTTCTCTTAAAATTCATTGTACATTTTGCATTATGTACAATGAGAAATAATTCCAAACAACATGTGAAGCAAGACGCATCACAGTGATTACAAATCTGCAGCTCAGGACTGCATTTATGTTTGCATCTCTATTACATTACTCCAAGAGGCTGCGAGTAGGAGGAATGCATGAAGACTACCAAAGACAAATACACACTCACATATACGTACAATAAAATCTGAGCACACACACACAAATCACACTGTCCACCATCCAATTTCCCTTGTCATTCCCCTCATGGTGAGTGTGTTTTTCCCGGCACTGAAACCTGAGCTCAGGGTTCCTCGGCTTGCAGGAGAAGACACACAATCACACATTATGCATACAAATACATGGAAATATGCAGGAAAACAGGGAAAATATGTTGGCAAAAACATGCATAGCACACAACAGTAAAATATATTGTAAGAAGCTTTAAATGACTTGATTACTCTGAGTCTTTCTCTCTTTCACACACACACACACCCCTACACATAAGTGAATGAACCATGGCTAATGACCATAATGCACTCTCAAACACGAATCTAGACATGGTAACGCAGAGAGAGGGAGACGTGTTAAACCCACTGACATTTGAGAATCAGGCATCTGAATAAAGATTTTCAGCATTGCTTGCATGGAAACACACCAACAGAAAACCAAAAATCAGATGTTCCCCAATTTAAAAATGGCATTTCAAATATCGGAGGCGTGAAAAACTAATCATCTCCCAGCAGTGAAATAGTTTTGACATTATTTACTGAAAAGGTGCGAACACATGTGGCAGCTCGGTGCTCATGTGAAAAGGGTGCAGCCAGTTTGATTTTTTCCATCCTGTCTCTGTCATGTCTGGCTAATCATTTCCCTGTTAGCAGATGGGAAAATAACAAGCCTGATCAATCCAGGCTGCAAAGCTTCCCTGTGTTATCTGCTGATTTACTGCGCTCCGTCTCGTGTATCGCGCCGCAGAGTGAATCATTGGGGTAGAGGGGGGATGAAGTAGAGGCACAGCGAGGTCTGCTAAGGGAGTTAAGTAACATGAAATATGGAGGGAGTCCTGTCTTCATAACCCCAGTGACTGTCAAGTTAGGAGTGTTTACAAGGCCCTTCAAGTCTTGTTAATTCCATCTGTCCTTCATGCTTGGAGCACATAAAAGTGCTAAAACAAGGAAATGGACTGAAAAGCACAGATCATGCTGAAAACTACAGAGACAAGCTTATGTCAGAATTAACAAGCCCTTTCTAAACATTTATCAGGCCACACTGTGCAAAGTGTAAACAAGCTGTTTTGATGTCGTCGAGCCGCTGTAGCTGGCACGTCCCATCAGGCCAGAGCGAAACGAAACGGCCCCGAGGCCTTTCATCATAACACTTTTCCTCTCCAGAGGAAAGTGCTGCCAGGTCACCCTGAGAACCACGGCCGAGCACACACACCCTCCCGCCCTCACCCCCAAGCCTCCCCCGCCGGGACTTCCAGGTCCTTCATCTAATCCCCAAAAGGAACAGAGTGTCAGAGGAGAACAAGAGGGCGGGTGGTGGTGGTGGTGTGGGCCACACTGCAGCCACATGCTGGAAAACGGTCAGTGCGGCTCGCCAGAACCCGTGATCTACCAATAATCCCAAACGGACGCACATAAAAGTCAGATGGAAACTTTAATGGCGTCATGAGTCAAGATTTGTTTTGAGGAACATTAGTTTAACTAAACAGCAGATCACTTAAAAACACTTTGCAGAAGTACTCAGACTGCTTTTCACAAGCCCTCGCTTTACAGCAACAAACTTCAAAGTATTTTTGGGAGAGATTTTCATGTGATAGACAAAATCGTGCGTCATCGTGAAGTGAAACGTAAATAGTATGCTGTTTTTAAATTAGAATCTTATATTGTGGCATGGATTAGTGGTCAATTATTTGCAGAAATGCCTTTTACTGCCATTGTGGCTGAACGTCTTTTGGGCCGTGTTTCTACCAGCTTTTCATAGACTAAAACCTTCATGTATTCTTGGCAAAATAGCTCAAATTCAGTCAGATTGGTCAGGAAGCATCTGTAAAAAAAAAAACCAAAAAACAAATTACATCTCATCTACTGAAAAAAATAACAGCCATCAGCTCTTGCTTTATGTTTCAGATCACCATCCCTCCACCCCAATTTCAACACTTTTGTTGCATCTAACAGGTTTATTTCCATCGATCGTCATCCTCTCTCACCAGCATTTCATTGCTAACAAAACATGCCCTCAGCAAGATGCGGTCACCACCACACTTCCCCATGGGGATGATGTGTTCAGGTCCATTGACTTGTGGAACGCTGCAGCTCTTCCCGAGCTACCATGGGCTAATAGGACAAATGTAGACAATTGGTTTTTCTGGGTTTTATTTAGAGCCATCCGAGTCAAACACAGCCCCACACCAAAGTTCAAGTAGTATTAATACTTTTACGAAGTACTATACAAAACTTTTAAACTTTAAACATTATACTTTTACTCCGCTCAGCCAGAGTTTAAAGTCTTTTAAAAGTGGCTTTGATCAATCTTCTCTAATAGGTCAGAGTTAAGTGATTTAAGAAAATGATCTGAACAAAAACAGAGTAAGAACAACGTTCAAATAAGGTACTTATTAAAGATTACAAGACTGACAAATAATAACAAAAATCAGACATGGCTTAAAGCCTCTTTATTATACTAGTTGTGAACTGCACTGATAAGTGTTTACGAGTTGAACTTGCCTCGTTTTCTAAAGTCAGAAGTCAACACCACAGCAAACCAATGCGCTGAGCTTTAATCACATGTTCACGTTCCTTAAGTAAAGCCTTGGGAAGGAAGTACACACTGACAGCTCCATAATCTACAGTCAAACTTTAAAGAAACTTGTTAAGAATCTTGACAGACATTGCTGTGGATTTCTTCTTTGCTCTCTCCCTCCCCTCTCCTCTTATCCTGCCCCCCTTTTTCATCCACTCTCACTCTCCCATACGCGGTTCTTTCTCTTTGAATGATTCCAAGTGACATGTTTCCAGTTCCTGGCCCCTTAACAGTGTCAATTAAAGCAAGCGAGAGAGAGAGAGAAAGAGAGATTGAGTGGGTTCCAGGGTTTTGGCTGCCACTCCGCTCTCTTCAGCGCTCTAATCCGGAGAGCTGACATTCAGCCCAGCACAGCAACCCTGGGAGCAGTGGGAATCAAAGGGCTTCACACAGACTTTAGGAAGAGAAGGGGAAAAAGGTGGAGGAGTTTGTGTGCATGTGAGGGGCTGGGGGGATCTGAGAGGTGGGTGACGGCTCAAGTAAAAGAAGAGATGCAAAGTAGATAGTAGTGGAAAGTGATGGACGGGAAAAAACATCTGAGTGGCAGAGAGTTGCAAAAACAGAGACTAACAGCAAAGAAGAGTAAAGGTTTGAGTCTGCGGGGCGGGCAACACTGCCAAGTCACACACTAACAGTGCTTACAGCCAGCTGGGGTCAGAAAAAGAGGTTAAAAATGCTTCAAACACACACACACACACACACCCACACACTGACTGACTCACTCTCTCTGACACAGGCACACACATTCTGGGCTGCATGTCAGGCCGAATAGCTGCGTGAGGAAACAACCACGAAGGGAATCATAAAATTAAATGACTCCGAGGTCCAAACAGCAACACAATCGCTGTCCAGATGGCTCCCCCAGATTAGAGAGCAGTCTGTGCAGGCACCACAGTTTCAGTGGTGTTTAAGCTTCGGATGAGGGGAAACAATCAATGTTCCTGTGAGCTGCTTTGAATAAGTCGAAAATATTTCTCATCCCTCCTGCTGAAGTCATCTACCTGCTCTCAGTCCCTCAGGGGCCTCGGGCTGCAGAGCCTGGAGGCAAAAATGTGGCCCGAGAATAACAGCTCCAAATGCCTTCAATTCTTTTCTTTCTGGCTCCACCTGCTGGATGATCAGAGCAACTGAAGGAATGACAACTGGTTGAATATTACAACAAATTATAACCAGGGTTTCAGTTAGTTATACAAAAAAGTCATTACTACCTCTTCATATATTAATCTGCAATTTAAAACAGTTGTATGTCTTCAGAAACTGCTTTTGCACTAAACTCATAGGAAGCATATTCAGACACCATTTAAAATGTGATCAAAGCAAATATGTGCAACTAGGCAAAATTAGTGGCACCTCTGACTTCATTAAACACAACTTTATATGACTTATGACACTTTTAATTTTATATCAGCTTGGATTAACTTATTTTGAGGCAAGAAGACATGAGCTGGATAACAGGATTTTAAAAAGATCTCAATATCAAATCTCTGAAGTTCTAAGTGCATATAAAGGTTTACTGAAACAAAACATTCATCAAGTCTTAAACATGTAAAACTTTCAGTCAGATTCACCTGATAGAACTTTGTGCCACAATGACTCTCTGTCTGAAACAATGAATCCAGTGTTAAGGAATGCAAGCTTCTCCATTCTCTATATCAGTGGTGCCCATAGATCTTCTTCTGGGCCCCCCTATGGATCACAATAAAATCTCCCCCCAAAAAGAAAAAAGAAATCAACTGGGCACACACATCGTTCAACCAGACATAAACCTATACACATATTTTGTTTTCAAACTCCATTGAAGTTTATTTCACACTTCAGGTTGCAACAAAACACATTACAAACTATCTCTACAGTGAAACACTTTTGTGTAACTGTTTTTGATTTTTTTTTTTTTTTCATTCATCCATACCGCTTCCTGCGCCCCCTTGCAATGGCACTGCGCCCCCACCTAGGGGGCGCGCCCCACACTTTGGGGACCACTGCTCTATATAATCAAAAGCAAATAAGTGCAAGTAAGTAGTAATACAACAAAATACCCAACATATTTTTTAAATGAACGCTTAAATTTTAACCCACTTTGTAGATTTAAAGTAACAAAAGAAACAAGAAAATTATACAATCTGTTCTGTGTAAAAGTTTCTATCAATAAGAGGAAAAAACTAAACCTGAATCCTGCAACTTTTTTCTATATTTAATTAATTTGTTTATCATTTATCTACAGGAACGTTTAATACAGCGCTATGTAGAAGTATTTGCACCCTTATAGATTCTGTTTTTGCTGCTTGATTTTGTTGCACTTAAATGTTTCAAATCATCAAAAAAAACTTTATACTATCCAGCAAAGATAACCTAAGTACAAAATATAGATTTTATATTATAGTATACTTTACAAAAAACAGTGTGCTATACGAGTTTTAATAGATGTAGTGCTGTTCGTGTTTTGAACATGAACAGCAAAGTAAATGCAATTGGTTGAGGCGTTTGATATTTTAAAAATAAAAACAGAAACACAACATATTACTATTTAATCTGCCATTCACCGATCAGAGGCAATGAAGGGAAAATTGGCTGAAAACTACACATGGGGCAGGAGCCAAAAAATGCATCTACTACCAACACCTATGAGTTGTAAGTACACAAATACTATAAACTTATAGTTGTGGAAAAACTAGTATGCATCATCAGGAAATATTTATATTTTTCCCTCCAAAATAGTAATAAAAAGCTTATTCTTAGGAAGGAAGAAGTACAATGGGTGAGATGTTTCTAAAATAACAATATTGCACACTGATGTTGCAATAATGATATATTTGTAATATTTTGTGCAGAAGTATGTACAAAAAAGAAATACCCCAAACCCATGTCATCCACTGTCTCACTGACCTGCTTTCTGGGTCCAGGAAGACGGAGCCGCTGCTCTCACACAGAGCCTCGCTGACAGGCGACAGGCAGAACGGCGAGGAGAAGGTGTCCGAGTCGGAGCCCATGGTGCTGTCCCGGCTCACCTCGTCCGACAGCTCGTAGGACCCTTCGTCACCCTCCTCCCCGGCTAAAAGAAGCTGCTGCTGGTTAGAGGAGGGGTCTGAGCCGCTCTCACCCACCAGGCTGTGGGCTGAGGTGCTGCTGGTGATGTTCCTCTCCTCATCATCCTCTTCCTCTGGAGCGGCCGCTGGAGGACGTGAGCGCGGCCTACGGAGGATGGTTAGTTCGAAACATCACAAACATGATCTTCGGTATCACTTTATTTGATGGGGTGTGCATAAGACTAACATGAAATTGTCATAAACATGACATAACACCTGTTATGAACATGAAGGAGTCTTTATGAGTGTCTATGACTATGGTCATGAAGTGTCATTCGGTAAATAATGACACTTTTAATGCAAAGCTGCTCTAAAAGTTTAATTGAAAGTCCATTAAAAGTGCTAACTTTGCATTAAAGTGTCATTATTTACAAAATAATAAGTTGGCACATCTTTATATGCTTCTTTATTTCCGGTATGCACCCATATTATGTTAATATGCACTGATCTGGTGCACACCCTCGTACCTCCTGCCTCTGCGGCGGGCGTTCCTGCGCACAGGCGAACTCTCCGGAGTGATGTATCTCAGCGCCTCCTCGTCCTGCCTCTGGATGCGGGAATTCGGCACCCACGTCAGAATCAGCGTTGAGCCCAGGCACTCGTCTTTCTCCACATGTACGCACAAGTAGCCTGCAGGGGGCAATAAAAACCATGTTGATGTTAAGAGTGATTTTCTTTCTAAAAAAAAATCTCCCTTTTCAAAATGTTTTTGTTGAACTCGATACTAAAATATGTCTCATAAAAAATAAACCCTTGTGCACACTCCCATAATGATCAGGACATTAGTTCACTTTTATTTATGACTCTGTCCCAGACAACTCCATTGAACTACATGACATGCTGGTGTTTTTATAAAACTCTCTAGCCCTGAGCCCTGAGCTGAGCTTCACGTTTTTTGGAGGATGTTGGATTCTCAGTGAGTTTTTTTAGCCATTGCTGCTCAGTTTTTTTATGTCTATGTGAAGAGAAGAGCTGAGCTGAGCCAAGCCCCACCTTGTAACAAAAAGTACGGGAGCTGAAGAACCCAAAATACAACAGAATCCACTGCATAGCTTTTCCTACTTAACAATATCGGTGAATTCTGTGAATTTCCACCTTTTATTGTGGACTGCATTTTGTTTATTATCCCACATCCCAGAAACCAGTAGGCCTTCAAATATGGAGTGTACTTCTAACTGAAACTGTATACTTATTTATTACGGCTCATAATAATTTATTATTTGGTACATTTTAGGTAATTGTTTAAATCCAACATAACGCATCTCTTTTGTCATACTAGACAGTCAAATAACCTCCAACCTCAACAGAGCTCTCCATGATAAACAGGTGTAAGAAAAAGCAGGTAGTTCTGTATCTGTGCAGCCAAACCTGGGTGGTGCTCAGCCAGGCCCGGGAGGGGCTCTGCAGGGTGCACGCAAACATTATTCTTTGAGAAGATGATCTCGCCATCCAGCCCCGAGCGCAACGATGAACCCCCCGCCCCGGGGTTTAAGGTCAGGAGGTCGGAGGCCTTGGAGGAGGCACGCCGAAGGAGCCGACCCAGAGACATCTCCTCAGGCACTGGGACACTGAGCCCATCCTCTGAAAGGAGACGGAGAGCAGAGAGAGACAAAGTTGGAGCCTCATGTGGTATTTCATAAGGATGGAGCACAGAGAAGAAGGTCGGGTATCAGGCAAAATCATTTCTGTCTATTTAATAGACACAATGTTGACCCAGTTTCAATGAACATCGTCACCCCAACAATATTGCTATTTAAAATTTCAAGTGTTTCCAAGAATTGTGATGCCATGCAGGGATGGGAACCAGAGCCACAGCATCACAGATTATCTTAGGAAATATCCACCTCAAATGGTTGCCACTGAAAAGTTCAATCTTACTTTCATTTTTAGAAAGCACAGCTCAATTGTCACCCCAACAAAACCAGAAGCTGTCAACTGAACTCTGAAGAGAAACCAACCAAATAAAGAAGCTCCTAGCTGTTCTTCTTACGTTTGACCACCAGATGACACCAAAGAGGACTGTGTTGTAAACAAATTTTTTTTTTTTGTTTTAGCAAAAGCTTCAATGCTGCAGAAAGCATCTTTTGGGCTTCACTAGAACAGCATTAAAAAGTGCCTCAATCTTTCTCATTCTGAAGCAAATTAAACCAATTCTGCTGCAGCTGTCATAAGGGCAGAAAAAGCAGTGCGTCCAGAAATAAACTACTGTAAATATAATTGTAAATGCACAGGTTGAAAATGAATCCTTCCATTAAAACCTAGCAGTTGACCAGGGTCCAGATCCAGACCACAGCTATGGACCTCTGACCCAAACATTTGTTTGGGTCAGAAATATATAAAAAGTCATCTCTATGTGCAATATAGATGAA
Organism: Xiphophorus couchianus; assembly: GCF_001444195.1. Taxonomy (NCBI): domain Eukaryota; kingdom Metazoa; phylum Chordata; class Actinopteri; order Cyprinodontiformes; family Poeciliidae; genus Xiphophorus; species Xiphophorus couchianus. The sequence continues at coordinate 13,313,930 of NC_040243.1, read as the reverse complement.
CAAAGTGCATGTGTAATGATCCTCCGGTGAGAGGATGAGTTACTGATTAAAAAGGTCCCTGGAAATTCTGATAAACTTAAATGTCAAAAACAATTATTGCTTACCGCTGAATAGATATGATCAAATTAAAAGGCAGGGTTTTTTAAAATTATTTTTGATGGAATTAAACATCAAATTACTTTACTAGGCGTTCGACTAAATATGGCTGACCATGTAAAAACTTAAAAAGACAGATGAGGTGTAGAGTTTAAGGTCAAATGCAACCCAGCCTGGCTCTAAAGTTGCAGAAATCCTCAACAAACTTCCCCTCCTCAGACACACATGTGCTAATATTTACTGCAGTGTCCTTACTGCAGAACTCCCCTCACCTCTCCTGACTTGTTCAGCGATTCTCAGAGCTGTGCACCTGCATCTACTAAAGCAGCTTCAGCGCCTGCATGTGTGTGTGTGTCGTAGCTGTGTGTGACTAAATGTTTCCCACCTTTTGCAAACAGCAGAGAAACACAGTGATGGACAGTGAGCAAACACACTCTGCTCCATCTGTGTGAAATTCCAAGCTGTTATCAGGAGCCAACAGATGTCGTCCACGTCGAGCGCTGAACTGGGACCAGCGGGTGACGCTGCCTGAGTTTGAACTGTCCGCTCTGGAGAAAGCTTTGTGGGATAAACTAAACTTTCACTTGTAACAGAAGGAACTCCTTTGATTTAAATGGTTTTTTTTATCCTCTAGTATTAAAAGAAAACATAAAGCAATTAAAGTCTAACATTTTTTCCTTTAGCTTCTGCTTTTGTAATCGGTTCATCCCACTGATCTCCTCTTGTATGGTTAACGTTCTCCATGTTGGATCAAAGTCATATCTGTGTAACCTTGCTCCTTACTTGGCTGAACACTCTGACACATACTCCCCACTCTATCTCTGGAATGTTCCCTCCTTTTTCCTCAGGGAAAGAACGCGGGGGGTCGGGGAGGGGAGCATGTTTACCACCACTTGATTAAGCAGGCACCCCACTTCCTGGTGCCAAGCCTCACACAGGAAGCCTACCAACACAAGATCTGGGCATTAACTCAAAGAGAAGCTATGTGATTGGCAATCATTTCACTTCCTTCTAAAAAAAAGTAGAAGTGCAGCTGTTTTTGAGGTCAGAGATTTACCGTTGGCACAGAAAAAAGTGTCTTCTATCTCAAGAACCTTGGTAAGCTAATGCTGAGATTCATATCTAAAAGTAAGTCTTAAAGTTTTGATTATTTGTTAATGCAAAATTAAAGAAAATATTTAAAATACTCAGATCAAATTAAGAAACAGATAATTGTGTGCAAACTGATAAAAAAAATTGAAGAACCTAGCTAAATGCATCGAGACTCTTAACAAGAAGTGTCTATATGTCACGACTGGCTGGAGGTTAAGAGAACAGGAAGCAGATAAAAGAAAAAAAATCAAATACAATACAGTTTAACGGCGAGGATTACCTTCAATAGAAAGGGGAATAAACAGAGCACATATAGATAGTGACAGCGTTAGAAGGGTTATAGGTTGGGTTAAGGAAAAAAGACAACTAAACACAGAAGCAAGAGTACTTCTGACAGCAATAGCTTTATTGATTGCTCAGCTTAGTCCATCGGTAAAAACAGAAGTACTTTCTAAGGAGATTTTAAAAAACTGTGTGTGTACTGAGAGTACACACAGTTCATGTCAGGAAGGTTTCAATCAATAGCTCAATCCAGAATAAAAAGAACAATTATACAAAGAAGCACTTAGCCAGGGATACTTTCTGTGAGACAGGAAACTAAATATACATACCTAGTGGTAGTAATAGCGTAGTCAATTTACCTGATTCAGGAAAAAGACACAGCTAAGCAAAATAGCAAAGAGGGAGGAGTACTTTCAACAACAAAAAGAAAAGAAAAAACTGTAGACATCAGTAATGGCAGTGAATATGCACTGGCGATAGCAGAATATGATTGGTCAATATGTTTGTCCAGGAGAAAAAAAGGCTGGCTAGCCGCAGAAGTACTGAGAAAGGAGTACTTTCTATAGGGAAGAAAAACAAGGAGAGTAAGCACAATTTAGTCTGTGCAAAACACAGGAGATAATGGAAGCACTAGTTTTTGTCAATTGCCTCTGTCCAGAAAACAAATACTAATAAACACAGAACCACTGAACAAGAAACACTGGTTCAGAACCAGTATATTTGTACTGAAATATACAAAATAATGAATTTAATTCAGATCAAATCAGACTATCAACTGGACCTGAGTCTGAAATAATCCAACTTTTCTAGACAAGTGCTGCGGCCTCTCTATCCTGCAAGCCACTTCATTAACTACATCTAGGCATAGCAAGGCCCCAGATCTATACATTTACTGTGAAAAACAAGGTGCTTCATCAAATAACACCAAACAAAACTGCTTGCTGGTATGAAAGAGTAACAGCAGCAGCTGTACAACATGAAAAATGTTGGTTGACCCCATGTGAACTTTCTGATTATGTGGAATTCAGATCTTTGTACATTACAGTTTTCTGCTGCTTCATAGCAACGAGGAGCTATTTACTGCTGAGCTTCAATGCAGCGGGGGCAACCAGGGTCAGTGTCAGGTTCAGATTCAGGTTCACACAGGCTGATAAGAAAAAGCGGCCTCTTGCTCTCACTTCATCCTTAATCCTGTCAACACCTCAGTGTGCCCACAGACGGACTCTCCCCTCTGACCTTTCTGTGTTTCATCAGACATCTCAGGAGTGAGACCCCTTCCTAGATTCACTTCCTCTGTCCGATAATCAATGGAACATTTTTACCCACTTCTTCTTAACCAACTCTCTGACATATTTTTTGAACCTTAAATTAGAGAATAAAAACTACACAAAGAAAGTTCACCTGCGAGGGCAGCAGCCACAGATAGCTTCTCACTTCTGTTGACATGTGAATGGAAGATCTCTCTTTCATATCCACTATTCACGAGGTTGCCCGGGGCAGCTGAAAACAGATCACCCTGAAAAACAAGATCCTTATGGACTCTAAGTCGTGATTAAACTCTTTTGGGTGCTTCAAAAACATGTTTCCTGTTTCAGGAGGAATGTTATCTTAACGATTATGTCATAAGCTAATATACAGCATCTCCTAAAGGTTCAGGACCAGAAATTAAATCCAAAGAAGACCTAGAAACTCAATTGCAAACTGAACAGCAAAATGTATAGCCCTGCAGAGGTTAGACAGCCACTAGTATATTGCCGTAAAGCATTAGGTGTACGATTGCATTTGGTCTCTTTATCATCATCACAGCTTTTCTTTAAATTGTTATAATAATGAAGGAAGAATCTTGAACAAGTTTACATATCTAAGATCGGAGTGTGTCAAAATTTGTGAAGCAAAAGTACAAGGTGTAGAATATTAGAAAGCTAGTGAATTTTTTTTGCTTCTTTCTGAAGTTTTTATCACTTTAAATATGTAAAAGGAAACAAAACCAATTCTATAGTCTTTTAGTATCTGTTCCTGACAACTAAAAAGAACAACGGCTGGAATTTCAATTTGATATTTGTATTTCAAAGCAAACATTTTTGTACATTTTTTATGCTTTGCTTTTCTATAACTGGTTTGCAGTGATAAAATTCAGTCACCACAACATGCATTTTTTTAAATCACAAAATAAATATAGCTACCGGTACATTAGAAAACAAAATAAACAAAATATTTTGATTTCACCCAGGATAAATATATTTTATATGTCTTGTTGCTTTTCCTATAGCCCCATGAGCCACATGTAAAAAACAAAACACTCCTCTCTAAGTGAAGCAAAAACTTTGCAGGGTTAAAGTGCGATTGACTCCTCTTTGAGAGCACAACCCCCATCCCCAGATAAATTTTGAAAAAGTCCACCAAAGTGGGCAGAACCGAGAGACACGTCAAGCGTGGGGATGAGTGTCCTGCAGAATAACCGTCAGAAGTCAGAGCAGAGGAAAGCCATTCCCTTGGTGTCCACACTGGAAATAAATCACACATTTGTTAAGCTGAGTAACGCAATCGATCAAAGCTGGCCACAGCCATGCACACTACTCCAACTCCTGACTCTCCACCAGGTGAGGCAATGAGTGAGATGGTTTTATACCCGGACTAAGACTGTGATAAGGTTGTACTAAGCTGTACCACTGCAACCAATAGGAAACTTTGACTGTTTAGGCACTGTTCGACCTAAGGAGGCCAGCACCGAGGCAGTTTTAGGCAAAATATTGCAGAACTAAACAAATTTACACACAAAAAAAGCCAAAATTTGCACAAAAACATGAAGATGGAGCGCTAAATACTTACAGTTTATCAGCAACATCAAGTTAATATAGGGGTTAGTTACACTATAAATTGTGGATTTGAGGGTGTCGACTTTAACAAGAGGGGTCAATTTTTTTCTCCATTTTGGAGTCTTATTGTCATTCAATTTGAAGTTATTCAAAATAAATACTTATGTCGATGCGTTTAAAGCTCGAACAAGAAAGGAGTCTCAGCTTTCAGTTCAATGAAGATGGAAATCTAGCATCTGTATTTTTTCTCAGCAGCAATTCTTAGTATTTGCTGGGTGAGTGAGGATGTTCTCTCCCTGTCAGCCTGCTTATGGCGGGACAAGCCTCGGCAGCATCCGCCTGACAGCAGCAGATGGACAAGGCTATTTACACCAGGCCTAACATTAGTTCCTCTGGGTTGCATGTCCGAGCAGGGACTCTGTCAGTACCACCTCTAACGTGAATATTTTAGCTGTCAGAGGCACGCCTGAGGTTCTGCAATACACACCATGTAAAAAACATACATGCTTATCGGCCACAGTGAACGATACAGTGACTGGTGTGCATACACCTGCTCCAGCGACAGGAATAAATGAACAGATACAGCAGCAGCGTGGAGAGCTCTCACCTTCAGTCCCGCCGCAGGAATCTACAGCCCACTCCGGACAACCATCTCTGCAAGCGGACAGAGCCCCAGGTTCGGCTCCTTTCCACGGGTTTAGCTCGGGTTAATATCAACTCAGTTCTCTTTTTTTCTTTTTTTTATCGCAGAGGTTTATCACTGTATGAGGCACCGCCGCACGCCTAACTGCTGCTGTTTCAATGGCAAAAGTACACACTTCCGCTCTGGACTTTCAAAGTAAAATGACCTTTAAGAAGTCATATGCCTTTATATTTGAAACATGCTTGACACTTTAATGTAAAATACAATGGTTTTTACTTCCTGAAATATCTTTGCCTCTTTAATGTCTCGACTTTACGTCACAGCCCCTAACCAATCACTCCTCAAATATAGCTACTTCCGGCACGTAGTATTATTGACGCATAACTGGAAATTTGGGTTTTTATGATGGATTTTAGATCTTTTGTAACTCTGGTCCACCATCAGGACCAGAGCTGGATTCAGAGCATCATCACACTTCTGCTGTCTTCAGCTGCCTGTTAAAAGCCGGTCTCTGACAACACAACAGCGACCTCAAAAGATATGCATAACGAGGGATATTTTTTCAGAAATTTTCAGGTTACAACCTTAAATTTCATTAGGATTTTGTTTACTACATCAACTCAAAGAAGAGGATGAAAGAGTGGAATGTATTTGGATTAATCTGTCTTTACTCTGATGCTTTGAAATTTATAAATCCATAAATTCTGAGGGCAAATTCAGTAATTTGTAATTTGAATTTTTTAAATAAATTTATTTTTAGTAATGCATCTTGCGGTGGAGTGACTTGACTTTGAGGAGTAATAAAGTATTATCAGCAAGCAAATAGAGCATCTTATCAAGGTCAAAAAGTAAAATCACAAGATAAAAATGTCTTTTTTTGTGCATATTTTACAAACACTATTTACAAAGCAATATTTACAAAACTATTTTTATAGGATCAATATAACTGATCCTGATTTTAAAAAAAACAAAAAACAAATGACTTTTTAGTTTACATGCAAAGGCTTAAAGAAAATCTGCTGGTGTGATGACAGAATAATGCAGCTGATCATTTTAGCAGCACAGGGCAAAGGCAAAGAATATGACAAATTTGGTGCATCAAAGAACCCACTGGACTGTAAATGTCTTTGACATAGGCAAGACCAGAGGAGTCACTGTTAGAACCTACAAGAACAAGCACAAAGATAAATGTGGTTCAGTTTGCAAGATGGTGAACTGGAAGGCATTATTATTTTTGCTGTAATTGAAAAGCATCAAAGCAAAAAGTACTGTCTGACCCAGAACTCACCTTTGTGTCCGTCTTATACGTAAAGTCTATAACTTTCTCGCCATTAACCAAGACATAAAGAGGTTGTGAAGGCACACCAAACACCTGGACGCCTCCCAGAAGAAGACTGGCCAAGGCTCCATTGAGGTTGAGAGGGTTGCTGACTATCTGTGACTGAAGTAAAGCAGAAATAATTAAACACATCTGTTAGTCAGAGTCCAAATAAATTCCTAATCATATTTAGGATTTACAATGATTAAAACTTCCAGATCAAACACAACTTCACTCTCATCTTAAGGTGCATTAAACAGACTTCAAACGTCTCGAAAGGGTTTAGTTAAGGTGGTATGAATACTTCTGCTAACCACTGTACCTACCTGTCCAGCAGTGAAGTTAACATAACAATAATTTTGTGTTTCAAAAGTTCTAAGGCTGTCTCCGTCATCCCAGAACAACTCCCCCCGTGCCCAGCCACCAGTGGACAGCGCCACCGTCAGGAAGAAATGGTTTTCACGTGAAGCTGCTGTGGTCAAAGCAGGTTCCTTCACAGAAAACAAAAGAAGATTATGCAGTATTTCAAAACAGTTTTTTTTTTTTTATTGAAATACAGCAACACGTTATGAAAGACACTATCAAGCTAATGAACATACCAGAATTAACCTTCAGACTGATTTGTGCAGTTTATCAAGCAAATCCTGTAAACTAAAACACGAGGAACAAATTTTCACTTTATCCATTAAGCCGAGACAAAAACTGAAATAAAATCCAAGCTACTTTCTCTGTAATTCTGTAGAGCTGACTCCCACCTGCTGGGGGATGATGTGCCCCTCCCTCACATGAACATTGATTGTTTCCAGCGGGGCCGATAGCTGAACGTACTGACCGTTACTGTGGAACGGCTGACCCTGTGAGAAAGCAAGAGATATAAGTGAAATAGAAAGGTCTTTTAAATTTTTACATATGGCATTTCATATTTTGTATAACCAAAAACTTCAATGTATTTTACCAAGGTACTATGTAATAGACCAACAGTAGTAGTGCATAATAGTGATGTGTAAAGAAAATTATGTATGACTTTTAACATTTCTTGCAATTAAAAAAGTGAGAACATTATTTTGTCTTTCAAGACATTTCTCTACTTGCTTTGCCCTTATAAATGCTGATCTTTTTTGCCCGATATTCTTAGCAAAATAGCTCAAGATCAGTCTGAATGGATGAAGAGAGCCTATGAAAAGAATTGATTTTAATCTTTAGGCATTATGTTTTACCAATTAGCACTGATCTTTGACTTGACCATTCAAACACATGACAACTATTTCATCTTTTATTATAGTCTCAGATATTTTGCAGAGGGCTTCCCACCACATATGGGGTTTTGCACTTTGCCCAAAAGGTTTAATTTTGGTCTCATTTTAGCAGAGCACCTTTATTCTGTGATTTAAAATACACAAGTGGACTCTATGGATGGATGGATGGATGGGTGAGTTAGGAACCAAATCGGTAGCACCGACCTTTATGGAGGGTTTCGGAGTAAAGGGAGCTAAACACAAAAGCACTTATCCAATTTTTTGTGTAAAAAGATTTCCAAAACAAAAAGCACATCAAAGTTTGTGGTTGTAGTTGTAAAATGAAAATATAAACAGGTTCAAAAGGTGTAAACACTTTCATAAGTAACAAAGACTGCACTGCTACTTACATTGTGCAGGTGGTACCAAGTTCCAGCAGGTAGGTACGCACTCAGCTCTACTGCCCCTTGCTCTAAAACAGGACTGATGAGAAGTGAACTCCCCCACAGGAACTGCTGGTCTATGGTCCGACAATGAGGGTCGGTGGGAAACCTGAGAGTTACAAAAACACAGAGAAAGGAATGAAAAGGGGTTGAGATATTTTAGTTTCATGTGACATTAAAAGGACAGAAGAAGAAAGTACATACTCCATGAAGAGGGGTCTAGCTACAGTGTCAGCAGATGTGTGTGCGCGATGGAAGAGTGTATAGAGGAACGGGAGAAGGGAGTAGCGAAGGTTCAACGCAGTCCGCATGGCTGCTTGGGCCTTCTGTCCAAATACAAACGGCTCCTGAGGCTGAGGGACAGGACAAGTGAAAACAGGGAAACTTCTCATAATATGAAACAAACGCTCACAAATCCCCATTACACTATAAAAACAATCACATAAACTTTGAGTCTCACAGCATTGGGCCTGTCATTGTGGTTCCTCATAAATGGATAAAAGGCGCCAATCTGCATCCATCGCACACACAACTCCTCGTTGGTGTTGCCTTCAAAGCCGCATATGTCCGCTCCCACCAGGGGGACTCCAAACAGGCTGAACTGCAGAACGGCTATGTAAAAATAATACAAAGGGAAACCATTGTATTCTGGCGCACGTTTGTATTGAGACTAAATTTCCACAAATATGCACTGGCATGACCTTTGACACTTGGCATTTACTCACCAGGGATGGAGAACCGAAGTTGCTCCCAGTCACTCCTCACATCTCCTGTCCACACTCCAGAAAATCGCCCGATGCCAGGGAACGAGGAGCGAGACAAAACAAAGGGTCTCTTCCCCTGAATGTTCATGAGAGCGCTGAGAATGAAAACATAGTAAACAGGATTAATGTGAAGCAAAACCAATACCTACATTTGCATGTTAAGAAGTTGCTTTATTGTAGTTTTTATCTCTTTATTCTTGAATTGTTGAATTTGTGTTATTTTAGAGTAACACCAATTCAAGTAATAATAACATGGTTGCATAGTCTGACCTGTGCGTTGCATACGCTTCAGTCAGTCCGTACAGATTGTGCAGGTTGTAATGACTGGACAGCTGCTGCTGTGCCGACATACATATGGTTCCTGAGTTCAATTGGCCTCCAACCACCCCTGTTTGTGTGATATTTGGAGAAGATTTATAGCTTCAATCTAATTGGGGGAAAGAAAGTTTTTTTTTTTTTCATTTCCAGCTATAAAGTACTACTACCCCTTCAACTTTTTCAGATTTTTTTGTTATCCCAAACTTCAAAATATTTTATTGTAATTCTGTGGCATAAAGTACTGAAGAATTGTTATGTGAAAAGATATACTACATTAATTTCAAATAATTTCACAAATAAAAATCTAAAAAAGCCTTTTTATTCATCCCTATTGTGCATTACATTTAGTTAGTTCGTTAAATAAAATCCAAAATATATACAGATTCAAGAGGTGTGAATACTTTTTTGGGCTACTATAGTTGCAAGCCAGTGATAAGTATCTAATACACTCACTAGGTGTGTATGGTGGTTTCTCAAGCTCGCTGTCAGGGCAGCCCACCACTGATCCCTGGACAAAACTGGACGGTTCATTCATATCCTGGTAGGAAGCAACAGCACAATGTCAATTATTTTAGAGATTTAAGCTTGTAAGTACTCAATCAGAAAATATGTCCTTTAGATGTAAACCAATGATCTGTTTAGTATGCTTCTTTGTTTTTGTGTACTCACTATCCACAGACCATCTACAGGAACTTTAGAGAAGAAGTCTCTGATGCAGTCCTCCCACCACTGCCTGGCCTCGGGTTTGGTGAAGTCAGGAAATGCTGTTGGGCCGGGCCAAACCTGTGTGCACAGGACAAACACCTGGCTTATGTGAAGGTAAATGAAGAGCTTAGTACTCAGGTGACTCAATATAATGATCTAAAAATGGGCTCAAACCTTGCCTATCAGAATGTCTCCAGATGCATTCTTAATAAACACGTCTCGTTTCACACCATTTTCAAAAGGCGGGTATGTTCCAGGGAGGCTGGTGCTGCTAATGCCCGGATCCTAGGGAAGAAACAAACCAAGATAAAATACTGGAGTTTCACTGTAAAAGAGTTTTTCTGCCATCTACTGGATAAGTTGGTCAACGACTACTTTTACTTTCATTTTATTGAAGTTGCTGTGAAAAAATGGTTGTAGATCCTGCTTCCTTTCTGAATTCTTATTAAAACAAACTGTAATAGTTAAAAATGTCAAATTTTAAAGATGTCCTACCAGAATGAGAATGTACTTTATGCCTTTCTTATGAAACTCCTGGACCATCTCCGGAAGATCACCAAATCGCACAGGGTCGAAGGTGAACACCCTTCGCTTGTCTGCATAGTCCAGGTCATTCCACTGCACATCCTGGAGGTGAAAAATATTAAATACTCTCAAAAATAAATGAAGCAACTGCATCAAAATATTTATACTTTCGACTTTTACAAAGTCCGACTGATTTTGGTATAATTGATCCTGTCTGTATTATTATAAAAGTAATAAAATTACTGATCCTGTCTGTATTTGCAAACTTAATTTTTAAAGTTCTTTAATATGTTTCTACAAAATAAAACCAAAATTTTCCAGATCACTTCTGGAAAATTCTTCTGCATGCAGTTAACATTTATGACATAATTAAGAATCTAACATATTACTAAACTCAGATATGTAGACTTTTAACAATAAAAATGTGTAAAAGACCAAGTATATTTTTTCCTACATACAATTAGCACGTGGTTTTGTTTCATTTACCATAGGAAAGTTTGCACTGTGCATGCGTTCTGCAACCATGCGGGTTGCATTAGTAGTTGTATATCCCCAGCGACAAAGATGAAAGCCCAGAGACCAATAAGGAGGCATCATGGGATACCCTGGAAAAAAAAACATAACAATGTCCACTCAAAAGCTACAAGTCACATACATGTTTGTATGTCTCGTACCATTTGGATATGTGTTACTAGAGCTCAGTAAAACAGGAAAATACATACCAATGACCTGGAGGTATTGTCGTGTCACACTTTGAGGGTCAGGACCCAAGAAAATGTACAGATCCAGGATTCCACCAGTGGATACCCATGTGAGAGCTGGTGTTGGCTGCAGTATCACTTCTACAGGGACATTTCAAAGGAGTTGCATATACTATATATAAGATACAATATGTCCGCAGAGTAGAGACTTTAAAAAAAGAAACATCACAAAAAGATTACGGAGGTTTTTGATTAGCTTTCACTGAGTTTTATTACGCATCTCAGTTTACATTTAAAAACCTCTGTTTTAGGTTACTTTTTTTGTTTTCCGTCTACATCCAGCATCCTCCAGTCACACATTAGTGCATAGAAGTGACACAAATATCCATAGTTTTCAAAAGAAAATTTGAAAAGTGGGGTTTTCATTTGTATTTATTTCCTTTGTGAAATGTAATTATTGTAAAGAAAATAAAACATTGTGAACACATTGTCCCTATGTCGACACATAGTAGTAGCAGCATCATGCTGTGGTAATCTTTCATCAAGGACAGAAAAGCAGGTCAGAAATTAATTCAAGATAGATGCAGTATTTTTTTTCTATGATCTACAATAGCCCTAATATGTCATTATGGAGATAATAATGTAAAAAGATGCTAAAACTTTAAAGGGTATGAATACCTTTTGCAAAGCACTATAGAATAGTATGTTTATTATCCAGTAAGAAAATTATGTGAAGAAACTTGCACCAGTCAAGAGTCAACATCTCATCAACGTTTGGATGATGAGATGAGACAATACATGAAAATGTATTATTTTGCACATGTTTCAGAGGTAAAATAATTTATGTCAACAACAATGTGCAGAGGGAAAGAGAGGACTACCGATTGCATTGCTGTTGAGAAGAAAAACCCCATGTGCTAAGCCGTCATCTTCCTGCACTATGTAGAATGGATGGGAGCCGTAGAGGTTAGCGTCAGCCTGTAGTGAAAGACAGAAGTTTATATATACAGCAGGAATGCATACAATTCATTCTGCTGAATATCATTCTGCTGCTAATATTTGGAAACCGACTTGGTGCACTCAGGTTGGTGCACTCACTGTAACAGACTCACATGTGGTGCCATGTCTCTGTTCCAAAGAGTCCATGATGTCCAGTTGAGGTCCAGGACGAGAGAGGTGTAATGTTCTCCAAGGCCGGACACCAAGGAGGAGGCCAGAGAGGTGGACAGCTGCAGGTATTGGTCAGCAAACAGCAAGGGAGCAACTGTGGTGTTCATACTAAACTCAGAAGGCAAAGACACAGATAATCTTTTATCAATTTCTTACTAATAATGGCAGCAGACAGGAAAGGCTGAGCATGCATGACCTCCACAGGGATTAAAGACAGAGATACATACAGAACCCTTCCATTGGACTTGCGTCGCACTATGAAACCGAAGGGATCATGCTGGAATTCGGTTGTGTAGAGAACATCCTGGGCATATGTTTCTGTCTGAAAGCTACCAGCTGGGAGGGGGACTTCATACCGCTGAGAGGATGGATCCTTTAACTACAGAGAAAACTTATGTCACTCAAACCCAAAAACAACCAAAAACATTCACATAATCACAGGTGAAGGATTAAAAGTCCTGAAAAAAGTTATTTAAATAGAGCTTGTCTTGGAAGAGACATTTATACACTTAAACATTTCCCTTTTTTCTTTGGTTATTTCATTTGACGTGTGCAAATAATTATCCGCAGAAGTTACCCAATTAAATAACTAAACTAAATCAATTAGAGGTTTTATTTAAACACTGGAAATAAACGGGGTTCACCTTCCATCATCACAAATACTATAAAAATTAAGTGGCTTAATTCAAAAGCACATCTCACTTTACTTATTTTCAAAACCACATATCATTTTTATTCCACTTTGCAATAATGCACCACATTGTGCTCCCCTAACACATAAAATCTCTGTGAAATATATTGAAGTTAATGGGTGTAATGTGAAAAATGTGGAAAAAGTTCGAGGGTTATGAATGCTTTTGGAGGGTACTGTAAAACAAACTCGGAACCAGGCTATAATAACATTTAAATCTAATGCATTATATTCAATTACTGGCATAAACAACCACAAACTGAAAGAAAGCTCTAAGCAAAGCACTGAGAAATCGTGTTGGGTGCAAAAACACTTTAAATGATAAGAATTGCGCACATTTTTGATTTTAAATACTCACAACAACGTGAAAGCAGCTTGCAGTCTCCGCTATGACTTCCAGGCTCAGAGTGACGATATCTTTGGGGAGATAGGAAGGGCTGGCCCTGGTCAGGGTGGCAGTCTGACCCTTCTTACTGGGGGTGAGGGGTCCCATGTCATAGCCTGGGTACAGGGCAGGGAAGAAGCACCAGGGTGGTCCTGCAGATCCAGGTAGAGGAGCATAGCAGCATCCCCTGTCCTCACACTCCTCTTGGCTCAACAACCTGTCCCTGCCACAGTCAAACCGACTCTCTGGAGCTGTGGTGCATTCAGGTTCTCTGGAATTTTCGGTTGTTTGGGAAATATCTCGGTGGATGTCACTCTTTGGTTCTCTGGGATAAGAATAACCAGGCTTTTTACGTAGCATGACTTCATAATGATCAAAATGACCTGACCTAACGAGTCTGCCTTCATTGTTGAACAAAAGATCCTTGTATAAACACGCTAACAAAGACAGAGAAAGGAGGAGCACTGTGGTAGACAAAATACCCATCCTTTTCAAAACACTTAAATAAATTCCTGTTTAGCACACCGTGCTATGTCAAAGCTATTGCTGCTAATTAAAAACATATGACTCAATAAAAAAAAGACCCGATGCACGGTGGCATATGTATAATTTAAATTAAACTGTTATTAACAAAAATAAGTGACAGGAGAAATAATGCTGTAACGATGTCAAAGCCAACAGCAGCTACAGAGGTAGCAACAGAGAAGCTAAAAATAGTAAGGCAAGCGTGCTAGGACAAACTAAAATGCTAATGCTTCAGGGTAAAATCCAGTAAATGAAAAGTTCTTATCGACAAACCGATTAATAAAAACGGTTTTTAAATGTGCAGAGTACTGAATATTATTTTTGTTGTTGCTAATTAGGACTTTTGGTCAACTCTATCTATATTCATAGACTTTAGTTCACTACTTTTAATGTAAATAAATATGCCTCATAACCTAACCAAAACCAATGGATGGATTTTTACCTTAATGCTGAACAATATTTTTACCACAAATTTATAGAAACAAATATATTTTATATATTCCTCATCTTTAGATTAACTTGCATCAATAAAAAATAATGAAACATTCAATCAAAAATGGAAAGTCTGAGGACATCCACATCCAAGTCACAATGAAGTCTTGGAGAAGAAACAAAAATCTAGAAGGGACTGTACTTACTGTAATAATGCTACTTAACAAAGACTTTAAGAAAAAACATTAAAGGTAAATGCCACTTCCCTACATCTTCAATTATTTTTTCTCTAATATTCTTTATGATTGACAAGTCTATCTTCAAAACATGGACTTACCTGAAATAATTTGTATCAAATTTGATAGAGTCAAATTGATACAACTTCAGTTTTAAAAAAACTTTTTATTTCATGCAGATATGTTACAAATAGGACTTTGAACAACAAACACATTTAAAAGCTCCAACGATTCCTTCATGAGATAAAAAACATTTAATATGAAACAAAACCGGTGCTCACTAACTAGTTTACAGATTTACTCTATCAAAATCTGTTTACCGTTAACAGTGGTGTTCAAGGTGTTAAAGGTGTTCAACTGCCAACTGTACAATCTCAAAGTTTTGGAAAGTATATTGGACACTTTAGGATTTTCTTGATTCAGCCATGGAAAACATTGTTCTTCAGCTCACAAACATATAGGTACAATACAGTTACAAAGCAGCAGATAGTGGTCAACACTTTTTATGAAATGTCATTTATGTTAATACATTGAGAAATAGAAAAGAGCAAACAGTGAGAAATGTCCATAAATAACCTTACCACTAACAAACGACAGTGCAGTACTCGATAACTAACATAACTTGTGCATCAGCTTGTTTTGTGAGATTAGCATTTAATTAAACAATTCTTGTGATTGCTATTTTTTGACAAGAATGTTGCATGCAACGGGACCTCTAAAGGTGAACCCCAGGTAGAAGGTAATGTTTTCATTACCATGAGGCACCGAAGGCACAAAGAGAGGCAGGATATTAAATTTCTTTTTCTGGGGGCCCTCAAGGTACACCACCCTGTCCTCGGTCCATCCAGAAACACGCTTCAACATGCTGGCAATTTCAGGACTTTTCCATGCCTCACCTCTGAACCACTTCAGACGCCTCTCAGAGACCGAGAACCCCTTTGTGATTTTGTCAAACTTTCTCTTGTGGACAAATTTATCCAGCCCATCCCCGTTTCCCAAGTAAAAATGGGTGTAGATCCTTCTTTTCCGCTGGGGAATGTCTTTCATCTTGGCCCAGTAGCCTTTTTCAAGGTGTTCAACTGCCGACTGCACAATCTCATATTTGCTTTGTCTCTCTTGGTCTGTATCATTATCCTCAGGCCAGAACAGTATGGTAAGCAAGAACAAGGCACTTGGCAAACATTTCCTTTTATCATTTGGAAATTGGCGACAAAGAGCTTGTAGCTCTTTCAGCGGGTCTGCTTTTTGTGGTTGAGGGGACAGACAGTTTAGGGAAATGTGTGCTGCTACGTAATTGACAATATCCCTTTGTGTAAATTTGGCCTTTAATGGGTTGCTGGGATATAGAGTAAGGATATGCTCCAAACGACCTACTGCATCCTTCTGGTCAGCTAGTTTTGAGAGGATCGATATGATGTTTCCTCCACCAAGATGATAGATAATCATGCGTTTCTGAAAAGGTGTAAGTTTGCTTTCGATTGTCTGGCATTTTTTCAGAAGCATAGCAGAATCTGCTTCACTGAAGTACTTGCCATATTCAGCAGATTTCTTTGCTAGCCATGTGAGTGGATGACTTATCTTTTCTTCAGGACTCTCAGGAGTCTCCTCTTCATCTCCAATGTCTGTCTGGAAGTAGCTGAGGTCCTCTGAAATCCATTCCAGGGCATCTTGCATTGTTTTGTGAAGTTTCTTCAAACGGCCATGAAATGGTTCCCAGGCACGGTTGAGTTCCTCTGGGATGTAATCTGTTAACAGGTACTTCATACATTCAGCGTGGCCATTGGTTCTGTTTGCAAACACTTGAAGAGAGGAAATCAGTTTGAGTAGGCTGCATCCAACCTCAACCTCAGAAAAAAATCCAGAGCTATTAACATCTTCCATCTCTGCGTTGGCTGCCGTCTCACATTCTTGAAAGCACTCAAGAGCTTTCAGGGCGGTCTCCACAGCATCCACTGTGTCTTGGGGCGTCTTTGGTTTGCTCTCGTTTTCTATTGCTTTGCATTTTGCTTGGAACCATTTTCTGTACACCTGCCCTTTTGTATCTAGTATGTATGAGTTATTGGGCAGCTGCTTAGCTGCTGTCTCCGCCCAGTGTTTTGCCTCTTCAAACTTCTCATAGGTGTAATGAAGTCTAGCAAGCTGTTGGGCAAAGAAAGGGTCTTCATTGAAACACTCAAAGGCTTTTTTTAACAACTCAATTGCTTTGTTGGGGTTTTTCTCAATGTCACACACATGCTCAATAAGGGGAGAGAAGAAACTATCACATTCATCCCCTTTACTGATTCTGGACCGCCTTAGGAAGAGATGTCTTAAAAATGTCAAATACTCCTCCCTTCCAAATCGGTGATCAAACAGCACCTTCTCGCAGAGCAAATTCATTGCCAGTCTGCTTTGGGTCTGTTTGCCCTTCAGAAGTTGTTGCAGAATTTCTTTTGCAACAAGGGGGTGGATGATTCTGATTGATTCAATGTGTGTCTTGTCATCTCTGAGGTGCAAGAACACCAGCTTGGCCTGATCACTGAGTAAACTCTCAAACGCATGCTGACGGAACCTCTCTAGGTGAACGGTTAAGGCAAGCAAAGCTTCACAATGAGACTGAGAAATGAAGGAGTTTTGAACATACGTGTTCAGTAAAGCAACATAATGCATAAGATGAGTCACAACAGATTTTTGATCAATATCCTGAAGTAAATGTTTCACAAAGTCTTGAATGTAATCTGGGGAGAATCCTTCACTCATCAAAACAAATGTTAAAATGAACTTAGGTGCATAGCGTTCCTCGAGAGTTTGTCGTTTACCAGCAAACTTTCTCTTTTCCTGATCAGACAGTTTGTGGGTTACAGACACATTCTGTAGTGGAGACTCTTTGCATTTCCTCTCTGGATCGTGGGAACGTCTGCAGCTCAACAAGATGAAACAAAGGGTTCCATACTGGATTTGTTTGATGTTCACAGCAGCCTCTAGTTCATTTCTCAGATCACCTATATATTCCTTGTCAATGTCTTCGAAAAGAAGCAGCACAGGGAGGCACAACTGTGGATCTTTTTCTTCATATTCTCTTAGCTCTACAGCATGCTGAGCAACTACAGAGGCTGGGTAAGACTTCACAACTGCACATCTCAGATCCTTCCTGTTGTGCCACAACACCTGTCTTGCCACAGTGCTACCACCACTTCCTGGGTGATGGTAAATGTTTATACAGTTTACAGGAGTTTGATCAGCATTGGATTTCAAGACATCATTAAGAAGTCGGGATGTCTCATGATATGCATCTCTTTCAATAACGTCTTCGACATACTTGTGGTCAGCAAGCCAGAAATTGAGCCAGGTGACTCTCCCACCTCGGTAAAACTGATGTTCAATGTTTTCTTTCTCCTCCTTGATGAATTCTTTGGTGCTTTCATCACAATGGTTGACGGCAATAATTTCCAGGGAGTACATTTGCTCTTCTATCTGTGTTTCAAGAAGACATGTCCCTTTCACAAAGACAGGCAGGTGTTTCCTGACATGTGCTTTGATGGGCTGTACATGCTGCAAAGTTGCATTAACATGACTCATCTTCATCCCAACAATGCTCGAGTTGTTAACAGCTTCTTTTCCACAGGAACCCTCTGCAAAGCTTTGCCACTTGTGGTAGTTTTTTTCACATTCACAGATACAGATTATGTCCTCATGACCTTCCATGTCTGTGAAGAACTCATAAAACGTGTGCAGGAGTGGCTTTTCTACAGGAGATGTTAGCAGAAAAATTACTTGAAATGTCCCTTTTGGGAGAATTTGTTTACAAATTAGAGACACAGATTCCCGCAGGAAAGTCATTTTTGTCTTGATCCAGGTCATTTCATCACATGATGTTTCATTCCCTTTGAAATCGGAGCGGCCATTGCAAAAGATCCAGCTAGTCTGCTCAAACAGATGCAGGTGGTTGGTGAAATCCTTTATGTTCATGCCAGCAGGCATTCTGTAGCTCTGCAGAAAATGCATGTTTGCAGCATGGTGCTCAAGGTACTTGCTGCACAGACCTGATATCTTTGAATCTGGGTCAAAGTCAAATACACAGAACACATTCATGTTGAGCAGCCAGTCGATATTACTGAGATCGCTGGATTTGAATTTGTTTGTGACTAGTATGAACCATTTGTCTTTTGTGATGAATTTCTTTCCACTTGTCAGGAGCATTGTGAGCTTCCTTCCAAGATCTTGGCAGATCTCTGGAGCAATGAGAAACTGCTTTTTCTCTGCTTCGTCTCTTTGAGTGTCCCGATCCTTGACTCTCTGGTAGAAATCCCCTAAGTCTTTATCACTCACCGGCTCGGTTTTTGAGCCAACCCTTCGAAAAATCACTTCTTTCTCAAACTCTAATTTGTTGGTCGCCTCTTTAAAATTTGGCAGGCGCACTGTATACACCCTATTCTTCACAATGCTTAGTAAAGGCACAATGTCTACCTCCACCACATATCTCTTTTCTGTACTTTCTCGATCCATAACTTCAATGAACCTTGGCGGCCGCACACACTGAAGTACTTGCTCCTTGTCAGAGCGGAAACTTTTTTCACTGAGGTCCAAAGCATCTACAAAGATGTCCTTTTCTTTTATGGGAATCCCAATTATCTCACCATGCACATATCCTTCATTCTCCTTGCTGTCCATCACGCCAAAATGTATGGTGCCATTTGATCTGATATTCATGCAACCAGTTGCGAATTTAAAAACTTCCCTGGCAAACTTTGCTTGGAGTCTTGTACGGTCCAGTGTGGCAGCTGTAGCAAAAGACTTGTATTCATGGCAAGGAGATATTAAATTGAAAGCCCCTGATTCAGGTTGGAGGACTCTGTGCTTTAAGTAGATCAAATCAATCCCGTCTTCATCAAACGGTCTTGGTTTGCAGTCCTCCTTTGAAGACAACACACATTCTTTCTGAACATTTTGTCTCTCTTTGGAAACGTCTCTGTCTCTGGCAGGAGCTTCAGAACCTTCCTCTGTTGTTTGAGAACCTTCAACTGATTTTTTTTGCTCCAACTCAGACCTTTTGCCTATAGTGATTTGTTTGTTCTTCTGAGAGTTAAGCAATGCATCTCTTTTTTGGATAATCAAATGAGCAGGTCCCGATTTCATGCAAATCTCTGTTTTTAAAAAGTCCTCTGTCAGAGCAAGTAGGGTTTGTCCATCTACTTCCTCTTCATGGAGCTTTTTTATATATTGCTCCTTCACTCCAATCGACCTCAGCCAGGCACTTACATCAGACTCAGTCCAGTTTATAGGTGACTTCTCAAGGTGTTTTGCTAGAAAGAAGAGACAAAAATACTTAAAGTTCTATTTTTTGTAGAGATCAGAAAAACAATTTATTTTATAATGTTTACATGTTGACACACGTAAACATTACACACATACCCAAGTTTGTATCTCACTTATTTTCTAGAGATTTTTATTGACTTCCTTCAAATTCAGAAGTTTGTGTAAGTCTACTATGCCTTTAGTGCTTTATGAAAGCCCAAATGATAACGTACAGGTTTGATTAGCCTCTGACAGGTTAATTCACAAGAGTTAACTGGAGACACACCTGTAGATGTTTTGAAGGCAATAACTGGACCATACCACTTCCTTATGTGATATCATACAAAAGCAGAAGAAATCAGGCAAGATATCAGGGAGCTAACTGTGGATCTCTACAGATCAGGTTCCTCCCTGGAGGTGAATTACCAGATGTCTGAAAGCACCACACTCCTCTGTTCAATTAAATGCAAATATTAACACCAGGGATATGTTTAGGTATCATACCATTTAGGAAAGAGATGGGCTCTGTGTCTCAATATGAATCAAATGAAACGCATTTTTTGTTTAGGTGAAAAATGTGCAAATCACCTCCAGACCAAAACCAAAAGCCCTTGTTTAAGCTAGCAAAACAGTGTTTTAATCCACCGCAAAAAGACTTAATTGCTGAAAAAGCCAGATTACAGTTGGGCAAATGCATTCAGAAGGAGAAGATTTGCATTAAAAGAACATAATTTTAATTGTGGTGGGGGAAACAGCATCAAATTTTTGTTGTAAGACGGACCGTTGTACTTTACATAATAAATTGAATCATCGGGAAAGAACATGTTGTGGAAACACCTCGTGATTATCTTTAGAGTCTCAGAAAGTTTAAGCCTGACCACAAATAGGTCTTCCATATGAACAATGAACCCAAGCATGCCATCAAACTAGTTTCAGAGGCTTACTGACAACACAGTCAAAGTTTGGGCGTGGCCAACATGCCCAAACTTTGGGCGTGCTGGTCCAAAGTTTGAGCCAACACGCCTGAGTCAACTGAACACAAAGCCTTGAACTTAGTCCCATAGAAAATCTAGCACAATAATATCGACAATATTAATTGACCTAAAACCAGAAATGCTAAGTCAAAATTCATGTTAGACAATGAGAACATATGATTAAATGATTTAACTGTATATTGAGTGCAGGTAAACTTACCCATGGTTCTTTTTCTTTTTCACTACCTCAGTTGTGACATTTGCATCTCATTATCTCCACCCTGCAAAAAATATAATAATGCATGAATGCAGCAAAGTATGATTTCTAGCGTCAAACTGACAGTCAAACTTTTAATTCAATTCACTATATTTGTCCCTGTGGGGCAATTTCAAGGCACAAGTAGTACAAAAAACACAAGAGTATTAACTCACACAACAGAATTCATAAAATTCACACATAAAAGTCTAAATATATGTACTTAGTACTAGAGTAAACATGATGGTATCAGTGTTATGATCAGGCACTGCTTTGATGCCTCAAGTGAGGAAAATCCTGATGGAGAAAGTTAAAAAGTATGTGCTCAAAAATACAAAATGAAGGTTTTGGAGTGGCTTAGTCAAAATCTGGACTAAAATCTGTTTGTTGTATGACATTAAACAAGTTGTTTTGCTTGAAAAGCCTTTACAATGGGTGAATGTAAACAATTTTGCAAAGAACAACCAGTTAGTTTAGGGTGGGGAACAAACGTGGAGAAGCAGCATTCAGCTTCTATGCACCACAAATCTGGAACAAACTTCAAGAAAACTGCAAAACAGCCAAAACACTCAGTTCCTTTAAATCTAGACTAAAAACCCCACCTGCTTGAAGTTGCTTTTGAAATATAATCATGAAACATTAATTAATAATCTGATGTGTAATGACTCCAAAATGTAATGTTGACTGTGTGTTCTGACTTTGTATTTTTGTGCTTTTATGATGTAAAGCACTTTGAAATACCTTGTTGCTGAAAAGTGCTATACAAATAAAATTTGATTGACTGATTTTTTTCACATAGGGCCACATAGCTTTTTGTTTACAAATGAATGAAATATTTTTTTGGAAAACCTGATTCTCTATTTACACAAATTATCTGTGTCTGATAATTGTCTGAAACATTTGTTGGACAACAAACATAAAAAGATGCAATCAGTAAAGGAGAAAATACTTGTTCACACCACTTTATGACAGCAGACAATTCAAATCATTATCTGTAACACAGTATCTATAGTTTACTTCTAGATGAAAGAAACAAAGCAAAAAAATGAGCTGAACATAATACAAAGTGCTGATTCATGCTACAAGCAAAAACATGCTGCCAGTCTAATTATATTATCAATACCTCAGACAGACCACAAAATTAGATACAATTCCCTAAATGTACAGAAATACTCACTTCAGCAGATTTCCAGAGTGAGTCGTGCGTCCCATGAGGCTCGCCCAAGGCTATAAAAAAACAGAGGAGGATTATATGAACGGTGAGATGCGGAATGTTAAATATGGAAAAAGATTAACAAACCCGTTTCCTACGTTGGATGGAAAACGCGAGAAAAACAGACGGTTTTGGTTACTTTGCCGCCCAGAGCTGCTCTGTCTGACCAACCGAGTCTTTTCTCTCCAGCTGCAACTCGAGTCAAATTCCGGGCTCCGGACCGTACTGCGCATGCTCAGAAACCCTGCTGCCTTGAGTTTCGGTTTTGAGGAAACTAACAGGGCGGAACATCACAATTGTACCTTTATAGGACACAAAACGTCATAATATAACGGGGCAATTACATTTCTACTGAATATATTTACTGATAAGAACTGTATTGAATTGCCTTAAGATAAAGAAACAAGCCTTTAACCAACTTTTTCTTTTTTAATGCTACAGTATAGTATTATAGTATTTCAGTGGAATTTAATATGTTGAACTAATACAAGGTGGAAGGAAAATAATGCTTTCAACTTTTTCATTACTAAAAATCTGAAAAGTATAGCATGCATTTTTATTGCGTTCCCCTCCAAGTAGCCGATTATGGGATAAAATTGGTTGGAACCATCAGATTTTGCAGGTTTGTAGGATAGGCTCATAAAACTGCATGAAGAGAGGTGATCTAGCTTAATATTGGGTAAAAACTGGGACTGGGCACTATAACAATTAATACTTCCTTAATACCCACCTATGACCTATGTAACCAATTGTTATAGTTTAAATAGGTTAATTTAGTTAACCCCAACAGGTCCCATACGTTCCTTAGAAAAATAGCTCGATCAAAATAGATGGAGATCACCTTTGAACAGCAATATTGTTTTTGCAGATTCTAAACTGGATTTATGTTTGGACTTTGGTTAATCTTATAGCATATTCTCTGACCTAAAGCACTGAATTGAATTGTAGCTCTTGCTGTATGTTTACAGTCATTACCCTAGTGGAAGGTGAACATCTGCCCCAGTCTCAAGACCTTTGCAGATTTTTGTTAATTAAAAAAAATTCCCATAAGTGCCCAGCTCAAAAATAGAGATGAGCACTTATAGTGTCCATGATTACTGGCAGAAAAAAACCCTCACAAGAATTTTGATTCATCACAACATTAATCAACTTATTCAATATTTTTGCAAGTACCAAAAACTAACAGTATGGCAAGACTGACATTTTTGGCTATTTTACCCACTAATGGTACCAATAAATACCAATATGACTAAACTAATATGATTGAGTGCAAATATTTATGCCGATTAGTGGTGCAATTGCAAACCTTATATTACTAATGTGCTTAATTTATTAAATTAAAAAGCATTCCCTCAGCACGATTCTATCAGCACTGTGTATCAAAATGAGGATAGAATTTTATTCGACAACGTAGCATTATCTATTTAGAGAAAATTGTTACAGATTTTAGCTTTAGCACATTCATCCTTGTTTCCCCACATGGCTAACATGACTTATGATTTAATCTGACTCAGTGGAAAAGCGGATGGCAATCATTTAGTTTTCAGCTAAGCTGAAACCAAAAACACGTGATAGGTACATTTTTGATTTACCATTTTATCTAGGCAAGATGAAAAGCAAAAAAGGGCCATATTTTGGTGCAATCTTGTTGCGACACACTCGCCACCATTAAATAGGGAGGTACAGTTTATCCAATTTGGTACCAATCAGACAGGAGAAAAAAGAAGAAAAAAAAGGCCAACAACTCTACCTTGGTCAGTCTTACAAATCTGAATCCAAACAGACACTGCAAAACTTAGTGTGGTTTAATAGATGCCAATTTCATTTGTTTGTAGTTAAAGACAAAGAACCTGCTCTTCCATATGTACACCCTTCTTTCTAGACCACAATACATAAACATATTTCAGTTTGGCCCAGGCTCTGGTTGTTGAATACTCTATTTATCCCCAATAAACATCAATATTTCTGCCAAATAAATTCAAAACCCTTCTAAAACCACCATAATTTAAATTCAAAACCTACATCAAATAAAAGAATGATCAAAAGAACAAATATAGGAGTAGACATAATTTATGAAAAACCTGGCATATTTTTAAAAAAATATGTAAAGTTTGAAAATAGATTTCTAAAATCTTGCAGCAACCCTGTAAGACACAAGATGAACCAACAAGAAAAATACGAGTAGAAAACAATAAAGAATTTAATATGTGCAAGTCATCAACATCACTGACACTAACAAGAAAAGTCATACATTACCATTTTCTGGCTTCACTTTTTAACTCATTCTCAACATCATGATGAGGATTAAATCATTTCCTGGATTCAGATACTTTGGAACAGTCTGAGTCAGCAACACAGATTAGATTCTAGCAGCATTTAGTGAAATCAAGCACATGAAGCATAGTCTGTTTAATGAGCAGGACCCATGCAGCACAGTGATGGGTTTATATATAATAAACCGTTCTTTTTTATATATATATATATATATATATATATATATATATATAAAGGCACGTGGGTCATATTAAGCAATTTATGACCCAAACTTTAAATCTTTCTGTACAAATCTACACATACAGCATCTTCAGCAAATACCCTTACTGAGAAACACACAACATTGCACAATAAAACTACCCAATTGCTCAACGACATTTGCAGACATTTCCCACAACAATGAGCAGAGAGCTTTTGGACACTTTTTTTGCACGGTGTAATAAAACACAATTAACATTAAAAAGCAATTTCTTTGTGCAGTCCAGCTACAAGAAAATATCCAACACCTTGTAGGCAGTTAGACGTCTGAACGGAGACGGACAAACCTGAATCCAGACCAGCAGAAGGCACTTTTGTTTTGTCTGCGGCGCTTGCATGCGACTCCAGGCACTGCAGGCCTGGACCTCACAGCAGCACAGCAGCAAACCCCTGAATGTTCTCCACTGTTTAAGGCAAAGCTCCCTTAGTTCTGGGTCCACTTTGGCTTTGGGTCAGTCCGCACAGGTTTTGTTGTCCAGGGTAGCGAGTACCTCCGGCCTGAGAGGAACCG
Organism: Xiphophorus couchianus; assembly: GCF_001444195.1. Classification (NCBI taxonomy): domain Eukaryota; kingdom Metazoa; phylum Chordata; class Actinopteri; order Cyprinodontiformes; family Poeciliidae; genus Xiphophorus; species Xiphophorus couchianus. The sequence continues at coordinate 13,288,793 of NC_040243.1, read as the reverse complement.
TAGGACACTGAGAGACATTTTCGCAGGGAGGAGTCAGCCCCAGGTCGTCTGTGTGAGCTGTGTGAACGGAAAAGTCTGAAGGTACCGGATGTTCTCTGGACGAGGGCAGCGACTGCCCACACGGTGTCAAAGGAGTAGATTCCTGTGTTTGCAACGTAGGTAGTGTTGTATGATCTGGCAGGGGTTGGGTGCATGGCTCAGTGAGTCTTTGCAAACCCTGGATCTGTGTTTTTTGCAGCTGCTCTGCAGTGGGGTAATAAGGCAGGAAAGGCCTCTCAGGCGCACAGGTCCTCATGGCGAGATAAGTGTGCATCAGGAGGTGAGGAAAGCGGGATGTGAAGTATGAGACAAAGTCGTCGGGGATGGAGCCCAGGGTCTCCTGTACCTCGACGGGCAACTCTCGGTAATGATGTTTCTGTTGAGATGAGAGAAATCCTCAAAACTACAGCAGTGAGGAGTAAGATTATTTTAAATTATGCAACAACTGTGCCTCACCTTGTTTCTCATTGCACGCAGAAGGTCTCTGACTGACCCGCCCTTGTAGGAGCGAAACTTCCGCAAATCTACCACAGAGAGAAAAATCAAACCCATTGAGCTTTTTACAAAATAAATCCATTATGGGGTTAAAATGAATAAAAAAGCCCAGAAATCTCAGAGATTTATGCTTTATTACAAGAGAGTTTTTTCAGTGAGTCAGTAATAACTCCATTAAAAGCTAAAAGATTTTCCTCATATAAAAGGTGTACATTTGATTTCATCATGTAAAGTTATTATGGCTCCACTGAGTTCAAAAGGACAATCATCAAGCAGAGACATTAAAAAGTTGAATGCTGTTCTATGGCTCCTTAAACGAGAAATAAACAAATTTGAAAAGGTCTGACAAAAAATATATTTTGTATACTTTTGAGATCATTGGTAAATGATAAACATACAACCCAGTCACTACTTTTTTGCCCTTTTTATGACTTGAAAATAAAATGGTAGTTCTGAAATATTTAATCAAACCACTGTTCTAGGTTTTGAAGTGTGGCACTGCAGACAGAAAGCTGCCTACTTCACAGACTTCTTCTTTCCTGTGACAGGAAACATTCAGTCCCGTCTGTGAGAGCAAATCAAAGAACTACAACACCCAAAATGAAACCGAACCACATGTAAGAGATCAAGGTGCCAAACAACACCACACCAAATAAGGCGACTTCTTTAGAAGACGCTTAATTGCGGTATAGCTTGCACCGTTTAATCAGCCTCATCATACCTGTCTGCAGTGGCACCGTGATGTGCTCTCTCCAGTCACCCTTGACAACAGCCCTCCCTCCTCGCTCCAACTGCCTCACGATTGGTCCGTCCAGCGGCTCCTTTTCTATTCTATCACTCACATCCTGACAGAAAAAAAAAAAAAAAGCATTATTTTAATCTGCAGCAATAATATAAGGCTGAATAAAAGAATCTAATGGATCACTTTGTACTGTGCTCTAATTTTAAACCTTTTTAAAAATACATAACGACCACATAAATACCTTGGGAGATATGTCGATGGCGATGACTTTTGAGGAGATTACACTTATATATTCAGTTTTGTATTAGGAAAAAATGTGCCTTCTACAAAAACTTGAAATGTTTTTGCTAGCATTACCAAAACAATACTAAGTCAGCTGGTATCATCTCTGTTTGACCCTGTACATTAATCTGCATTTATGTAAAATAGTACAATCAGTCTATATATGGTAACAAATGTTGCTGCTTCTCTTCATAGAGTGTGCAGAATTGCAGAACCCTGGTTGTGAAGTCCAGTGTGTGAAAAGAGCCCAAACCTGGAAGAACTGCAACTCCTTCTCCAGAGTCCAGAAGAAAGGATGTTTGAGAACACTTTCAGCTGAAGGTCTTCTCTGGGGATCCATGCTCAACATCTGTTCTATGAGATCTCTGGCAACAATTTCACCTAGGAAGATAAAAAAAAAAACAAAAAAAAACACAAATGTGTTGAGTTAATTATGAAAAGAGAAAATATATATTTTTTGCCATTCTGAGAATTAGCAACAAAAACAAACTACTTTACTCCTCTTGAGTGCATTTCTCACCGTGTTTGTCACCTTGCAGATAGTCGAGGCTGTATCCTCCCAGTAAGATATTTGCCTGCCTCTGTAGAGACTTCCCAAATGGGTGACTTCCCTGAGAAACCACGTAGTAGAAGACACAACCGGCAGAGAAGATATCCACCGCATAGGTCTACAGGGATCACATTAGAAGAGAGACATCACATAGTTTGAGATGGCTTCACAGGAAAACACTAGCATACATTTCAATACTTGTGACAGATGTGCATCCCTGACTCACCGGGTTGTCCTTGAAGTCCTCACTGAGGACCTCTGGAGCAATCCAGCCCTCGGTCCCTGGAACCCCGGACCTTCGACTGAAACTGTGACGTCCCACTGCCAGCTTCTTACACAAGCCGAAGTCGGAGATCATGGCCCGGACTCGGCCGTGTGCGTTCGGCATGGATACCAGAATGTTGTGGGGCTTCAGGTCTCTGTGGACTAGAGGGAGAGGGAAAATTATGTTTCAACAGCAACCAAAGACATGAAGACAGTGAAAGTATTTTAGGTTTTAGAGACATTTACCTATTTTGAGAGAGTGCAGATGGGCTAATCCGGACATGGTTTGCTGCAGAAGCATGACTGGCTCAAGTCCATGACGGTTGAAATCCTTTTTCTCCACATACTAGCAAGAGGAAAGAAAACGATGTTGAAAATAGAATTTAAATTAAAAAAAAAAAAAAGCATTCTGTGGAGAAAACATTTTGATGGGAATTTCTTTCTTCAGGGTGGTGAGATGGTCAGCCTTGGCCTGGATGAGGCTTTTAACTGCAGCCCATTCATTTTTAATAGGGCTGAGGTCAGGGCCTTTATAGAAGTTTAATATTAGCCAACTTTATCCATGGCTAAATTAATTTTGATGTTTTTTGGGTAATTGTCCTGCTGGGATGCAGAGGTGCGTTTAGTTTCAACAAGCTGACAAAAACCATCACCCTCATCTGAACGGAAACTGGCTAACACATTTAGAAGCATCCCAGGAATCACCAAAGGTCAAGTCCATCATACACTGGAATCTGTAAGAACTTTCTACAGTGAAGTGACTTCAACATTACTATAGATTGAGAGGAAGAACAATGTTGCAAGACATTTTATGTCAAATGTGGGTACATTTCAAACCCACAAATTAAGACAAAACAAAAAGACATAAAAATAAACCAGAGTGAAAAAAACAACTAAATATGTGAGAAAGGGAGAGCTTTCCGCAGGGTAATTGTATTAGTTTTTAACACACTTTAACAAGCTAACACATATCAGCATCAACCTGTAATGGAATGGTTGTAGGTTCTATTAGCCATTTTAATACCATTAATATGTTTGTTCAAATAGTGAGAGGGAGAGTGGACAAATTCGTGACAAAGAACAAGTTGGGAAAAAAAAAACAATCATTTGTTTTCTCAAATGCATTGTGGACAGATATAAGATTGTCATTCATGACAGGAAGTTATGTTTCCAATAGCTCCAATCTGGTTGGGGTGTAAAATATTAGTGGTCATTGGTCTTAAAAATGATAAGCTATAGTGGGCAAGCTAGAGGTAGTGCGAGATATTAAACAGGCTTGAGGATAAGTTTATGTTAGCGCAAATCATAGTTGAAGAGAGTATCAAGATTTCCTGAATTTCTCTGAGCATCCTTTGTAATTTATAGAAAAACAGTGACAGTGAAGCTTTCAGGTCTAGGAGCTCTGCCACTGAGCACACGTTTAACAGCACCTTAGGGGTCAGTTGTTGTTCAAGATCAGAATAACTTTATTTAAAAAAAAAAGAAAAAAAACATGATTGATTATTTACCTCCTGAAGCGTGGCAGCACACAGCTCTATGGCGATGTACTGGAACTGGCGGTCCCGCTCGGTGCAGAAGTAACGGATAACATTTGGATGCTCATCAGACTCTCTGAGCAGCTGAACCTCTCGGTCCGCAAAGCTGAAGCACTCTGGGAGGATTCTTTTCACTGCCACTGGACGGTTGTCAAACTGCCCCCTGTTGGAGAAAAAGTGGAAATGTAATACTGTGACGCAAGAGAATATATGAAATTTTACTTTGATTCCCTTACTTATAAACCATAGTTCCCTCAGCACCATGGCCCAGCACCTGTTTGGGGTGGAAGGTAATGTTGCCGACTCTGACCGTAGAGAAGTCTTCCTCTGACAAAAACAGATTTCAAGCAGTGAAAACGAAGCCACAACAAACCAGCTGATGTACAAAAACAGAATTAGAGCCTTACCCCCATCTTCATGCTCATAAATTGAGCTGCCCACCTCAGACACAGATAAGTTGGAGTGGTTGGAGGCACGGGGGGTGATGTTGGGGCTGCTGTGGTCTGAGCAGTCGGAGCGAGTGCGAGCCACGTCCAGGAAGTCACTGTCGGGAGCCAAACCCACGTCTGCAGGGGGGAAAGGCTGCTGCCGCTGGAGTAGCTCCAGCCGCTCCTCCATTTGTCTCTGGAACTCCTGGTGCTGCAGCTGCTGCTGCTTGTGCACGCTCTGTCACAAAAACAACAGAAAACATAAAGGATGCAACAATTACAAAATGTGTTCTTGAACCTTTTTAAGCTATTTGAGATCCAATATATAAACCTGTTATTATATAAAGCTAATAAAAAGTCAGCAGGTACAACTTCCACAGGTTAATGCTGAGGTATTTCCACACTCAAGCACCTTGTCCCCTTATTATTTTCTAATTCGGTACTAAATTAGTTTTGAAACTTTGATATATTTTCTTTAGTCAAATTTAATAAAAAAATCTTCATTGTTGGCACCCCTTACAAAGATGTATAAAAATTCTTTATATATATATATATATTATTTTTTTTGACGCACAAAAATCTTGCACTGAAAAATACAAAAAAATCCAACCATCCATATGTCAAAACAAAGATGTTAAGAAATAATTGGTATAATAAATGTGCTTGCTGCATGGTGGAACAGTTAAGCCTGTAGCAATAAGCAATAACTCATTTAATCAAATGCTAAATTAAGACAACCTCGATAATTTCCGTTTGCATGATGTGTTTTTCTTGTTTCTCTCCCTTTTTCTATCAAAGACTGGATAACAAAAGGCTTCTGTCAGAAGGACAATTTTGTTTTTATTTGTTGTTTCAGGTGTCTTGTTTATTTATTTTGATTCTTTAAAATATCTTCCAGTTTAAGTGTTAAATGTTCATTATAAATTAAATTTTATTGATGTTTGAGAGGGTGTACTTGCATTACTATGCCATAACCATTTTATAACTTAAAAATGGTCTCAAAATAATATTATTGTTTATCGCAATAACTTCTGGGACAATTTATTGTCCAGAAAAATTGGTCATCATGACAGGCCAATTCATGTAGTCAGAACTCTACAGGGTTTATCTGTAGTTATTAGCTACAGCTGTGATAGAAATCCTCTGTAATAAGTACATTTGATGCTTTATAAAAGGTGAGAATTTTTCTTACCTTGGGGTAGATTATAACAAAAGCCACCCAGCCGGCGAGAAGGAAAGTAGAGAAGATGATGGTGGCCATGTCTTTTAGCATGGAGTCCACAGGGGCCTCTGAGCGAGCCGTGCGGCTGCTGGTCCCTGGTTCCTGGATGGAGGTTGAAGGTTGCCTATCATCCATGCCACTGTCATTGACTTTCTGCAGAAAGGAATCAGAGGACCAGGAAAGATGTTAAACAGAAAAAGAGTGCATGGAGGGTCAGGATATTTCCATCACACGTGAGATGACCCGGACCTCCTCTCCTTTCTTATCCGTAGTAGGTGGGATGACGTTGCCTTGGTTACGAGGGAAGTGTTCAGGGAAAGTTTCCAGGATCTTGGTGTGAGCCTCCGGGGGCGTTTCATGGTGACCTGAAACGGAATACGGAAAAAACTTCACAAACAAAGAAACTCAAGTCTAAAGTATCCAAAACACCTACAGAAACAGATTCATTTCAACCAAACAATGAATTTCTTTTTAAAGAAACCAGTTTAAGGAGTGGACACTCCACCCCTCACCACACCAGGTTACAGAGGTGCTGTCAACATAAGAATGTTCTTATGAGAATGCGTTCATAAAGTAGCCTTAAAGCACACATTAAACAAAACTTGTTCTATTCAGCTGCAGTTAATATAAAATAAAAGAGAAAACAGCTACTTTCCATATTTCAAACACAAAGTTATGCTTTAAATTGTCCCATGTTAATAAAAGTCAGCACCATGGATACAGCCAGCAAAACATGAAGGCAGCTGAAAAATGGAAGATAGACTTTTTATTTGAGATTTTCAAAACAGATTAAACAAGCAATGTTAAAGGACAAATTATTGGCGAAACATTTCACTTCTGTTCAGGCTAATATTAACGATACAAAAACATTTCTGCAGTTCCACCAGTCACCCAGTAGATGTCAGGCACCATTAAACTTAAAGCATAAACATTTCTAAGTACTGATTAAGTCTTTGGTTAAGCGTGCCGACATCAAAACTTGTTTAGGAAAGTGGATTTTTAAACCATTATGACATCAAATCTCTTTTTCTTCTCCCAGCTTCAACCTAAAAAGATTCTAACGGCTGTGATTTGTTTTGTGCCGTACCTATGAGAAGTAGATAGTTCCTCATAAAATTGATCCGGTTTCGCTCTCGGAGGCCAGCGTTGAATTTCACACTTGTGCTGGGAGTGATTACACACTCCTTATCCTCCTCTGTCTCCTGGCTATCGGGGCCTTCCAGCAGGGGGAAGGTGCTTCCACGAGGCTAAAGACAAACACACACTTCCTGTTATCAGACGCCTCATGAGCTTCTATAAAAAGGAAGTCTGTAGAAATAGCAGCTTCCTACTTCAAACAATCAAGTCTTCAAGGTTTATTAACCAAGAAAGAGTAAATAAAAACCTTGACAGAAATCCAACTTAATGCAAATATATAAAGACTGATTTAAAATAATCTAAATCATGTCCATGCTGTTCACGTGATCAATGTTGTACTTGATTTAATATGCAGATTGTGCTCACCACCACTGTGACTCCATCATGCACCAGAGACGGTGATGCATACAGGCTAGTCGAGTATTTGCCCACATATAAAGTGGCCCTGAAAAGAACAAAAATAAAAACCGTCAGTTAAACCTGTTACTTCATGGCCAAAAACATTTCAACATGTTTGACAATAAACTGTGCAGTGACACAGATAAAATCTTGTCAAGCCAAATGACAAGGCTAAAACAATTCAGAGAAAACCAACAAGTCCTGGTTTTACTTTTCAGCTTTTCCCTCCAGGCTTTTGGAGCTTTATTTCCGCAGAAAAAATAAGGATTTACTTCATTTTGAAAAGAGGCCTCTAGAAGCTCCAATTCCAGCCAAAGAAGTGATTTTTCAACCAGACATTTTCCTTCCACTTAACATTTTATGAATTTAATTAATACAAGACTGATCAGCCAGCTTTTTAGCTACATTACATAGATTATTTATTCATCGCTGAACATATATGTAAAATGGAACTAAATACATAAGGAAATACAGAAGATAAAATGTAAAAAAAAATCTAAGGCAAATTAAGCTTTTCCTTACATAAATTTATTTTTGGGTTTTTTCTCTTTTGGAAACGGATATTTCCATTGGGTTATCCGTCCGACCTCTCCGGACATGAAAGTGAGGTACCGCAGTGTTTCCACGGCGACGTTGGTGTGGGGAACTTTGCGAAGACCCTCCCGCTGCCAGATGTACATCGCCACCACAGGAGAATTGTAGTTCTGCATCCACTGAACGTCTCCCGTCTCACTGTCCACGGTCACCACGAGGCCATCGCCGTTTGAGACAAAATGAGCCATTTCTGTGGAGGGAATAACGAGATGCAATTAGCATACCCAGTGTATTACAGAGTTAAGCTAGCAACGAGCATGCTTGAGTAGGAATCTTACTGTATTTCATGTCATCATCAGGGAGGGTGGAGGCATAGTCCGAATAAGTGGCATTCCAGCGCAGCTCTCTGTTTTTTGTGTCGTACATGGTGATGGTGTACTCTAACAAAAACAGAAACATGCATGGTTACATAAGCAACACACACTGCAGGGTTTCAGTGTCAGTTTTACTAGAAAACTGCAAAGCTGAATTGTGTAAAATTTCCTTAACAATGCTCAACAAAAGCTAATGTGAGCTTTCAACTTGAAAACACTCTTAGCCCCTTAAAATTTAAGGAGATAATTATTGGTGAGGTAGTTGTCTTGTTTGGAAGTTAAATAAATTGGCTGCACTAATGAGTAATGACTATATAACAGTCTCACCAAAAAAAGGTAATAAATAAAACCTTCTGGTAAACTCGATTAAATCTTGTGTGTCATAGATTCTGGTTAGAATTAAAAAAAAACAAACAAAAACAACAGCTGAGCTAGTTTTGTTTTTACCCGTTCGTCCCAGATAGAGAAGGGATGAAGACGGACAGAGCATTTCAGCGAACGATGACGTCAGTGTCTGCTGTTTTTCACCTGTTAGCAAATCCACCACATACCACAAGTCCTGCTTTTTACCTGCAGGAGAGCACATAGACAAACACACACAGGAAACTGATTAGTTGGGTGATTTCAGCTTTAAAACTGCACCCGGCGATAGCAGTCTTACAAAACATTTTGTCGTGTTACAAACTTCAATGTACTTTGTTGGGATTTTATGCAGTCAACCAACAAAGTAAGAAAATAGTTTGTGTTCAGCCCCATTTAGTCTGATGGACCTAAATGAATGCCGATTAGTAAACTGATTCCACCTGTGCTCAATTTAATCTCGGTATAAATGCAGGTATTATTTGAAAGCTTGTTAGAGAACAAAGAGCATCCTGGAGACCAAAGATCACAGCAGGCAGGCCAGGGAAAAGTTTAACACTGGGTTAGAAAACAAAAACAGAAGCTGGTGAAAGCTGATAAGATAGGTGGCAATATAATAAAAAGGAAACACTGGAAACAAAACCTGTTGCTGGCTGCAAAATACTTAAGTTGGTGAAGCCTTCCATTTAATGTGACTGAGTCTAATCAATTTTGCAAAGAAAAATAGGTAAAAATGCCCCAACAGGCAGAGACATGCCCCAAACAGCAAGCCTTTTAAAATACTGCTGGTCCTCAATAAAACACATTGAGGTTTGTGGTTCTAATGCATTCAAATGTGAAATTGTCCCACTTGTGAAAAAAACCCATTTATAGCTTCCCTGCCAACAGAACTGTTAATCTGATTAAATGAGGCACTTTTTACAAGACCAGTTATTCAAAATAACCTGCGACCGTTTAACCTTAATGTTAATGAGTTTTATCACTCCATAGTGAGGTAGATAGTCCTTCAAAGTTTTGCATTTACACTTTACACAGTAGTTTCACAAAATGTGAAGCCACACACATGAAAAGTAGTTATCTATTAAAGTATTCAACCAGCAACAGTTTGCATCTATATAATTAAATGCCTGACTGATGATGATAATAAGCAGGCAAATGTGACTAGCTTTTGTTCAAACAATGGTAGATCAACGTTCCTTCGTTAACACTTAAAAATTTAAAAGAGCTGAGGCTGTAGATTTAGTGGAACCAGAAGACAATGTGTTGTATTCTGCTGACACCAGATAACACCCACTCCTTTATGAAAGGAACACAGGCGGATCTACAAACGTGTATGCGTATGCCATGACCACAGTGTGGCCAACTCAAAGAGAAATTTATGATTGGGTCTTACCCATGTAGAGGATTCCATCAGAACTGCGACATGGTGAGGCTTGGACCAACTCAGGGATGGTGAAAGGTAGTTTCTGTTACAACAAAAAGCCTCAGATAAACCTTGTGGTTTTAAGGATTAACAACAAAATATAGCACCACGTAGTATAAACAACCACAGCTGCAAACTCATAATGAGAAAGCATGACTATTTTTCTACCGAACAAGGAACTGAGTGGTGGATCATACCAAAGACGGAAGATTAAAATGCTTTGACAAAACGCATTTCCTTTTACCGTGAGGCCTTCGTTGTTCTTTCCACCCAGAGAGTACAGGCTGCCGTCGTTGGGGTCCGGCAGAAACGCTGGTCTGGTGAGAAGAGTAAAGGCAACGAGTTTATTGTTAAGTCACAGGTCGAGCTCAACATGTGGCAATACTGAATAGCATATACTGTCTTTTGCTACATAGAGATAAGATACAGTAGAACACAGTGTCTTGTAAAAGTATTCTAAAAATTGTAAACTTTTATCGCATTTTGCCACTTTACGGCCATAAATGTGACTGACCAGCACAACATGAACTGGAACAACCAGAGATTTTGTGTCATTTTTTTAAACCAATAAACATCTAAAAAGTTGAATGACTTAAACTCAGTCAGCTCAGACTATCAGACAATTTTCAAGTCTTGCAGCTTTGGTTGCATGCTTAGAGTAGTTGTCCTGTTGAAAAGCAACCTCCACCACAGCCTGAAGTCTTTTTCAGTCATGGTGGTTTGTTTTCCCCAAGGATTTTTCTGCATGTTTCACTGTGGGAATGGAAGCTTAAACCAAACCGCTGAGGCCTTCACAGAACACCTGGATTTATTCTGAAGCTAAATTACCTCCCTGTTAATTAGATGGCTTTTAAAGACAATTGGTTGCACTGCATTTTATTTATTCCCAATCTAAATGCTGGCTATCTTAAAAAAATATTTTGTATCTTATGTGACAAACTTTGAGAACAGCCAGTACGTTTAAGGGGTGTGAACACTTTTGCAAAACACTGACTTGTATCAAACAAAAGAAAGAAAAAAAAAGATAACTTGGATACGTACTCTGCTACATGTGTCGGGACCTGAAGAACTGGATCTGTGAGGACACAAAGACGATAGTCAGGACTGACAAGAATATCATCCGGCAGACGAAAACATGGCCAGCGGCCGTTGAGTAAGTGAGCGACATGAACGCTGGAGACGTCGGACTGCAAAGGACACAAAGTCCAAATGGACATGCAAGCCCCAGTGGCAAACATGAAGGGCAAACAGATAAGCTGTCTGTGAGTAAATCAGGCATGACACACCAGCAATGAGAACAAGAATAACAATCATTCAATGTGATCGCAACATCCGACTGACCTATCCTAGTATAAATGCATGGAATAAAGTCTTGCTAAAAGTTGTCCTCAACAAAAAAAGATAATAATCTTGTTGGGAGGAGCCTACATAAGATTTCTTCCATCTTTCAACGGGGTTACCAAACCAGTCAAACCCCAACCCTGAAGTGTCTGTTGCAAAAAGACAAACATACAAGTCCCACCAGTGTGAACAAACTGGGTGTGGAGCAGGTGGAGCTGTAAGGTGTCCACAATGGGACGGGTTAGGTGTGAGATAATCCAAAGATGTTAAATAACCGTTTTATTCAGTTAACATTAGTCTTCAGCAAATGTTTGAGGGTTAAATCTGACTGGCTGAAATATAAATACATGTCTGCAAAGAGAGAAGCGAGCAGCATTATGACAGGTTTGATATTAAACTGCACTGTTCAGTATTGACAAAGGTGGAAGATTTCTGCTTCCCTCTCATCGTTTCCTGACTGAAATGCAACAGGTGTGTGCAAAGCCTGGTGAAATTTATATTCAGTAGCTGTTCCAGGAAAACAGATGATGCGGAGGAGGCAGCCTCTGCCTCATCATCGCAGATTTGGTTATTGAGTAGAGCCAGGCAGGATTAACAAGCACAAACTAAATTTGTTTTTACCTAAAAAGTCAAGCCTAAAATAAATCCACAAAAATAGGAGAATACACACTTAAAATTGTGAGTTCATAGACAAACACCCCTAAAATCTTTCTTTTGCTAGTTTTCTAAGCCTCCTTAATGCAATTCCAAAGCATACAGAGCCTTACGATGGTAACCATGGTGCGGGTCATGAGTGCAGGTGACACTACAAAGTTGCTGATCCCGGCCCACTCAGACCTTGATTAGAGGCAGCATTTCCCTCTTTCTCCGTTAATAATTACCCGCTTCCCAATGCCAAGAGAACCTGAATGAACAGCTTCTTCTAGTACTGTCTAAAAACAAGACTTGACCACACAATAAAAATAGGAATAATAAATCTAGGCACCAAGGCAGTAGATGCGGCTCTGGAAAACTTAAGAGACCACTTAAAATGATCAGTTTCTCTGGTTTTACTTATAGATATGTGTTTGAGTAAAATGAACATTGTCATTTTATTCTATAAACTACAGACAGCCTGTCTCTGAAATTTCGAGCAAAAATTTAGTATTTATTTGCAGAAAATGAGAGATGGTCACAATAATGAAAAAGATGCAGTGCTTTCAGACCTCAAATAATGCAAAGAAAACAAGTTCATATTCATTTAGAAACAACAATGATAATGTTTTTACTCAGGAAGAGTTCAGAAATCAACATTTGGTGGAATAACCATGAGGTCTCTTAATTTTTTTCAGGGCTGTAAATATGTTTTTAAAGGAATACAATTGATTTGACACACAACGACAAACTCTGTTTTTAGATTCCAGGTGTATGAGGCATTAGAAAGTCCTAATTACCCTGGCTAGACCAGATGATCCAGGGAGTGATACTAATTACATTGCATAAAAAAGTTCAGGTGTAGACATGCTGTAAGGACGATTCACATTAGCTAAATACAATAAAATGTTGCCTACAATGTGATCAATTTATTGCTTTACTGCAATGAAAGCTGCATCCCAACAAAGCAAAACAAGGATTCCACTGTTTTCAACCGGGCATCAGGACAACAATTGTACTTTGTGCATGAAATGCGGTATGAATAACAAGGAGAAGAGCATACAAACACTTTAACTTGACACCAGTCGTCTCCTCTTACCTTCTTTCAGAGTCCACTTGATAGAGCCAGACTTTTTGCTAACAGCATGCAGGTTTCCATCCAGTGTGGACACAAAGAGCAGGCTTTCAGGAAGGGCAACTGTGCTAGCGCTGCAAAATCCCTACAAAAACAGAAAACATCTCAAATAAATGATCATCATGCAACACTGGCAGGATGTCTGGTTCTTAACCAGTAGATGTGTTTATGCATGCATCCTGCCATTTAAACCACCAGGTTAGGTTAGAACATGTGCGCCTGCATTTGGGCAGTGGATAAGTCTGCAATTGCTCAACTATTACTCAGCGTCACACACAGCAAACAGTATCAAAATGTTGAAATAATCATGTAATGATCTGAAGACACCTGGCTCAGGATAATAGACTTGTGTTAGCTAGTCTACTGAGCTGCTGCAAGCCTTAACTAGCAAACTAGCAAAGGGTGGCAATGGAGAGGAAAATTTAACATGCTGAACTCATTTAATCTCTATTCACATGGTGTGTACATTAATCTTGGACTTGAGATTCTGAATAACGTACTCACAAAAATATATTGAACAAGCATTTTTTGAGTACAATATTAAACCTTATTAACCATTCTCCTTTTCACAGAGTAATTTTAGTTGTATAACAAGCTGATATTAGCTGGTCAATCAGTCAGACTGCCAGCATGGGTGGAGACTGTTCAATGGACTGGCCCCTATTAGCTTTCCAACTGTAGTTAAAAACAATGTCACTTAAGAGTTGGGAGTGGGGCCACTTTAGTTTCCATAACATGTTTGTGTGTTTATCACTACTGCAAATATAAGCAGCAGAACTTGGCAATGTGCAGAAGGGGCAGTGCTCCACAATAGCCTCCGAAAACTTTATTCACTCCTGAATTTTCTCTTGTTCCTTAAAAAGTACTTTAATAGGGGGCCTATTCTCGAACAAACGTCTATAAAAAGCACGTTTGTTGCATTTCTTTTCACAAAATCTTTCTCGGATGATCAGATTTCACCTGCTCAGTTCTGCCTATTTTCAGCTCCTTTTACAATTAGCCGTTTTAAGGCTCTTTCACATTAAATCAAAATGAGTTGCTGCTGGCCACACCTCCCAACTCTATGTTTACACCTGCACACTTCCTGTGTTCCAGTTATACTAGGAACTGGAAACTTCTGATTTCCCAGTTGGAAAAATCTACCGGGAAGTCGGATTTCCAGCTGAGAAAAGGGAGAAGCTCTTAAGGCCTAGTTTCCTAGCCGACTTGTAAGGTTGACTTCGTGTTTCAATATGGCTGCTTCTTACATCTACAGTGGTAAGATGTGGAGGAAACATGTTTATTTCGCAAGACACACATGTAGAAGTGTGTCTAATACTAATGTTACATATGCAACCTGCAACTCCAAAATTAACTCATTAAAAGTGTTTTTTGTTATGGAAAGAAAAGCTTAAAATGCTACTACGGTACTGCAAACAATGTTTCTGAGTGTTGCCATGGTGAAATTCCAGCCTGTCAACTAGAACGCCATTTCCTCAGGTCTGACATCAAACCCAGCTCCAAGTTACAACTTCCGAGGTAATTGGAAGGCAGCACTAATACATGTGAAAATGGCTGCAAACTGTTGCACAATGATACAATGGGACATCTTTGACCCCGAGTCATACCCAGAAGCAAACAGAAATGGAGCTTCCTGCACAACCATCAAGGACGCAGCAACAGTAAGTTATCAATAAAACACTTGTCTTTTCCAGCAGCCATTGCACAGCGCATACAGCGGTAAAACCAGCTGACCAGACTTGCTGGAATTCCACCTGGGCTGGCATCAATTTGGGTTGCTAGGTAACAATAATCATACACCAAACTTATTGCCAGCAAATGGTTAGGTGTTTTTATTTATTTTTTTTAGCGCTTTGACTGTTTCTAGAAGCCATAGAGACCCATAAAGGTACTTGTACAAACAGTAAATTTTGCACAATATGTCCCCCTATATAATATAAGAACAAAAATGTTTGTGTTTTGATTTTGACTTCTCTGTCACAGGAAATCTAAGCAGCGGAAGCTGTGCTCATTTGCCTGTTAAACCACAGCAATATTGATAAAAGGCATTACCTATAAAGAGCTTCCTGGACAACTGAAAATAGCTTCCTCAGAGAAATTATCCTGACTAAGGGAAGTATGCTTTTACATCTATTTATTGGTCCCAGAACATGTAGTTACCCCAAAACTGGACAGTTCCACAACTTCTAAAGCAGCTAGATTTTCACAACGGGGAGAATCATGTAATGCACCACTGCATCCCCTCAGGATCACCTGATCAATCTGTGCAAAAGGAGCAAAAAGACATGCAGTGTTTGGTTTGACAGAGTGGAAGGTTTCTAACACATTGTGTCTCCAGCTTTACTGTTCAAACATACTATAATGGTATAGATGGTTGGTAAATCCTTACAGGGTAAAAGTTGCATTCCTGCCTTCCAGTAGATCTTGTAACGTTGGTTTTGCCTTTTGAAATGTATCTAAGGACTTCGCCAAAGGAGCTCTTCAAGTTTAGCACACACAGCTGAATAGTGGGCTGGCAGCCCAGATGGGCACTCCTCTCTCCAAACCCTTCAACGCCTACTCACATACAAGTGACACTGGAGCGCACATGGCACCAGGGCCAGGGTCTGCCTCAGATGGAGCCCTATCTGGACCAAATAGACCACCACTAACAGTCACAGAAAGGGGTCTAATCTAAATGCAGGAGTCTTCTTTCAGCCAGCTGACTAGCAGTGTGCAGATTTCTCCTGCATCTTATTAAGACATGGGAACAATATGCTGAGAAATTTTGTGGTTTCGGAAGTGTATCTTTTTAAAGCCTCAGAAGCAGAAATTAGCTAATGGCTCCTCCAGTCAGGAGTTTGACAAACACAGTCTGCTTACCAAACCACTAATATTCAATAAGGTCAATCAGATCGTCCTTTTGATATTTTAAGATGTATTTTTAGAATTCTGAATTTTTTTTTTTGAAAAATAAAAAATGTTTTTAAAGTAACAGAACCAGCAGGGTTTCCATCCATCCAGCCTTTAATGCACGTGCAATGAAGAACACGTTGAACCACTACTGCAGTTTGTCTCCACCTTCAGTGACACAGCCTACCATTCCTCTGTAAACACCGTCAGTGACCAGTGGCAGACACCCTTTAAAGGCCATTTCACAATAAGCTGTGTACTCTAGTTATTCATCACACTGTTCTGAAACTTCTAGCACCAAAATGAACAGAAACTAAGACAAAGAAAAACAACTGAAGGTTTCAGATCATCTGCAGAGAGAAAAGATATCGTTCGACTCTGGCCCTAAGTTCTCTCCCCGTGGTCTCATCCATCCTTTATGAGCATGCGTGTCAATAATATGCACCTGCAACTGTTCCCACTGGGCCTCAACCTCACAAAGCACCGTACAAGCGTGCTGGGAAGAGTCATAACTAATCTGTTCTCGCCCCCCTCGTAACCTCTAGCAGCTCTCTTGGTTTCACAAACAAATGAGTTCCCAAACATCTGCTGGCCCTCTAGGTTTGCATGGACACCAACATTTAGCAGCTGATGCATATGTTGAAGTGTTGCATATCAGCGACATCTGCTTCACAGTTTCTCTGCTCAAAATGGATGTGATTTACAAAAGCAACGGTTAAAATAATGCACACCCTTCCATTTCCTCATTCTGTGCGTTACACAGAAATAGCATTGCAAAATAAGGGTTGCATAATACTTGCAAACTGGGTATTAAAAAAACTCTTCACTCTTGTTCCTAAATCTAAATTTTCAACCTTTTTTTAACTGAGGTCAGCTTCAAAAGGGACTTCAATGCTTGTGTTATCACCGGCAGCGGTCAGCGGAGGGTCACCGCGCCTCGCAGCCTGCTGCTTGGCAAACCAAACCGAACATAGAGCCGCTCAGAACTGTCGGCTTTCTCTTCAAGTTACAACAAACATTTTAAAAGAGCATGAAAAAAAGCCTTGTGGTCAAAGTATGAAACGGCAACAACAAAAACATCAGGGTAAAAAGTGAATTTCTTGTAGAAGCAATCACATTGTCTGCTGCCATCAGCAATTTCTGCAGCTTGCCTGTGTGCAGAACAAACCAACACAGGAACCAAGAAAAAAAATATATTTTCACACATCTGTGTATGTGTCATGGGAAGTGCATAACTAATCAACAAATATGTCAAATTATACATCCTTCTTCTGTAAAGAACACCATAGCCATTTCATAAGAGTAGGATCAGATATTTATTGCTAGACATCTCAACAGCAACAATAAAAAGGAATTAGGATGCTATAATATTTCTAAAATGACAAGTCACATCTTTATAGAGAACTTTCGGGGTTTTGCTACAAAGAAAGCAATACCACGTGTTGGCAGACTCAGATAAAGCACAGCCATTTCCATTACATCTACTTTTTCTTTAGATGTAGCAATTCAAAATATGTTTGCACTGAACAGAAAGTGTGTAAAATTGACCTCTTTGTAGTTTCGAGCAATTATAAACTTACATCATTTATTACGCCCGTCAACCATTAAATTAAGTTTGTGTAAGTATAACGCACAAAGGAGTCACTGATGTGTCATGCTTTTAAAGAAAGAAATGTGTCAACTGTGACATAAAACACTGTCAAAAAGAACTTTTCTTCTCTAGAAATCCCATGAAGTTTCTCTCAGAATATATAGTTGGACTATCATTTGTCACCCACACTACACCTGCTTACTCTAATAGGCTAAGAGAAGAACCCGAGACATGACAAGGGATTATAAAGCCACTTTAATCTGCTTCTTAGTTGAGCTGGTTTACTCATGTAGCAGTGAAGGGTCTCAGCCTCGGGGCTTTTAAGGTTTTGGCTCATTTTAAACATGTTAATTACTTTTGATCAAGATTAAAGCCAAGATAGCAGATTATCAATGCTTTATTCCAACCATCAAAAACCAAGGTGTTAATGTACTTTACAGAGCATATACCCAATATGATATTACTTTGATTTGCATGAACTTATAAATGGTTTTTGAAAATGGTCACAGGTCCATTGTCTGTTATGGATTCAGTCCTCGTAAACAGACGGTATACACACCATCAAGGTTTCAAAGTATGAATGACCAGGGCTTTATAGGGTTCTAAATTATTTAAATCTAACCTCAAGTGTACACAACTACATACCACAGATTCCACCAATTCATTATTTATTGAACACTCAAAACAAGGCACTTGTTATGTATATTTCCAAAAATTTAAATGCCTGAAAAAACAATGTAACAGTGTAATGCCCTAATATAATTAAAAATTCTGAAATTAGGGGGGGTAAAAACTTTAAAACTACATGATTATTAAGAGTTGCACTGTTTGGGTTTTTATGGCTGGCACCAATTTTTAATTGACTTTAATTAAGGACTTTGGATTCTTTAATTATACCTTAATATAGACAGACTTTCTGGTGAAACAGTACCATATTAAAGTTTCCCTAAGAAGTCACTATGTGCTACTTTTACAACGAGCATCCCTCAAAAACACCAAAACATCCTTCAGGAGTACAACTGTGCCTTGTGCACATGCATCAAGTTGTTGAATTCAAGTGTTGAGATAAGCAAGCCTTTGAAACATCATATTGACATCTGTACACAATTAATGTTGTAATCGGACTCAAAATTACCTAAAATTTTCTTAGTCCTAATCAGCAAATGGGCTTTACTGGATTTAAAAGTAGGGGTAAACTTTTGATATCCACTGTTTGTGTTAGTTGAGGGTAATTGTGTCCAGTAATACTGAAACTATAGTCAAAAATCTGTACACAAAATCTTGCATCTGTTATCAAAAAGGAACCTATCAAAAGTTCAACCCTTGACTGCGTATTTTTACCATCACATGGTGTTGGGCTGTCAAGTCTATTCTAAGCTGAACTGAGTTTGGTTGTTGATCACTGCAAAGAAACAAAGAAAAATTTAGATTGTGACGACATCACAACTGCATATGTTTCTAATATCACGCAGCCTTAATAACAACTAAATAAAGCACAATGCAGTATTAGTGAGTGGTAAAAAAATTAATGTGATGTGTTACAAATCTGAAATTGTACAGACATAAGGACAAATGGTTTCCCGTAATTTCCTGGAACTCGACAGATAAAAAAACAAACGTATCTACGCAGGTTGTAATGCGTCAAATGAGTTTATTTTAGACCCCAAAACTTGTCAAATGAATAGTTTAGCAAGCTAGCTAACGTTCGTATGTAGCTAACCGCTGTCAACATGCAGCATA
Source organism: Xiphophorus couchianus (assembly GCF_001444195.1). NCBI lineage: Eukaryota > Metazoa > Chordata > Actinopteri > Cyprinodontiformes > Poeciliidae > Xiphophorus > Xiphophorus couchianus. Next base: position 13,269,677 of record NC_040243.1, on the reverse strand, counting down.
TGGACTGAATTTTAGCTTCATTGAAGCACAAACATTTTTATTAAAACGTCCCAAAGTAGAAAAAAAATAATCCCACTATAAGTTATACTTGTTGTTTAGTCGACAATAATAACCTCATTCCGTCTAAGTTAGTTTATTCAGCAAGCTTTCTTACCTTTTGGGGACCAGCGTAGAAAAACAAGGCTAAAATGCAGCACAGTAGAGCCCGTTTTCGCACTGGCCAGTCCATGTCAGCATCGGGTCTCAAACCGGGACAGACTGACTGGGTGGTCCAGGGCGGCTGGTCGCTACATAGAAAATTCGTTTCGGACTTCCACAGACAGATGGGTCGAAATGTTTGCTACAGCTTTGGTAGAGATGCTTCTTCCTGAAATTACCACTGCGGAGGTTGGACTTTTGGATTCATATCCACAGGAGTGGAGGAGGGGGAACGCTATAGGCCTCTCAGCCAATGAAAACACGCCTCCACACACCGGATGTGCTATAAAAAACGCAGCATTTACATCCGGAGCCATTTTATTCCTCAAGAGCATGCGCTGCAGTTGTCATGTGCTGCTTTAGCTGAACCCTATATTTTGCAATAACTGATCTTAAGTATGTCTCTTCAGCTACTTGCATTCATATTGGGTATTAAAGCTGATGTGACGTGAATTCAAGCTTGAACAAATTACACGTACTCGCTTTGTAAATGAGCACGAGCAGCTCACGTGGCAGCAGCGTGGGCAGGCCGTGAAACACGAAGGTAAGATTTGGATACACGCTTTTTAGGTGTTTTCACAAAACGGGGAAAATTACAGTTCATATCACGAGTGATGATATTTTGCGTGTTAGACTTCTGATATAATAATGAAGTCAATCTTTAACATCTGACATGGTTCTACTAAGAAAAGCCTGTACTCCGTCCCAATAACTAAAAACACTGAAGAATATGTGTATTCTTGCAGGAGCTGAAACCACAGATTAACAAAATAACATGGTAAGTAATGCTTATAACTCATGAATCATAATTGTCATAGGTGACTTAGGTGTTGACTTTTATTTTTCTTACAGGTTGTGGCTCATCAAATGGAAGGTGACTAGCCTGGAACTGAAGCAAGTTTCCAGTGTTTCACATAACTTTACAATGCATATTCATAATAAAGAAAAACATTCCCGTTTACCTTTGTCTGAATTTGATTTCTTTAAACCAATTTTTGCACTTTTTGAACTGGAATGGCCCCTTCCTTAGCCACTTCCAGTAGTGAAAATAAGTGCTACATTATAGTCTTGTCATAACTGGGGTTTCTTGGCATTTTCTACCAAGATGCTCTTTTAAAGCAAGACACAAATGTAAAAGTTGCATAATCTCTACAAATGGAGAAAATTCTTTGATTTGATTCAAGAATATTTTATTGTCCTGCCACCTTGCTTGTTTGTGGTATGAGATTTGGACTTGGGTCCCAGATTAAGAAATTTACTACATAAAAAAAATAATGTAATTGTGATATGTATGTGAATAAAATAAAGCAACTTATTAAATGGCATTTACAATTAAGAACCCAATCAACACCACTAAATGAAGCTCAATGGTAGAAATAAATAATTTCTTACCAAGGCAGGGAGTTTCAGAATGTTAACTTTTAGATCTGTAATTTTTCTCCTGTAGCAATTAAGCTTAAAGTAAAAATTGCTGATAAAGATTAGGCCCAATCTTTTTCCATCAGTTTTTAGATTTGGGGATGGTTTAAGTCTAAATTTGATTGGCAACCATAAACATATCAAAGTAATCTATGGTGTTGTGAGATGGTACAGTTCCACTTAAAGTTCACATTCATACATTGAATATCATTTTACTTTTTGGGGCTCTAAATGTTTTCAACGGTCTTTTTTGGGTGTCATAATGCAACAAGTTATTACAATGATTTAAAAAAAAACTGCACAAGTTTTACTTCTTTTTCTCTACTCCACATGGATATCTGCAGTATACTTGCAGATGTCCAGGAATTACTCCTAAATGCATGCATTTTATATCCCTCAAGAAGCTTCTTGTATAATGGTGCAAGATATTTGACTAATATTCTCCTCAGAATAACATGTAATATTACACAAACATTTTAGTATTTTTATTAACCATAAATTTGTGAAACTTCTAAAATTATGTCCAATAGCAAAATGATTTTTACTTTTAACTTGGAAGAAATAAAGTCATTAAAATACTTTTAGAAACGTGACACAAAATTTTATTGTTTCATGTTGGAAATTTAAGGCAGCTGAACCAATATATCTCCATAAACCAAACCACGCATTTGATGTTTCGCTGAATCGCAAGATGTTACGTATGTTTGCATGCCTTGCTGCCCAAACATGGGTGCACATCTTGAATCATTTCTCATTTTTTCCACAAAATCAAGACATTTCTTTTCCAAATAAATTGTTTTTATTGATCCACAATAACACAGAACAGTAACATTTCTGCAATATCACAGAACAGAATAGCCTGATATCTTGGTCAATGTGCAAATGAACCGCAAAGAAATGTGAAAAACAACAGGCATGTCTTAACAGACAGTGATGGCACAAGAACAGTTCATTAACTGATGCGAGAAATGAGGTGGCTCACTATGAAGGAATGTTTGATTATCTCAAAGGCACTTTCTGCCTCATTTGCTAGCCAACACACATCTATTTGAACATAAAAATACATAAAGTCACCTCTGAAGTAGACAGGAAAGGTTCCAGGGGTTTCTAGATTATTGGTGGAGCTGCTCTTTAAAGACAAATAACAGAACAGCAAATAAATGAAAACGAAACGGCATTCTTTAGCTGTATGACCGCAGACAACACTAAATAATATGGCTGATATCCAGAATGCTTTTAATTTCAATAAAACTAGATTTATTACACCTAAAACTTCCAGCTCTGTGTTGCTGCTTGAGGTTTCTGTTTCCTGCTGTACAGATAGAGTCTCACTCTCTGATTTATTCTCATTTTTTTCAATTGCAGTTGTTGAAACACTGGCTGTGCGTCACCTCAACGAAAGCAGAAAGTTTTTAACAGATTGCTTTATTTCACACCTTCTATATTCCCTTTGGCAATACAAATAGAAAATTATTACTTTTAGTCAACTCTGGATGTAGCTTTAAACATGTTGCTCAGAAACATGTTTTCAGTGAAAGTGTTTCCTGGGAGAGGTGAGGAGTTCTTTTTATTTATACATTCAAGATACCAACAGAGGTTGAGCCATTTTGTTTGCCTCATTTCCTACAACCAGCCCATTTTAGCTCGAATTTCTATTCCATAGTACAAAGCACACATGCTGTATGACAGCATAATTGCCATGATGGATTTTACTGGACCACCTGTCTACTATGAAACCATTTATAAACCATGGATTAGTTTGCATATATGTTCCAGGCAGCAATGTGGTTTGCTGATAAAAGAATGGTATGAAAAGTGCAGTGGATCTAAAAATGTTCATACCCCTGTTGGGATTTGTGATGTAAAAAAAAGGAATCGTCTCCAAACTTTTTCCACCTTCAATGTGACATTATGTACAATTTCACCGAAACAAAAAAAGTGCAATAACTTGGTTGCAGACCCTGAAACTATTATTATTTTGATGCAACTTTTGATTTACAGTAGGTGACTGGTATGGGAAACCAGCTAGACAACTAATGCAATTTTATCTGTTTTTGCACCTTTTTCAAAATTATTTATCTCCAAAAGATTTGAATGATTTTCAGCCGAATTGTACAGCATAAACGTTGCATAAAAGGTGGAATATTTTTTGTATTGCAAAATCTTACACCTTTGCAATCCACTGTATGAATGATAGGTGATCGTGTCTAAGCAAACTCCTCAAACAGGGATTTTTAAAAAAATATTTTACCCTTTGTCTTCATCAGTGGCCACAGTTCTAGCTAATCCTCATAACAGTAACAATAAGACACTCATCATTTAGCAACTTCACAGAAAAAGTTAACACTGTCCAACAATCATGTTAGGTACAGCTACACATCACAGGTTATATGGTTCCTCTTGCTGACTCAGGATGGCTATTTGTTGTGTTACAGTATCCTCCACACTTACTGGTAAGGAGGAAAAAAACATAAAAAGAATTGCACCTTTTGTTGCAGTAGCACAACATCTCTGAAAAAAATAAACGAAAAAAACCCAAACATTTAATTTGGGTACATTGTTTGGGAGGTGGGGGCAAGGAGGCGACACTTATTTACTTTTCTTCCATTAACAATTTGCACAACCTTGCACATGGTTGATCTATAACTTTACAGTCCATTTTTAGTTTTCTGGCAGGGCACTCCAGATTTTGATAGAAAATCTCTTAGCATTTCCAGCTTCAATGGGCTGTAGAAGGGAAACAGACCCACAGTGTCACATGTCCACCCCCTTGTGTAAGAGTGGGCATGAAATGCATTTTAAGATATTAATTTTTTTGTGTCATGCCAAAACCTCATGAAATGTTTGCAAAAAAAAAAAAAAGAAATCTTATTAGACCAAGCACATAACTCCACATAATTATGTATATTATGACAGGACAGAAAAAGCTTCTGCCCTGCAATCCTTTGAAACAACTGGTTGACATCTGCATGGAGTCTACTTGGTTGGGTCAAAGTCTTGGTAACCCCAAAATGTCACCATTTGTTGCCCTGGTTGAAGGGGGTTGGTACATGATGACAAGACATTTTCTTTCCCTCCCTTCCAATCCTACTCACAGTGTTGTGGCAAGAAATGGAAGATCGTCATCCATTCTCATCTGTCACACCAACTGTTATCTCAAAAATTTAAATATTGCTCTCATTGTAGATATTGACGAATTAAGCAAAGTTGGCATGTCTTTAGTTACGCAGATAAACACATTCCTGTCACATACCTTAATGAGATGCTTTCTTGTCTTTCCCATTTTGAAAAGTACTTCAAATACATATTCTTTTGTGTCATATGTTTTACAGAGAAACCGGAAGTTTCGTCATACTTACCAAATGTTTCAAAGTACTGATCAACCTTTAAAAGTAAAATGTAAAGTGAAAAAAAGAATGTTAGTTACTTTTTTAAAGGAAGTGTCAAAAATTGTAGCACCAATTATTTTGTGAGGTTTGTTTTTCTTGCCATGTCAAATAAATGCTTTCAAATTAAGCGTTGGATTTTTTGGGAGGTTTTCAGCATGAGATTATGTAACTGTAGTAATAGATAAATGGGATTATTGTGAGATTTTTGCTCAGTTTACTTGACATTCCAGTAATTGTGGAGGTTGCTGTATTTTAGCTTGACCCACGAACCCTGCTTCATCAGACTGAACGAATACTGAATGTCAGATAAATAGATCAAAGAAATGTAGTCAGATGGTAACAGCATCACATTCTCCTTCTATTCTCCTGCTTTTATTTAAAAATAAGAGAACTCGTCAACTTGCTTTTCAGTTTTTTTGGATGATTTTTTTTTTTTTTTAACTGTTAACCGTCTATTGAAACAGTAGCATTGAAAAACAAAGAAAATAACCGTGGAGCTGGCCAGGGTTGCAGCTGCACCTTTAGTTTCCAACAGACGTTTTGGGCATCCTGTATCACCGTGTCATAAAATGCCTGCCGCCCCACATTTGAACATCCCTCACACATCAGAGACCTCAGACTCTTCCGGCTCTGGATCCTTCAAGGCATCGTTTGTCAAAGTCAAGTTGGCATTTGAGCGCATATCCATGGCAGAGTGCATTATGGGTAGCCATATGTCATCCATGTTTGGCATCACAAATATTTTCTGCAGGAAAAGAAAGATGGTTAGCTAACAAAAAAAAAAAAGAAAAATGAATTTTCAAATCCAGTTTTGTTGCCTCTAAAACAGAAGTTAGGATTTTTTTTTTTTTTTAAATAAAAAAAACAGATGCTCATCCACAACAGACAACCATGTGCAGCACAGTGGTATATTTTACTGGCGCCCTGATTGAAGTGGGTTGACATAATAACAGCCCTAGAAGAGTCAGGCAGAGGTAAATGTAGACATGTGGTGAACATAACAGAGACTCTTAGCAGTTTGCATTCACATACCAGGCATATCATTAATCTGGTTGCGATTATTGGTAAAGAGTCAAGACAGACAGACAGCTTTTAAATGCTTCTAGAAAGCAAGAAATCCTCATCTAAATCCTTATAAATATCCCAGGAGCTGTTCTTTTTATCCTTGTGAACTAAACAATTGGTCTCTTGAGCTTGGAAAATTGAGTTTTGATTACCTGGAACTCCTGATCCAACTTCTTCTCGATCCACTCCGTCACATGAACCAGAGTGACTTCTCTCTCACCCAGTTTGGGTCGTGCTTTCAGCTCCAGATGGGGAGGACTCCGAAAACCGTACCTGAAAATCAATTGGACATATTTTTCTTGCCACAAGTTGTTAAAATGTTTAGGTTACAAGATCTTTGACTGACTTTTCATATCTATTGATCTAATCCCAATAGGTATTTTATTGGGATTGTATGACTAAGAGTGATGCATAATACTGAATTGGATCAAAAACAATGCTGTTGTTGTTACAGTAGCATTCATATTTTGTGAACATATGTGTGCCTACAGGTGTCCAGCAGAGGGCACACTATTATGCTCTTATGCTAGGACTCCCACTCAATCCCAGCCCACAATAACCCATTTTTTGGTGTGCTCCTGAACATACCATATCCTGTCCGTAGGGGGAGGTGGGATGTTGACAGCAAGCGTCCCCCTGCACTCTTGCACCTCCACAGTGAGCAAGAGGGGTGTGTTAGACACCTCCTCCATCTTCTTCTTGATAAACTCTGTCTCAGTTGCCTTTTGGAAGTACTTGGACTTGGCTATCTTGTCCACAAAGCGCATGATCTTGCTGGGTCTGTGGCCTCCTACATAGCTACAAGGACAGAGGATGGAAAGAGAGAAGACGGAGGAGGAGGGGTTTAGAAAAGGAGTGAGTCAGGTTCATCATTTATTCATAACAGCATCTCCTGCTACTCAGCACCCACAATGATGATAGGGAGGGGACCGGGTGATACATTAAATCAGCAGCAAGCCTTCAAACCTGTGGGAATGAGTGGGTGAATGGACCTGGAGTGCTTTAAAACATCACTGTTGATTTAAATCTGAGCAGTTTTTAATTCAGATTTGTGTCCATGTCTCCCGTAAAGAGACACTTGCTCACCCCTCTGATGCAGGCAGATTGGGTTTGTCACTGAGCAGTTCAGGGGGATCCTCCTCATCTGATGAGCCAGCACTGGATGACTCCTCATCGCTGTCGGCCAGACAGTACGTCCGTGGCCTGGACCTGTCGCGGCAGCATAAACATACAGTGACTGTTTGAAGGTCAGACCATGATAGCTTCACACAAAACAGTTTTGGACACGACCCACTTCTATTTAATGAATTGCAACTAAAATAAATCTCTAGAGGTAAAACTCCACTGATCCAAAGTAAAAATCCAAAATGTCCAGTGCAAAAAACAAAAACACAATATATTGTTTCGTTGACAGGCAGTTGTAGGCATCCATTCCCAAACTCACCATTCATTGGACAAATCCATGAGTGTAGGCGTCCAAAAGAGGGGATTAGTGTACAAAGAGAGGAGGAGGAGGATGAAGAGTCAACAAGAAAAAGGTAGGAATGGTGAAAAACACACAATAGCAAATATGGTCCTATGTGCAGATCTGCAGAGTTAGCATCCAGTTTGTTTAGGTCTTGGACTTCCTATGGTGGTTTCAATGGTAACTTTCTTTTTATCACTCCTCCATAAAGACAACATTTGTAGAGTGTACATATAATAGTTGCCATGTAACAATTATTGCACATTAGCTCTGGATCTCTGTCATTTGGCTGTCTTCTGAATGCAATTGATTGCAAAAAAAAAGTATTAAAGGAGGATAAATGCATGTAAATGCAAAATTTCCTAGACTTTTTGCGTAAATTGAGTAAAAGTAAACAAATTTGTTCCATTTCACAATATACTTCACTTAAAACTGTCACATATAATACCAGTAAAACACATTGAAATTAGTGGTTGGAAAGTGCCATGGTCTCTTAAAGTTAAAAGTTAAAATTGTAAGTAAAACTCTCACCATTCTTTGCCATGATCCCCGAGTCCTTCGCCTTCCTTCCCCAGGCGGGCCAGGTTCAGCTTGGTTTCTAGTGTCATGAGGAAGGAGCCTGTGTAGGAGACTTCCAGATCAAACCAAAGACCTGGAAGGAGAATGAGGGAAAATACAGAAAACATCTGGTAATCAAGCGTTTACCAGATGCAGAAAGCTTTACAATTGTCACTCATTAAAATAAGAGAGACTCTGATGTGCAATTGCTGTAAGGCCTTTAATAGATAAAGGGAAGAATGACCATTCCTATTAAAAACTGTACAAAAGCTCTGCGGCATTATGCTTATCGTTAGGTGGGGGGATAATAATTCACATTTTAATACCTGCTGCTTGCTCAGTGAGTCCTCATTTCTGCAGCAAGTAATAAAATTATTTTATTTAGTAATCTTCCTGTGTTTTGTTTTCTCAGCCTTGCAGATAGTGCAGAAATAAGGCTTAGATGAAAGCAAGTCGTTCATATTACACTGTCAGCATTTATGTTGCTTCTCTTAACTGAGTTCAACAAAACCTGAACATTTTTAACATTGGCTAACAATCCTGTGCGCCCTGTTACTTAAAAACTCAGTTTCTTGGTCATAGCTGTGGCTAAGGGTGGCAGGAGGAGTCAGCATTTCAGTGAAGGATCAAGGGATCCAAGATGAGAAGTTTAATTACTGTGGCTTTATATTGCACAGCACACAAACAGGCAGGACTACAGTGGAGGCAGGATGTCTTAATCCACTAAGATGAAAAGTAAAAAAAAGAAGAAGAAGAAAAAAGGCCTAAACGTCGAGAAAAATAACATATCTACATTGCATTATAAAATGCAATGTAGATATGTTATGTAATGTATCTTAAACCTTTCTGCATTTTGTCACATTATAACCACACATTTTAATGCTTTTTATTTGTATTTTGTGTGGCAGAATCAACACATATGAGTGCGCAAATACACTTCTAACATTTGTGGCATACGTATGTATTCTACCCCATTTACTCTCTAATCCTTAAATCTAACCTGATGCAGTCAGTTGAAGTCTAGTTAATGAAGAGTGACGCAAGTATAATTTTACATCAGCATAAATTCAGATCATCTGGGAAGGCCTCTGAAGTTTTTTTTACAGAACAGCAGTGAACAAACATCTTCAGAACCAAGGAACTTGGCAGACAGGGCAGTAGAAAAATTGTGGACAAGTTTCAAGCAGGGTTAAGTAATAAAATGATATCACAAGCACAAAACATCTCACAGAGGACTGCTCCCGCAAAAGAAAAGAGTTACCAAGCCATAGCTGTCCACCTACACTAATGGACAAGGCAAAGAGAGCATTAATCATAGAAGCAGCCAAGAGGCCCATGATTATTCTACAGAAGATACAGAGCGCTACAGCACAGGTAATGAGATCTGTTGACAGGCTAACTATTGATCACACAAAACTTGGCTTTTATAAGTGAGTCAATAAGTAAACAATTGTTGAAAGATGGAGGAAGTGCCATTTGTAGTTTTACAACACGTCATGGTGGGGGTGTGGGTGTACAGCAAATGTGTGAAAGGTGTTCTGGTCAGCTGAGACCAAAACTAAAGTTTTTGGTAGGCATTGAAAGTGCTATGTGTGGGGGCAAACTAAAACACCCACACCATGCTGAAACATGGTTGTGACAGTATGATGATGTGACATGTTACACACCTCACCCCATCGAGGACAGGACATTGGTCAAAGTTGGCGTAAAGATGTATGGACATAAATACAGGGGAATATTGAAAATGAAAAAACTCACAACTACAATGGAATAGCTATTGCATGGTTTAGCTCAAAGCACATTCCTGTGTTATAGTGGCCCAGTCAAAGTCCAGACCTAAAACCAATAGAGAACCAAGAATGACCTAAGCTGTTAGATAGAAAGATCAATAAAAAGAATTTCAGGAAATTGCAGCAAAAACTTGTTCTATAACACATCATCTCTGGTGTGCAGATTACAAAGGCAAGCCACACTTTTCAGGTGTACAGTAAATAAATAATATAAAAACCACATGTCTGGTTTCTTCTTCCTCACATGTCTGAACTACTTAGTGTAGTCATAAAAATAATACGTCCCCTACCTTGATGGTCCACTGAGGGTTTGGAGGCACAGAGGATCTTAGGAACTGAGAATCCCATGTCCAGCTCCGTCAAAGTCAGCTCATTCATTACATATGGCAGCTGAAGCACAGGGGTCAAATTAGGAGATTAAGAGGTGAAAAACAGACATCAACACGATTTACAGTCACACAACTGCTTGTAGAGTTTTTATATGAATTGCTTCTGCTTGTTAGGGTAATTTATGCGGACTTGTGGCACAACTCACCCTGATTTTACTGAGCTTCATTTGGATCTTTTTGGAGACAACATCGGCCCAGTACTTCTCTCGTAAGAAATCCCAGAATATCCTCCCCAGAAAGGCATTGACCCAGGCCTCTGGCTCTGCAGCCTCCTCTGAACTCCTGGGTAACTGAAGGAGATGCACACATCAGCTTTCGTCTTCTTAATACAAGGTTGCCAGCACATCATCATTCTCCTCCATGGAGACAGTACCAGTCTCGGCTGCCTGGCTACCTCTGCAGTTTCTCCTTGCAACCCAGCTCCACCTTATCAAACTGCATCTGATCATGTCTTTGTTTGTTGTTGCTTCTCTGCTGCCTCAGGTGCTCTATGTTGTGTCTGAAAGGGCAGATAGCTCTCTAAAAAGCTATCTGAATTTAAAAGGATTAAACATACCATGTGGATGTATAACAAACAGCATATGGCATCAAGCAGCAACAGACAGCACCTATGAGCAGTGAAGTGACCCTGCTAACCATTTTGATAACCCTGCCACCCTCTGTTTCCAGCATGCTCTTGGAAAATGTCACAGTGACTTGTTCCCAAGAAAATAAACCCCAAAGAAACCAAAATGTCATACAAGAAACCAAAACTGAATTGAGATTGTTCACATTACAAACAACAAGAGCCTAATGAATTTTATTGAGACTTTATGTGAAACAATGGTAGTAGTATATTGTTTAAAACTTGTAGATAAAGAATACATGAGTCCCGTCAACAGATTGCCAAGTGGAAACATGAAGAAAAAGGTCAGATGTGACCAAAATGAAACTTTTTATTGGTTATTTGCAAAACACTGTTTGGTGATGAACTAACACTGAAAATAAAATAAAAAACAGTTAAATGTCACTCCATATTATTACTTCTCTCTTTACTGTGGGCATTCAACAACTTTAATCAAATGTTAACTTCAACATCAATACTCATTTGTGGTTTATAGCTATGTTTAATGCTTACACTGAGCATAACAAAAGTAGTTCCCTTTAGTTAAATGTGCCACTAAAAAAATGTGTTCAGGGTGCAGCTAAACATTATTTTGTTTGAGAGCTTGTGCAGTCATCATACAGTGATGTCCTGGGTGAGAAGCCACATTGCCCATAAACAAGCACGACTCAAAAACACTTTCTCCAACAGAACAAAAACCGAGTCAAAAATTCACCTTCCAGCAGGATAATAAGCCTGAAATACAACCAGAGCTACAATCAAATGGGTTAGTTTACAGAATGCATTAGAATGACCTAGTAAAAGTTAAGTTCTAAATCCATTTTGTAATCTATGGCAAGATATGGACAACTGCTGTTCAGAGTTTCAATCTACAAGCTAACTACAAACCTGACTGAATTTGAGCAAAAAAGATGAGACAGAATTTCTAACTCTAGATGTGCAGAAAATGTGGAATAGTTCAAGGGTTGTCAAGAGTTTTGCACAGCTCTCCATTTCAATCTAACTTATTTAGAACAAAATGTCAAAGCAGGACAAAATTACTATTAAAGCTGGACACACTGGGAACCCCATCGGTCTACTTGTGGGCAGCCCCCGAGCAGATGTTCTCACTAGGCATTTTCATTTTCAAATGAACCCATCATACCTTTTTGGTAGCTTTAGGGCTGCTCTCAGGGGTGTGCCCGGGGCTGTCGACAGCTGGCGGGCTTCCGGGCGGTGCCTGGGGGTTAACGTATTTGGCCATGTAGATGCTATAGTCCAACAGCATCTTCTGCTTCATCCCCCCAGCTGAGCCACTGGAGAGAGAGGCGGGGGTCTCTCTGTACCGAGGCTGAGACAGCTCCTCCTGGCTTCCCCTGCTGCTGCCCCTGCTGTCAGCCTCAGGGCCTCCGGCCGACTGGATGCTGCCACTGCGGCTGTGAGCAGACAAGAAGGCTGGAAGAGGCAGAAGGAAAAAGCGGAATGTAATGGAAGCATAGGAAGCAGAGAACTGTGACACAGTTTAGGCATCAGGAAGAATTATTCCTTCATTCATTATGAATTTCTTAAAGATTGTGAGAAAGCTTGACTGATTAGCATCTCTTTTGTATTCCTTATTCACAATGCACTGCAGCACAATATTAGCATAATCTATTTATATTACCTCAGAAACGGCACGTATTTAAATCATCTACAGTAATTGAGTCCAACTTGTTCTGCTTACATCACTGGACTCAAAAATGCTATGCATCGTTTTGTATGGGGTCTTATCCTTAAAGGCTTATATCTCACTGAGGAAACCAATGCTATAATATGCTACTCCCCTGTGCATGTAATCCTGCTGACCCTTTCACACTCTGCTGTTCGCTCAGTTCAGGGGATTGGTAGTCCCTAAGCTGAGGCTTACACACAGATCTGATTGCAGTGCAGTTACATGCTCAAAATAATGGTGATTCTGACTGTGGGGAGTGCTTAGGAGAAAGATGGTTAATCTAAAATACTCCACTGTGCATGTCATTCATACGCCTCAAGAGCTGTGACCGTGAAGTCATCTCACCACTCTTGCAGATGCCAGACAGGCTGCCACCTCTCCCCTCCGACTTCATCTGGGATGCCTGAAGAAACCTCCGAAACCATTCCTCCTTTTCCCGACCGGTCCTCCCAAACAAGTAGATTGTCAGATCCCCTCCTCCGGCGGTCGGCCTTCTCTGGTCCTCCGCTGAAGTGCAAACTTCTGCTTTTTCAGCTTTGTCCGTTCGTTCGAGCTTCTCACCCAGTCCAGTGGTTCTCTCGTCCCCAGCTTCAGATCTTTCTCCCTCTGCTTTTGACATGAAGTCCTCCTGTTTTGCCAGTTCAATGCAAATGGGATACTTCTTGTTCCAAACCCTCTTCCTAGCCAAACTCTGGGGCATCAGGTAGATCTGTTGAGTTGGGAGTGAAATAATTTAAACATACAGGTTAAAGATTTTTGGACACTTGAATGCCTATTTTTATATACTCAAGTTTTTGCATACAGGTAGGGTTCTAAAGATGAACTGGGTCTTTTTATGTCCCCCTCTGATATTTATGTTGAATTAAGTTTTCTGTAGGATTATCTGGGTCATCGTCAACTAATGACTGATATTTTCACTTTTGAATGAAGTGAAACAGTTTAATTATAAATAATCATTTAATGAGGGACACCTATTTTGAAAAAGAGGTCCAAACCACGATTTACAGATACATACTTTATCCAACCAGGCTTTGCTGGGTTTAGAAGTCTCGGATTGAAAGAACGACTCTTTTTCTAGCAAGACTCTCGGGCTCATTTTGGGACATTGCCAGGCGTTTCCAGCTCAGAAGGAATATAAAGTTTCTCCAGCAGATTCTGTGTATCCTACCATTGATACTGCTCATATCAGATCTTGTTTTTGAAACATGATCATAGAAATCAGTAAAAAAAATATAAATTTAAAATACATTTCTAAGAAAACATAAATCCTACAACCTAAGTGTTCAAACACATTACATATTATTGTTTTATGGGCTCATTTTAAACCTTTAAATGTGTATATTTTCTGGTTTTGACTGCCATTCCTGGGCCACAGATGGGTCGAGCCAATGGAAATCACATTTCTCCCGTTTAAGTGTTTTCATTCTGACCTCTATTGAATGAAAACTTAAGGCTTCTAGTGCCTTCCTGGGTGTTCAGTCAGATGACTCTGTGTTGAGGCCTAGTAAAATTTGAATTGCATCTAGTTTTTAACAAAGATCTGTTCTACATTAAGTATCACTGTGTGCTTAACCCTTTCATGCATGAATTATGATCCTTTGTGTCAGAATTTTCTTTCCATTTTTAAAATTTTTTTCTTAAGGCATAAAAAAGGTAGGAAATTTTTTTTGTAAAAATAATTTTTTATTTTTTTTTTATTTTTATGTGATCAATTGTAATTTTGTCCAAATACAAAGTTGTTATTTGAAAAATACATCAGTAGTATTGTTCCTTAGGGGTTATCTGATGTCACAATATTTTTTTTACTTGCAAGAGTCGTCTACAGCAGAAGGAGGGACCGGGTCGGTTCTCATGCTTTTTTGTCTGTCGGCCATATTGTATTTGACAAAAATAATTTCTTGCATTTGCAGCTGATGGCCAGTAGTTGATGGTATATTTTATGATGCATTAGTGTCCACTTCAGTGGTCTGTGTGCATTTATAACATAAAAATCCACAGGAAGCACAAGAAAATGGCTTTTAGATAGCTGTCCACTGTAGTGACCACTATGTATGAAAGGGTTAAAGCTTTGTTCCATTTTATTGCTTTTTATTTTGTTGCTGTTTTAAAACTCCCGTTTGTAATGTTTATTTTTGTGTTCTGCCTTTGTTTAAATCAATGTAAGCTGAACAAAAGTTGTTTTAGTTGTACAATGAATTTCATTTCTAGATAAGACATTAAAATGAGTAGATTCAGCAATGATTTCAGCCAGTTAGTAAACACACAATCAGGTGAAAGCAAATATGAGGCAACTTGCTTAGTGTTACCATCTGTTGTGCTTGTAATCCAACACAGAAACAAATTGGACAATAAATATTTCATGTCTTCTTGCATGCAGACTCATGTTTTAAATCATTTAAAAAATAAATAAAACCTATTTTAATAAATAGCATGCCTCCATAAGCACCTCACCCTGCTGTCGGTCAGATCGTAGATCTTCTGACTAATGTAGGTGACGTCAGGTTTAGGCTCATTGTGTGCGGCACGGCGGGAGATGTTCCTGTTGGGCTTGGAAAGACGCAGAACAGAACCCTCCAAGCGGACGTAAACAGAGTGGGTCAAGGTGGCGTGGTACATCTCTGGGTCGTAGCTCTGGATCTCATTCATCCAGCCCTGCAGGTTACAGCGAGAGAAGGTTGCTATAACAACCGATACCGGAAACAGCTACAAACAGAAAGACACTCTTGTAGGTGCAAGACATGAATTCTCTACTACAAAATCGGAACAGATTCTTTTGTGCCACATAACATAAAAATATTGTCATAATCGTTATTCAGGCTTAGAAGAAAAATAAAATAGAAACTTTATTCCTCCTGCTGTTGCTTCTCTATTCTGATCGCTGTCGGCTCTATCATCAGGCATCATGTTTAACATATCCACAGAGCTCCTGTTTTGGAACAGCTGTGCCCTTTAGCCACGAGGCTCTCCTTTGCAACAAGCTTGGCACCTACAAGCACACATGCTTACATAACTTTATCGAAGAACCAAGCATTTCTCCACGTACTCTCTGCAGAGTTCAATGGGTTTGACTAAGGATCTAAAAATAATTGCAGTGATATCAATATTCTATTGCAACTTTTATGAGG
The DNA here is from genome assembly GCF_001444195.1 of Xiphophorus couchianus. NCBI lineage: Eukaryota > Metazoa > Chordata > Actinopteri > Cyprinodontiformes > Poeciliidae > Xiphophorus > Xiphophorus couchianus. The sequence continues at coordinate 13,253,985 of NC_040243.1, read as the reverse complement.
ATGGATACAATTTGATTCTTAGATTACCACTGCACACACAAAAAGATTATTTATTTAAAATATCAGAAGGGATGTTTGTACTTTCCGAGACAATGGCATGGGAAAGTCCAAAATTTGAGCTTCTGAGGAATTACAGTTAATCCTGCTATTAATTTTGTGGGCAATCACCACACCAAATGTCCAAAAACTGTAGATCAACATCCAATTAACCCAAGATTTGAAATAAAAGCATAGGTTGCTTCAAATGTGCTGCACTGAACAAATTGTTCAGGACAGCAGGAGTCAGTACTGGTAAAATATTGTTTATCCACAGTTGAAATAAAAGCAGCAGAAATAATTTTTCATCTAAACAGATCTGAACTTAGCTATGCAAACATCTGAAAGCTTACGCAGCAAGATGTTATCTTAAAACTGCCCTGAAATGCTGCTTGGATGGTAAAACTTGACTTCCTTTGTAGTTACACTCAAAACAAAGACAAGACGATCTTCTAAAATCCCTGCCTAGACAAATCCTTCAAAGCAGGCTTTTAATTTTCATACAATGTCCCTTTGATTACTTTGTTTCCCCTATCTGACTCTGTGGTGCTTTGTTTGACTCTCACCTTGAATATTCCTGGTTCTTTGACATCCAGCTGGGGAACATTTCGCTGGTCTTTCCTCCATCTCCTTGTTCTGGTCCCTGATGAGGAGCATCGAGGAGCAGACAGCCAAAGGACCAGCAGGGCCAGCATGAACCCAACTACTATCCCATGTAACACAGAACATAGACAAGGAGGCACTGGAAGGACTAAGTACAAATACAACAACTGTGTTAAGAAGATGAGGCCAGTCATAGGCACATTCTCCAGTTCTTCCACCAGTCCTTCATCTTCTGCATCCAGTTCACTACCCAAACCAGTGCTACCAGTATGAGGCTGCTGAGACATGGATTGCTCACCATCTGGTGTCTCAGTATCTGTACACAGCTCAAAGTCCTCGCTGTACAGTTCACAGAAGTCCTCATCTTCCTGTCGAGCGACAAGGGCTGACATGGAGCAGCGTCCCAGAGTGAGAGAGGGAGACCTGTGGAGAGTAGATGACGAGGCCTGGGTGAGAGCTGGTGCAAGAGACAGTGATGGGAAAGAGAAAAAGGACGAGTCGGGGCCCTTTTCTGTAGGAGTCTCCTCCTCTTCTTCCCCTTCAGCCCCCTCTTCTTTGATGCTATAGTTGTTGTTAGCTTCTGTATGTCCGTTTACCGCAGTCACTCCACTGAGCTCCAACGCACTGGAGGAGAGTGACTTGGCCCGATGAGCGGCACTCCCAGCAAGCCCCACACCGGACTCATCCCCAATAATTTTACTAAAAAGCTGCAAGGGATCTGACATCACCTCTGACAACCGCCTCTTGGTGTCTTCTATCCTGGCCTCCACCTCCTGGACCTTAAAGAAAGATCTCCCATCTGGGGACATAATAGGCGAAGAAGGTGCTGTTTTGGAGTCTCCGCCTGCTTGAGTGACTGTGACAGGGCAGGAAGACAAACGAGGCTGGGAGAACTGCTTGAAAAGCTGCATGTTGCGAGGCGGAGTGCGGTGGGTTGGCTGTGTTTGCTGGTGGTGAGAATGGTGCTGAAGAGGCCCTTCGTGATGTTCGCCCTTTGAAGTGTCCGTGGAGAGGGACTTAACAAAAGATTTCATTAAGTGTCTGTGTCTGGCATGTGGGGGTACGACAGTAGCAATTACAGGAGCAGTTTCTCGAGAGTCGACATCATTTGACAAAGATCTAACAAGGCTGAGAAAAGGCTTGGAAGAGGAAAGGGCTGCAGATTTACAAGGAGAAGAAGAAGTGGAACTAATCAAAGGGGGCTGGGCTGGTCGATCGGATGCCCAGGAGGAGCTGGCAGGAGAAGTGGAGCTCAGGTGGGAGTGAGTTGAAACAGGGTTAACAGTCATTGCAAGAGAGGGTGTGTGTGGATGCGAGTCCAACGGCTGTGCAGGAAGGATGGCAGATGAAACGGGCAGTAGAGATCCAGAAAAGATCTCCGCATCAACAGACTCCAGCCCTAGCTCCTCTTCTGCCTCCAAGCCTTTGGCAAGAGATTGGCCATCAGTCCCTGTGCTTTGGCTTTGAGGTCCTGCAGCACCATCGAGAACAGATTTAGCAGCCGCACATTCAACAGATAACCCATAGAGTTCTTCTTCCTCATCTTCCTCCTCCTTTCCCAGAGCGGAGAAGTGGATGGTGATAGTGTCACGAGAGTGGGAGCGCTGCACCTGCAACTTGGGTCCTGGTGCATGACGTAGAGGAGTGTCAGCATGCTGGCCACTTCCCTTTCTGCTGTTGCCGTGGCTGCTCATCGTCACCCTCCACAGGGCTCACAGCCTGAAAGAGACATAGAGAGATAGCAACTGTTGAGCACCAAAAACAGCTTCAAAGATGAATAAAAGTAAGGAGCATTGAGAAGTTATGGTGGATGTGGTAAGATTCCTAGAGTCCTTGAGCTCCCTTCATCTTAATATGAAGATGAAGAGTATGTCTGTGTTCCCCGACCCATTAGGCCTCATTATAAAAAGATGAAACTGGCAGGCTAGCTCTGTATGGGGTGTTGTATGTAAGATTACACAGTAAAAAGAAATTAACAGCAATATTTTTGGTTTATTTAAACTGCCAAAAAAATGCAGGTGTTCATTTTTCAAAGTCATATTTTTGACATGTAAATATTTAGTTAGGAAGCTGAAAGTTTTGTTTCAAACTAAAAGTTTAAGTCTGAGCTAAATATTACTTTAAAACTTAATGTAATAATTTAAATATTTTCCAAATTAAACATTTAATTTTCAAACTAAATATTTAATTCATAAAATATTTAGACTCATTTAGCTATAATGCAAATTAGCTTGCTGATAAGCAGAAGTGGAACATCAAAATAAAAGCTGAGTTTTGTAGACCCCTGTATAAACTCTGCTGCTGGCTGAAAGGCTTCAGTAGTTCAAGTAAGTTTTTAAAAATATAATCAATTCTTTACCTCTCGACATATCCGACATGTTAGTTGAAAGCATAGGACGTGCCTCTTTATCGGACATACAGACAGTTGTTTACTGAAACCACAATTGCTGCTATTGTTTCAGTAGCAGCAGCTTCTCCATCAGCAGCTGCCAATGTGATGAAGTCAACCAGAACACTTCCGGTTCATGTTCGTTTCACCTTCTGCTTTAACAACAGTTTTACACAAACAATATGTTGTTTTATTTCATATAAATGATTTTGATTTATGAATGAGTACTAGGAGGTCTTAAACTTCGATAACCACTCTCAAGCAAATTAAGAGTGAATAATAATTCTAATCTGGTAAAACAAAAATATCCATGACGGATTTAGGGAAGTGGGCAAACATCCAATTAAAAAACACTAACAGGCACACATATGACAATTGGTTCATCCGTTGATCCACAACCTTTTAGTTTTTAAAGACAACTACAAGCAAAACTAACCATAGGACATAATGTTGCTACAAAGTGGCTGTTCAACAGTAAAAAAGTATTTACTGGATATTCTGAGTAAAGTTGGAACAAAGTCATTTGTCATGCAAAGAATTTGCAAAATGAAGCAGTCTTTCATACTATTTTATTACGCCCATTTATTCTTCCACATTGTATAGAGTCCATCATCCTTGGTTAACATTACACATGTGCACAAAGAGACACACACTCTGCAAACAAGCCTGTGGCTTTCAGGCTTTTGGATTGAAGATAGAAATGGTTCGTAATGGAAGAAGGGGGAGGGACGGAGCAAAACAACATAGCAGTTAGCTCTTGTGATTGCCTGCATTTCGGAGAAAGCCTCAGCACCCCTTGGGGGCTCTCTGGTTGGCACCGCATCTAGAGAGACTGTATTTTCCCTGGGTGAAATAACAGAGCATTTGACTTTCCCGGTCAACCATTCAACTCTATTGTGGTACAATGGGGTTTTCTGTACGTGCATGTTTTTATTTTGGTATGGCTTTGCTAAGGGCAGCTAAGGGCAGATCAGACAGAATGAAAACAAGGAAAGGGAAGATTGGTCAAGAAAAGGCTGAGGGGGGTTGAGGAGTCATCAGAAGACCTTTCATGGACAAACCTCTTAAGAGAAATTCTAAGAAAGGCAAGGGGAAACGCAATGACCAAGAGAGAGAGAGAGAAACAAGAGAGGCAAAGATGTGTGCAAATAAAGAACAGGGGAATAGACAGAGGAGACAAATGGGCTGGAAGACAGGGCCACAGAGATGGAGGTGGTTGTTGTGGTGTCTGACGCCTGAAGGACTATTTGAAACATTGAGAAGGTTGACAGGGTGAGCAGAGAACGACGGTTTCAAGCTTTCCTGGAGTCAAGTTCAGCAGGGTGCAGTGAAAAGACAAATGAGACACAGCTTTGCCCACTGAATCAATGTAAATACAGGGTTCTGATGAGTAAATATCCCTTTAAGAAAGTGGATAAACACAATTTATAGCATGGGCCTCAATGTTTCTGCTGATTTTTTTTAACTGTATATTGATTTCTTAAGATGTATAACATATTTTGTAGTTTATATGACATCTTCTCTATAAGTATTACGTACTGGCTAAAAGTCTTCTATAAAGGCCACAATCAACATTAGAAGAAATACTCTTTATGTTTGCTGGCTCACCCGCAGCTTTAGTTAGTCCGTGTTTTCAAAGCACCATTTTCATTAAAAGCTTTGTGTTTGTTTTAGCTGCCTGTGGATGAGAAGGAGACAATTGGAGAGCAGCAGAGAGGAGAAGAGACTGGCAGTGAGACAAGGCTCATCCAATTAATCAAAGCAAGCAGGGCCGTTCTAATCAGCTAAAGCCAGAACCCGGGAGACGAGAGAGAAAGGGAGGGAGGTTAAAGCAGCAAGGTAGAAGAATGATATACGAGACTGAAAGACTCTATAAAAGAAAGGTGACTATATTAGAGACTTGGGTTCAGGAAGAAAAAAAAATGGAAAAGAAGGAAATAAAGCTTTGTAAGGAGTACTTTGCAAAGTAACCCAGAAAATTTCCATATATAATATCCATTCCAACACCACTGCTAAAAATAAATTCAAAACATATTACTTACTACTCTAGTAAAGAGAATGGGCTTACTAAAGCAGAAATGGAAATGTATTTTCTATAGCAGGGTTCTTCTTCTTCTACTTGTTGGATTTATTGGAGGTTGGCAACAAACTTTTAGTAGCATTACCGCCACTTACTGGTATGGAGTGTGGTTAGTGATGGTCTATCGATTTATAAATATATATAAACTCCTAGTAATAATAATAACAATAATAATAATAAATAAATAAATAAATACAATTAATAAATCCTTCCTATACATATAAATATAAATATTTATACATATCAATACTCAGACACGCATACATACTTATATATAACTTTATATTCTACCCATCTATATCACGCACACATTCACAAACACACCTACTATAATCAAATTCTATGAAATAATTAAGTTTTCTTTAGAAATTGAATAACTATTTGTTTATGTTTACTCCCCAAATTCTTCCTCAGAATATCTAATAAATTAACCTTTTCCTTATTACATTCAAACTCTCTCCTCATATGTCTTCTCTCTCTTTCATACTTATGGCATTCTAATATAACATGTTCTATTTGTTTCATATTTTTCACAGTAATCACATTTGCCAGTAGTATGCTTTTGTATTTTAAAAAGTGTATTATTAAGTCCTGTATGTCCAAATCTTAACCTTGTTATCACTCTTTCCTCCTTTCTATTTTGTCTTCCATTTCTTCTTTCTCCTACCATCTTCTGAATTTTATAAAACCATCTTCCTGTTTTTCCTTCATCCCACCTTTTTTGCCTTTTTCCATCAGTTTTTCTTTAACAATACTCTTTCCCTCAGATTTACTTAACTGTAAAACTAATAGAATTTTGAATTGCCCTCTTTGCCATTTCATCTGCCCTCTCGTTTTCTTCTACCCCAATATGTGCTGTAACCCACACAAATATAACTATCAAACCCATATTTTGTATTCTGAATAATGTATGAAATATTTCTAATAAAATGTCCATCCTACTATGTGATTGATTATATTTTAAACTTAATAATGCAGAGCTATAGCAGGGTTGCCCAAGTGCAGTCCTCAAGTGCTACCATCCTGCAACTTCTAGATGCATCCCTTATTTAACACACCTGAATCAAATGAATGGCTCGTTACCAGGCCTCTGCAGAGCTGGGTTACTGCTGGAGAGGGAATTCAGGCTTTTGACTCAGTTATTTTATAGCAGGAATGCACCTAAATGTTGCAGGATAACATGTATATGGTGTTGAAATTATTGTGGGCAAATAGAAACAGTATTTTTGAATGAAATAAGTATATTCGTGAAAGAAATGTGTTAATTAGAAACTTAAATAAGAATAAAAGTAAATCAGATATAAGAGAATTGCTTCAAAAGCCACCTTGGGATATAGTTTTTAGCAGTATTTCAGTAAGAACGGGTATTTTGGGAAGAATATAGTAAATAAAACATTTGATCCATACTTAAGGTGGTGGTAATGCGCTGTAAGTTGTTTGCCAACCACCATAAAAAAAGAAGAAGAACGTTGCAGAACGTTGGGGACTGGACTTGAGCAACCCTGTTTTATACTTTGTCCAGCCATTCTGTGCACCAAAAAGGAATGAGCTCCACACTGATGTAACTGAGAGCCTTTCCTAAAGCAGTCTGTTTATTTTATCTTTTATTGTTAAATGAGCCAAATCAGTTCATGAACCTGAGAAAAGCAGCAACATGTCTGGTTTTATATGGACCTAATGTTAGTCTCTCTTTGATGGTCTCTCTTTGCGTACATCTCTACATGTACGCAAGAAAAACTAATCCATCAATCTGTTACACATTTTCTGCTGTGTTTTAAATCGGTGTTCTACCGATGAAGTTTTACTTTTAATGTTAAATTAAGCCTGCAGAGTCAAAGATGTTTATACATACATGCATAAGAAACTTGTCTTAAAGGTTGTAACCTCATAAATATTCACTCTCACTGCATATAGATGGAGGTAGGCCTGTCACAATAACAAATTCTGGTGGACTATAAATTGTCCTAGAAGTTATTGTGATAAACAATTATATTGTTTTGAGATTTATTGATGAAACCCCAGGCAGATGTATAAGGTGTAAAAACAAAAAAGAAACAAAAACAGAGATACAAAATATTTGCTCGATTGCAACAATTTTCTCAATCTTGCATGGCTCTTCTGTCAGTTTGGTCCAGAACAGAAGTCACCAAAATTTGAACAAATCAAAGAACACATGAAAAAGGAAACAGGCTGGGAAACAACCGGAAAAAAGGGAAGTAATAATGACACAACATTCTATGCACCTGCACATAAAGGGGTAACGAGACAAAGGTGGAAAAGCCAAGAGAACTATTACAATGGCAACATGGCAACCACAGGAAGTGAAAAAGAAGAAGAGAGCCAAAATTTTCATGATGCTGCCCATCTGTACAAACTCTGCAGGGTTTAAAAATAGCTTAGAGTGGCTGTGATGGTGCTGATCTCCTGACACCTCCATGCCCACATAAAGGACTCACTATAGGAGACAAAATGTTAATAGAAAAAGCATTTCATTGCTTAGTGATGATAAAATATCCTCATTCAGAAAGCAAATCAACTTTTACAGATTGATCAATACCAAAAATGACTGAACATTAAACCACGAAAAAGGCTACAAATATTGATTGTTTCTGAAAATATTTTCTCTAAGATTTCTAACACAATAGAAACAGCGGCCAGCACTCAGAGAACACACACACACACAAAAAAACACATGATAAGACTTTAACTTTATGAAGTTGTTTTTCTAGAGGGGATTCTCAACTATTTTAACAGTATGCAACACAGATGGCCTTAAGCTCAGGATTAAAGTGTCATAATTCTGGTTAAACTGGTATAATTGGGTAGCAAGAACCTGTACAGTGTTTTGTAAACCCACATTTTTCATTACAACCACAAACTTCAATGAATTGCGTTTAGATTTGATGTTTTGCACAAACACAGGGAAGAAAATGCATAATTGTGAAGTGAAAAGAATCTTTTTTACAAAGCAAAATCTGAAAAGTCTGGCATGCATTTGTATTCAACCTCCCATGAGTCAACAGTTTGTAAAGCAACCTTTTGCTGCAATTACAGGTGGAAGTGTTTTTGGATCATGTTTCTTCAATATGTATGAACATAAATATAAATCGAGTCTTGACACAGACTTTCAATTGGATTCAGGTCTGAACTTTGACTAGGCCATAATTACACATAACCATTCTCTGAGTTACACTATGCAATAATAACTTTTTTTCTAAGTTTAGTGATGTTTACCTGGTGAACATATAGCTCTGTCCATCTTTCAATCAACCTTTCTCTGCCTCCCCACAGCGTAATGCTGCCACCATAATGTTTACGGGTGGTCATGGTATATTTAGTAGTTGTCTGTTTTCTGTCACACAAAGCATTTAAAGAGCTGGCCAAAAAAATTCAATTATAGACTCATTTAACAAGAGCACCTTCTTCTACATGCCTGGTGTGACCCCGACATGATTTGTGATAAACCTCAGAAAGTGTCTGTTTAGTCATTACCAGACTTGGGAGGGCACTTAGTTTCCTGGACTTTACTTAGGAAGTTTTCTTTGTGAAAATACACTGCCTGCGGTGAATCCTTCCCACATGGGAGGAAAGACAGAAACCAATCCTAACACAACCCTAAATCTGGGTTCAGAACAATGAGCTTCAGCAGGCCTCAAAGGAGTACTTTGACGGTGAGCATCCATGCTATGAGTCATGGATCTCCAGCAGGACAACAATAAAAAACAATTAAACAAACAGAGATGAAGAGCATTGACAGTACTCTGCAGGATGAAGCAAGTTTTCCTTCCTCTCCAGCCAAGAATCTACCATCGTCATCACTTCAAACATCACGATGCACATGATCGGGTGGTTGCCAGGCCAACAGTGAAGCTCTTTATCTGAGTCTGCACTTATCCCTCTGTCCTCCTTTTGTTCTGTTCTCCTCACTTTATGAAAAGAGAGTTAGAAGAAGATCTGCAGTGACAGACACACAGCGTGCGCTTTTCAAATATGTTTGGATTGCAAAATAAATCCTCAATCTTAGATGAGATGGATGGAAGGAAGAGAAATATTTTTACATCATTTCAGTGAATTTGGGACACACTTTCAGACGACTCCCGCTCTTCACTTGCCTGTAAACACTGAGATAAAAAGGTGCTGATTTTCATCATTAGGAGGAGCTTATTTGCTCAAGAGGCGCCAAGCGGATTTCACGCCAAGTAAAAGATTTGCATTGGATATTGACACATAACCCATTTTGACAGTTTAGAGATCAAAACATGCAAACAAACAAACAAGCATTAAGAAATTTATAATCTGTGTAACTGCTGCTGATGAAACCCAAACAGCTTCAGGGTTTTGGTTTTAGATGTAATCCATTCAATTGCATAACACACAGAAGAAGGAAAAAGAAAAACAGGAAAACATCAAATGTGTGTGTGGATTTACAGAATGACAAGAATAGTTAAATATGTTTTTGCCTTTAGGCCACCAACAAGTGCCGGATGGTACTTCAACTGAGGCTTTGTAGCACAGAAAATGAGATTTCAGATTAAAAAATGAGGCCAGGCAGTTTTAGTAGAAGTCTAATAAATATTTCTGTTAAGAGCCATGATCCCTGATGTGGAGGTAACTTTCAACCCTGCCACTCTGAGCAAGTTCCTGGCCTGCTAAAGGTTAAATTACCAACACAACTGCAACATCTGCATAAGCACAAATGCAACTGTCTTCCCTCAAAGACTACACCTGGAAAATACCAAGTATTTCAGAGCAAAGTCAAGCCCCAAGTAGAAATAAGCTCAGGTTTTACATAGAAAATCTGGATTATCAATGGCCCACATATATCTTCAATAAAAGGTTAATAAATCAACCTGTAGATTATTTAAAATGAAGTTCTGAAGCATGGCCTTATTTTAATGCTACTTCTGTGAGGATGAAGAGCGAAACTTATCAGGTTTATTTTCAAAAAATACAACAAAGCGGGCCCATCCTCTTGAGCAACTAAAACCGTTAAACCTAAATGGTGAAATAATTCATGCTAATCCAGGCAGTTTATTTCCCCAGCAGAGTAGACGACACAACACAGATGCAAATATATCTTTCTCAAACAGTAACTTTTCAAAGATGCTAGATCTCATCAGTGTTATGTAAGGAAATTCTGAAAGAACCGAAAGTGTGCACTTCTGTACTCTTGAGTCAGTTCTCGTGAACTTTATCCCTAAAGGTTGTATTTAGTGTGTTGATAAAATATTTGTGTATGATCGCGCGAACGTCCTCGTTTCTATCTGATGCCGGAACTTCCTGTTTGCTGCGATAGTCACAACAGGAGGGAAGCTCCAGCCCCTAACTGCTTCCTTTTAAGTTACCCATTAATAACAATCTTCTGCTTAACAGCTTTGTCTTCCAGCTGCTAAAGATCTTCTGAAAGTAGAAGTGGATTATTTATTTGTCATGGCCCAGAATGATTTATTTCATATCCTGGCAAAGAGCAGTTCTCAGCTCTATATGTGTACTAGCACCAAACTAGCAGCTGTGGCACCATTAAAACTCATGAGCTGTAGTAGTTGTGGCCGCCCGTCACTGTGACGAGCGCTGACGGATACCCCACAAGCAGCTTCATTTTGACAGTGAGAGTGCTATAAGCTGCATGCTCTATGTATACATCCACTCGTGCATTCATCCGTGGCAAAACTGTGTTGCATGACAGCTTCTTTTCAGCAAGATTAAAAAAAAGGAAATCAGACTGTCTGCTATGTTTAACATCAGAGCGTAGATATATGTGTGACGGAGGGGACATCTGATATTTAGCAGCTGCAAAGTAAAACTCCCAATGTAGCTGCATTCTGACAGGTTGCATGATATGAAGCAAATGTTAGGACTCCTTCAAAAGCTGGGGTTATTTCTTCTCCTTCATAGCTCAGATATATTTATTTTGAGACCCTTAAATCAAATTGGGTGTATCAAATTGAGTTGAAAGACAAGAGCATCAGTCTAATCCGACTGACTGTTCGAGGACAGGATTATTTAGAGTAGCATTCAAGAGGCCTCAACATGCTGGGGCTCAGCAAAATGTGTTGCACATCAAATATTTGTCAGGTAAAACACCAAGAGGTTAAGCATGTGAGTATGTGTGGCAACTTTTCACTTTTGTTCAGTTTTCAAGCACTGCTACGTAGCTTAACTGAGGTTTTGTGTATCACAGTGTCAATGGCAAGAAAGGATGTGCATCAGATATGAGGTGTTTTCACACAAAAGGGAACTGTTTCCAAGAATTGCATTCAAACCATTTCTTGTCTTTGCCCACAATGTGCTACAGTCAAACAGGAGATATAAATCGGCACCAGTAAACTTCAAATTCAACACCACGGCAGCAAATATGAAATATTCCAGCCCCGACACATGGCTTTAAAGATGAGGTGGATGGAGCATAGGGCTGACGGATGACTAAGAGACAGTTTGCCAAACACCCTGAGGATGAATTTAACAGCATATGAGCTGCAGCTAAAGATGAAACGCTCACTGCCCGCATCACAGAAGCCTGTAAACACAGACATGGTATAAACACAGGCAAGTCCAATCAGCTTTAGTGTCCTGCACGCCCTAATCTACTGTTATTTCTGTGTTAACTGGACACATTTCCCAGAATCTCCTGGGTTACAGAGGCCACAACCTGCCGTCGTCAAAGCCATTATTCAACCAACAACAATAGCTAATTCAAATGGTCCAGACGCCACTGTTTGTTTCTATCCTCACAGGAGTTTATCCCATCAAATACAGGAAACGCTGTTCCCTATCAAACTTGTTCTTCATCCAGAAACACAACGCAGCGTGTTGTGTTTCTGGACACAGCGACGGAGGAGAAGTTAAGATGGAGAAGATTAAAGTGAGGAAAAGCGAGGCTGGTCAAGGTCGTGAATCACTTCCCACATCACCACCAACACACATGAACACTCAAGGTTAAAGGAGGAAAGTACAAGGGTGTCTTGTTTTTACTTTGATGTTTTAGAGGCATTCACTCTCCTCTTGAGAGACACAATCTGCACCGACAGCCTGGCCACGGATCAGAGTGGGAATGAGCCTGCACATACAGAGAGAGAGAAAAAAAAAGATAATCTGCTAAATTTGTTACTCGAGGGCAGGAAATTACATAATTAAAATATATTAGTGGCAGTGTGATCCATCTGTCTGAGATAACTGTAATTACTCTCAATCCTCATTTGCTGTGAAGGGGATAAAAAAGATGTTTGGATCGGAAACAAAGAGCTACGTCTAACCCGGTACATCTAGGATGCATCTTCTCTTGATGCTTCCTGATCAAATTTTAACCAGAAGGTTGAACCAACAACAATCCACTTCAAAAGATTACAAGAAGGCCTGACTGAAAGGAAAATACAAAGAGAAAGAGTGAAAATATAGCTAATGCTAAGTGGTTTATAATCTAATAATGAAAAGATCAGAAAAAACAGAAATGTCTTGCTTCATATTCCAAACAGGCTGGAGTCTAATCTCTTCAGACACCGCATCCACTGTAACAGGGCAGAGCACATTTCTATGTCTAAAGCAATTTAAACAACGGGTCAAAAGCTTAACAAGGCTTGTTACTAATTGGTCCCTGATTATCCAATGGAAATCAAGATTTAACTAACTTGATCTGAGAGAGCTGTTGCCAAAAGACATTAACCATTTCAAGTGGTGGTATTCAAGTTATTTAATAAAGAAACCTACTTTTTTTTTCTGACAAAAAAACAAGTAAATGTCTCCAACACAATCCTCACAGTGAAGCACAGTGGTGGCAGCATCATGCAGTGGAGAGACTTGTCTTTGGCAGGACAGGGAAACTGGTGAGAGTTTGTGGGAAGTGTGAAGGAGGTAAATACAAAACAATACTGACAAAATATGTTAGTGGCTGCCAAATCCTTAAGAAAAAAATGAATGCAAAAAATTTAGAAATTTCAAATAGATAGATTAAATATTTTAACATTTTGTTGTAATTAATCAGACTTATGGAAGAAGTCCTCTCCCTCCAGACCTGTAGAATGAACCCACTGCTGATCTGTCCAGTGGCTGTGATTCTGTGGCCTGCTGCTCAGAGGGGAACCCAGAGGAGGAGACAGGACTGAGAAGCAGCATCAGCAGCCCTTACCAACCTGAGCAGCTCACAGTGGGCTGCATGGGTAATGAGGAGCTCACTGAGTTCACCAGTGACACTTCCAAGAATAAACCCATTCTCTATGGCAGGCGTGAATTATTCGGCCCCACGCCACAGAGCTAAAAAGACAATCCATGGCTTACACAGTGCAGGCACAGAAACATGTTTCATGATGCTGGACAGCACTGTGGCATCCAGAAACAGCGAGGCTGGTGCAAAAAGGAGGACAACATCCCTGTTGATTTCTCTCCTCCTGTAATTCGGATCTATTTAAAGGTCCTCTCCCCATTTATTTATTGTTTGTTCGTTTGTTTTGCGTGTGATCAGTCTTACCTTCCACTTATCGCATCCCCATCCTCAATCTACTGCGTTGCTCAGCATCGAGGTTCCGAATCTGCGTAATCCGCTGAGATTCCCCGCTTGGAGCGCCTTCCTCTCCCTGCAGCCTGCAGAGGAGAGGAGAGGAGACGGAGGGCGCTGAGCTGCTGAAGGCTGGCTGATCACACCTGGCTCCTAGTTCCGGCTTTATTAAACGCTCCACATGCAAGGGACATGGGGCGTGTATTGTTTTGGTAAACGGGTGGGTTGGTTGGCGCCACACCCCCCTCCTCACCTTCCTTGAATGATTCTTACGGAGCGGTCGGACCGTCGGCGCACTGGCGATTCATATTTTATTGTGTTGCAGCAGCGGAGCGTGGATTGCGTCACGGCTTTGCAGCGTGCCAGTAAGACGCGGATTTCCCTCCGCTGACAAAATACGTACCCTGCGCTGTCTTTAAAAAGCAAAAAATGTGGACAGTCATATTCGAAAAAGCCCCCCAAAAATATGACATTTTCTTTGCTCTGGGGGGGAAAAAACCCCGCAAACAAATAAACTGTGGAACGAAATCAACACGGAACACCAGCTTTCATTTTTCTCTCCGATCAGCTGACAGAATTACTGGCAGACAGACAAGAGCTGAGTCCAAGTTTGGGTTCGTTTAATCTGATTAGATTTGCTTGGAAATGGCGCCATCTGCTGGTGTGATGGAGAAATGTCCACCTAAATTTGACCTGAAAGATAGGACGTCAGCTCTGATTTCCCTGTAGCCCACACACATTTCGCAAACATAACTTAAACAAGAGAAATAACCGAGTTCATTGATGATGTAAGCGCAGTTTTAATCTACGTCAGGTGAATGCATCAACAGCCTGTTTTTTCCTCATCAGCACGAGAGCAGGAGTACTGGGGTGGGTGGTGTAGGGAGACACCTAGTGGTCACGCTTGAGATTTGTTCCATTTCTTTAACATCCTGAACTGATTTTGATTTTTTTTAAATGCTTTTTTAAAGTCAACATTTACTCAAATGACAATTGATTTAACATAATTGTAGCTGTAATTGCTGCATCACAACAAGCTGGATCTGTATTTTTGTGTTATTAAAGGATTCAGCATTTGTGTATTACATCTGAAAGTCATTAATACCGCCTCTAAAGAAAAAGGCAAAGACATTTAAAAATGTTTGCACACTTGTGGTAAAAAGAAAGGACACCGTCACCATGATGGAGTAGCTTGTTGGACAAGCAATTTTTTAAAAAATAATTCATCAGCTTGAATCAGCTTTATAGATTCATTTTGATTTAAGTTTGCAGATATACGCCCCAGTATTTTAATCAGATGTAGGTTGAAGGTTTCTACTTACTTAATTTGGTTATTCGGCCTCCAAATAATCCTCCCGTGATGGCAGCCCTCAATCTTTAGAGTTTGAGATGTTTCTTAAGTGTCTTACTTTGAAGCCAACTCAATAATTTCTAGTACTTCTTAAATATTAAATTCACATGAAATGTTTGAAAATATATAATCAAGCAGTAGCCTTTTTCAGTGGATGCAACATCGAGCATAGATGACAAACAAATAAATAAACAAGATCAAGTATATTAATTGGGAGGTTAGTGGTGTTATGGTGGGTTTATGTGCAGGTGAACGTCAAATCAAGTTAAGCTCAGATCCTCATACCAGATCTGACCCGGCTCCGCTGACTCTTAAACTGATTGGGCACAGAGCAGAGTTTTTATCTGACGTATTATTAACCTTGTAACTTTTTAAATGCAAATACAGCTAAGAAAATAAAAAAAAAAAAATAATTGGTGCTGCTACTGCAGTAGAGGATTTTACTTACATAGCAGGTGCTTGGCCTTTTGTGAGGCTCCAGGAGCTGCTTCTAGCTCTCAGAGATTATTTAACAGTTTGTTACACATCAAAGCACTCGGGACCCCCTGCTGTTGGCCTCAAAGGCCACCGGGCCAATCGGCTCTCAGCTGCTCCGGTAACTATCCTTTAATGAAGTTCATGAAGCCCCGTCTTCCAACAGCAAGGCGGTGGGCTGGGCTAGCAGCTGGAAAAGCACCTCAGACCTCCACTCTGCTTTAGCTCTCTGAGCAGAACTATATGGCCACTGAAAAGAGGGCTGTTTTAAAACGTAAACATGTCTGAGCATGCATCTAATCAGCAGTAAAGAAGAGACTTAAAAGTCTTCTGGAGTGATTGGAAACTGGATTCTGCTACAAGTGACAAGTCGACAGGTCTCATCGGGACAGTTTCTCTTTTTGCTTCAACACTTTTTCACATCTTATGCTGGCTGACCAGTCAGTTGTTTTGACAGTGTAAAAGTAGATATTAGTGTGTGCAACGTGCTTTTTCTTCCCCATACAAACCTTCCTTTGTTGTGTGTAACCTTTTGATCTAAGTGTAAAAAGGGGCTTAGGTAGGCCAATGTGTTGCAGAGGGGAGTTTATGCAAAAAGAGGCAGAGGAGGGGGAGAGTTGCCACCTTTTCATGTCAGCGCTCCTCCCGTTTGGCTTTATAACGAATGTCAGCGATGATAACAAAGTCTCATTTGCATATCATAATCCCCCATCTCTCGACCTTCTGATCAGGTGTACTTGGAAGCACGGCTGTGTTCTCTCAAAAAGAGGCAGTGATAGGGAGCAAGAGGAGGGGGAGGGGGAAGGCAAAAAACTCAGCTCACTTTGAAAGCTGTTTGAAGTTCGCTGCCAGAGTTCAAATAGCAGTAAAACATGTGCATGACATTGAGTGGCTGATTTGTATAAAAAAGAAGAAAGGCGGAGGGATGAAGGGATGAAAGGAGGTCAGGGAGGGGAGACTGAGGGAACTTCTGGGAGCTAGGAAGGCCAAAAGCCTTTGGATCTTGTGTCACTACACATGTAGAAGAGAGGGCGGTTTTATATTCAACCTTTGAACTTGATGCCCCTTGAACTTGCTCACATTTTGCAACGTTACAACTACAGACTTCTATCGCCTTTTCTGGGTTTTTGAGTCACAGATCAACACAAAATGGACTGAAATTGTGCAGTCATTATGAAAGAATGACATCAGGAGATCTTTTGTTGAAAAAAAGTCATTAGAAGACAGGTTTGCTGATTGCCATAGGATCCAAATGAAAGAAGTCACAGAGGACAGAAGTTGAACGTTTTGGCCATCATGCAAGTTGCAACCTTTGGCAGAAAAATAACACTGTAATTCAACATTGTATTCTCACTGTGAAACATGGTGGTGGCAGCCTTATGATATGGGATGTATTTCAGGCTTTATGGGAAAATTGATGGTGCTAAATACAGAGCAAATCTGTTAGTGGCCGCAAAAGACTCAAGACTAAAGCAAAGGTCAAAGACCTGCCAAACCTTCTAGAAGAGAAGAGGAGGATTAGATCAAGATCACAGCATGTTCATGTGCTTTAATGGCCCAGTCAAAGTCTAGACCCAAATTCAATTGAGAATTGATGCGAGATTTGAAATGTGGTGTTCACAGAATCTCTCCATCGGTCATAATTTACTTACTTTTTCAAAGAAGAATGTGCTAAAATTTATTTTCTAGATGTACAAAATGTGTGAAGTATTTCCAGTAGACTGCATGGCATCTGTTTTTGCAACCAAAGATGATTCACAGGATCTTTTCTCACAGTGGGAGGAATATATCCATATGCAACACCTTCCTTATAAAGTACATTGCAGTTAGTGGTTGTCAGGATATATAAGGTGTTGAACTCTATTCCTCTTAGAAATAAATCACTTTTTTCTCACATCCCTCAATCTGCAAGGATGAAAGAACATTTTACTAATTCTGAGGATTAGAAAAGTTTTGGTTTTTTTAAATCTCTGGCTTCTGTCACAGACACCTCTGCTACACTTCAGCAGATCTGCCACTAGATGCTTCAGGAGTAAGACAAAGAGGCTTGAATTCATGGCAGCTCTCTCTGGAGAGGTCAAAGTATTTGTCTGAGAGTGAAAGTGAATGTTATTAGCAACTCCGCATGTCATGGCAACAGATCCAAAGGTCATGGACCACCCAGCTGTGCGTTCACACGTTTCATCATCTATATACCACACTGATCAAAACTAACTGTTCACAAGGAACAGTTAGTTTTGGTTGACTCTTAAAACACAACTTTGTGGCGTCTCACTGTACTTGGCTCAAACAGCAAGCTGTAGCCTTTTGGATTCTGAATCCCAGTTGTAAAGACCAGGCATCCTTTCCCATGTGTGGAGAAGGCCTCCAGCAGAGCTGCTGCTGCTCTTCAACGTTCTCATAGTCCTCCGTTTGGCCAGAGTCGTAAAGCCAGGCCCTGGGAGTCACTCGCCTCCGCTCTGATCCACTCAGCTCGGCTCTGCAGTGGACGCGGTGGCCACTCCAGCTCCTTTATTCCAGTTACCTCACAACCAGGGCAGGCAAAGCCAGACTGGCGGTCCCCCGCTGCCCTCTGAGCCCCTGTTTCATTTCCCTCCACAGCCGCCCACCGACCCTCCCAGCTTTTCAATCTTCGAAGCAATTAGAAGGAGATCCTTTTCCTTTGTTGTCTATCCGTGGAAAGAGAGAAA
Source organism: Xiphophorus couchianus (assembly GCF_001444195.1). Classification (NCBI taxonomy): domain Eukaryota; kingdom Metazoa; phylum Chordata; class Actinopteri; order Cyprinodontiformes; family Poeciliidae; genus Xiphophorus; species Xiphophorus couchianus. The sequence continues at coordinate 13,235,874 of NC_040243.1, read as the reverse complement.
ATGAAAGGATGAGGAGAAGAGAAAAAGGAGGGCCAAGCTGTTGTTGGTGGTGGAGCTCAGGCCCAGCCAGGAGCCACTTGTGAAGCTCTGGGTATTAGGACTCACATGGTTTGTTTGGAAAGGCTTCTCCAGGAGCCAAACTAGGATTACGTTGCAGATTGCGAGTTCCCATGGAAGAGGCCTGGACCAGTGAGGGGTTCAGTGGGTGGGTTTCAGGTTGGGGGCCTTAGAGAACGTCTTTATGAGTTTGAGGTCTGTCTGAAAGGAGAGGGCCAACTCCCAGCATGTTAGCGCTCCATATTAGATGGACACAGAGAGGCTATTGAAGGTCCCCAGACATCCTCTTTATTTCTCTCCTTTTCTCTGCTCCTCTCTCTCTCTCTCTCTCTCTCACTACTCTTGAAGCCTAATCTGTTTGTGAGGGAAGAAAGGAGTAAAAGATTGTTCTGGGAGCTGAAATAATTCAAGTGTACATTTTTGTGATCAGAAAGTAGTCTGTGAGTTTGACTATTGGCGACCTTGGTTGGGTTTTCACCACACTGAAGGGCAACAACAACAACATGCTTTTAGCAACAAGGAAACACTTTTTATCTGTTAAATTTACCAAGATCATATTTAAATGAACATTTTCACAATTTTTGCATGTCAACTGCCTATAAATCTACTGGGACAATATGAAAATGGTCATTTTAATTAAAAAAAATGGCACAAACAAATCAAACGTACATATACACAGATGCAGATCAGAGTTTGTTCTGTTTACAATCTCTTTACTACTAAAAACTCAGCTCACAAGGTTTGGACAATAGCCCTTGCTCCAAACCCAAGGCAAACATAAGAACTATTTATGGTCAGTAATCAAGATCCCAATATTTTTTTCCATCAGAGAAACATATTCAGTCAAAATTATTTAGCATAGGTGGGGATAATAAAAATACAGACTGCCAGAAAACAACTAATGGTAAGGAAAAGTGCAACAACTGCACTACATATGCTTACATAATATATCTACCAGTGTGTGTGTAGAAACTGCCACTGGTCTGCATTTAATACAATCCAACCAAACACACTGATCAGCAATTTGTCACACCTTGTTTTCTTCTTCTGTTCTCTCCCATCCCTGGACCAGACCTTCAACATCCGGTACCTCAGCTGAGCCTCTGCTGTCATCAGTGACATCACTCATCCAGGTCACAGGCTGTTCACCCTGCTGTGCTTTGGGAAGCTTTGTAGATCCGTTAAACCTCGGGCTAACAGACTCAGGCAAAGTTTATTTCCCACAGAAAGATGTGCCTTGAGTTGATTTAATGACATGTTTAATTGTTTTGGAATATGGCTATCCATTCTTAATCAATGGCACTCTTGTTGTTAGTTTCCCAAACTGTAAATTTAATCTGATTGTTCAGCTAATTTTTATTCATCTTACTGTTATATCATCAACATTTTTTTTTTAATCTTGTTATTTGCAGTTGTGTGTACTGGCTGTTTTCAAGTATTTGTGTATTTTCTATGCACAGTGACAATTAAGGACATTTATCAACATTTAACTACATTTATCAAAGACATTTCTTCACTAGGCTGCATATTTCTGAGCTCAACAGGAACATTACAGCAATGACACTTGGTGGCGCTGACAAAACCTCTGTTAACATTTACTCATGTTGAAGTGTAGCCAAATCAACACCAGGTGACACTTTTAACAGATGCCATGTGCTGCTGCTTCAATGAAATCTATTAATTTGTCCAAACATTTTGGATCATTATCCTATTAGTCTCCATGGCGACTCATTTTCACTTTACTGGTACAGTCCATCAGCTCACTGCCATGCAGTCTAATAACTTGCAAGGGCCGTTCAACAAATGTCCACAGCACCACAGATCCTCCACCTTGCTTAACAAAGGGCATAATTTACTTTTCCACGTTGTCAGATTTTATTTCACTCTGGACCCAACTGGAGTGTTTGCTGCTGAAATAGTTTTGTTTATATACAAAACGTTTGAGTGAAAAGTCACAGTAGCACTTAGCAAACTGAGCATTTTTATTCGAGTTGATAGAACAGATTTTTTTTTTTCCAGCAATTTTAAATAAATGGTTGGATTGCAAATTGTTGTTAATAGTAATTATGGGAACTTATTGGCTCAACAAACTGTGACTTAAGAGCTACATGTGGTTCTCAAGGTACTCCACAGTTGGTGCTAATAGCTTTGCCTGAAAACAATTAAAAACCAAACAATGCTTTTAAATTTGAAGCTAATAAGTTTAAAAGTATAATGTAAAAAATTAATCACAATTCTGTGGCAAAATGTGCTTTTTTAAACAAATTTTTCATAAACACAGATGTAAAAAAAAAATGCATTCATTGACTTTTTGCAAAGCTTGATGTTTTTCTTTACAAGAAATTTGCCGTCCTTTAATTCAGTATTGAAAACTATTTTTCTGTGGAAGGTATTTAGAAAAAAATAGCCAAGTTGTGTTTTTCTTTTTTTTTGTGGTTGGACATATTTTATTTAGATAAACCAAAGACATTGGATAAATGTTGCTGTCCCCTGTTTTCAACATTTAAATTATTGCTTTAATTGAAGGACAAGTTAAGATGAGTATGAATGATCACATTCCTTACTTAAACAGTATGTTCTCTTGTCTTTCCCATTCAGGGAACTCTGTGCTGCAATATATTTATAATCCAGCAAGCAAGAAGTAATGCACGACAAATAGTAATATCAAAACATTAAAAAAAAAAAACAGTTCAGATACATCTAATGTAACAGGGAGTTTTAGTGGTGCCATGAATTGTTGCACTAGTGATTCTCCAGAACAAAAAAATATATATATGTTTTGCACATTGAATAAATAAATAAGAACAAATGGTATGAAGTATTAGGAAGTGCTGACAAATAAGTAGGATATGTTACAAAATTCAGTAGCTCATTAACATCATATGAAAAGAACCTTGAACCATTTAAAGTGCTGACCAGATGAAGCTCTAGCCTATGAATCAGCGCCATCGCTTACCAGATGTCTCACACCCCTGACCCAGTTCTTCATCCTGTCCTCTCAGCCTCTCCTAACACCTTTTAGCTGTCTCCTAACTCATCATTCACCATCTGCGAACCAAGCAACGCTGTTCCCTAGCAATGCATAAATACATAAATCTTGCGTCACTGCCAGTGTGTGTACGGGTGAGTGGGAGGGCGTTCGACAACATGCCGCTAATGGACCAACAGCCCTAAAGTCGTTCCCTCTTTCATGTGTCTCTGCATCACAGATGCTTGGTATTAACGTACGACCATCCAGACTCTTTAACCCGTGCTCACAGTCGCACTTCATCCTTCTCAGAATCTGTCACCCTTGCTGGGGGGAGACTTGGGGACAAAGAAAAAAAAAACTGGGAGTCCAACCCAGAGGTTGCGGTGCCAGACGGGCTCTTTGAACTGGCCGGCTGCCACTGAGCTGATGTGAGATACGACCAGGGGGCAGAGGTCAAAAAGCCTGGAAAAAAAGAGTCAGCTGACCTTGTCTCATTTGCCGTCTGTCTTGACCAAACTCATATTTCATTAAATGGTTTTTTTTGTGATTTCAGCAATAACAAGTGAAAACATCACAAATGTAAATGAAACAAACTCTATGATATGATCTCACAATTAGGTACAAATTTTATTTAATCTAACTCAGATTAGGCTTTAAAAAGTTACAGCTTGGCTAGCCAACAACTAGCTAACCATTAGGAAAGGCAAAGCAGACATCTTTGTGCAAAACTCTTCATCCGAGATAATTCAACATGTTTTACGGGGAAACAAAAAAACAGATAAGACACATGAAATACATCAATTACATACAGATACACCTGTTAAAGAATCTCTAAAATGCATATCTAAGCAAATTGCGAAAATTTGATTGTTTGGTGAAATTACAGTGCGAATACCTTAAGCTGAATATTTTTAATGAGAATTGCAGAAGCATTTGAAGTCAACTGCAGGAGACCTGCAGAAATGTAAGAAATGGGCAGAAGCAGCAGAATAAAGGAAAACAGAAAAACTGTAGAAGAGGAGTGAAAATTTTCAGTCAACTCAAAAATCATCCCAAAGAGTATTAGAAATTCATGCAGAACATGTTTTACAAATCTAAACGGTAAAGTCACAACAGGAATGAGGGCTGGAAAAAGAGTCGGAATTAGGGTTGGAGTTAGATTTGGAAAGAGAATTGGAGTTAAATTTAGAGATAGTGGGCCATTTGTTTTCTGAAGATTGATAGAATGCAAGCAAAAACTTGAAGAGGGATTTTATAAAATCTTTAAAAGGTTTTTCATTCCACCAAAAAAAATCTATCTAATAACAAATGACACAACCATCTCTCAAACAATAAAAAAGTAAAAAAGTTACTGTTGCCATGTTTCCTTTATTATGTTGCAGATTCATCTGTTGCAATGAGCTCATGGTCATTAAGGTTGGCCGGCCTCCATCCCATCGCTCTAATATTTTCCTCTGGTTCAGGTCAGGAGGCTTGTGGAGAATTTACATTTTCTCCAGTCAGAATAATTATGTTGGTAGAATGAAAAAAATTACTTTAAACCCAAATGAGCCAGAATAATTTTGATCTTACCTGCATGTGGGCCCCATTGGTAAATGCTTCCTAGTTCTTTGCTATGTTTCATGAAAAGGTGGAGTCAATCCACCACAAAATGCGTCATTATGCCAACATAAAAAAAAAAAACTGTGATCAAATTCTTGAATAGAAAAACGGATTAGTACATGATGATTATGGGCCAGAAAAGTAAAGCACAAACATGATGACTTTGTGCTGACAGACAATTTTTAAACATGAAAGATTGCATCTGTATCAGCGTAGATTGAAGTGATAAATGAGACAACGGGAAGAAAAGATGAAAGAAATGTCAGATCAAAACTGTGACACTTGATGATAACATCTCAGCAGAAATCCTTTTTGTGGTTTATAAAACATCTGAATCCAACACAAGTTTTTGCCGTAACAACCATAAATCGCTGTCTTCCTTCCTGAGATGCAGAAAAGTAAGAGGAAGCGAGATGAAGGGCAAAATGGAAGGAAAACAACAAAGCCAAAGAAAGCATTTTTATCCTGCTGAGTTAAATTGGGTGTGACTGTGAACGAAGCCCTGAGAAGGATGAGAAAACACACCCACGCCGGTGCACGCCCGCACACAACCCGCACACAACCCACACGCCCCCATGCAACAAAAACAAATTAACATCTAAAATGCTCCGACTCGTTTCAACCATTCACTTCAAACCGTCATCACGCCTCTAATGGGGGCCAAGTTCAAAGCTCCACTAGACTCCCGCTGCTTTGCTGAGATGGAGGAACAACACTTTCGTCTCCCTCTCCCTCCCCGTGTTTGTTTATCATTTGCTTTGCTCTCTTTCAACATTTCCTCTCCTGCTTCAGCCTCTTTTCTTTGCTTCACTGCTCCCCTTCTTTTATTTTCATCCCTGTTTTATTTTTGGAGCAAACCCCTCACAGTCGGTGCCTCGTTGTACTTTATTTCCCTCTCATTGCTTTTTCAATATTTAATGTAGCGGGTACAGTGCCTTGCAAAAATATTAATACGTCTTCAGCTTGTCTACATTTTGCCACGTTACAAGCACAAATTTCAAAATGTTTCATTGGGGTTGTGTGTGATAGGCAGGTTAATACAAAGTAGCATATGATTGCATAATGGAAAGAAAAGGACAGTTATTTTTGCTCACTGTTTGCAAAATGGTTGAAGTTTGTTCGGATTTAATGTGTCTCAGTTTTCAGATCTGGACTTTGACTGGGCCACATCAAAGTACAGATTTGGACTTGTAAGACTGAATAACTTGGTAACATTTTATTTGAAGCGGTGTGCATAAGACTCACATAAACATGACATAACACCTGTTATGAACACGAAGGAGTCTTCATGAATATTTATGACTGTTGTCATTAGGTGTCATTCAGTAAATAATGACACTTTTAACGTAAAATTTCACTAAAAGTTACAATAAAAGTCCATAAAAAAAGGTCAACTTTGCATTATTGGGCAAATAATGGCACCATTAATGTACAGTTCCATTAAAACTTGCATTAAATGTCCATTGAAAGTGTCAAGTTTGCATTAAAAGTGTCATTATTTACGGAATGACACTTCATGACAACAGTTATAAATGTTCATGAAGACTCCTTCATGTTCATAACAGGTGTTATGTCATGTTTATGACAGTGTTATGCACACGCCTTCAAATAAAGTTTTACTCATGACTTTAATCTAAACCCTTCTATTGAAGTTCAGGCTGTATGTTTTTCATCTTTGTTGTGCAGCAAGATGAATTTCAATCAAGTCTTTTTCATCCTCTAGCAGGTTTCCTTTCAAGATTGCCTCTTTAGCTCCATCCGTTTCCAATAAGCTCTGATCAGCTTCTATTTCCCTCTAAAGAAATAGAAGCTGATCAGTAGCATGTTTTTCATATTGGCAATATCAAAAACATGGTCTATAGGGTGGCACAAATTTCTGACAAATGAAAAAATACGTTGAACACAAAACCAAGTTTTGTTTTTCATTGGCACAATCTGCAAATGTACTGACCAAAGATGAAATTATCTGATTAATAGATCTGAGCATAGTACATTTGTGATGTACCTTTGTCTTTACATTTCTCTCTCATATCTAGATATGGCCTGCTTTGTTATATATTTCATTCTATTTAAACATTAAGCAGCATTGTAAACATAAACTACAATGCTGTCTATTCCTGAGAGGCCAAGTTGCACAGAAGGAAAGCTACAGGTCTCAGTCAGCAGCTCAGCATGGCTTGAATTCATCTGTCAGGATTACAAACTTCCCTGTCTCTACTTTCTTCTCCTTCAAAGACAGTGGACCCACACATATTGAAGCTCCAGCAATCTGCTCATTAAGATGTCCATGTAGCTTTCCCCTGATGTAAAAGCAGTATTTTAATTTGAAATCATCCTTTAGTGATCTGCTGCTGTGCTCAGCGTAATTTTTCCTTTCTAGATTTTCTGATACTCTACTGAAACACGCCAACAACCTGCTTTCTGAGCAGTGTGCACACGAGAGAAAAAAGGTCTTTATCAGACTTCTGGAGGGAGAAGGATGTAGTTTTTTTTTCTTTTTGCACAGGCTTCAGGTTTTGTTTATATATGCTGACAAAGAAAGTGAGAATATATAGAAACCCACGTCAACGACAAAGCACATAAGAAGATAAGAGCGGTGAGAAAAGCTCTTTGGAGCCGGATAAGACCACGTTTGAAGATTAAAGTTGTGTTGCATTCGCAGGACGGCCTATTTCCATGAAAGGCACTTAACTGGTCCCGAAATTGGTTTGTCTATACGGAGCTTCAGCGGGAGTCACTTTTAATATTCCCGTCACAAACTTAAAGGCTTCTGAAACTGTAAGAAAACACACTTTTCCCCTATGAGGAATTTAAATAAATGCATATATATTTCTATAACTTGTATGCACCCTCTGCAGGTTGAGATGAGGCCGGCTCTGTCACTCCATCACAACACCAAAAAGAAGAAGAAATGCGTCAGATCCTTCAGGCAAACGAACATGGCTTCACATCTGGATTCCTTCACAGGAAGAAGTTTTTGAAATCTAATATATAAACATTATTCCCCATCACTGCAGTTTTTCTTCCTTCACCAAAGGAAAAGCGTGTATTTCTTCTGAGCCACTTTGGGGAGTCTTTTCCCCAACACCCTGCTCCATCAGTAGGTTCAGTAAGAGGGCTGACTGGGATTTGGCTCCTGCCATGTTTCATCAAAACACGCTTGTCTTCAACCATCGCTGCCAGATTGTCTGATAAACATCTCCTTATAAAGAATATCTCGGTGTTCACTAGTCCCTTCAGATTTACGACAATTATTATTTTTTACTGATTTGTTCTTTCATGATCTTGAAACTTGTGTATTTTACTCACGTATTTTTGCCAAAATATCTAAAGTAATAAAAGATAGATCTGAAGGAAAACGTATGGACAAATTTGGCAATGTTTATCCAAGCACCAATAGCTTCCAATGGATTCTTTTTGTTTTATTTCTTATAGAACCTACTCTTGGCTCACTGCTCATGGGTTTGAGTCTGTCTCTTCCCAGAACAGTCATTGACTAAGTTCTTACTACAAACAACTTAATGTGCTCTTAGTTTTTACCTTTCCAGTTAGTCAGGACAAAACCGACAACAGACATGTTTATATGCTCAATATCCCAATATATGACACAGGCCTGCATCTGCAGTGGCGCTTCCTGATATGGGTGGTTGCCCAAGGTGGCATTAGCAAAGGGGCGCAATGTAGCTTATGTGCTAGAATTGCCTTGAATAGTTTTTTTAGTGCTTTCATGAACATGCAGTACATGGAGAGTTGGTGCCTGTTTACCGCTAAGAAAAGTGAGACTATTTTTCAAGCTTTTTGTGGAAATACACTACGTTTTATTTTACCCCAGAAGTTCCTGCATTTTGATTGGTTGGGGAACAGCAGAAGGAGGGGCTGATCCAGGATGCCAATAACGTAAGAACTGTGCAGCTGCAAGTAAGAAGGTTGTAGCTTTAGCCTGAGGTTGACGAAAGATGGTTTGTGGAGGTTGATACAGACAGACACCTTTTACTAATTTAAACCCCTGAGGGGGGGAAACTCATGGCAACTATTCAAAACTGATGACAATACAGGTGTTATGTTTTAAATAATATTTTACTGTTTTTAGGGACTAGAAACCTTTAGCCAGTTTGGGCTAAACTTAAAACTTGGCCAAATTTCTGTTTATTTTTAATAAAATTAAGAAAAATGTATTTTATTAACCGATAGTGAGCAAAATTTACATACAAATTTGTCCTCTTTGCTACTGATTCTTCAAAGCAAACTTTTTTTTTCCAGTTTTAGTGACAAACAGGAACTTTCATGACAGATCATTCATTGTTGTGTGGGTCTAAAAACAGTTTTGAAAAAAAGAGGAAAAAAAAACAATGAGGTTGAGTTTCACCAGAGAGCCAATGAAATGAAGGATCACATTGTCCTTTTAACATTTTCACTAAGCAAAATGACTTAAATTCTGCTCTGTTCCTAGAACAACAAAACAAAAAACAATAAAACAAATAAATCAAAGCAATCTAAAGCTTTCCTTTGAGCAAAGCAAATATTTGTTAGCCTTACATAGCTTAGATCGACAAAGTTTTATATTTTTGTCATTTCACCACCACATTGGGAGTTGTTGCTGCTGAAAACTTTACAATTAAAAAGATAGAACCAAAAATTTATGAATATGTTCATTAAATTCAAAATTTTTATTGTTCTGGTTATTTTGACTAATGTGTCAGAAAGCTTGGACACCACTGCCACAATGGCCATTTGCAAAAATACAGTATATAAAGAAGTCAGGAGTTTAGCAAGTGCTACATTTTACTAAATACTTTATTTGGATTAAAAAAAATAATAATTTCGGCACTGAAGGTAACAACTGAAAGAGTATCAGAAGCATTTTCTGGGAACAATTGGAACCATAGTTTTCTAATAAATACTGGCTCTTCAAATGAAGACATCTTGTAAAACCAGCTTTAATCAGCTTCCATCACCGGTAACTAAAAGCACCACATGTAAGTACTGATGTTCTTTTAGTTCATCCTTAGGCTCATAAAAACGAGTGAACTTGTGCATTTATTTGCATGTGTGTTGTGTGCATCTAGGATCATTGACTCCAGCCTAATCCCTTCCTGATGGCTTTTTCTTTAGACACAGATGGCGACTGGAGGCTCTTGACCTCTGACCTGTATCACTAAATCACATCAGTCGTTGGCTGCGACGGCCGCAGGGCCCCACGACTCCAGCAGGCAGATGGGCTGCTGCCGACATGCATGCACTTATCTGACACTCACAACCAGACAGAGACATAAACACTGCTGAACAATGTTCTTTTATGTGCCTGATTGTTCTCTGTGATTTTAGCTCTTTTACTCAGTCCACATCAGTCACAGTCTGCAGCTCTGCTCTGTTTTAACTCTTCTCTTTAAGCATTTTGCGGTCCTGTTTTGTGTCCTTTCTTGTCTCTGCTAAATAAAGCACAGACAATGAATGAAGGGAAACTGAAAAGTCCTAAGGAGGTAATTGCTGATTGAGAGGAAGAGTTCAAAATGATGAAGAGTGGAGGAATATGTTTCTCTCCCTAAACATTCCAGGATTTACATGAAAGATTGAATCAATATATAGGTTCTGCAGAAAATACTATCTATTTTCTTTAATTTTTATGAACATAAAGTACATAGAGGGTTGTGCTGTAAAAGCACATGCAACATGGAAAAGCTCTATTAATGTTTTCCAGTTTAAATAGCTTAAAACCAAAACCACATGTCATGACTGGTCATTTTTTCTTCATTCTTCTAAACCTTTTCTTTGTTCTTCAGTTGAGCACTTGAACAATAACAGACTTGCTTTAAATCAACCATGAGAACAAATCTGTTGAAAATGTTAAATGAGCAAATCATAAACGTTTGTTATTTATTTTCACACAAAACACTCACAGTCATAAATCAGTCAAACTGCTGGTGAAACAAACTTCTATTTTCCTTTATGTGTAATTATGGACTGAATATTATTTTTATGTTAATTTGATCACATTTGCAACACTTTAGGATTTTCTGGCAATCTTTTCATTATGCATTGTAGTTTCATTGTATTGTGAATCACATAGTGAATGTCTTATAGAATTGTATGATTTTCTCCCTTTTTAAATAACTTATATTGTAGTCTATGTAGGACGTCCAAACCCACAGATCTCTGCTATGGAATATTGTTCTGTAAAGTAAAATATATCATGTTTATCTATAAGAGAACAATTAAGATGTTTGATTTGCAATTATATTCATTAGATCCTTATTGGGAACATCTCAGATCTACGTTATCTGAGGTGAGAAGGTAAACAATACATGTTTCCAATTACCCTGGCCATTGCCTTCCTATGCAATTCTGCAAAAAAGGAAAAAGAAATTCTAATTTCTAGCAGTCTGGGCTTTCTTGCATTGACTTGGATTGTTTCAATCAGGTCAGTAAATGAACAGAAGTTGTGAACGAATTAGAATTGTAGTCTGCCTGTAGTTTTAACATTGCAAGTGGAGGAAATAAGCTAAGCTGTTCAGTCTGTGTTTGCCACACTTCAAAACTAACATTAACAGCTGCCTCGTTCGGATCAGCTCTTCCGAACGCTGATCCGAGGAGGATGAGGATGGTTGTTTACAGCACAAGCTTCTTAGCATTGAAGTGGTGCATTACATACATCATAGGCAAACATTAGCAATTGTGTAAAATTTAAAACTTCAACAGATTCTACGCCTCCATGAAGCAATCGTTTCTCAGCAGCTGAGAGCCCAGACCCTCTGTACGAAGGCAAACAGAGTAGGACAAGGGTCTGGTTTTTACCAGACTAATTTTCAATAGTCCCAGTGGAAATTTTCTCCATAATCTGATCGCTCTTAAACCTTGAAGCGGAATGCTCTTCTTCTTTTCTGCTCTGTGTTACCACCTGTTAACAGCAACACATTACAGCCAGTTTAACCCGAATAAGTCAAGATGACTTTTCCGTCTCCATAGTCCTTGAAAACATGCTTCGTCTTTATGTCGCATGACAGAAGGGCGCAGCTATGCAAAGCTGAATTGGACTTAACTTGTGATCTTTCCAGCATCACCTGCTGTCTCATAAATGCTGTCAAAGGTGCCACCTGGTGCATATTAATATTATAGCGGTCATAAATAAATGCCAACAGACGTTTAATAGGCATCAATTGGCGATTAAAAGGTATAATTCCACCAGATGTTTATGAAACACCTGGTGGCGTTAAACAAAGGCCAGGCGACATTTATTAGTAACTCCACCCTCTGATATTTGACAACCAGTGGTTTTGAATTGTTCTTATCCAATCAGTAGCGAGTTGAGCTGAAATCTTTCAAACCAAGCACTGAGTCTCACTATTATTCCAGCAAATCTTTACCTGAATTTTGCACATTTTTTGAGGTACAACTAATTTTGTGTCTATTAAGATAACCTGACCTTCAGTTATTGGGGTTTATTTGATAAGTCATGGTAATTTCATCATATTTATTTGATAAATTATTTGTTAACCAGCAGCATGTTTTAACCCTTGATATTTAACAACCCATAATTAAAGGTAATTTTTTTTTCTCCAGCTATTTTAAAAGCAGGCAGTAAAGAACAGGATGTTTATGTGCAGTTTAAGTCCCGCTATCAAATGATATCTTGCAACCTCGAAAAAAAAAAAAAAGAAAAGCCGCGAGCCGAAGTTGTTCACTCGGCTTAGAACAACTTGTTCACATGAGTAGCAGCTGAGCAGAGCAGGAACGTGGGCTCGGTTTCCTCACACCGACGTGCTGCCTGCCCACACTGCTCGGCTTTGGAAGTCCGCACTTTGTTGTCCTCTCAGCAGGCACCTGCATTCTTTGCATAGCTGTCTCAAAAGTTTCAAGAGCGGCTCACTATCTCTCTCTGTCTGCCGGCCTCCGTCTCTCTGCGGGTCTCCCTCTGCGCTTGGACCGCCGTTGCCTCGTTGCTAAGAGATGAAAAGGGCCAAGAACTGGGAAGATGGAGAGAGAAGAAGAGGCGGCCATACAAGAGGAGGATGAAAGAGGAGCGAGATCAGAGGGGAGGACAGGCCAGCAGGGGGGCAATGAAGTTTATTTGGCATACTTTGGATTTTTAAGGCTATTGTGTGATGCCAATATCCGCTCTTTGCTTTCTAGCTCTCAGTTCTAGGAAAAGAACTAAATCCTGCATCAAAAGAAAATCCTTCAAGGAGCCGGTAATTAATACTCTTGTCGTTTCAGCGCTAACTTTGTTGATCACATTTTTTATATAATGTAAACAAAATGATCAATTTGTATGAGTCTTAGTAAGAAAACATAACAGGATGTCTCGACCAGAACTTTTTGCCCCAGATTCTCATCCAAGCCTATTCTGATCATTCTCTTTCTAATCTGATGCATCTATAATAAAGTAAAAATAAATCTGTGCCACCAGCCTATTTAAATAAAACTTAGTAGGTTTGAAATGCAGAGAATTAACACACTACATCTACAGCTGGCAGTGTTTGAATACTGAACTGTTGTTTTTTTTTTTTTTTTGAAGGGCAAGGCTAAAACTAGCATGCCTGCTCTTTGTTTTGATAGGACTCGTCATTGATTAATCTAGTTATTCTTTTATGGAATAAAATGTGCGTGAAGTTCTCCTGTCTCAGAAGGACTTTGATTTTAAAAATGTTTTATCTGCACTTTTTGATGCAGCTACTAGGAGTTTAGTTTGCACCAACACATGTTTTGCAAAAGAAAGATTACTTTTTTGCGTTTACACCTTCCATTCACATGCAGGTGGATTCTTTGGGAGAATATCTACGCTTCTAGGAGCGATTTCTTTCAAGAATTTATTTCAGAAAATTATATTTCTCTTTCGGTTTCACAAACACCTCATGACTGAATAACCTGACCGATTCCCAAAACACTGCATGCAGTAATACACCACATAATAAACAGAACTTCTGCTGTATTTGTGTATTTTCTCTCCAACCTGCAGAATGCGCCGCGTGATGAGGAACATATTCTGTCTCTAGAGGAGAACAGATGTCATAGGCTGTCATTTTGAGAACAAATCCATAACAAACCACTACACCATGTTCCAGGTTTACAAAACACAAACACACACATATGAAATATATGAAATTTTAGCATTCCCACTTCTGTGTTTCTCTGTTTGCAGCCATTGTGTCTTGTTTATCTTTCCCTAATATCTCAAACATAGGAAAGCTCCACACATTGCTCTGATTTTATGTACAAAACAACCCTCATGACCCCAAGTGCTCTCCGTCTGTTTCCCCTCTGCTTTGCTTCAATTTCTCTCAAACCTTTTTTTTTTTTTTTTATTTAGATCCTTCGTGCTTTTGGCCAGTAAATGAACTCAGTTAAACATCCTGCGCCTTCATGTCATTGACTATGGCATCAGAGCAAAGAGATTTACTCGAAAGAGGCATTTGCTGTGTGTGGTTTTTTTTGTGCACTCCTTTATTCGGCCAATTTCATCCATCTGTGCAGCTGAGGAATATTCCCACAAAAACATCTTATTTGAGCAATGATGTCACTGCTGCTGGGTCAATTAAAGGATCAGTTAAACAGCGGCAAAATCTGTTTGAATATTAAAAATATAAAGGACAATAAGCAGAACCATAAACCAGATTTCTTTCAAATCAAGCACACAAATAAAGCTAGAGCTATGATATCCTTCAGATTATACCCCACTTCGCCTGATGAGGTCATTGCTAATCCAAAAGATAAAAGCGAAGCAGCGTGCGCTGCCCTGACTGGAGCACTTTTAAGTAAATCTCCAGAGCAATGTGGAGCAGGCACAGTAGACGCCCATGTTCAGATCCCAGTCCCTGATAAAGAGCCGACTGTATCAGCGGCGTGCCCACCCTGAATAAAGCCTCCATTGTTTCCTGCAGGTGTGTGTTTGTGCGTATCAGGGGCGCCTGGCAGGGAGGCAGGGAGCAAAGCAAGGAGGGTAAGTGAACACCTTGAGTCAGCATTTGGAGGGCAGGGGTCAGGACGACAGGTACGGCTGACTGGGGTGGGGCTGGAGGGATGGGGGGGCTTCAGGAAGCAGATGGAGATAATGGGAAGACATAGACAAATGCATTTTACTGGAATGTAAAGGTGGGTAGGATTTAAAAATTAATGAAATCATTGGAGCAAGACTTGAAATGATGTTTGGGATATTTTCCTGCTGGTAAAATCTGTTGTGGTCTTTGGGATTGTGCTTTTAATTAATTATATAGATAGCTACAATAGATTGTAGTTCAGAAAAGTCTAAACTATATGAACTGTAAGACAGTAAACTGGAACACACTACATCTGGATATTAATTTCCACTCTTACACTTTTTCACATTTTTAAGTAACTCCTTAGGAAATGAATTATTAAAAGCTCAAATTCTCAGCAGAGCCATAATCTCTTCCATCTTAGTTACCTCCACCTGAGTCTTTATGTGCCAAAACAAATATTAACACATTAGCTTGTCCAAATAATCTCACAAAGTTGTTTCTGTTTATGCCCAATTCCAAGGCAAAAACTGGTGAACCTATTTTGGCCTACTTCACTTTTAGTAATTTTTATTTGTCAAACTTTAATTTCCCAAATCATCAAGCTAATTTTTACTACTAAACAAAAATAACCAGAGTAAACACAAACTGCAGTTTTCAGGCAAATATTTAATCTCTCACTGTGCCACCTTTAGCAACTGCAAATCCAAAGCAATTTGGATTTTGCAACCACATTATGGCTGCAAAACCCTCTGAAAACCCTCCAATGTGGTTCAACTAATACATTTCTTCAAAGAATAGAGGGTCAAAAGTAACTTTGAGATCTTTTTGCTGCACTTTTTGTTACATTTTAATAATCTTTGTTGGGTTCTCCTGTAAAAAAATGTTTGGGATGTATTTAGGATCAGTCAGTCAGGTTTCTTCTACTCACATACAGCGCAAAAATATAAGAAATATTACGTACAAAAAGTAAAAATAAACATTTCTTATAGCGGTTGGAGAAGCACGCGCTTCTGGATTCCAAAAACAGACTGCAGGAAGCAAAAGGATGAAGAGGATATGTTTACAATTCCAGAGAGAAAATGAGGACCAAATATGTCTGTGTAAGCTACACCAAAATGTGCTGAAAGCTGGGTTGCTGAAACTCAGTAAGGGCTGGCTCATAATAGGAGCTGGTGGAAAGCAATGAGGGAGACTAATTTGAGAAGATGTGGGTAACGGTTATCCTACCCGGTCAAACAGGTCCGGCACACACGCAGGTGCTCGGATAAACGGACATGAAGCAGTGCACACACAGCTCATTATCATGTTTAGTGACATGGTAAAGCTTTCTTTGGCATCTCAGAAATAAATACAATTGGTTTTTTTGTTTTTTTTGCCCCCAATTCTGGGACTTTTAGTCTTCATCAAGTTTGAAGGTTTTTCTTCTGCATACATCCATTTGACCTCTAATGGCCATCTTTAAAATTTAAAGTGCAGTGTTTCCTCAAAGGATTGGCAGATTAAAGAAAAAGAAATTGGAAGTTGTGCCAAGCTCCAGTCACAGACAGGCCCTCGAGCTGCTGCGTTCTCACATTTCAGCGAGCAGGAATGGGCAAAGGTGAGACAAGAGGTAGATTCTCTACAAAGAGTTGTGTGTGTGCGCGTCTGTTCATTTAGTAATATAAGCCTTCCCTTCCACATAGCTCCAGGGAAAAGGACATTCTCTCTTGTTGTTTCCATTCCCCTGCATTCCTGCCTCCCCTTGACATGTGGCTCCAGAAGGGTGCAGCCGGAGACGAAGGGAGGAAGAGATGTGGCGGATCGGTCCATCCAGACTGAATACCTCGGCGTTGCCTTCTAGTAACTAATCCCATTGACAGAGACAGACACCTGCTCTCATATAAAGCCCTTCTACTCTTTTACATTTATGTAAAAGGTCCTTTATTATGGCGCCCCTGGAATGCCGGCACCCCGTAACATTTGCCTATGCTGCCAATGCCACAGGTAGGCCCTGCATGATCAACCCACACAAAGTTGTGAAGTGGAAGGACAATAAAACAGTTTTTAAAATCGCTCAAGAATAATAATCTAAAAAAGTGCTGCATGGTTATACTGTATATTAATCCATTTTAAATCAATTCTTTGTAAAAACATTTCTAAAAAACAACATGAAGTGTGTTGGTGTTGGAGGTGCATGCTGGTCTGAGTTGGCTGTCACCTTCCCGCCACGCAGTTCTGCTGTCAAGACTGAGAGCAAACTCTGGCTCCAGGAGAGAGAACAGCTCCTCACTACACTGTACGGTGACAAGGCACAGTAGCTTTCAGCCAACAGTTCGAGGTTGGAGGAGCTAAAAATATACAATAACAACAACAAAAAAAAGTCAAAAGTGACACATTGCTCAGGTGTTGTGAGTTAAGCCTTCTGGTGTGTGCAACCGATTCAGAAGTTTGAACGGAGCTCCTGAGGGAAGCTCGACATCAGCCCACATGTTCTGAATTACAATTTCACTCAAAGTATGTAGATACAGTAGAATTACAAATATATTCAAGTCACACTCTGTGCAGGCAGCGCATTTCTATAAAAGGGAAAGTCCGCTGTGATTGCTAAACACCGTGTTGAAATATTAAAAACACAACATGGCGAAAGCTTTTTGAAAACACTTGGTCATTTTGAATTTGATTCAAGCAGCACATGTGAAGAAGAAATATTGGAACTTGGAGATGTTTACAACCGAGTTGCATCATTTTCTTTCTTTTCATTTTTCTTACAACACACTCCGTTAGCAAACTGTAGAGACCAGAGGTTATGCTGTTGAAAGGGAAATGTTTCCACTTATTCCACTGCAAATGTTTTCAGAGGGGGTAAACCTCAGTCTCTTTTACTCCAGTGTAATACTAATGGCTAATTTCAGAAATGATGCAGCCTGTTTGATTATAGATACCATTATATATCGGTTTTCAGCACCGTTTATCGCACACATGCAGATAAAAGAAAGGGGGCTGAGTTAAATAAGTCTGTACTGCTTCCCACCTCAATTTCAAATAAATTATCTAAATATATATCATTTGTTTTGAATTGCAAATGTGAATAATAAATAAATAAAATACAACTAAAATGTTCATGATCTGAGCCAAAGATATTGGTTCCCAGACTCCTTATGAGAAACATTAAGTACATGAAAGTGGTAATTCTCTGTTTAGTTAGAGCAGAACAAACTATGTGTGATTCGTCTGCTTGCTGTTCTCATCTTTGCAAGCATTAATAAAGCACCTTTTTAATGAAAATCGCCAGTCTCTGCTTGGTAACTAAGAGTCGCAGTTAATTAGGGAAAATTTTTCTCAATTTACAACAAATGGACCAAAAAGTTAAGTTCTCTCCATTTATTTGACATCTGAAGCCAGTTGGTAACACTGTATTTTATTTAAAGGCATCAAAGTAAAGTGAACTGATCATAACCTGATGCTAGATTTTCCAGATTATCTGTTGTAATCTGGTTGTAACATGACAAAATAACTCCAGTCTAGTTCATATATTCTTTGAAAATGTTTTTATTTTTAAAATAAAAAAAAGTACATGAACCATTGCTTTTTCGCTTATTAGGAAAATCTACCATGAATATGTATAGTGGAGCATCTCGATCAACAGCAAAACATCATTAAACATCAGCAAGTTACCTAAAAACACTGAATGCTACTAAGGCATCTCCTTTAAATAGAAAATATTCATGAGGTAATACATTCAAAGGAGCATTTTAACACCAAAACAAAACATTTCCCTGCAGCATTACTATGCTTCACATGACACAAAGACAGCTCAGCTCAGATCAGCTCTTCTTTTAAAAGCTTTCCATTAACTGGTTCAGAACCTTATTGTGGCCAGAAGCTTCCAGGATTCTACAACTTTTCTCTCAAACACACATCAGAGTGTGACCACTTCCACTAAGCATTTAATCACACACACTTCAGGCAGCTTGGCGATCTGACAGCCCCATCAAGTCTTTCAAGAAGTAAGAGGATTGTTATTTGTGTGGTTTTTAACTTGCTTGTTGTGCCTTTGTGGGTGCGGTGGATTTGTGTGTGTCTGTAGCGTTGGCTAATTAAAACAGGACAAGTTGGACCTGAGTGAGGCGTCCCCGACATGATTAATTGTGACTGTCAGGGCCCTCAGCTGGGTGTCTCCCTGCTCAGGACCCAGACAAAGGATTACACAGACCTTCTGTAACCTCGGCTGGCTATTTTGTGTCCCTGGGTCTTGCATCAAAGCCCCAATGGGAGACATTAGCATTTTTAATGAGCGGGCCGCTCCCTGTGCTGACACATTAAGTCGGATCGCTTTCATTTGGGCCACAATAGAGACTGGAGAATGGAGGGGAGGCACTTCTGGAGAGGAGAGAGACATACAGGCGCATAAAACCAAACAACATCTTATGGCCTGAACAGTACAGAGTCCATGCATAAGCGCTAAAGAGTTTCCAAAGATACAGGAGAAATTCTGACTAATAGCAAATCATGGTCTAACACACAAGCATGAATTAAACATTGGTTGTTCATTTCAGCCCAGTTTTACTCATCAGACCAATACTGTCGTGTTAAAAATGACAAAAATCAGTTGATTGTTTCATTGAAGTGTTTTAGTAACCAGTATTCCCTTTGTCATAAAATCAAAATATGGTCACCGTACCATATGCACGTTCTAATTTGAACATTACTTCAGGAAATCTTAAACCAGCAACAATGCTGCCTATGCCATCAGATAAACACATTAAATGTTCGTCACATAAAAAAACTGACTTTATTGGCCACGTTTGTTTGAACTCAATAACAAGAAAAATCAGAGGAGGAAAACAACTGAACGCGAAGAAAGAAAGTAGGATAGAGGCAGCAGGTTCAGAGCTGAATCCAGTTTTGGAGCTTGATGATGCCGTTTTGCTTAGTGTGGTTCACATCAGAGAATCCTTGACTGCGTTGATTTAACCCAAAACTGCAGTTTTAAAGTTTGTGGTGCAGATTCACACCAAGAGACAGGATGACAGGATACCGTCTGTCTTGCAAGGTTTAATATCCCTTCAGAAGTTCATTATCTCGGTCAGACAGTTTGCATCTGCCCCAAACACAGGCCGCTCTATGAGCACTTGCCACATCTGGGACCTTTGAACCTTATCAACAGCTGAGTCCAGTAGAACAAGGACACCGTTTATTTGGATCTTTGTGAGCTTGCTCCGCTTCTCTTTGCTCGGTGTGTATCTGTCACACACACACACACACGTCCCCACGCACGAATACATCCCCCAGTTTTGCCTTTGAGGACGACGCACAGATAGGAACTTGTTTTGATGTGACCCATCAAAGCGGAGATCGGGGTGTGACAGGGGCATCCCCTGATGTTTCCTGTGCTCTCCCGCTGTCCGCCGAACAGACGCGCGGTCGGGAGCCGGGAGTGAGCCGCTGGAAATTTTTTACTCCACCGCCTGATGAGCACATCCAGGAGTTTTAAAACACAAATCAGGGAGATTGGATAAAATCTCAGTGCTTCACACAGGTGCAAAACAAAGCAAGCGTGTGTCAGATGTTTGTGTGTATGTGGTGGCCTTTCCAAAAACATTTGCACTTTTTTCTCTTGAAAGGAGATCGAATGAACCAAAGAGGCTGGAAATCATGTCAAACTCGTCCAACCTGCAAATGACAGATGAGATTAAGGAATGTCAAGAGGCCGCCAGCTGTTAGAGGTCAGAGTTTGTGTGGATTTTATTAAAATTTAATTATAAATCTAAGTTCAGACCACTTTTAGACCAGACAGCTTTGGTTGGTCTAAACCAAGATGAATATAAAAAGCAGACATTTTTTTGTAGAAAAAAGCTTTTAACTCAGTGTTTATTTTGCATCACCGTGTTTTTAAGCACTTTACACAGCACTGAGAGGTGGTATATTATATCAATAAAGTTTACTTGGATATACTGCACTTGTGTAAATCAGGATTGCGTATCGACTTAGCATTGACTCGTGTAACCGCGTTTGTTTTATTTTTATCACAAATGTAAAAGTAAATATTAAGTGGTAACAGTCTGGAGCTTGTTGTTGTCTGTAAGGAGTCAGACTACCAGTAGTTGGGTAACGCCAATATGGTGGCCAATCTGATTTCAGCACTGCTCACTGCCTCTTGGCCCCACCTCTCCATTTACAGGAATGTGCATCTGTACGTTCAAGACCTTAGCACCACTTATCCACCTTTAATATTTAATACTTTTCTCCATCTTGCCATTTTAAGGAGTCTGTTTTACTGTGGAAGATTTGAGTCACTGTCTTTCTTTGGCCTGATGGTTTATAGTCATCCTGCATGGACTTTATGTAATCAATGTGCAAACGTTCTTCCATCATCAAATTGAATATCCTCATGTGGTGCAATTTGATTTGCAGTCAGCAACAGAAATGTGTCACTGCTATACAACTTAAACCTTTGCTTATTATACATTTCCTCCAAGACTAATAAGGAAGAGGTTTTTATTTGCCAAAGGTCAAAGTTGAAAAACAGTTTGGACTAGAATTCAATAGTTATTTAATTTAGTTTCTTAGTTAAAAACATCAAAATGAGCAGCTATGGTTTGCTATGGCAGCAGTGGTAATGGGCAGCATAATGGGAACTTTAACTATTCGAGCTAAAGTGGTGAAATAACTGCAGAGTCCACAGCTGCAGTTCAAAGCCTATCAGTGTTTGAATCTTAACAAGAAGGGAGGAGGGGGGCAAGAGACCCCTGTGCATAGGGAGAGAGGGCAGAGCCAGGCTTAGATCTTCAACCTCTGCACACACAAACACGCATAAATTCACATTCACAGACATCAAAAACACAAACATTAAAGGGCACGCAGACAATCACATCAAGACACACAGAGAGGAGAGCCACAAGAGTGCCTGCACACAAACATTCAAAAAGCAAACAAGCTCATGTGCAGACATCAAGAAACCACCAAACACACACACACACACACACACACACACGCCCGCACGCACACACAGAGGCACGGTGTGAGTCCTGTGTCCCCGGCTGGCCAGCTGTGGGAGGTCACACAGACGTGACAGTTCTGCTATCAGGCCAGCATTAAGGCCTGCCGCTTTAAACACAGCCTTTTGAAGTCACACCAAAGTCAGACACTAGGATCTCTCATCTCCCATCTCCCTTTTAACACCGCAGTGCCGACATTTCATTCTGCCCTCCTTTTCATGCTGCCAGCTTTGAATTCTGCCTTTTAAAATACTAATTTTAACTTCTTCAAGGTTGGAAAAAACAGGCAGAGGCACACTGTTAAGATTCTTCTTCTTTTTTTTTTTCTTCAGATGAGTAACGAGCAATCAAAGGTAGTCAAGGTTCACCAAAGTAACGCCGAGTCTGTGATGCTGGATGTCAGGAGGCTGATAAATGGAGTGTCGTGTTCCTCTAGCTTTGATCTGCAGCTTATTCTGATGTTTGAATTGTTGAACGAAATGATTGAGGTGCACCTTGATTTGTTCGTTCAGCTTCTCGCTGGCTAAAATATGAGGAGAATAAAAATCTAATCTTACATGCAGCTACAGGTACAAGCATCAAAATTCCTGTCAACATGGAGATTTTCTTCTACTTCATTTACAAATCTGCATCTTTTTGGATGTTTTCTATAAATAGATATTTTTGAAATCTTGTTTTGGTGTGTTCATGTCCTTTGCACTCACTCACCCTCTGTTCCTATATCTGTTGACTATGCAGCGTTTCCCCTTTGTTACCATTCCTGGCACGGTTCTCTTTAAACTCGGGTTGTGTGTTGAAAAAGTTAGGACGTAAAATAAATCCTAAAATTATTTCAAAGAAAAAGAACATGCTAAATTTAGCCAAATCGCAAATTATTAGTTCACGTTCATTTGTAATCAAATTTTTATCTTGGCATGCAAAATTTGCTCAAAATTTATAATTAAATCAAGGTTCAAATATAAAAATGGATGGATGGAATTTTTTTTATCCATTGAAAGTATTTTTCACCAAATTGTCTATGAACAGAAACTTTTCCCAGGCACTGTGATGCCAAACATTTAGTAGTCTTGTTTCTAGTTTTATTTCTAACTTTTTTTGTTTGTGAACTTCTGTTCAGTCAGTTTAATAATCCAGAAGAGCAGTCCAGACCCTCCTTAACCAACCAGCTGATGTTACAGCTGCAGACTAACTTAATTAGAAACGCTGTTTTCCGATTTGCTGCTGAAATATAAAAAATTACAAGTAAATGTTCCAAGACAAGACAAAAACATGCAGCTTTTTCAGCAGGGGACATCCACTACAATCATATAATATGTCGGACTTGAATATCTTGCATCAAAGAACAGGATCTGAGTTTCATTTTGGAGCATTTCAACATAACTCAAAGCTAAGTGATGACGTGCCAAGATTGGGGTGCTAAGAAACAGGTTTTTTGGGGGGTTTTGGACCAGGCAACTTTTTATGAGGTGTAGTTACTAAACACTCACACTCCTCACAGCTCCGTCCTCTGTAGCTGACCGAGCCTTATTTTTCTGTTTACTCCGCTCAGTGTTTCGTAGTTGAGCAGATCAAACGCGGTGCTAAGCTGCGGGTTTGTTTACTCCGGCTCTGATCCACACCCAGCCACAGACGCACACACAAGCACTACAGCTCATTTTCCACATTTGGAGATTTTCTTTTTCATCTGGATCACAGATTTCTCCTCTCTCTTCCCTCTTAATCAATCTGACATTAGGTCACTCCTCCTGGCCTGTTTGCCTTGAAAAACATTTTATCCAAAAGATTTTCTTAGGATTTTTTTGTAAATTAATTTCATTCCTTTTCTTCTGCATCTGTTCGCTATTAGGTGTACTCCTGATGACTTATTTTCAATGCAATTCTCACATGTTGCATCAGATTCTCTCTAAATCTCTGTTTTGCAACATATTTACGACCCCCTGGAAGTGTCACGCAGAGAAATCTTCAGTGGTTCACACTTTTTCTTTTTTCAAGGAGAATCCAGATAGGCACGTCCTTACAGTTCATGTTTTGTAACCATCAATGTCCAGTGGGTAGTGGTGTCACAGTACAAATATTTGAGTGAAAAATATCCGGTACAACAGTAACAGTTCGGTGTGCGAATGTACCAAACAAATGCAGCAGTCTTTTATGTGCGACACAAGCAGAATTATGCATTTGTGTGGCAGCTTTAAATCAGAGGACCAAAACAGAGGAGACTCCATTAAACTCTGCAATTTGGGTACATTAAGGTTTTCCATGCAGCTACAGCAGGGAACTAAAGGTGGACCAAACCAAAACATCATATCAACATCTGCGTCTTTCAGCATCAACAAGGTATATGTACTGTAGCTCCCTCTGCACTCGACTAGAATTAATCAGCACCAAGCAACATCACCCTAAACATAAACATCAATGGTGCTGGAGAAAAAGAAAAAAAAAATTTGCTGAAGTCCAAATCCAGCTGAATGCAGCATCTGCTGGTTCAAAACGCTGCACAGTTTAAGAGATGAAGAAATACTCTGGTACTGTCATGACAAGCCCTGCTGACCAGAAGGGATTTCCCAACAACTGCACTTCTGTGGTGCATTCCAGTACATCATGTACACTGAAGTGCCTAACTATAAAAACAACACCAAAGTGATTTCAACCTTTATTGTTGTCAAATGTCTGCAAAGTTTTACTTTAAAAAAAACCAACACATTTTCCAACCATTTTCAAGTCATATTTTCCATCCATCATAAAGAATGGATGCTCCAAAGGATAGAAAACAGTAACTTTGAACAAAACTCTGAAGAATCAACATGACCAACACCTGCTGAAGTTTTGCTCTCTATTGACGCAGCCTGGATAATTGATCACCAAGCCTCTGTAGAAAGTACACTTTGCTTTTATGTATCTTTTTTTGCTTCATCCGACTTTATTTTTATACAAAAAAAAACTTCCTCCCATCATAGCCAAAACTGCCAGCATAATGTATAAATCTGGATTATCTTGTAACTTCTCCATTTTGTAAACCATCACTATCTAAAAACCTGAAACACATTTTTTACATTTTATTCTTGATTGTGCTGAAGTTGTTGTTTATACGATTCACTGCACATATTGTGAATTCATAGAGCCCAGAGGAATCATGTTAATATGCTCGCACACAGCTGCAACCAACATGAAACCTCATCTTGGATCATATGCATATCTTGGATATACATACAGACAAAAGATAAAGTAAAGACGTGAAAAAAAAAAAAGACCTATGCTTCCAACAGTTTAGTTCCTGCAGAAGAGCACGCAGCTAATGTGTGTTTATCTGTTTCTGGTTCACATCGAGGGAGCATTGAGGGCATCCATATAGGTTAATAATCATCGGGGTGTTTAGGTTGCGAATGCAAGTCAGAGCAAAGAGAAACCAGACCTACCATCGCTGCACGCTGAGCCCCAAACAAGAACCACATGTCCCCCCCCGTTTGGGCTTTTCCTCTCTCTCTACCCGTATTATTCACAAACCCTTCACCCTGGGAAAAAAACATGGAAGCTCAGAGATTGAAAAACACATGTGGTTAACCATAAAACTTCACATGCACTCTATATACCCCAACACCCAAACCCTCCCACCCCCGCCCCATATTTGCTCTAACGCACAAACATCGAGAAGAGAAGTCATACTTAAGAGGAGACACTGAAACAATGGGACAAGAGGAAGGAACATCAGGCAGCAATCTAAGCCGTTTGAGGCCAGGAGTAAAAACAAAGATCATGGGGGGTCTGTGGAAGGGCAGTGGCGGCGGTAAGAAAGAAGGTGACTGCAGACTCCCAGAACAATGCCAGCCCATCCTGTGGCTGAGAGGGGCTGCCCCAGGCACAAAGCAAAATTTAAGCCAAGAGTAAACGACAAAGTAGGACAATGACGTGCCCTCGATTTTTTACTAAAGATGTTTTTCCTTCACTTGCGTGTACGCATAGTTCCCCAGCAAACATCACACTTCCTATCTAATTCTCTTCCTATATCTGGGAAGATTAGGATGTTTAGGTGAGGTTTTCTGGAGGCACAGACAGATCAGTCCAAAAATATCAATACCACGTCGATATTGTCAGATTGATACTTTAGTTTCAAATTCCATCTTGAAATTTTAGTTTATTTTTGTAATGTCCTCTCAACTCTACCTTAAAAAGGCTTTGCTTTGATTTGCTCTCAAATGATACGTTTTTTGCACTTTGTTCATCTAGAAAGTAATGCACACAAATTTGTTACATCTCTCTGTAATTTCGATTAAGATCTTAATATGGTATGAAAGTATTTTGTAGATTCTTATAAACTTCATCCAAATCCTGTCATAGGTTTTTACAAAAATAATTCCACCACAAAATCACCAAAAAGTCAGAGGTTTGATGATATATAAAGTAGCGGTGGGGCTTGATTAAAAATTTTAATTGAGTTATAATGATCGTTATTAATGAACTAATAGCAATTTTAAAAAAACTGTGTATTGGCAAAATAAGCAATTTTTTTGATTCAAAACCCCTTTGTGCTTTTAATTTATTTAATAAACAGAGATAATATACATATATTAATTGTTTTACTATTGTGTTATGACATTTAGGTTGTTCGGCTTTAAAATTATGTTTTCGCTACATTTCAGCTTTATTGCATTTTACACAGTTAACCCGATAGGAAATGTTTTACACGGTCTATCTTCAGCACGAGTTTCACACAGGACGATCATTGTTGGCGCACAGCCTCTAACCTCCATTTCCTGTGTAAATAATCTTTGGTTTCTGTGTGAATAACCTCCCAAAGGGAGTGTGAGAACGGTTTAAAAGTTCATAAAGTCTCTTTCTCTGAACTACTATGGCGTTTTTTTTTTCTGTTTCGCAGTTGTTTCAAGACAGCCGAAGCCTGATTTGATCTCGTCTTCTCTGGGATTAGCCGTTAGCTTCAGCCTCAGGGAAAGGCTAATCTGGATTTTTGCTAAATAACGATGCCAAGGGAGTTATATGCTGCAGGTACATGCTAAAGAGCTCAGCTACCAAACCAAGAAAAGTTAAATCCAGCAACCTCCAATACCTCGCCTCCTCTTCCTCTCGCAAACGGCAAGAAATAAGACAGAATTTAATAAAATCAACTCATTACAGACTTACCTTGCATCTCCACTGACTTTCCTTTCCTCTGCTGCAGAACAATCCCAAGAGTGACAACTGTGTGGACCCTGCAAAACTCCCACCACCGTGAATAAAGACTATTTAGAGTACTATCTTTAAATTTGTGTTTGGTAAGCAAAAAACAATTTTTAAACTCTAATCCCTTTTTAAATTTTGTTCTAATAAACCAAATATTATGTAACTGGACGCATTGTCAACCGACACTTGCAGCTTTTTAATGTGGCCTCATCTTAAACTTCTTCTTCTTCTTCTTTAGATTTTAACGGCAGCTTGCATCCAATTATGTTGCACTACTGCCCTCTATTGACTCCTACTACCTACTCCTCAAAGACTCTTAAAAATCCCAGTGTCTTTTAAAAAACGAAAAATCTTCTTTTTCCCCTCAATATTATTCAGCTGATCGATCACCTTGTCAAATTTCAATTCCCTACTAACACCTAGTTCTGTTTTTAATAATCTTCTGTGACTTTCGTATTTCCTACATTTAATCAAAACATGTTCCACTGTTTCTACTTCATCACACCATCTACATAAACCAGTAAGGTGTTTCCCCATCTTAAAAAGAGTTCCGTTTAGGAAACTATGCCCAGTTCGTATTCTATTTATAATTATCTCTTCCCTCCTGTTTAATCCTCTGATCCTTTCTACATCGACTGTTTTTTGTATTCTAAATAAATGTCTTCCTTTAATTTCATTTACCCACCTATCTTCCCATATCTTCTTGCATTCTTTCCAAATTATACTTTTGCCTTCAGATTTAGATAACTTTATTTGCATAACAATATCATCTTGTTTAATTGTCTCCTTCGCCAGCTTGTCTGCTCTTTCATTCCCCATAATACCTACATGAGCAGGAGTCCAGAATAATACAACATTTTTATTTTGTTCACAGATCCTATGATGAACCGCCATAATCTCATATAAAATATTTTGATGATTTTTTGTACGTCCCTTTCCGATACTCGTCAACGCAGATAGAGAGTCACTACAAACTATTATTTTATTCCTATTAGTTTCCTCCACCCATTCTAAAGCTACTAAAATAGCACCTAGTTCTACCGCAAACACACTCAAATAATCAGATGTTCTTTTTGAAATACTAATCTTTAATTCAGGAATCACTATGGCTATACTGGTTGCTTCACTTTTAGGGTCTTTCGACCCATCCGTATAAATTTGCAAATATTCAATATATTTATTCTGCATGTGATTATAAAATTCTTGGCAAGTATCTAATGTTTTCCTTTTCCTAATATTTGTTAGAGTTCTGTCTACATTAATATATTTCCAAGTCCATGTCGGTCTCAAAGGCCACAATACAGTTGGACTAAATTCCTTATAATATACATTAAAAATTTTCGCTCTATTATCCCCAACCCACCCAAAACTATCCATTTGTTTCTTTCCTCTTTCCCAACACTCTCCTAATAATTTCTTAACCGGGTGATCTGCATTATGTCCCTTTAAACTTATCCAATAATTTACCATTAGCTGCTGTCTTCTAATGCATAATGGCATTTCTCCCGACTCTACTTGTAATGCACATATAGGTGTTGATTTAACTGCCCCTAAACATATTCTCAGTGCTCGGGCTTGAATAACATCTAACTTTTTTAACCTAGTTTTAGCTGCTGATCCATACACCACACTCCCATAATCTATTCTTGATCTAATTAGAGACACATATATATTTCTAAGGGAATCGAAATTCGCACCCCATGTCAACCCAGCTAAACACCTCATAATGTTTAGAACCTTTTTAGTCTTCTCCATAATATGTTCTATGTGATTTCCCCAAGTTAGTTTCTTATCAAAAACTACTCCCAAAAAACGAAACCAATCAACCCTTTCTAACTCTTTCCCATATAAACACAACTTCTTATCAACCCCTATTTTTTTATTTGTGAAAAACATTACTTTTGTCTTTTCAATTGAAAATTTAAAGCCCCACTCTACTCCCCACTTACTCACTTTATCTATACCTTCCTGTATTTTAACAATAAGATGGTCCACATTTCTTCCCTTTTTCCATAATGCTCCATCATCAGCAAAAAGTGACTTACCAAAACCAATGGATATTTCTTTAAAAATATCGTTGATCATAACTGAAAATAATGTCGGACTTACCACACTTCCTTGAGGGGTTCCATTTTCTATTTTACATATTTCCGAAAACTGACATCCTATTTTAACTTGAATATTTCTATCCCTTAAAAAATCCCATAACCAATTAAACATATTACCTCCTATACCTATCTGATGTAATTTAATCATTAACCCTTCCCTCCATAACATATCATATGCTTTCTCCACATCAAAAAACACAGCAACAACAGTTTCTTTATTAATCTGAGCTTTTCTAATAACATCCTCTAAACATAAAATAGGATCCATTGTTCCTCTCCCTCTACGAAAACCACTCTGATACGGAGCAATTAAATGGTTTGACTCCAAATAATGTGTCAATCTCTCATTCACCATCCTTTCCATCAGTTTACACAGATTAGATGTTAAAGCTATTGGTCTGTAATTTACAGGGTTACTCTGATCTTTCCCAGGTTTCTTCAACGGAATAATAATAGCTTCTTTCCACTTACAAGGCAGTCTCCCCTCCTTCCAAATCTTATTGAATAAAATTAATAATTTATTTAAAACTTCCTCACTTACATGTTTTAACATAATATAACACACCTCATCCTTACCTGGAGCACTATTCCTAGTTCTATCCAAAGCTCTTTTTAGCTCTCCAATAGAGAAAGGATAATTCATCAGATCATTATTATTCTTCTTTCTTCTTAAGATTCCATCGTATTCCTTTTTAGTTCTCTCCCTTCCCTCCATTTCATTACCTAATAAATTTCTACCACTATGTATCTCCACAAATGTTCTCACTAACATATCAGCCTTTTCCTTGTCAGTTACAGCTACTATATCATTTTTATTTAGTATAGGATAACTCCATTCCCTTCTATCTCCTCCCATTTTTTTGATCATCCCCCAAACATCCCCTAGTTTTGTACTACTGCCAATTGTGTCACAGAAACCTCTCCAGTATTCTCTTTTTGTGCTCCTTATTGTTCTCCTGACTTTAGCTTGTGACTTTTTATATTCAATTAAATGTTGAAAATTATGAGACCTTTTAACCAATTTAAATGCTTTATTTCTTTCTCTAACTGCTTTCCTACACTCTTCATTCCACCATGGAACCAACTTTCTCCTATTTTTCCCTGATGTTTTTGGAATAGCCTCCTCTGCAGCAACTAAAATACCCTGACTAATCACTCGGTTCATACTTTCAATACTGTGATCATTTTGAACATTTAAAATTTTCCTATCACATAGGTTATAAAATACCTCCCAATTTGCTTTCTCAAATATCCACTTCCCTCCTATCATTTCAGGCCTATGCACCTGGCCCATCCTTATTTTGCTGATTATAATGTAGTGATCACTACCAAATGACTTATTTTTAACTTGCCAATCACATAGTGGAGCTAAACAGCTAGAAACAAATGTCAGATCTAGTACAGATTCCTTACCTGAATTTATATCAATTCTTGTCTTCTTTCCATTATTCAAGCAAACCAAATTATTACTATCTAGAAATTCTTCTAAAATGTTCCCATTATAATCTACTTTTCCACTACCCCATAATGAATGATATGCATTAAAATCTCCACACCAAATAACATTTCCTTTCATATCCATCTCTTCAAGTTTACTTACCTCAAGCTTTTTACAAGGATTGTAAAAATTTAAAACCAACAGTACCTTCTCTTCCACCCATATTTCAGTTGCAACATACTCCAAATCTCCTTTTCTTCCAATAACTTTATACGGAATACCTTCTTTAATCAGAGAAAGACACCCTCCCCCATTTCCTTCTTCTCTATCATATCTAACTGCAATATATCCATCCAATTTGAAATCCAAAAAAGGCCTCAGCCAAGTTTCCTGTATACAAATTACATCAGGTTTTTCTTTTAATTCGTAAACAAACTGTTTAAAATCTTGCCCATTTGACAGAAGACTCCTCGCATTCCATTGCAATATTGAGACTATCCTTCTTGACTTGCCTGACTACACAGTTCTCCCCTTATGTCCTCCCACCGAATATTCTTTAAGTCTAAACTATGGCATGCTGCCTTTACAATAATCTGAATCCTTTCCGTTTTTGATTTCACATCCGATGTTGCATTTATAACTCCTGCAATAAAAGTCACCATTTTCTTTTTTTCCTCTTCAATTTTCTTTTCAACCATTATCATAATTTTTGAAATTACTTGCTTTTCTCCTGATAGAGATTTCTCAGTTTGTTTCTCTTTCTCAACTACTTTACACGCTTCTGCATATGTTACTTTCTGCGTAACTTTTGTTTTCTGTATCACTGATTGTCGTTTCATTACCTCGCATCCCCAAAAAGCGACACTATGCTCTCCTCCACAACTACAGCACTTTGGTTTAACTCCAACTCCACATTTACCATAGTCATGGTCTCCAGAACAACGGGCACATCTCTTTTTACCTTTACATATTTTTGCAATATGGCCAAATTCCTGACAGTTGAAGCACCTCACTGGTTTGGGCACATATTCCCTGACACTAAATCTTATCAAGCCAAAGAAAACCTCCCTTGGCATTTCTTTTGTTTCAAACTCCAGCAACACAGTTTCTGTTTCAATCTTCTCTGTACCCCTTTTCATTCTCCGTGCTCCTTTTACTTCCTTGTTTCTTTCTTTCAGATTCTCAATTAATTCCTTCATATCAACACTTAACGGCACTCCTGTTATGATTCCTTTGCTTTCATTATTTCTTTTTTCACCCACTTTAACAACTGCTCTAATTTTGACTTTACATACCCATCCAAGCTTTTTTGCCTTTTCAACCTGACCTTCAGAATTACAGCCAATCAAAAGATTTCCGTCTCTCAGTACTTTAGCATGTTTAATTTCCCCAACATGTGTCTTAAGTGCTTTTGTTAGTTTAAGTGGATCAATCTTCTTGACTCCTTCTCCTTCATCAAATCTTATTATAATGTTCAGATTTTGTCTTTTTTGTGCTTCTTTTCCTTCCTCAATTCCTTCATTATCAGTGTCTTCAGTGCTGTCCTCATTTCCTTTTTTTCTCTTTCTTTCAGCAGCTCGCTGCTTCTTTCCACCCTTTCCCACCAATTCCCACTCTTTATCTTCATTCCGACCACTCCTTCCTTCCTCGTCACTGCACTCCATACTATTACAGTCACTTCTTTCCAAATCCAACGTCGTCATGTTCCGAATTAAGTCGCATTTCCCTCATCTTAAACATCTGAACTATCCCTTTAAAATCACAGCTGCACCGCATGAAGACCATTAGATTTCTGACCCTGAAACCTTCATTGTGTTCATTTCTCAAAGTGACAGAAAGATAGAAATCTCCACGAAGGTTTGTGATTGTGAATTAAAGTACAAGGCTTGTATCTGACAGAAGCTCTTTGAGGAAAAACTAATTATCTGGAAGGTTAATTTACAGATTTTGTCACATGTATCAGTAATATCTGACCAGCTGTTTGTCTGCTCTAAATATGACTGATTCAACGCTTGGATCTGAGCTAAATGACTTTTACAGCCTCTTGAAAAGTGAACTTTTTAACATTTGGTCACCAGCATCTGTGGATTTTAAAGTGAAGTTGATAGAGAACCAATCTGGTCTTTTTTTTTTTTTGAGTCCTTATATTACCTGTCTTATTCTAGGAGCAGGTCTCTTTATGTCCCTGCCAGCTTCGCACATCTATGACTGAAGTTTTTGTCTATTCATCTATGCAAAGCAGCTCCAACTCTTCACTTTCCTTGTTACAACTCCTCAATTTGATTTTGGTTTGGACTTTGAGCCATTGTCTCTGCGGCTGCAGCCTCCCACAGCTTTTCTTCCAGGATTGTCCTGTATTTAGCTCCATCCATCAACTCAGACCAAATTCTCTTTGGCTACAGAAGAAAAGCATCCCCTTAGCATGATGATGCCAGCACCATGTTTCAATGTGAAGGTCGAGTGTCCAGGGTGATTTAGAGAGTTTGTTTTTTTGTTGTTTTTTTTTCCAACAAATACCTCTTTGGGCAAAAAGTTACATTTTCTACTCATTTCTTTTCCACATTTCCTGTGTGTGTGCTATTTGTTCACTAATGTTTAGATGTTATCCAATTACACTTGGAGAACTGTTTTAATAATTAGGTAAGCCCTGCAGGTGTTAGATTTTATTTAGGTGTACTAGATAAAGGTGGCTGATTTGAAGTTGTAAAGACATGAAAATATTACTTGTTCCTTCCACTTTGTGTGAAAAATCCCAATAAAAGACATTGACCCTACAGATGTAACATGACGCTTCCTATCGGTCTGTAAAAACCTCCAGCTCTAATGTACAGCAGATTTTTATATATATATATATATATATATATATATATATATATATATACATATATATTCTGGTTTATCTGCGAATGTTTAACCTTGGAGTTTGCCGTCGATTAGAGTGCGGTATCGAACTGAAATCACGTGACCTGGTCATATGGCGCTGCTGGAACCAGCTTCGTCAGTGGCGCCTGACCAGGATCCAGTCGAGGCCCCCTGGTTGACCACAGTCCTGCGGCTGTCTGGGTCGGTGCCTCGTGTGGAACAACTTGCACTGTCGGTCCAGGTTCTAAATGAAGGGCTGCGGGACCCAAAATTGGGGGTCTCGCTTTCTCATATCCATCCATAGTGGGATGGCTGAAGTGCATTTAAATGAACCTGAGGTTTGTGGTGGCAGACAGTGAGCAGATTTTTCCCAGGGTCTCTGTACTCAGCTGTTCTTTGACTTATTTAGAAATTTTCTGGTTTTTTTTGCAAGGTTTCACAACATTTGCCCCAAATCTTAACAAATGTGGGAAATGAAAAGCACATGGATATGAACAAGGTCCATTCAGCCCTCCACTTTTGTTTTATGCTTCGTTTTTCATTTCCTTTATCTGGGTTGATTTGGGAAGAGGGGCAGGCGGCGGGGTGTGGGGGCTTTGGATAAGATCAGAAGAAGTTGATTTACGAGTTTGGATCGCAGATGTCCAGGAAACCTGTGAATATTTAGACACACTGCGTCCATGCCAATACTGATAAGTTTGACTGTGGCGTAACAGTTGAAAGGATCTGGATCATTCAGCTTACAGAAATAATCTGGTAAAGTTCATGATCAAACCTTTAAGTGCCCTTAAATCTTCATACCTCTCTCTCTCTCTCTCTCTCTATATATATATATATAAATAGCGGCGTAAAGTTTACCTAACCCTGGGCTTTCTTCAAAAAGATGACCCCATCTAAAATAGCTCTCTGCACAAAAATGGGTTCAAAAGGCCCCTGACAGCGGCGCGCTGCTGAATGAGAGCTTCTAAAGATGATAAAGGATGGCCTTCAAGTGTATGCACTGACCTTTCCTGATGAAAGGAGTCCAAAATGCTATTTTAACAATATCATGATGCCCTTTCAATATGAAAGGCAGCATAAGCAACTCTCTCAACCAATGAAAGTTGAAAGGACGCCCAGCGACGGCGGAACGAGGTGTGCAAGAGGTGTGTGAAGATAAGAGACAGC
Source organism: Xiphophorus couchianus (assembly GCF_001444195.1). Classification (NCBI taxonomy): domain Eukaryota; kingdom Metazoa; phylum Chordata; class Actinopteri; order Cyprinodontiformes; family Poeciliidae; genus Xiphophorus; species Xiphophorus couchianus. The sequence goes on along the minus strand of NC_040243.1, from coordinate 13,201,546 downwards.
AGGTGTGTGAACCTATAAAGCCCAACTTATGAATGACTGTGTAAAGTTTTTTTTAGAGGACGTAGCTTCTGCTTGATTCACGTCAGTCCTAAGTGAATGATTTGAAATTCATCAGCCTCAATTGAAAGAGGTTCCAGAAACGGAACGTCCAGTTCAGAGATTTTTGGTGTTGCTGTTCCTGGGAAAAGTCAACTAGTTTACAAGTTTTCATGGGTTTTCTGGGATGTATTTACACTTTTTAAAATAGTATTTCTTTTTATTTATGATAGAATGAATGAAGAAGAGTTTTTCTTAGGGCAGGTTGCATGTCTTCAATTGCTGTAAATTGGCCAGTGACTGAAATTGGTCAGTTCTTCAACTGGTTTTTTAAAACTATTATAAATAGTAGTATTAGTATTGTAATTTACACCTTCGACATTATGCGTTTCTTCTGGATGCCGTATGAGGTGAATGTGCACCTGGAAAACTTTCTGAAACAGGTAAAGACTCCGGATGTATCGCTTAAACCTTGGAAAACATCCAGATGTCTATTTGATAAATTTGCCACTTCTTCTGTCACTTTTTTGCAAATGTCTGATTTTACAATTTCAATAAACTTCTGATTTTTTTTTTCTGCAAATTTCAAAATTTTCAGAAATATCTTCATTTTACTATAAATTTACAACTTAATCATGAAAAACTAAGTTAATTCAAATTTAAAATCTGGAAAGACAAAATTCTAGTTTTTCCCTGTAAATGAGAGATTCTCTATTTGAAATTTACATCCTTTTTTCTTCTTTCTACACGGGCGCTAATACTCAGAATAAACATTTATTACTTTCACGTGTTTGACTAAAAACTTCTACCGATGTCAAGATGCCTTTGGCACATTTTGTTCTTTTATTGTCGTTTGTTACACTTTTCTGTTTCGTTAAAACAAGATGACATTTTATAAAATCCACATTTCCAAGCTTAGTAGATTAAACCAAAAATTGGTATTGGCCGTCTAAAGTGCAATCGGTGCATTTATTTCTAAATGCCTCCTGGGAAGATTTCTATTGTTATTAGAAACCCAGTGAAACCACTTTTCACATTTCTATCTTAGACTTTCACAGAACGGCTGGACTAAACTGCCACCAGACTATTTACTATTTAAATCACTTCTTTGGTATGACGAATTTTATTTTGGAGCACCGCCGCAAAGGGGGTAGATCTAAAAAGGCACTAAATGCAATCGACATCACAACTAATTTCGTTTTGTTTATCTTATAAAATTTTAAGTTTGTTGTAATGTGAAAGAAATCAAGGAGCATGGGGATTTTAACAAGACACTGCAGTGGACGCCATGTTGCTGATAAAAAAGGTTCATTCCTTCTTTTACTTTTTGTTTTTTTAAACCAAGTAAACCCAACATTCCTACACCTACAGGTGATCCATGTAATCTTAATACCTGTGTCTTCTCCTCTCCTATTGGCTCCTTTTACATCCTTAAACTGAGTGTACCAAGCCGTCTCTGATGAAGTAACGTCTGCTGGATGTTTTCCTCCGTTTCCCCTCCGTTACACTGACCTGTTAATGTCAAAACCAAGACGCCGCATTTATTCTTCAACCATCCCTAATCGCTACGCTGCTGATTGTTTTAGGGGGAAGAAGAAAAAAAGTTAAAGTGGATTAAAAACAACGTCTGTATTGAAACATAAAATGTTGAGTTCATCAAACAGCAGACTGACTTTATTACCCATTTACCCAACAAGGGTCTGGGAAAGAAAATTGAGTTAAATCCCCTTCCTTCATGGTACATAAAGAGCCACAGGAGGCCGAACGTTTAACCATGTAAATAGCCGAGTGAAATGTACTCATGACAAACTGTATAATTACCAAACGTCTCATTAACACACACTTAACTCCCTCCACCCCTTTCCTCGCACCATAAAAACACACAGAGGCTCTAGTGGCCAAATTAATGCTGCATGTTTTAATTTCCAGCAGAGAGCGCGTTAAGAGCTGATAATGGATGTAAATCTATCGGAAATTTCTCACAGGACGAGACGAGTTGCACTCTGCGCGGCGGGTGCGCAAGGAAACACAAACACACAGGAGGCAGCTTGCTAATTTGAAAAATAGAGCATTTTAATAAAGGCTACATCTCTTTATAATTACAATAATTAAAGTACCGAGGCATCTTTTTAAACGGTAGCTTTATGGAACGCATAATTTACAGTTTACACGTGGAGCTGGAGAAGCCATGGAAAATATCAGAAAACACAGGACGTCGGGATGAAACGGGGGTACTAAAAATAAAAACGGCATAAAAAATATCTTTTTCTCCAAACATGAAAGGCCCCTTGTAAAAACCAAGGGAGTAAACGGACCCTGAAAACTGGGTAAAAACATGGCAACAACCCATGTATGCACAGTTACTGTACACTCGATGAAAACAGCATGAACATCATCTTCATCTGCAGCTCAAAGTGCAGAACACACACACACGCACGCCCACACACACACTGAGATAACATTGATAACATTGGTGTAAACACATTTTCAGGGGGGAGCTCGAGGACCCGTTTCCTCTACATATGTAGGCTGTCTGTGCGATGCCTGCGCCACGGAAACAAAAGGCACTAAGACGTGACTGATCAAGGCGAGCTGGGCAGAGTCCCAAAGCAGGGAATTAAACATTAATAGCATCTTTGCTTTTTTTTCGTGTGTTTTTTTTCCATATAGGAGCCCTTCAGAGCAGATGGGGAACACATCCACAAATAGCACTGCAGCAGTAAATATGTGATCAAACTCTGAGTCGACGCTCCGGCAGAAAAAAAAAAAAAAAAATTAAACAAAATGACAAAAGGAAGAGAAAGCTTTCCTTTTGCTCTGAAGGGAGGAATCTTGGAGTTTTCCAATCCAAGCGATTTGTCTCTGGGATATTTGCAATAAATAGTAATAGATATCTATACAATGTACAATGTATATCTGCAGATACATACTAGTAATGTGCTAGTGAGTGCTTGTGGTCAGCACAGGCGGGGTTCCAGGTGGGCTCTCAGTCTCACGGTAAACCCACCGGCCCACGTCGCTGACAAGTGGTCGTTCTCCTCCAGTCTCTAGAAACTTCAGCAACACACAGTCCAGGTTCCCCCTCCGTCCCAGCCGGGTCCTTTAATTGTCCCGTAACATCCGTGTCTTCTTCTCTGGCCTTTCGCCAGCCCTCCTTCCATCACCCCACCTCCGTTCCTTCAGTCTCAGCTTAGTGACGGGTCAGTAATCCCCGGCGGTTCCGAGTCAGTCCATCCGCTCCACCTTCCCCAGGATCTTCCCCTCGTACGTGGGCAGCAAGAAGCCGTCATCCGACACTTCCTCGAACACGGCGCCGCACTCAAACTCGTCGCTGGCTTTTTTGAAGTAGTACCTGCAGAAGCAGAACAACACAGAGCTCAGCTATTGTTCATATTTTTACCATTGAATGTCAATTTTTGAACCATAATTCGATCTGGACCTGCCTCGACTCAAACGTAAAGTACCAACTATCCTTGAGCCTCGTCACATTTCGATGTAAAGAGTTTTCAGGATGTTTTCAACCAGACTAAAGTTGCAACATTTGTTACATTTTCACCCGGTGCGGTTCACTTTCACACTGCACCGTGTCAGATGAACCAAAACCTGTGCACCCACTTCGCCTGTGGTGGCGCTACACCAAGAACCATTGAAGGAAACAACACAAAAACCTCTGAACATGACATTCGCAAAACTTCCTTCTTCAAAAAATATAAACAAGAATGGAGTGACATCTCATTGTAGGATTTCTCATTTTCTCTTTGACAAAACACCATGACTCATTTCTCCCTCGCGACACTTGTGCTTGTTTTGGTTATATTTACCCAGAATGCCTTGCACTACAGTACATTTCCCACTTTTGGAGCGGTCTACGGTCTGCTTGTCGTTCACAAGCGCACTCAAACCACACAAGGGTCGACTACAACCAAACCGAGACCGAGGTTTTTAGCCGCTTTTTTTGGTCCGCAGCGTTCGACTGCGCATTCACACCTCGACCCTCCTCAAACAAACCAGAGTCCATGCTGGTTTTTTAATATACATATTAAAAAGAAGTTTGTTAAATCTGTCACCATGTTGTGACACTATTTACTATGGCCGATAATCAGTGAAAATAAAGGAGCTTCTTCTTGTGGTCCTATTGCTCAGTCAGAAACAACCAATCAGGAAACAGATTGGAGTTTAATGCAGATGTTTCTGTTCCTCCATCACACAGTATCATAAGTCTGTGGCTGCAACCAGACAAAATGAGAGGACTGCTGTCCCCTCCTCCTTCTCCTGCCCGGTTTATTCCCACAGCGATAAAAAGATTTTTAATAAAAGTGAACCAGGATGACATGTTGATGTCTCAGCTGGCAACTTTATGAATGCAAGTAAAAGAAAGAAAGAAAAATAAAAACACAAGCAAGGAGGAGCTTCTCTTCAGCCATGACTTCACCACAGGATAATGACGCAACACACACCCCCCCCCACCAAAAAAAACACACACACACCTCCCAAGCCCTTATTTAAGAGGAAGAGAGAACAGCAGGGGTGGGTTGGTTGGAGGGATATGGGAATCCACTCATTAACTATGTAATGGAAAAACAGCTCAATTTGCCCCATATGTGGGGGTCTCTGGAATGTACGCGAGGTTTAGGAACATGCGATGCGTACAGGAGAGCGGGAGCCCACGTGGTGCAATTAGCACGAGGGTGGTCGCTAATACATTTTTTTTTTTTTTTTAAAGTAGTTCAGGAAGACTTGAAGCAAATGAAGAAGGAAAAGAGAAGAAGCAAAACCACGCCGACCGTTTTGGAGAAGTCTACGGCGATTCCTCCCGCTCTTTAAATACAAGAAGTCTTCAAAAGAGCTGTGATGTTTTTTCGCTAGGAGAGACAGAATTTCCACTGGAACATGTTTTATGTGGCTAGATCCGCGCCGCCTGCACCCCCCCCCCCCCCTCTCTCTTTCCAGTTTGCTCTGACATCTGGCACCAATATCGTCTGGCAGGGCCAAGCAGTACTGTTCTTTGTTGAACCGCTGCCATGTTGAAATGACCCAACTCCACACATTCTCTGGCTGCTGTTAAAGCACCGCGCAGCTCGCCTTCCAAAAAATGAAGAAGAAGAAAGGGGGGTTAGAGGGGAAAGTAAAAAAAAAGGTGGATGGTATGACACAGGAACTGAGACGGCGAGCCAAAGAGGAAAAGAAGACGAGCGAAGGAGCCGACAGATGTGAAGAGCCGGGAGTTTGTCACATCTGTTGATCCAAAAAAAAAAAGGAGAACGGAACGCCGTTCACATCTGGACAGGAAGAACTTTCTTTCCTCTCGGTTTCATACCTGTAATTACAAACACAACACCGTGGCCGTGCCTATCCTCAGCACCGTTAATGGTCTAAACACTAAAATGTTTGATCTTTTTTCCCTTTAATAATCGCTGGATAAAACCAATCAAAGTTTTAAAAAACTAAATAAAAATCTCTTTCTGAAAGTGCACGGTGAGGCGGTGGGCACTCGACGGGGCCTTGTGAAGCGAGCGGACCTGGCATTTAACTATCTGCCTCGCCAAAATATCCATAAAATGATTACAACATGTGTAAACACCGTGTGCATTCAACCCAGCACACACACACACACACACACACACACACACACACACACACACACACACACACACACACACACACACACCCACACACGGGCAGCGGGAGGAGGGGAGAAAAAGGAAAAAGAAAGAGAGGCCCTGATAGCATCAGTGAAGAATTTGCACACTGGCCATTTGTGTGAGTCTTTGTTGGTTGAAATGAAAGAGGCCGAGGCTTCAAAGCCGTGTGTATTAAGTGTGCCTTAGCATGGAAATCAATACCAGATGGGACCCAAATCGCTGCAGTTCAAACTCTCCCACTAACCCCTGCGCCGCCCGCCCGCTTGTCTTTCCCTTTTCTGTTGCTCAAAAAGCCAGCCACACACACACACAACACACAAACACAGAAACAAAAACACAGACAGCAGGACTCATCACAGAAATATATTCAGATATTTAGAGGTTAGCTGCTTTATCCAACAGGGTGCAGCTTAATGGAAAAACAGTCATTCCTCTGAACCTTTTTCGCATTTTGACGTTTTTAAACCACAAACCTCAGGGCTCTTTCAAAGGGGTTTTTTGTAACAGAGCAACATACGAAGTGCTACGACCCGCCATCCCAGTACTGAGACACGGTGGCGGCAGCATTAAGCTATGGGGATGCTTTTCTTCAGCAGGGACAGAGAAGTTCAAGAAGATGGAAGGAGAGAAAACTGGGGACAAAAACTGTTCTATATTATTTCTTTTTATATTTTCTAACAACCGAGTGAACCAGCGATGCTAACAGACGTCGAGGTTGCTGCGAGGATCCTCAACACCATTTTTCTTTTGAATTTCACAAACTTCTCTGTCTCTTCTCAGCTTTGTACAACAGTGAAGGCGACTTTTTCTACTGGGACTAACAGCAGACCGTTGACTGCTGCCACCTAGTAACTGGAGGCTTGTTTAATAATGCTAAGGTCCTTCAGACACCTCACCGCAATATTTGAGAACTGTGTTAGAGGCTCAAAATAAAGAAGAAAAGGAAACCCTTCCACCAGAACAAGAAGCTAAAATGGTGGTAGCAACATCATGCTGTGGGAATTAATTGCTTCTGAGACCTACAATGGTAGTTTAGAAGAAAGTAACCTTTTAGACTGGCATATTCAAAGTTCAGACCTAAATCCAAATGAGAATCTGTGATAATAAGCGATATATTCAGGCAGTAAAACACCCTGAAGTTTGTGGCTTTAACATGAAACTAATCTGAAAAAGCTCGGCGGTGTGAATACTTTTGCTTCTAACTCTTTAACTCTCTAACGCCGGCTTTGGTTTGTTGCGTCTCCAGCTCACCTGTAGTTGCCCTTTTTACGGAGCTGCTCCTTGAAGTGACCCAGGGTGAGGCTGTGGCTCTTCATGGTGCGGCGGTACGGGATCTCCTCGCCGCAGAAGAAGTACGTCACCACCATCTCCCCGCTGCATGCCGCGTGGCCGCCCAAGACCTTCTTACATCTGCCGGGACACAAAAACGGAGACGGAGAGCGTGAGAGAGACGACACGGAGACAGGTGGTACAGTAACACCACGACAAAACTCATCCAGATGCTGACTATGCAAGCCTGGAAATATGAGGGATGCCAGCGAGTGTGGGAGTCAGAGTCATATGTGTGTGTGTTATCAATTCTCCTTCAGCTGGGTCCAAGGCTTTGTAGGCAGACTTCAGAGAAGCTCTCTCTGAACTACACCAGCTCACTGAAGGACAGCCAATAATAACGATACGAATAGATCTCCATGAAGAGGAAGAGCCAGTCCGGTGGTACCGTGGCAACAGCCTCCAGCACACACATGACACTGATGTACACATTAAGACTGAAAATGTGTGTGTGTGTTGTTCTGTTTATGGTGCGGGTGTCAAGTAGGAAAAGTTAAAAGGGTTTATGTACGCTGGAAGTTGGATGTTAAAGCTCAGAGCAGGAGGAAGAGGAGGAGGAAGAGGAGCAGAGAGGAGGAGAGGAGAGTGAGGCCTCGTACTCTTCTGATTGGAGGAGACCCGGGCAGGTGGAGATGAGGCCAGGGGGACCGAGAGGGGCAGGACTGGGGAGGGCTGACCCCCCTGCGTGGACTGTGACTTGGTGGGTCTTCTCTCGTTGAAGGCTGGCCAAAGAATGCCTGAATAAAAAAGAAAAAATAAGTATTGGTGGTGAGAAAATGTCTTGTTAAAAGTGAAATAATGTGCCTTTTTAAATTTTATTTATTTATTTTTTATTTTGTTTAAGTAGAACCAGAACCTTTTTTAATCAAAACAAAAAATCTTGCTGAAAAGTTACTTGTACGTTAGCTTTGTCATATTTCAAGTGCAGTAAGATATTTAGAGTAAAAACTAGACCAAACATAGTTGGTAAGGTGTTTTTGTGGGGCAGAGCAGCTCCTCTGGGGTCCGTACCTCTGTTTGGGGGTCTTGGTGGAAACCTCCTCCAGTCTGCGGCAGGCCTCCTCCAGCTGGGACAGGGTGTTGGGAGGGGGTAGGGGCGGCATAGCAGGGTCTTGGATGAAGGGCTGAGCCGGTTGGTGGCTTCGCAGGTGGCCGCAGCTTCCTCCGCCGCCCCAGGTGTGCGTCTGTGTTGATGAGCCTCCAAATTTCTTGGCGCTCTGGTTACTGCAGGACAGAGAGGGAAATGTTTACCGACCGAACAACGAAAAACGACGTGCTTTCAGACTTGCTACGCCTGCTCACCTGTGTCGGCTCTGCCGTTTGCTCTCCAGGATCCACTGGCGAATGTTCTCGGTGGGGTCGGTTGTGTCTGTGGGCAGCTGTGAGATCCCACAGTCGTCCATGCAGCCGTCTGTGACCCCCTCTTCGGCCCCCGAGCGACACACGCGTCTCGATAGGGAGCTGGAGCGCCTGGGAGACGGAAAGATTCCAGTCAGATCTTAAGCTAGCTACATTTCCATTGAGCATAAAACTGCGCAAATTGGAATTACAAAAATAAATTTGCTTAATAGAAGCACAAGATTTTTTTAAAAAACATACGCTTTTGATAAAAAGTTTTTCGGCTATATTGAAATTTTTTGCAAAACCGCAATGGAAACACTTTTATAACATAATGAGAAAAATGACATCTTGTAGTAACAACAACAACTGAATGTTACTACTGGTGGAAAAGCCAAAGAAGATGACAGGAAGTGGTAGGAGGATCACAGAAGAGAATGGTTTTTAATGACTTATTGCTTGAACAAACTTATTCACATGTGATAACTGAATTTAACAGAAACACTGCAATTACAAAACTGTTTTTGACATTAGCGGAATATGAAAGTTTTTCATCACATTTGTAATGGATTCACAGCTAGAGAAAATCTAAGATAATCAGACTGCAATAGCATTGGAGAGAAAGATTTTGAGAAGGTAATAAGAAGGTTGAGCAATTTAATCATGCTCAGACTCACCCCATGCTGCTATCGGTGGAGACGGAGCCACACATCTCTCTGCCCAGACTGCGGCTGCGTGGGTAAGCCTGGCAGGACTGACAGCGGCCGGCGGCAGAGCAGACGCCCTGCACCCTGAGGGCCGCCTCCCGTTCAATCTGCTCCTTGGACTTTGGACTGGCGTGGTGATGGATGTAGTGGTGGTGGATGTGCTTGGTGCTCTGCCTACTCAACAGGGTTCTGCTGGAGCCCAGGCTCAGAGCGAAAGCCCCTGAGTCCGGACTCGACACAGGAGAAGCGGACGACCCGGCCCTGGGTTTGCCTCCGCAGGTGTACGGTCGGTTCTCCGGGGAGCTGGAGCGAGGCGAGTGCTGGACGACGGTGGGCGACTGGCAGCCGGGGGTCTTGAGGACCCGAGACAAGTGCTCATCCAGAATGGCCTGGGGGTCTTCGTCGGAGGAGCCTGACAGGAGGGCCAGAGGATGCGGAGAGAGCTGCGGAGCGCTAACAGAGATCTCTGAATCCTCTCTTTCCTCCTCCTGGGAGACAAAAGCAAGAAAAAGATGAATTCACAGAAACACGAAAGGGGAAAAAAATGAAGTCCAGAAAGGAGAAGTCAAACCTCCTGAATCTGCTGCAGCCGCTCCTCCAGAGAGTTGAAGGTGTCCTGCTTCCTCTTCAAGTTCTCCAGGCGGGAGATCAGCTGGGCTGCGAACTGCGCCGGCTCCAGGGGCACCACCTCCTTTGGAGGACGGGTCGTACGCTTTAGGGGAAAGAAAGTGGATACATTAGCTTGTGTTTGATTCCCAATCAAGGTAACCTAACTCCACAGCTTCCACATCGTAAAGCAGGTAACTGAATATTTCAGTAAAAACATTCACAATATTTCCTTTAAGAACGGTGAGCAGCTGAAAATTTAAAGATGATCATCAAGAAAATTTTTGTTTTGCATTAAATTGTCAATATCCCCAATGCATCCTTTTGGTGTCAGATCACACATAATTGGACAAAAAGTAATTGTATTTGCTGACAATGTTTTCATTTTTCATCATGGTTGTCATGGAAAATTTATTTGAATGTTTTTGGTGTCAAATCACATCCTACATATTTTGAACCATAGAAATCACTGTAATTTTGTTCATCTTCTGTTTCCCCTTCCTGGAGATTTTTCAAAATGGCCACCAGAGTTATAAAGGTGAAAATATATTTGCACTAAAATCAGCAGCAGCTTTTGCCAGAGATGGCCACAGCTAACCAAAACATTAAATTCACTAACCACTAATTCGCTAAACAAGAATCGTAACTAAGCTAATGCTAAACTTTTATACCCATTAAAAATTAGCAGAAGCTAACGCTAAACAGTTTATATGAGAAACAGAACCTGTAGGGTTGAGCATCCAAATCTTTATGCTTGTATCCACACTTTAAATATTCTTACAGTAATATGCTGCACTAACACTCAATTTAAACAACCAGCGTTAATAACCAGCCTGCTAACTGGCCCCCAAGGCTTATTTTAGAGGGCGGCGGAACCCGGCCTCAGCTGGTTCCCTCTGTCATCATCAGCAGGCCTCCAAAGTCAGCTCACTTCAAAGACTTCCTCGTCAAATATCAAACACTCAGTAGGGGTGGTGGAAGGACGGATGGAGGAATAGACTGATGGGAAGCAGTGGCTTTACATCTAGGAATAAAAGCCATGCATCAACAGGGGGTGAAAGAGAACTCCGGGGAGGATAGGATGAGGGATGGGAAAAAAAAGGAGTAATGGGAGAAGTTGGGATGCAGATATGTGCGCTTTCAGGTTCAAATAAAAAAAGACAGAAGAACTGAGAGGAAGAGATAAAGGTACTAAAACACGGGGTGGGAGATCAGAAAGGTTGAGGAAATTTATTCCCCCACCTCGTCACACACTGGGCACCTTTGAGCTACGGTGTTGTGACAGTGAGCAGCTGAACACATCTTACAATATTTGCATTTTTTTCTTTCTGCATCGAGGCTTTCTTGATTGTTCCTCCATATTTTTATACTTTTCCTATCTCTTTGTAGTCAGAATAAACAGGGACGGGGGGCTGACTGATGGTGCTGGGAGCTGATGCATTATGGGAATGGCAACCATCTAAAAAAAATAAAGAGGAAGTCAGATGGGAAACAAAAATAAGAACAAAGGCAAGAAGAGCAGCCCCATCTAATCTGTGCAGCTTTTTTTTTTTTTTAAAAAAACCCCTCAAACTTCCTGCTTCTTTCTTTTTTATAGATCATAAGTTTATGGTCACGTTTAGAGTACCTTACAAAAGTATTCACACCCTTTAACCTTTATCACAACATAATTACCAGATTTAAACACATTTTATTTAGGATTTACAACCTATATCTAAACTGATGATAAGAAAACCAGCTCAAAGGTGAAATGTGACTCTGGAGGAGAAGCGGAGATCCAGAGCTCAGGTGGGACAATCAGCTGACAGACACTCCACAATGATGGGCAGCTAATGCAGAAAGGAAACCATAAGAAGAAATTTGGAGCCAACTGAAGTAAGAAAACCTGCAAAACACTTCTGACTGTCCATCGTCCAGCTGGACAAGGACCCTAAGAGATACAACGGAAGGGTACCTCATAATTCAACGTTATTTTGTGTTGGTCTATCATGTTAAATCCAAATAAAACATGTTTTAAGTTTGCGTTTTTAAAGTGACAAAGTTTCAGGAATACTTCTGCAAGGTATTGCTTTTATCAAGTTTGGTTAAACCTGCTCCCCTCCAGCCTCCTATTCTTTTCTCTTCCCAAAAACCTTAAGCTAGCATCTCTCCCCTGACCTGCTGAGAGCTCACATGACGTGCTCAGACTCTTCCCTCAGATCCTTCACTTTTATGTGAGATGGGGGTGTGTGTGGGGGGAGGTTTAGGGTCTGTTTGTGCTTGGATGGGGAAGGAAAAGGGGGCCATCTCAGTTGGAAGTTGTCACTTCCCCGTGCGTTTGCTTCATTCATCTGCAGATCAAAGCGCCGCGTTCGTGCGCGTCACTGCGAGCGTGCTTGTGTTTTTGTTGGGGAACCGGGCTGATTCCAGGGCCCCTGGGATAAGGCGGCAGAGATCTTCCTCATCTCTTCCTTATTCTCCATATTTACAGCATCGGCGGGGAAGAAGAAGAGGTAGAAGGGAAAAAAAGCGAGCGCTGGGGCGATAAACAGCTTAGAGACCTCCTTCCTTCCCCCTACAGACTTCAAGGTACCCTAATGGGGGGTGTAGGTGACACCAAAGGTAGGCAGAGGGCTTGTGTTTGGATGTGTGTGTGTGAGTGGGAGGCAGGGTCTTTGACGCCACTTCTTCAGATCTTTGCTGGTGTTGTTGAATCGAGAATGCCAAATACAGTTTGCACAGCACTATTCATAGAAGCGAGAGAGACCCGGAACGGAGGGTGGTATGGAAATTACACTGTGGGACCCGGGCTCAAAAAGACTTCAGAGTGTGTGTGTGTGTGCTTGTGTACTTACAGGGAAAGCAGGCAGAGAGACTTGGCTGTTCATCCTCATGTTTCGTTGCATCTCTCTCTGTAGCTGCTTCTTGGAGCCCAGTTTATATGGAGGGATGCCATCTCTGAGGGGGGAGGAGGGAGGAGACATCACAAAGGTCAATTACCCAATCAGATACATCATTAAAGACCGCTTGTTAGCCAAAAGGACGGATCAAATGAACTTCAAGGAAAAAAAAAATTCTAATTTATTAATTCCTCTTTCAGGCTTAATCCAAGGTTAACCGAGTCAGTGTTCTGGTCTATATGTGTGGGTGTTTGTTGGAGGCGTGTGGGTTTCATCTTCAAACTGAGATAGTACCAGGGACGTTTTATTTGCCCCAGAAATGACACTCATTGTCCCCAAAACATTTTTCAAGACCAAACTCCATCCTTTTCCAGACTCTAATGAACAGGAATCCCCCGTCCATTTTTAAGCTATAAATATGAATGAATGAATGTTCACCAACTTTTTACTACAGTTATTTCTTTACACTAGAAGAGCCACAGACAAGAAGGAGTGAAACAGAAAGAAAGAGCTGGATGGATTGATCCAGTTCTTGGACAATGAAACAGGAAATAAAGTCTGAAGTTACGTTCAATTCAATGTTTCCATTTTGTTGTTCCATGTTTATCTAGTCTGTAGAGTGATATTGTGTTCTGACACTTTGTAAATGTTTCTTCCCCAGTAACTGAAGTAAAGTCAAGGTTACAGCTGCTTTTCCCGACTCCTTACACCTTTCACAGAGTTAGCAGATACAGGTTGAATCTGAATTTCTGCCTGGTACAGAGCTGACTTTAGCTCAGTACGCCTGTGTTAAACAACAGCTCCCCAACCAATCTGAGTAGCACTTTTCTACTCTCGCTTTAAAACACCACATTCATGCGCATGAGCAAACCCCCCCACTTCCCTCCTCCACCCCAACCCCGTCTCCAAACACACTCCCAATCTTCATTTGGCAAGCTTTGCCGCAGCCAGCCTCTGATCTCGGCACATCAAAAGGCTGGTTTGTAAGATAAGGTAATGTTTGAAGTCTGCGCAGCTGCATTCCCCAGCGTCCAAGCAAATCCATAAATAAGATATAAGCAAAAAAAAAAAATCCAACCCCCCTCCTTCTCGCTCTATCACCGCGCACTTTCTCTTCCCAACCGAGCGCCTCCTCCCCCGTTACCATTTTTCCTCATTTTCTATTTGTCCCCGCTGCCTTTATCTGTAAATGCGATTCAAATGTTTATGGGTCTTTATAGCTGTGACCTACTGAGAGGCAGATATTGTGATCAAGGCCAGAGTGGGCAGGAAATGAGACGGGGAAGTTGGTGTCCCCGCGGCTCGGCCTTTCAAACTGTGCTGGGCAAAGTACAGCAGAGCAGGACCGTATGTCCCTCTGACTGCTGTAAAAAAAAAAAAAAAGGCTTTACAGCTGCCGCCTTTCTGCTCCAGCCAACCCCAGGGTTTGAACTGAGTATCAGCGCTTTAAGCTCATCAGTATCTTTAGCTTCGTCATGGTTGATCTGGACGTTTCACCAGCATCATCCTGGCAGATATGAACTAAGGGTGAACTCTGGACAGAGATTCTTCGACTTTCTGTCCCAAAGAAAGACGAGCCCCTCGTCAGGTGAAGGTCATGTGATCACGCTGTGTAAACGAGGCCCACGGCACGTAGCTGGATGAGTTCATACGACATGCGGGCAGCCACGTTCATGAATGATTACCGATTAGCCACTTTTTGGATCAGAGAACCCAAAGAAGGCTGATGATTAACGAGGTTGGAAATAGGGCTGGGCATTTATCGCATCGTTTGTCATTTATCGTGATAAATTCCTCGCCATGATAAGAATTTTGATTTATTGTTGTCATAATGGATTCCAATTAAGGAAGGTGTTTAAAAACCACCAAAAACGTCCGAATTGTCTAGATGGTTAATTTTTGTGTTTTCTCCACATATATATTGCAAATACGAAAATATGATTAAATGCAGTTAATATGAGAACCTTAGTGATACAAATCACACTTTTTTATGTGATCCATATCCTACAGAAGCTTATTAGAAGCTCCACAAACACTCAAGAGCAGTGTTTGTGGCGCTATGATACCTTCAGTTGCCTAAAGAAATAGTAGCAAATAGTTCTTATCATCAGTTATTATCACAATAGTATCACAAAATATTGTGATAAAACTTGAAGTCCACATCGATTCAGATCTTTGAACAAACATTACAAATTGGCTGGTGAACAGAATCTGTTTCAGCTTGAAAACACTCTATGGCGTGAATGTAAGTGAGGGAAGAAGACTTATCGTTAGCTATTTTTAGTATCTGTGAGGTGTTTCAAAATGAAGGCAGAGAAAAGCACAGAGATGACTGCAGATATTTAAAAGGAAGCTATATTTCCTACAGAGGGAGAGAATAAAGCAGGATAACAACAGGAAGGCCACTGGCGTCTAGCAAATTACGTCTGGAACAAGCTGGGTTTGGAAATGTTTGCGATCTCAACATCTCTGGGACAACCTGCTACATCATGCTAACAGCACTAATTACTAATATCAGATGCTGTCTTTTAATACAGCAGCTCTTGAAGATGAATCGATTTTTTCAAATCTGTTTTGAACCTTTACAAAAAACTGGTGATCGAAAAGCTAACTGACCTGTGACCTGAGTCATTTCTACACTGAAACAGCTGAGAAGCATCAACAACTTAAGCTCCGATAGACATTTGAGGATATTTTGAACAACACCAAACATAAGAAACATAAGAAAACACCAAACACAAGATTTTAGCAGGAAATACAGATAAATTAGTCAGAATATATATTTATATTAAGCAACACAATGGAGATATTTCTGAAATGCTTTACTAATCAACAGGTGTTGAAAACTTTAGTTTAGGAATTTTTTAGGACCTTGCTGTAACTGGACTCTAGTAACCGACCTATTCCTGTTTGTCAGAGATGTTTCTTGCACTACTGGTGAATTTGGGATCCAGAACAACTCGATGAGGATCATTATCGACCCAAATTAACTCCTGTGTTTTATCAGGTGTTTCCCTACAACTAACTTGTCCAGTTTGGTTCTCAGCAGGTTGCTTGACCAGGGTTTCTGCAGAGTTCAAACTCAAATTTAAGTCCTCTTAAAACCTTGGTAAGACCATTGTGAATGAAATTACCCCCTTGTAGTAGTCCCAAGCTTTTTTGCACAAAATGAGCATTATGGTTTGGCAAAAGATGTGAACTAGTGGCAAAGACCAACCTTGTCCATCCAATTAGCTAGCTAGCTAGCTATTAGGGCTATATTAGCAGCTATATTAGCCGCCTCAAGTCAGAAAACAGAATGAAAACTCAAATGTTTGCTTCACAGAAACGTTCTATGAGAAAGAAAAAAAAACTACATAGATCAAATAGCCCTGAGAAAATGTAAGACCTGTGGTTAGCTTACCTAATGCCAACTTACATTATTATAAATGAATTTAAGGCATTATAAGGCCTTCATTTTAGATACAAGTATTTAAAGGTTTTTATGGATGCGCGGACACCCTGTTGACATACGAGTCATTTGATGTGTTCTGGACACACATGTGTGTGCACGTATGTATGTCTGATTAACATTCACTCACACACTGCCGTCAGTCACAGACATGGCGTCGTCAGTCAAGGCGTCGCTGGAAACCTCGCTGTCGTTGGTGCTGCTGACAGGGGCGAAGGCGCCTGCATGGTAGGGGTTGATCTGCTCACCTCTCTTGTAGGATCTGGGCAACAACAGATTAATATTAATATCACTCCAACAGGCTGACTGAGGTTCTTAAATCAAAAGAGGCTGGGTCTTTTTTTTTTTTGTAGGAGAGCTGAAATAAACGCATGGATATAAGAGCGGCAAACATAACGAACAGATGTGACAGGCCAGTGTGGGGCCTGGCAAACTTTGTGGGAAAACTTCTTAAATGTCCCACAGTTTCTATTTCCACTCCGCTCATCCACCCTCACTCTTTCCCCCAGCGTGCATGCCCCGCTGTGTTTGCATTCTTGCCATGGTACAGGAGAAGGAAAGCGGGTTGGAGGGGGGAGCAGATGGGGAGTAGCACAAAATGTTTCGGCTGGAAGCATGGGAGTGTGTCACAGAAGGAAAGAAAGGGGAGAAAAGGGAAGAAGGGGAGGGTCTCGGTGCGGAGGCAAAGAGACACAGCATGACTAAAGCTGCAGCCCCCCCACCCACCTCCCTCCAGCTCCAGACTGACCTTCAGAGGGGCTCGCAAAGAGTCAGGTATTTAGCACAGCTGGCCCAGCATTCTTCCCTCCCTGCCTCTCTTTCACCCCCTCATTTATCCTTTCTCCTCCCCCCCTTTCATGAGCTGCAACCGTCCTCCCTCTCTCCTCCTCCCTCCCTCCATCCTTCCTTTCCGCTCCAAAAGCAGGCCTTGTAGTCCCCGTCCCTTGGTTTTCAAAAGGAAGAAAAGATAAAAGTAAAGAAGGCCGAGGGAGTGGAGGAGGAGGGGGTGAACGGCAGCAAAGGAGGGAATCTGAGGAGAACTGACACAAACAAGAAGAGGGGGAGCAAAAGTGACGGAGGGGAGGAGGAGGAGGTCTTGAATCTGTACTGTAGCTGCTGCCATTAAGGGTTTGTTTTCGCTTTTAAGAGAACTTGAGTCGGAAGAGACGAGGAGAAAAAGGGCGGCGCAGGTTCTGGCTCCATTCGCTGGTTAGGCGCAGCCCAGGTACTGAAATCAAGCTACACAAAAGTTCTCCCAGCTGTGCGGAGCTTAAACTGAAGCTGAGCACTGCTAGTTAGCTGGCTGCAATATAGCAGCTACACTTTTTTTGTTTAGAGAGTCACATTTGACCTTTAGCAGCTAGCTTGTCTATTTAACCACTCAATGTGAGACTTGTATTAGCCTATATACAACAGAATACGTTACCAATATTGCCATAAATTTAAATTGATTATAATTATGTAGCGTTCCCACCTGTTGCTGCACACTCTGTCAGCCATTGCAGCTTCATTTTGCTGTTAAGACAAATTCAGCAGTTTTGAAATCTTTCCAGCCACAAATCAAATGATAGTCATGATGTTGAAACTTAAAGGAGTACCATTCATCCTTGTTATTAAAGAAATACTGTTTTAAAACTACAGTTTGAATGAGATGAGTGATTTATCTGTTAGGCAGCAGACTGCAGGCTAGTCACATTCCCGCTCTGCTTGTCTGCAGCAGATTTGATGAAAGAAAGTCGCTAGATTCCTTTAATACACACATTGTTTTAGTAGCTGGGAGGCTAAGGCTCATAGGGAGTGGTAGAGACAATATGTGGTGGTAAGGAGAAAGGATACTGTCTGGAAAATGACAGTTAATTATGTTATTACATTTAATAACAATGGTATGAAACCTGAATACTTTCCTGAAGCTGCACACCTTAATCAAAATAAGACCTAGAAAAAACAATCATAACTATAACAACAAACATTAGAAATACTTTCAAGTCTGACCTGCTGATTACAATTTTATACGGTCTGTAGCACATGAAAAAAAACTTTGACTCAACTAAAGTGAATCAAAGATGGTCACTGAAGCTATAGACTGATGACGGTGAAACGTCTGAGTTTCGATGCATCAGTGAATAAGAAAAACAATATTTTGAGATTTCACCAATCTGACTCTCAATCAGAGCAAAGTAATGAGAACATGGTTGATTCTCATCTCCACACGATTGTTTGGTGGAATAGTTTTCATTTTCCGTTTGAAATAATAGCAATTAAATTGACTCATTAAGTTTTCGTGTTACTGGTATTGGTGAAACAATAACTGAATTCAGCAACAGACCAGGATATTGGAAATACTTGCAAACACCCTGCAGTTTTTTTTCCTCCCAGGCCCTAACTTAAAACAAACAGAGTAGGATAGAGCAAAGAAAACACATAAATGAAACTACCCTCACATCAAAGTGACATCTGAAGAGCCGCCGTAGATTTTTTATCTCCGCCTGAAGGCTTTTGACAGAGGTGGTACAAGAGGAGACATAGCACAGCAATGTCATCATCTATTATTTGCTGGCTGGGGCCAGAGCCAGCCCCTGCTCTGTGAACTTTTCCTCTGGAAGACGATCCGTCACTCTGCGGAACCATTTCAAAGCTCCGGAAATCCAGGCGAGCGCCAGCAGAGGGCTGCTGCTGGAGACTTTTGGAAAGGGGGGGAAGATGGGCAGAGAGTTTTCTGCAAACTTAGGAGGAGGGGAAAAGCTGTGTTGTACCTCTCTTAGAGTAAACCTTTGCTCTAGAGTGTGAAAACAGGATGCAAAAGGGAAAAAAATGGTGCAGCAGACATACCTGTACCCCTTCTCCATCATCTCCTCTGCTCTCTGCGTAATGGGGACCCTCTGCCCCTTCAGTCCCAGCAGGGCTTTGGCTCTTAAGTCACAGCTCCACTCCTCTTCCTCGTTGAGCGTGGGCAGGTATCCACATACAACTTTCAGGCTGCCCAAAGAGCCTGGGCTGACGTGGCTCGGGTTCTCCCCGCCGGTCCGAACATACTCTAGATAAATGTCAGAGGTCAGGAACATCTGGTAAGCGTTCTCCTCCATGTCGATCTGGATCTCCGTCTGCGCCTGGTCGAACATGGCAGAGTCGATATGCTGCCTCTTGATGTTATCCCGAATGAAGGTTTTGGTGGGCGGCTTCAGCTGCTTGGCCACCACGCTGTTGTTCTCGATGTAGCGCTTGTAGATCGCCTTGGCGACCCGCTGCGTTTTGGTGTCCTTCAGGTCCATCTGCCGGAAGCCGTTGCAGGCGAACCAGAAGTCCAAGGCGTCCGCGCTCTTCTCCCGCTCCAGGAACGTCCGGAACAGAACGGCGCCATCCTGGTCTCCGAGCAGGGAGTGCAGGGACTTCGTCCAGCGGGAGAGCGGCGAGTCCGGCGAGGCGCTGCCCTCCGGCTCTCCGAGACCATCCTCGTTCCTCCGCGCCGAGGAGCCCGGAGAGCCGGCGAGCAGAGCGGATTTGGGGGCTTCGAGGGGTTTCATCACTGCGGCTTTGCTGGGGTAGCGTGGAGCATCGCCCTCCTCCCCTGGCACCGGGGGTCGAGGGGCATCTTCGCGGAAACTACTACTGGCGATATGGTCCATAAGCGGCCGGCTCATGTCTCCGAAAGCAGCAGGAGATAGAGCAAGAGAGAGCGCTGATCGCCTCCTCTGAGCTCCTACTGTAATCTCCTCACTCTCTTGTGTCAGCGGGGGGGGCTTCTCTCAGGCTGCCCGTCTTCTTTCTGAAACACAAAGTATTGATCTAATCACAACCAGATCCGCCCCGACTTCAAAGAGACAGAGGAACGCAGGATTTTGCTGGATTTTACAGGGGGAAAAAAAGAAGAAGAAAAAAGAAGGGGAAAAAAACCGCTGCAGCAGCATTACATAAAGCGGAGTTTCTCTCATCTAACCCGAAAGCAATGGGACTTCCACAGAAATAGAAGAAATAAGGAATCGAGTGATTTAAAGAATGCACTGGATTCACTTCAACGAGACCTTCAAATGGGCAAGCGCTACGCACAGACGTGTCTTCTTGCCCTCCCTGTCACTTTCTAGTTTCTCATTCCCAGGACTCTCCCCATCTCATCTGGGGCGACCAAAATGAAGCCTCCCTCTCTCCAGTACCTGTAGGACATCGATCAACCCAAAGAGATGAGAAAACGTGACCAAAATAGTGAACTGGGAGTTCAACTCCCCCTGGCTTTAGGGCGAAAACACTCAAATATTACTTACACCTGAGATTCCTGACCACTCTGTGGTAAATCATTTGAGTTACTTTAATCCGAACATTAAAAAAAACAAAACACCCTTTCAGTTTCTCTAATGGAGAAAATTACAGAAAAGTCCCAAGAACATCAAAGTCTCTGATCTTGTGGGGGAGGAATTACTCAACAAGACTCGGGTCGGCTACTTCTTAAGAAATCTTCTCACGAATATTTAAGTCTTAAACCAAGCCTTTTCGAAAATAGAGGAAAGCGAGTGGCACAGACGCGAACCTGCGCATCGTTTGAGTGTCTAAACTGGGGGAAAGTGGCCAATTTCCCCCCTGAACGTTACTTCAAAGGCACATCAAAGGGAACTCCAATGGGGGCGAGTTTGAGGAGGCACGCAGTCCTCCAACTTACCATCGATCCACGAGTTCGTTTCCCCCTCAAATTAAACTCCACAAAAAGCGCTTATAATCCACATTGCTGGCGTCCAAACACGGTTAGGAACATAGAAGTGCAGTAAAAAAAAGGGGGGGGGAAACATATGTTTTTCTCTATTCCTTCTTTCTTCTTTTCCTCCTCCCTGGCGCCTTCAGGTTGCCATGCCGCACCGTAGGTCTCTCCTGTAGGCGACTCCAACACCAACTGAACCGAGAGGCTGGAGCAGCGCACTTCAAAGTGAGGAACCGACTGCCTGGTCCTGGCAGCTGCATAAAAAACAATCGCAGCTTTCTTCCTCCGGAATAAAAAAAGCAAAGGCAAATATCCAACACTCTTAGGTATATCTCACTCATGCGATGTGAGGGATACTTTAACGATTGTTCGGGTTATTTGGTGAGGCGTAAACTCTTTTTTTACAATATCTTCCCAGATCGCGAAGTTGCAGCTCCAGCAGAGGACCTTATCAAAGACAAGCAATCTTGAGCCAACTCCCTGAGGGCTTGGAGCGTCAGAAGTAACTGATCTGCCGCCTCAACAGCATTGTCGTTACAATCCCTCTATTGCCACATATACTTTAAAGACACTGAGTTTGTTTCTTCAGAAACTCTCACAGATCTTATGAAATTCAAATAAACCCCACGTACAGTCGTGGAGGTGAGTATTAATACAGAGGTCAGGGTTCCTGAACAGCCAAGTTAGGTCTTCTTTATTCATTTCGGGTATGTAATGAAAAAGTAGCAATCCAAGATTAAATTAAAAAAATACATTTTAATCTGCTTGCGACATTCTTTTGACAAGACAGAATCACATTAGTGTCCTTGCAGCGAGAATAAAAGATCTACTCATCATTTCAAATGTTCTCTGTAATCAAGCTGAAAAAACATTGTGATAATAATAAATGGCATGATCACTTTACATCTCATTCATTATCCAGGTTATTGAGCAGCATGCTGAATAACCATAACAGCAAGAGCGGTTATTACTCCACAGCTCCCACCAGTGGCAGCATGCAGACACGGCAGATGAGACATCTGCTCAGCAAAGGAAAAGTTTTCAGAACGCAGGGCCGCAACTACATATTTTTGAGGTGGATGCGAACATCATCATTGTAGGCTAGCTTAAGCTAACCTGAATATTTACAACTCTCTTGCTGATACACGGACATTTCTTACCTTCTGTCTTTGAACCACTTTGAAAAGCTTTTCTTCGTCTCTCCAACATCTTTATCCTTCCCCCTCTTCCGTTTTCTGTTTTGGGCCCCGGAGTTTTTTCTGCGCCCCATCTTTAGCTCCCTGTTGTTGAGGCATTACTACAAATTTAAAAGAAAACAAAACGCGCCTCAGCCGCTGCCCAAGCTGCCTGTATGGGAGGGGGGCGCCTAATCAGTGCTGTTCCTCTGTTATTGATCATTTCATACACAAACAGCTGTTAAGTACATAAAATGCTGACTATATAAAAAATAAATTCCCCACATCGTTTTTGCGCCCCCTCTAGTGCAGCGCCCCTATGCGTTGCATACACTGCATAGCCACCTTTTGCGCCACTGTCAGAACGCTATGGCAAGCTGTTTTAACATTTATTCAATTCCTCTGTAAAGTGAAAGTTTCTTAAAGTAATACATTTTTTTGTGACACTAGTTGAACAGACACCAACTCGAGATACTTTTGTCAAGTAACATCTCTGGAAAGTTTTCAAAATAGATACAGCAATGTTTTTGCTTTTTTCCACTCACATTTAAATGCTTAGACCACCAAACAAATTGTCACATGGAACAAATACAACTAGAGTAAATACAAAATGCAATTCGGAAATAATTATTTAACTGATTAAGATAAAAACATTTTCCAAATCAACCTGGTCCTAAGTGATAAAGTAATTATTCCCTCTTGCTAAATTGTGAATTACCCACATTTCTGGAATGCTAAGTAAAATTTCCACTAGACACATACAGTCCTGATCAATGCCTGAACCACAGAATCAATGCATTTATTCAACAGAAGGTGTCTGACAACATGAAGTAGTGTAAAAACTCTCAAAAACCAACTAATCTTTCCTCAAGCAAATGAAACTCAAAAACACATGTGAAATAAAGTTCACCACATCATAAAGGGTTACAAAGCCATTTCTAAGGCAAACAAACTTGAAACAGAGAGCCAGCATTCACAACTGAAGACGTCATGAAACAGTGGTGAACCTTTCCAGGAGGTCAAAGTTACTCCAACACGCATCAACGACTTATCCTGGAGTTCACAAAATACCCATTTAAAAATGAGACCGAACCAAAAAACCATTGATGGGAGAGTTACAAAATGAAAAACACTTGACAGTCTCACATTTATCAAAAAGCGTCTTGGTGATCACCAAACAGCTGAGAAATTATTCAGTGGACTGATGAGATGAAACTGAAACCTTTTGGCAGGTCGGCATTGAGTTCCAAAAGCAACAATATAATTCTGACATTCAAACACGATGGTGGTAATGTGATGATCTGAGGTTGCTTTGCTACTTCATGCCTAAAAACAAAATTCTGAATTTCTTGTGAAAGCAAAATTACGGTTTTGGAATGATCTAATCAAAGCCTGAACTTAAATATGATTAGCATTCTATGGGACGATCTAAACAGGCCATTAAAGCTGGAAATCTCTTCGATGCGGCAGAATCAAAACAAAGTTCCCAAAGAGAAGTTCACTAAAGTGATTTAAAAGACTCCTTTCTACAGTAATACTGATCCAGTCAAAGTCATGCTAGTGGGTTAAAAATGAAAGCAGCTGGAGTTTTAGAGGAACAAGTACAAAAACTTTGATTGCTGAGTACATCTTGGGTTTCTTTCATATACAACAGCCAAAAAAACTCATATGCCCCACAAATTTTCCAACTATAAAAATTAAAGCTTTCCACCCTCATATTTTGTTTTTAGTCAGTTATTCATTTGAGCATCTGGATCAGCAAAGATGATCTCTGTTTCAAACCTCTAATACTCTGAGACTTGTCAAATATAGATTGGATTTTTCTGCATGAAATACAGAATATTTGAAGGTGAGCTTGGAACCTGCTACTACTTTAGTTTCTTAGTAATCAAAAGAATAAAGAAGGGTCAGCACTTTGTTTGGCATCTCATTTGTCAGTTTAAATATTACAAATTAGACCCATAAAACATAAACTTTTCCAAAATGTCTTCAGAAGGAGACAGTAGTGAGACAGTGTGGTCTGTATCCTGTACCAAGTATTATTTCTTCTAGTGTCCTGGATCTGTTTCTTATAAATCACAAGGCCTACTTTATAATGTGTTTGCTTTAGCTCTCATCTGTTTGCTCCTGAATATAAAAAAATAAACATAAAGTATTAAAAAGTGTTGGGTTGGATTGGAGGTTCCAACCCAGTTCAACTTAGAACCACATGGTCTTTTATCTTCATAAAAACAAACTTGTAGAGGAAAATCTCAATATTGAAGGTATAGACTAAATGCTCAAATGATTGCCATACAAATGGTATTTCATCTAAGCAGCACATGATTCACTCCTCTCAGTAGCTCTGATCTGTTCATAACTTCAACTGCTGATAATATTGAAAGAGAAAAATCTCTCAATGGTCTCAGGGATCCCACAAACATCCACTAAGTGACCACTAACTAACACACACTAAGGATGTGTGTTATCAATGATAGTGGCATTTATTGACCAGCATCAACAGCGTTTTGGTTGGATCTGTGCAGCTTTTAAAGGGCCACCACAGGGGAGCCTTTGTTTCGCCATGACTGGATACATTCTTAAAAGAGCGTCAGTAGGTGCTTCTGGTCCTTTCTAGTCTCAGTAGACACAGATCCGAATACTACAGTACAAAGACAGCAAACGCTTTGATCAACCCATTTGTTAAAGGTGCTGTGAAACTTTCTCCCTTGATGCCTACCTTCCCATCAAGGATAATAAAAGGGAAATTTCTCTTGCAGAGGGCAACGGTGATGCTGGGATTACTCATCGTTCAAAGGGCACTTCATTGCCTTCAAACTCTCTCTGTTCTCATTCTGAACAAAAAATAAAAAAGCCAAACATCAAACTTACTGTCCCAAGTTAAAGAGCAACAGCTTGTGGTATTTGAGCTTCAGCAGGCGCTTCCACCGACCATCAAGAGTTTGTAGAAAAGCTTGTCTGATCAGAAAATATAAAACATCAGTCTGGCGTGGAATAAAAGAAGAGCTGTGTGACCCGCAGATGAGAGAAACTAGCCTACACAAACTAAGTTTATCTCATAAAAACTATCTGCACATCCAGCTAATATTCGGAGTCCTGTTCAGACAATGTCAGCCTTTGTTAACTTTGAAGGGCCCAGGCTGACCTCTGACAGTAAACACACCAGGGTGAAAACCATCTCCATGGTGATGGCGGGGACCCCCTGCCAGTACCTGGGGCCAGTCGGGCCCTCATGTCCTGCCTTGTCAGCTCCCCGCACGGTTCCTGGGAGGTCCCCACGGGTCAGGTCCTCCCTGCTGCCCCTCAGGAGCTGACCCCAGGTCTGTGCCCGGCCTGGGACCTGGGTTGTCCTTGGTTTCTTCCCCTATAAAAAGACGTTTGAAAAGAGTGCTTCAAGGAGAGAGGTTATGGGATGTTACTCTCCGTTTATAGGGAGATTTTATTACAGGGACAGGTCAAGCTCTGACTTCCTACAAATAGACAGAGAAGGGGACATATAAATCACAAGTAGGCGAGTCTTTTCTTGTGTGCATCAAAGAGTGCCTTGTAAAAACATTCATCCTCCCTCAACATTTTCACATTTTATCACATTACAAATACAGAGTTTAATGTAAGGTTTTAGGATCAAAGAAAGTAGTGCATAACTGAGAAGTGAAAGTTTGTTCTTACAAAAAAAGTCTGAAAAATGTATGAAATGCTTCATAGAAAGACCTTCTGACAAGGGCCGGATCTACAAGGATGTGGATCCCTGGGCTGCAGGCAGTTTTGGTGCCCTATACACTGAGGAAAATTATTTTACTAATGAAAATTACAGTACATTAATAGCAATCTTATATATCAGCAGGCATGAATTGATGCATGCTAGCAATGAATTGATGCATGCTAGGTTTAGTTTGTCCCTTAGCCAATAACTCCATCTTTCCCAAAAAAATCAACCACAATGTTATAATTTTTCAAATACTTGAATATTTTATATATTCATAAAAATCCCAAAACATTAATAAATCTCACTTAATTTGGGCCTATTAGTTTTATATGAAGTGCAATTTTTACAAAACATCCCTTCATTAAAAAAACAAAGCAAAAAAAAAAACACCTTTGGGACCCCAAAAGCTTAGGGTGCAGTTAACCCTTTCTAAAGTCTGACCCAGCTTCTGAGCACAGCTACGGGCTTTTGGGACCTATCTAAAGCAATTCAAGGGCTGACATGTGTGTTTTATTTGGAAAACAGCTCTAGATCGGGCCACAAAATCCTGGTTAGTTTTAGATCTGGACTTTGACTGGGTCATTCTAACACATGAATTTGCTCATAGTCACCCTTCCAGATAGAGTGAGTGACTATGAGCCTCCTGACTGATTCTCTGTTCAATGCCCTCCTAAGAGTAAGGTGGATACCATGACTTGATAGATGTGCTGTTGTTCCACACTAGTTTGTTTTGTAGATAATGGATTGAGCAGATCTCTGTGAAATGTAAAAAAATTGGAATATTGCTTTATATTCTGCATTAAACTTCTCCACAACTTCCTCTCTGGCCCGTTGGCTGTGTTCCTTGGTCTTCACGATAGTGGCTACTTAATTTTTTCCAGGAGCATCTACTAATATATCACATAAAATACATGACCGTGAGTCACAAGTGGCCTACACCTTCACTGAAAGACATATCAGATTACAAACAATCAGATAGCTTTGACGGGCGGAGGTTTTTACAACTAAGTAGCCTCCAACCTGTCGCTAGTGCTGCCGGCCGCCTCAGCGGTAGCCATAAACACTCCCCTCGGCATGCCGTCCTCTCTGTGCTGCAGCTCTGTGATCAGTAACTCGCTCTCAATTACAGTATTGTGTGCTGTTCCTTTTCGGCTTGGGGGTTAAACTCTTCGCAGCAACCCCTTTGAAGTGCTCATCCCTTTATCTCGAGCCAGCGCCAAGAATTTGGGGGAGGACAATGGAAAATGAAACCAAGAGGGAAGCTTATGGCAATTATCAACCAGAGCCATGAGGAGGAAGTCAGCTTGCTCATAGAGAAGATAAAGAAAGAGTAGGAGTCTGCCAGTGCAGGACAGGGGGTTACTGTTTCAAGTTTGTTTGGTGTGTACACACCCCGGGAGACAATCGACTGCTGAGAGAGAGGAAATGGAAGACTACCTCTTCAAAGTGAGTAACAACAGGGGGGACAAAAGGCTCTAAAGCTGATGAGAGGAGCTGTGATGGTGATGGTGATGGTGGTAGTGATGGCGCAATGGGTCGACTTAAGCCAGGACCAAACGTTGGCATGAGAAATATGGGGCGAGAAGAGAGGGAGAAGTGCTGTTGTCAGCAGAATCAAATAGTACGCAGCGGGTTGGGGAAGATACAATTAAAGTGTGGAGTTAAGACAGGCTTTGAAGTCGGACATGGTGCATAATAGCCTTAAAAGTTAAGGAAGGGCAACAATTCGCAAGTATGTTATGGGGGCTGTTTTGAAATAGGAAGAAGTGGGGAATAAAAGCCAGTGGTGCAGGGGGTTTGTTTTCGAAAGGGTTCAGTTTGAGGGGAATGAAGTTGGATTTCAGGCGCCAATTGGCCCCAGAAGAATGTTTTCTCTTTCTTTTTTTGGTCAAACATGAAAGCAGTGAGAGCGAGCAGCAGCCGGCGCCTCACCTGTAAATTCTGATAATGGGGGATGAGAGTGTGAAAGATGGAAGAAGACGAAGATAAACGTGTCAAAGAGAGTGGAATTGGAAGGGAGACAGGTGAAAGAGAATGAGACATGAAAAAGGAAAGGAATTGGTAGGGAAATAAGGCAGAGAAGAAATACAAGGCAGCAGCAGAAGAAGGGGGGGGGTGGTGGTGGGGTGTTGGTGGGTGTTGAAGGTTATTTATTGGTTTTTTCCCCTTGTTTTAATCCTATTTTGCGCTTGACTTTTAAGTCTACCAATGTATAGAAACAATGTCGGATGCACTGTTTAATCCCGTTTGGGCCATGAAGCTCACTCCACACTGACAGTAATGACTTTTATTTCCTCTGCCGCTCGCAGTCAAGCACCATGCAGGCACTTCACAGGCCAGACGCCCCAGTTCTGCCATGATTGACAGGACGGCAATTTGTCTCTGAATCAGTCTTAACCTGGACTCCTTCACTCATCCTTAATCTATCACCGTAACCCCGTTGGCCTTCTTCCTAACCCCCTCGTTCCAACTAGGAAAGGTGATTAACTCGCTTGCCCACACATCAGAGGCCAGATTTGTATCTTTTTTTATACTTCCTGTTGCCCCATGCACTTAACAAGTCTGGCCTTTAAAGAAGAAAGACAGAAGAAGTCCCATGTAAAGTTACACATAGAGAAGATAAAGACGATACCTTTGAGGAAGGAGACACAGGAAACATGCAGAAGAGTGTTTTCAGGTCCAATGAGAACAAATCATTTTGGGCTGGATGCTATGTGTTGAGGGGAAACGTAGCACTGCAACACATCATGGAAGGATCGGAAGCAAAAGAAGTATTTATCTTAGGAGTGCCCAGATTGTGGCTCTAGGGAACCATTTGTGACCCTTGAAAGAATTTTGCGAAACTCTTAATTGAAAAATGGACCAAATTTGGCCCAATAGCACAGCCGATAGTCCGGTAGACTCGGTTCAATTGGGGACCAACATGTATACCTCTGAAGAACAAATGAGCGCAACATCCTTCTTCACAAAATGTGAACAAAATGGAGTGGTGTGAGATCTTAGCAGTTGTAGGATTTCTTTTTTGTCTTTGGTAAAAGAAAACAAGCTATTTCTCCCTCATCTTGTATGTTATTGCTGTGTAGGTAAAAAGAAAATTGAAAAAAAAAAACTGCATTAAAAAAAATTATATAACTTTTTGTTGCCTACAAGATAAAATCCCCAGTTATATAACTTTATTAAATGAGCAATACTGCATCCAGCATCAAAGTAGGCAGGCAGGAAAAAACAAAATAGACCAAACCAATCATGAAGGATCTGATTGTTTCGGCATCCACTACAAAAACTTTGGACAGCACTGATGTACATATTTTTCCATGTTATATGTTAGCCTATAACATAAGACACCAATACAAGTAATTGCAATATGATAAAAAAGAATTTGACCATACTTTTGCGAGATCTTGTGCAAACACTTTCCCTAAATATCTTCATCGTGTCACTGACCTCATGTCGAAAATCAGCAGACATTTTTCACTTGTTTACATAACTTATGCTGTATTTGCATTTTAAACTGAAAGCAAGCTTCTCTTCAATCTAAATGCAAAACAGCAAGACTATGTGGGAGTCCACAGCATCGGCAATGGACACATTTGGTGGCTCAGCGCGGCTCGGTGAGGTGGCACTGAAGGTGTCTGATCAAACTGAGGTTTCAGAGAGGCCGAGGTTAACTGCATCAGCTTTAAAGGTCTGGCTAAGAACAGACAGACAGAAGCATTTTCAGCTTTCATTAAGATGGATGGATGGATGGATGTCCCTGTGGTCTGCGTATCCACAGCCACATTAAAAGCAGACACTGAGTAAGATAAATAAAAAAGACATAGACAGAGGGTCAGAGATGCAGACAAACCTCCCACACTGTCTTAAACGCCTCTGTCCCTCTGCTCAGCCCACATCATCTGATGGCGGATTTCTGCCACAATCACAAAAACACAACCTGCTGCGCCTTCTTCACAGAGTCTGTATAGCCTCTAACCCACTTGTCCTCAGATCACTCAAAGCCATTGCTGTTTCATAGCCCCTGTTGTGTTTGAGTGACAGCACTGGGAAAAGAGAGAGAGGGGAAAAGAACGCCTCATAAATACCATGTCAACAAAGAGAGAGACAACACAGAAACGGAGAAAGCGTGAAGGAAGACGACACAAACACAGGAATGTGTAGCGGGTGCTGTGTGTGAAGTGTTGGCAATAAACAGGTTTTAAATATGCAAGCAGTGTTGCTGCAGCCAAGCACGGGCTTCCTGGGGTCTGACTCAGAACAAAAGCTCTATAAAAAGATCCAGCGGCACGCAAGCTCGAGCAAACGATGACTTTGTCAATCATCTGCTGATGTACAGTCAATCCCAGGAGCCTGTCACGGGACTGAGGTGCACATATCCACACGTCACATGTTTAAACCTTACAAGAGGAGCGGAGAAGCAGCAGAGATTGCTCTAAAAAAAAAAAGAAAAGAAACTCGCCATGCTCTGCATATTCATGTATTTCCTCAAATAATCTCTACGAGAAAGACAATCAATGAAACTCTGGTTTAAATGTTTCAGAAAAACGTCATCTATCATCCAAACACACTTACGACTCAAATTCATGCATGACTTTAAATTTTCTGAAATAAAAAATGATCCAGCACCACAACTTGAAACTAACCTCTAGAGCTTTGCAGAATTATCCCTTAAACTTTTGTTGTGCTAAAACCACAAACCTTAGTGAGCTAAGAACAAGAAAAATGCGATGTGGATTTGTATTCCGCTCCCTGTGTTCTGAAACCCCCAAATAAAATCCATGGTAACCAGTGCCCACATGTATTTAAAGGAGTTAATCTGCGTGTAATTTATTCTCAACATAAATCCAGCTGTTCCAGAGAATACCAGAGAACAAGAAGCATCATAAAATCTAAGGAACTCAATAGATAGGTCAGGGACAAAACTATGGAGAAATTTAAAGAAAGTTTAGGACATTAAACATTGTTCCAAGCATCAAAGATCTCACTAAGAACTTTTTAAACTAAATACATGGCAATCCCAGAAGAAAACCAGTTAGAGGCTGAAAAAAATTCACAAACATACAAACAGAGCTGCTAGACAATGATCTGGATCAAAGGATATGTCTTTTTCAGAACGGCCCAGTCAATGTCCGGGCCTAAATCCAATTCAGAATTTGAAACTAGAAGAGCCAAGTACGAATATTTACACAGTTACATTTACTTAAGTAACTTTTTGTAAAAAAAAACAACAAAAAACTTTTAGGAGTAGTTTTAATCCACCATACATTTTACTTTTACTTGAGTAAAATGTCACGAGTAGCTACACTGAACGAAGAACAAGCTTATTTTAAACAAAAACTACATGAGACACAAACTCTTGCCTACAGTTTATGTCAAAGTGAGCCCTCTTGTTCATGAAACAGCTTTGCTCTTTTAATGTTATTTTCTATCTGCTAGACATTTTGTGCCGTTAGGAGACCAAGAAGATGATGCATTTATACCTTACTTAAGAATGGGTTTCATAAAAATTATTTGGAAGAATGTTTCTTCAGTCTGTGTTTGTTACTTACATATTATTACATTATTTTGGTCTTTAAATTCACATAAATCTATATTTTTGTATATCAGATCACATCATTTTCAAATAATAAATCAGATCTTAAGATGAGTTAATTAGTACTTGCGTATCATTTTTTACCAAAAACTGTTCACTTCTTATTTCTTGAACGGTCTCTTGGACATGTTAAAGTAGTGCTACTCTTTCTTGAGTCCATGGTTTGAGTTCTCTGCAGATACAGATCAACCTGAATCTTCATAGATGCCATCCATCTAATCTAGCTGAGCTTGAAAGAAGATTGGGCAAAATTTCTGTCTCCCAGATGTGGCAGCCGGCAGAGATGTACCACATGTACCTTTTGTTTTTTGATCCATCACATAAAATACCAATACAGTACATTACGGTTGTAGCTGTAATGTAACACCATGTGAAAAAGTTTCGACAGGCGCCGTTAAATTTTGGCACCATGAAAAGTGAGAGAACAGTAGATGAGTGTAGACCTTTGGACCTCGCTGACGGCCTTTGGACAACAGTCCGCTGTCTGATGTGGAGATAACAGAGAGGAAGCGAAGGCTTTGATCCTTAATGGGGCCGTGGCGGCTCCGTGGAAATGACATTCAAGGCTTGTATTTACACAAGCACAATTATGTTGGTAATTTTGGCAGTAGACAATCAATTAGAGTGAAACTATGTCACAGATTAAAGGAGAGGTTATGACTGAATCCTGTTTGGGTGTCAATGAGCAAAGCAGGAGTCTGCCTAATAAGCCAAAGAAAACAGTTTTAGATCTCCGGTACCAGCAGCTGTAAACCTTTCATGGATCTGAAAGTTTGTAACAAAGTGTTCGTCTCGTCTGCTGATGGCGCAGTAGACAGGCAGTTAGCACAAGGCGCTCTTTACTACTGAGCCACACTAGTTTTGATTAAAAATGGGAAGTCTTTTCAAATATTTGATTTCTCAGACCACATCTTTACTTAAACTCAGTGATCTTTGACATTTAAACCCTTATAATATTTCTGAT
Source organism: Xiphophorus couchianus (assembly GCF_001444195.1). Classification (NCBI taxonomy): domain Eukaryota; kingdom Metazoa; phylum Chordata; class Actinopteri; order Cyprinodontiformes; family Poeciliidae; genus Xiphophorus; species Xiphophorus couchianus. The sequence goes on along the minus strand of NC_040243.1, from coordinate 13,169,439 downwards.
TTAACTCTCTTGACCTTATGGTGTTACTACCATTAAGGAATAACCTTTTCCAAACGTTCTGGTGCATAGAGCCCAGAGGACAAATCTGCTGCCGTTGATACTGAAGATCATATTTATTTTTCGGCATCAAAGGCAACGTTTTATCAAGAACTAGGGCCTTTTTTGTTTATTTGTGGGTCAATTCAGATTATTTTGGTAAATTTTAACTTAAGAAAAAACCATGATGATCAAACTCTATCTGCCTCCTTTCAAAAATCTTTGGGACACACTGCATGGTTTAGTAAAAAAAGAAAAAGAAAACTTTTCTACATTTTGTCATGTTAAAGCTACAAACATTTTAGACTTATAAAGTGACACAGAGCAGCACAGGTGAAAGAATGTGTTCATGTCAATTGAACCCAAAATTAAGCTATTTTGGTCATGATGCACATCTCTGGTGGGGGTGGGGAGGCTACCACTGGAGATATAATTGAACACAGTGTGGGCAGCATTATGCTGTGGGCATGCTTTTATTTAGCAGAGATAAGGAAACTGGACAGAGTTGATGGAATTTACAATGTCTTGGCAATCTGGCAGGAAACCACGCTAGTAGCTTCAGTGCAAAGCGATTAGAGACCAACACTGATGACTGTGGCTGCAGCACAGCAAAATGAGAAAAAGTTCAAGTGGAATGAATAACGCTGCACGACACTGTACCTGTGCAAAAGGACAGCCCCCATATTTTTGTGTCTCTGATCAAAATCTGGACAAAGGGAAGAAGAGTTAATGATGCATCCCATTCCTCCCTTCTTCAGACAAAGTCCACAGCAGAACCTCTCTGGTTTTGCAACTTGTTAAAACAACCAGGTGTGATTGAGGCTTTTACTCGCAGCACAGCACGGACAAAAGGCGGTACATATAAGAAAACATTGCATGCATGCCATTAGATGTATATAAATGAGCATGCAGCTTGGATGTAACGCTGCAATAGTAATGACTCCTCTGCACCTTCTGCAGAAACAACAGAGTCTACAAAGCCTTTGCCCTGAATGACTAAACTCCAGCTTCTCAGATGTTGGTCTGACAGACTTCTCTCTCTCTCTCTTCGTCTCTCTTTCTGTGCTTTTCTTCTATTCTTCTTCTCTCTGCATGGGCAGCAGAAATCAGCACATCAAATAAATACGGAGAGGGGAAACATGTTTGCTTTGGAGACGGCAGAGCAGGTCACGGACAATGGGAACACGTAAAGTGTGGGCGTGAAAAGAAAGCAATTCCAATGCAAATAAGTGTGGAGGCCTCTGAAATCAAAACTGATCCAGGGATGTAATAACATCTTTAAATTTTATTCAAGGGAGGGAAAATAAATATTGGGATGCTTCGAAAATGATCAGTATTCAAGCCCCTGCATTCCTTGTCGACATTATCCACAACCTGATAGGAGATTATTATAATGCTCCATCATATGCGCCTGTTATTAAAAACCTATAAATTCCTGGCGCTTCTGGAGGAGGCTGAGAGATTTAACGTGTGAATCTCTGAGTGGGATGGCGGATAAAACACAAAGCGTTGGCTGAAACAGAAACATCAAGGCCTGTGGCTGCAGCCTTAACCTGAGGTCCAAACAATCTACTTACAGCGCACGTTATCCGAACCGACCACAAACCCCTGGCTGCTCTCCGCTCTCCAAACCAGGGTTTGGCCAGAGACACGGTGTCAAATAATGACGGAGGGGGGCGATGGGAATTCAAGGACTCTTGCTCTAGCCTAATCTTGGTTAAAGTACACACTGTGGTCAATGAGAACAGCAAAACTTACTCGGATGGAGGGACTGATTAAAGACGACGAAAAAAACCACCAAGGAATGGGGCAAAGACAGTCAAAATAAAACAAAACAAGGAGAGACAAAGTCTTTTATTACAAATGATGAATTTATAAAAATATGAACATTTTCATGAGAAAGTCAGGCAACTGATAAAAAGACACAGAAATGAACACTTTAGCTGGATGAGGACATCAAAATGCTACATTTAATCAATGTTAAACTAAAATGAGGTAAACAAACTTCAGAATGACCGGTCCGGTGGAGTGAAGGATGAGAGGGAACTACAATGCTCACTTCTGTTGGCCGGCATCGTCCTTCATGTCCTGGAGTGTCTGAGCTTCATGCTGTTACCTGTGAAAAAAAGAGAATATAAAAGAAGCATTACTGCTGAAGAAGATGATGAATGATGATGATGAATTTATAAAATATAAAAGAAGCATTACTGCTGAAGAAGATCAAAATGGAAACAAATGCCTCAGAATTAGCAAAGTAACACGTTTTCTTCTTCTTACTTTGACAGCACACACCCAAACGAACCGAAAGAACACAATGACTTGCAAAAGGATTTGAACAACTTGAAATGTTTTTGCCTTTTATCATGTTACAACCACAAACTTCAGTGCGATTGATTTGTTTTATTTCTTTTGCGACAGAGGAGCACATAATTATGAAGTGGGGAGGGAAATGAAGCCTGGTGTTTTACAAATGGCCAAAGACTGTTCGGGTCAGATGAGACCAACATGGAAGTTTTCAATGCCAGTCACAATGAGTGGCACAAAACCAACAGTGGATATCTCTCTCATTATGAGCGAAGCAGCATCATGCTGTGGGGATGATTTCATTTGTTAAAATCCGTGTGACCTGTGTGCCGCCATAAAAGAAAAGTACTCAGGTTTAAAAGGTGGTGCCAAAAACAATTCTTATGTTCCCTATTTGGAAAAGTAATTAACGAAACCTTTAGGATATCAGATGCATTTTTTTGGCTAGTGTTAATACAATTGAATTTTTTTTCTGTTTTCTTCTTTTATGAACATACTGGTATCATCTCCTCTTATGATGCTGTGGTGAAGTACAGCGTGTGTTCAGCAAGATCCAGCTAGCAAGGCGACTTTGGCAAGATGGTGTGTATCCTCATATTAGACCTTCTTACCTCTTAGATGCATCATCAGGAAACAAAGTCCTTCTTATAGAAAAGAGTGAAACACAGAATAATCTAAGATACTTTACAAATCTATACACAAAGCTGTAAACAAGCACTCTATACCTCCTGTTGCGGCAGGCATCCAGGTCTTCCTGCAGCAAAGTGGCCGTCTTCTGGAGAAAGCCGACCTACAGCACACACACACACACACACACACACACACACACACACACGATGTAAAACATGGTGCAGCGAAATGGTGCTGGAAATAACTGTGGGTGTAAACAGAAAGGAGGAAGCAGGAGACCGGTTGGTGTGAGCTAGGTTGTGCTTTTGGCTGGTGTTGGGTAGCGCAACAGAGGAGAGTGAAAGAAAAGGCTGCTTGTTAAGTCCAAGGGTCAAGACAGCCGGGGCCGAGGGGTCAGGAGATCAGGGCAGCAGGGTTAAGGCACACTGGGACAACAGGGCACATTATGGGCCAGAGTTTGGACGCTGTGAGTGGAGGCAGTGCAGCTCTTTTGTTTGGCTACAAATTGTAAGTTTATTTATGAAGTGCTGCTTTTGGCTGGAGTGAAAATAAACCCCCATCTACATTTACTTGGCATCCAGCGCCTGGCAGAATAATCACAGCTCCAGAAGAATCCGTATTGTTCTGGGACTAGCGTACTGGAGCCGAGGGTGCATTCCTTTCTGTGGGGGAGACCTCAGCTCCAATTCTAGCGTTTCATTTAAAATATATGCAAAACTCTACCAAAATGTGGTTTCAATCCTCATGAGGCACAAAAAAAAAAAACCTCTCCGTACCTGTTTTTTTTTTCTCCCTCTATTCAAAAACAATCCATGTTAATGTGTAAGAACCCGAAACGCTGTCAATGAGACGAGAGGCCGCTCTGGTCACGGATTACATTTTATAAACATTTCTGATCACAGTGCTGTGGTCTGTGTGCTGAAATGAGATCCAGGGAGATGTATTTAAACAAGGGAGGGTTGAACATGAGCCCTTTTTACCCTGAAAGCTCTTATTAACAAAATTATTTACAGTGTAAACACCGAGAAGGGGTCCGCAGGTTAAACTAGCTCAGTGCTCTAAAAAAAATAACTATAGAAAAGGGCGAGATTTCACTTCATTTATAGCTCTGTGCAAATACTTGGGTTATCTCCAAATCCCTCTATGTGATAAAAAAAAAATATTCAGGTAGTTTTATTCCCAGTTTATCTCTCCATTACATACAAAGTGTTAACTATTTGGTCCCAACATTCCTCCATTTTGGACCAATAACCATTGCCATAGCTTAATTCCTCATGCTGGTCTAATGTTTTGTTGAATTGTTTTGATTAATGATCACAATAACATGAAATAAATTAAACTATCATCAGATACATTTATATTACACCTACATTTTAATTAATTGTGGTTCAAATCCATATTTTTTCAGTCAACCTACAGAAAAACTTACGTCACACTCTAAACACATCATGGAGTAAATGTTTGATTCTCTATTCATAGATGATTATGATGCGGTTTGAAAACAAAAGTTAAATTGTTTATGTCAGCATCACTGCGAACTTTGTAAACGCTTTTTACCATTTTTTATTTTTAAAATGTAGTGTGAATGAACACTTCACAGTCCTTTCTAGCTGATCTCTGATCTGTACAAGCGGTGCTGCAGAGTTTATAGAGGGATTTCATAACTCTACCTGATGACATTAAAACACCAGCAGTGTTTAAGAACTGAGCTGGAGCTTGTGTTAAAGTATTCAGCAGACAATTGCAGCTTTATACGACACATTTACCTACTTTACTACCCACTGACTGGTGATGAAATAAACAGCAGGGAGACAAGAGATGGTGAGCTTGAGTTAATCTGACTTTATTTTTTTTACAGATTTTTGTCTGTAAGACAAATTTTAGACAGATTTCTTTAGGCATTGCATGTCTCATATTTGACTTTATTGAACAGTAGTTTGACAGGACAGAGGAGAGAGGAGGACATGATGCGCCTGCTCAGCGAACGGAGCCACTCAGCGCTTCAACTCTGGAGTTTTAAACTTGACAGAAGGACGACATTAAACTGAATCTTTAGCGACTAGAAAACATTTAACAAAACTCATTTTGTTCTCACTTCTTTAGTTTAATCTAACTCATATTGTTATAGAAGCAACATATAGAAGCACCGGGTCAAGAAGAGAGCTGGATCCATAGCGATGGATTCCAGCCACCCGGGCCACAGACTGTTTGTGCCGCTGCCATCAGGCAAGCGGTACAGGAATATACGGACTACAACAAATAGACTGAGAAACAGTTTCTTCCCCACAGCCGTCAGAGCCATTACTCCCTGCCGCCCCCCCCTCCCACACATATCATAACCTCGCAGTCACACATACATATCCCCCACCCCCACACAGCCATATTGTTCTGCACTTTGCACTGTCACATTATCTGTACTTTGCCATAATTGGACCTGCTGCTACTTCTTTGGTGTGGTTGAGTGCCTTTAGTTAATTTAGTTGTATATATTGTTATTATTATTATTGTGTGTTTTCTTATTTATACTGTATATATTTGACCTTTTGCACGGGAGCTGCAATGGAAATTTTGTTGAATTCTGTTCAATGACAATAAATGCTATCTATCTATCTAAGCCGTTGTCATCAAGAGGGCGGGGGAGTCCACACAAGTGGCCAAATATTTGATTAGAGATATTTCCTGCCAAGTTCGTGCTGGATTTTCGCCCCCCTTTTTTCTTAAAATGATTCTGCTAAACTGTTATAAGTGAACTTTTAGGGGCCAGACACATATTCCTTAATCCTCACATATCTACAATCCTGATTTATTAAAGCCCACACTAACCAAACAATATGATGAGAGAAAAATAACCGAAAGGGCTTCCAGAAAGCCTGGAGATCAAGACTATCTTAAATAACTACAAGAAACTGTAGTGCACTGGCAAACAAGAAAATAAAAGTTGCAGAGCTTAAAACTTCAGCACAGTACTTTACGTTTCATAAATTTATAATGTATGAATTTATTAGACAGACAAATTATTTTGCAGACAAATCCAGTTTCCAGCAAAGAAAGAACATACTGCTAACACAAATAACAGGATGTACTGATAGGTAAAGTTTTCTTTTAAACACCATTAAAGAACATCTTTAAAAATATGGGAAAAACAACAAGCTATAAATTAGGGCACGCTGTGCACATATAATGATTCTGTAATCAAGCAGAAATAGAAAAAAACATGGACCTGTCACCCAGTGAAAATATTTAGGGAATAAAAACTAGAGAAACAAAGGCTTCAAGATATTGAGGGGCTAAACTTCTAAAATAAAAAAAGTAGAATAAATGAATAAAAACTTTTAAACTTAAAGCAACTGATCTCCACCAAAGTGCTGTTGCTAGAGAAAGTGATGCAATGTGTGAAAGCAGACATTAAAAAAGCAGAATGCCCATTAAAATAATAATAATAATAAAAAAAAAATCATTCCTGTATTTTAACTTCTATTTATTTTCACCAAAAGTTCTCACCTGAGCTTTCAGGGAGGTGATGGTGTCCTCCAGCTCCTTCCTGAGATCCGCCGGCATCAGACCTTTGATCTTCTCCTCATACTGTTGATGCACCATTGTCACCTGGGAAGACAGATCCTGTTAGATCAAACGCCTTCAAATCCAAGACCAACACGATCACAGGGTGATCGACAGATGCAGCCGAACAAGGGCATCTCAGTAACTTAGAATATCCCTGAAAAGTTCAGTCATCTCAGCAATTCAGTTCCTAAAGTGAAGCTCAGATTTTATAGATTTATCACACATTGACTGATGTGTCAATGTGTGACACATCAGTCAATTCATTAAAAAAATGGATGCTTTTTTTAAGCATTAATTTTGGTAAAATTATATGATTATGGTTTACAGCTCATGGAGACATCATAATAATATATAAAAATAAATAAAAATGGTTTTCAATTCAACATGTCAGCCTACTGAAAGATATGTCAGTATGCTGTGCAGTGTACACACAATTCTTGATTGGGGGTTTGAATGGATTTGCTTTGTAATCCTCTTAATTCTCTGTTTTGAATTTCAGTTTTTCCTTCCACTTAACCTTCCATTAGTATGCTGGTAAAAGCCTACTTTGTGTTCTGTAGGAAAAACATTTTCGTGGACTGTTTGCAGGACAACTACAAGGTCAGTAATCTCCTTTGTGATTGTGCGGAACATAATACTGGCATGTCATAGCATTTCTGCTTTTAAAACAAAAAACAAATTAATCAGTCTTAAGGAATATAAACATTTTTCAAAAACGATTACGTTTGTCTTTGCTGCAAAACATAATCCTTAAAATTTGCAGAAATAAACAGATTATACATTTATCATTGCGTGTCATATCTATAAAAGTCTCCGTTTTTGAACCGAATCCCTGAAGCACAAAACATTTTGACGATATTCTACTTTACGGAGATGCATCTGTACATCATTAATCTGAGAATGTACCTGCTGAGTAAGTGTTTCTGCATGTCTTTGACTCTGAGGCACTGTAAGCCAAGTAGCAGCTGACACACACACACACACACACACATACACACACGCACACGCACACTGTGTGAGGGTATCCCCTCTTTATTCATGCCTCAGAGTTCCCTCGCTTTTCACAGCTCCTTCACATCTCCACAGGGGGTCCAGGGGCGTTGTTGGCATGACTTGGCTCTGCACGACACCCCCTTACTGGTTGTTGGCCACTACAGCTGTATCCGACACAAAGCACTGACGGGGGTTTGGAAGAGGATGGATCGCATTAAACACAGCAGCAGCTCAATAGCCAGTGAGATATCTCCACTGGGGAGGACGGGAGGAAGTCTGTCTGGGGCTAAATTACACTCTGCTAAACCAGAGTCTGATTATAGAAGTTGAAAAGGGTTTGGTTAGTGCAACCCCCACTTTTTACCCGCAAACACACATGAATGGAAGCGCTCGTATACGCGCTGCAGACATGCGAGCACAAACTGAGCTTTTTACGGTACTGTAAAAAGAGTTTATGGCATTCAGAAGAGCCGCTGAATCAATTAATTCAGAGCTCGATGAGCGCTTTAGCAGAGCTCAAAGCGTCAACGGGAGTGGGGACGCAACAGTTTTCATCCGCATATTTCAAGGTGTAACCAGGGGGAGAGTCTGTGTGTGGCAGAGTCAGAGTCCAGCCAAAGTCCAATCTGCTCTTTCAAGTGAAGAGAGCGTGAACGAAGTGATGGGGGAGGGTTTAAAGACGAAGAGGAAGAAAAAGAAAAAAAGATCTGCTCCCCTAAAATAATCTTCCTGTTGTGGATTTAACTGATTGTTCTGGCGTTGGCTAATTAATCTTCCTGGGCACAATGAAAAGGATTGGGGAAGCACTTCAAAGCAACCCTCAGCATAAATGATCCCTACATGCGGCAGCTCACTTTGTCTCGGCACAGTGTGCAGCAGATTAGTCTGGCACAACTTCGCCAATTTCTCCAGCCTCCTTCCAAACCTATTCATTTGAAAGTGTTGGAGCAATTACAGTGGGTTAGGAATCCATCAGTTTAGAAAAATATGTTATTTTCCCCCTGTTGTGTGAGAATGGGGTTGAGGACAGTTTAAGAAGTGACCTTTTTAAACAGGTTGCAAAAAGCCCCACAAAAACAGAACAGGTTGTAGAAGCTTTAATTTCAATGTCCTGAAGACGTCTATCTCTATCTATAGCAGCTTCTGTAGTCATAACAGAACGGGAGGCCAAGACAAAACACACTTCGCTGCTTCAGACTGAAGCAATAAACAATGGTTGAATAAACACATCCCTTACCAACCGCTCGGAATACAAGTCTCAGATTCTTCAAAAGCCAAGCTCCTTAGTTTTGCATTCTTGATTCGTGTATGGTGGTGCCGCCGCCGCGGCAATGAGAGGTCCGCTCGAGCTAAATTATAAGCTCTCTTGTGGCAACGCTGTCTCCATCGTCTGTCCCATACATACGTTGGAAGGGGAGAGCCTACAGGAGCATATTCTGAAAAACGTCAACAGAGCTGCAGGGGAAACTGGTAACCTTGTATTACCTTGCAAATATATTCGGACACCTTGTTTTCTCTCCTTTTCTCACTTTACGACAACTGTGTTTAATGTATTTTACTAGCACATAAAGGATTTCTAAAGGATGCATAGTTTTATAAAAAAAATAAAAAAAAGTAACTCCAACATCAATATGCTTTGGTCTAAACCATTCCATTAAAGCTCAGGCTGTATATTTAGGGCTGTTGTCCTGCTAGAAGCTGAACCTCCAACAGCTTTTCTTCCTGTTCTTGTTGCCTTCATTTTTCCATCAGCTCTGACTAGCTTGCCTGTTCCTGCAGAAGAAATATCCCTACAGCATGATGGTTACACTTCCATGTTTCACATGTTTCACTACAAAGTACAGTGTTAGGTAACCTAGAGTTTTCTACATAGGTGAAGAGAGGAATTTAGGTCTTCCTCTATACTACCCCTGCATGGCTTGTTTTTTTTCTTGTCACTTTTGCCTCCTTCAGAGTTACTATGGTTCTGTTGGTTACTTCTCTGATTAAAGTCCTTGTTCACAGTCAGCTTAGGTGAGTGCCCAGGTCTTCGTAGGTGTGTAGTTGGGTCATACTAGGCAGGTTACAATTTGACAAATTGATCAATATTCACGATGCTGTTTGTTGTTTATTACTGCTAAAATCCTGAGGCAGACAGCTCTATTGAAATTAAATGTTTTTAGTTTTTATTTAGGGGAATCAAAGTGAACAGAGTTGAGTATAAATGCACACCACATTAAGATTAAAAAATAAATAAATAGAAATAAAACAAGGAAAATTGAGCATCCTTTTACTTCTTTCTGTTAGTCAATCACATAAAATCTCAATAAAACACATTAAAGGTTTGCCAAGACCTCTCACATGTTTGGTTATTGACAAAGTCCATCTATCTCAGAGTGTGTGGATGGAAGCAGCAGTCTTTATCATAACAATATCTCTGTTGTTTAAACCTGACTGTAGCTAACACACACAGAGACTTCGCCGTTTCTCTCGGTGGAGTTAGAAATGCAAAACAGAAGCATCCGACTCCCCAAAAGACGACAGACTTGTTTTCTTAAAGACATTGTTCCTCCAGCTTTGGATTCTGTTCCAAGGGTCCTCCCTCTGCATCTTTCCTCTTCTTTCATGAAAACACACAGTTTTTTTCTCCCCTCTCCCTTTCAACTTCTTCTTCTTTTTTTTTTTTTTACAGCAAAGGCATGTTTGTTTTCCCGACAGGCAGAAAGAGACATGTGATGACATCTGAGGGGGGGGGGAAAGGCTTCTCACCAATTGGAGAAAAAGTGAGATGTCTTTGAACAACGCTGCTGATCAAACCCGTCACTAGGACTTGGTCACTGACAGACTCCAGATGTGAGCAGAAAGGAAAGAAAGGAGAAAAGGACAAGGGAGGGAGACACTGCAAACAACAAAAAAAAGTGTGCCACTATTTCAGCTTGTAATGAAAGACGACTTTGAATTTCTAAAGACACATCAGGTTTGATCTGTTCAGATCCCTTTTTAAAAATGGGGTGCTGTTTGTTCCTGATGAGGTGCCGATTTGAATACTGCGAGGAGCGGCAGTCATTTCCCCCTCCCAGTCATCTTAAAATGACAACATTTCATCTATATATAGTCCTCAGATTGTGGTTTTGACTTTCTCTCATGTTTAGCGCCGTCACATGGCATGGCTTCTGACAGCTGCCAGCAGAAAGGAACAAGCCCTAAACACTTTCAACATTCAAATGAAGTTTGTCACATCGCTGAAGAGGCTTGATGAATGCTAATGAAGCTGGTGTGTGTGCATGAAACAAATAGTGTGTGTGTGTGTAAGGTGTAGAGGGGGGGGGGGGGGGGGATTTTTTTTTATATCATCTATTGTTCCCAGGTGACAAAACCCTTGTCAGGAACAAGAGGATACATCAAAAATGCCAATGTTCGCAAAGTTTGCACCTCCACATCCAGAGTTGGAAGTCAGTGAGTTCATGAAAGAGCGATTTGGAATCAAAAACGCTTTGTTACGAGATGAAGGGGGGGAAACTGCTTTGAATGAACCAGAAATCTCTGTGGAGTTTATTGAAGCTACAGTAAGACAGGGATCCTACTCATTATGAAGGCAAAAATTCCTGACTTTTCCAGACTCAACTTCCCAGAGTTCCCAGTGGTTTACATTCATCTTAAAGTATTAAATACAAAAATCCACTTTCGAATTATGTCTGGTACTCATACAGGCAGCAGGCTTAAATATGGAAAGTGGACAAGGAGGAACAAGGGTAGAAATAAGGAAACAAGGAAATATTAAGGTAGGACAAAAGAAAGAAAGGACACAAGGAAGGAAATAAAGGTAAGAAAAAAAGAAAGGGCATAAAAAAGGACACAAGAAATGAAGGAACAAAGAACAGATTGAAGGAGGTTAGGATACAATAAAGGAAAGAAAGAGGACAGGACACAAGCAAGAAAAGGAGAAAAAGAAAAAGAAGGAACAAAGGAAATAGATTGTGAAGCTTTGAGACATGTGAGGGAAGGAAGAAGGGAAGGAAGAAGGCAACACTAAGACAACAGAACAGAGAAGAAAATATCCAAATCCAGACCTTTCCAGACTGTAGCTAGAAACTAACTGATGGCAAGTGATGTGATAGTCAATTATTTGTATATTTACTAAAAACTACATGACTTTACATTTTCAACCACCTAATTGTCATGATGACCTCATGAACCCATTGACTTACATGTAAATACTTTAAGGGTGACAGTTCAGGGGTTTAATCAAAGTAAGCAAATGTGGTGGAAACCAGTGCTAAACTTTTACAGTTTGCTGTGTCTAGCCTGTCATTCATAGGAAGAGCTGCTCTCTACAGGCCACCATCTTGAAGGAGAGCAGAACCACGCATTGAGCTGATGAGATGCCGTTTTGGAGGCGAGGGCCCCTGTGAGTGCGCGGCCAGCAACATCTGTGTGAAGTCTGGGCAGGAAAGCTGCTTCAGCATGTGAGAGATCGGATTACAAAAGATACAAGAAACATCTTGGCAGATAAACAAGAGCAACATGTGAGTGAGGAGGAAAAGGCGAATCGGTGTGGCCTCAACTATTAATGTGCATGAACCGCAGAGGGCACAACTACCAACTGAGAAACATATACAGTAAGAGAGATTAGCACCAAACACACACCAAGCAATGTGATTCAGACGTGCTTGCTCAAAGCCTTTTCTCCATTTATCTCTTAGCAGAATGTCAGGGGGAGAAAATCTGTTCAACGTGTTCAAGTCTGTGAATCATGAGCTGCTGAGAACCTAAAATGGGAACCAAAAGGCTTTGTCATATTCATCGTGTTGTTTACTCTTCCTCTGCTTCAACATGCTTTTAACATACAGGTGTTAGCACCAAAATGAAAGAAAAACAAGAAATTCCCGTCTCCTGTATTTTACCCGACTCAATTTGTTGAAGGGGCAGTATTATGTAAAGTCGACTTTTTTGAGTCAACTTTTTTTATATTGATGTTATAATGTTATTCCCTCATCAAAAACATACCTGGAGTGTTACCTTGATTATTTCAGACATGTTTGAGAAAACCTTTAATCTCCCATGGCAACCATTCAGCTCTGTTAAATGCCTGGGTGGACCAAGCCCCGCCTTTGAGGCGCAGCTCCTCCTTGGAGCTGCAGTATCAGAGTTTCCACCTTACAGAGCAGACATCACCCACAACTCCCTCACTCAGTTCCTTCAGACTAGCCAGTAGCAATTAGCAAACACCTGGTGGAACTGCAAATCCGCTGAGCTCATTATATGAGCTACTTCTCAGTGCAATGTTGATACAAATGTATTAAAAAGTTAATAGAGAGACAAGGTTGCTGAAATGTGCAAGAACAATAAACCTGATTGATTTATTGATGTTGTGTTGACTTCCTGAAGACAGAGTATTGGAAAAAGCAAAAGTCAAATTCCTTTTAAGTGACATATGCAGCATTTTTATAACAATTGAAAGTCCATGATTGTGCTATAAAACCCTTCTATATGGCTGGAAAACACATATTACTGTTCCTTTAAAAAAATTAAAAAACAACTCTTTAGACTGCAATCTGGATTTGTGATAGGCTGAAAAGAACTTACAGAACTTAATCATACTTCATCATTTCAGGCTTGGTCCAATATGGCTGATTTTGTTTAATTTCTCTCCAATAACAATAATAAAAAACAATCAGATTAACAAAAAAAGGATGAGTTAAAGAACATCTTAAGCCCATTGCATGTGAAATATGTTAAAAATAATGTGAATTTCTTATTCATAACGCACTACCTTGTGTGTCACATAAAATTGTATGAAATTATACTAGATTACACTGTTTTAAAAAGTTTAAAAGAAGGTACTAATTGCTTTGCGAGGCACTGTATGCAATAATTTAATTAAAATAAGACCACCTTGCAATAAAGAGCAAGCAGAATCCCCTGCAGCGCAGCAAGGTGTGGATCAGTGACAAGTGGCTCCTGAAAACCGGTGACCCCCATCGACTCAATTTATGACGGCCCGACGGGGAGACGTGTGACGAGTGTGTGAAGTGTGTGCAAGGGTCAGTGGGCGGATCAGACGGAACACAGGAGAACGAATGCCTTTGGTGTACATACCGCGGTACAAAGACCAACCTCCTGCGTGAGCACAGTCATTAGTTCTTTCTTCTCTGTGTGTGTCAAGGTCAAAACATAGTCTGATTACAGGGCATTCTCCACAGCCACGGGGTGTGTGCGCGTGTGTGTGCGCACCAGAGCTTCCCTTTTGAACACAGGCAGCGGTGGCCCTAGGCGCTGACTCTGGAGGCCAGATCTCAAGGAATTTGGGAAATGTGCAAGGGAGCATATCACTGACTCTGAACAGGAGAAGGAGAGACGGTAGGTGGAAGGGGGCAGAGGAGGAAAGGAGGCCAAGAACATTTTGTGTTTATTTTGCAACCCCCTGGAGGAGGACTGAGTCAGAATAGTAAATCAGAAAGGAGGAGATTGCAACATGAAGTGATAAAGCAGCAAAAGTAGGTGTTGTGGGACAGGATTTCACGAAGGCATGATCAAGAAGAACATAATGGTTGTGATGCAAAAGGCTGAAGGTGAAGTTGGAAAAAAAAGTGATGCAATGATGACAGGAAGCTGCAAATTGTGCAGCAGAAAACAATGGGAAAGAAGAGATTGAGGGAAAAGGACAAACAAGTTCATTACCCTCTCTTCTGTCTCCAGCTCCTTGTTGAGCAGCTTCTTCTCGGCACTGTGCAGCTGTCTCCGCAGAGTCTCCAGCTTTTCCTGCAGAGCCTGGGGACAATAAGGGGCGTTCAAGTCGGCTGACAGACGCAAACCGATAAACAGTTCTGCCTGGTTTAACATGTAAGTGACGCAAACTGGTAGACAGTTTGATTTGAGCTGAGAGGAGAAGGCACGATGCAGCTAAATGAGAGGCCACAAGAGAATCACAAAATATGCAGATGAGACAGAAAACCAGAGCAGGAACAGGGGATGCAGAATTTCTGTTTTTGCATGTGAAGTGAGAAAGCCGTGACATCAATCACGGAAGAACTTTTTCCACAAAGTAGGAGCATGGGATAAAATGCTTCGCACAGAAAATGGTCAGATTGTCATACGTAGAAGATTTTGACAAAATAAAAACAAGCTCAGAGCGCATTTTCAAACAGGTCAGCTCTGATATTAAGGAGTGGTTTCTGAGTGCAACACCGAACCAGATCTTTTCAGCACACTTCATCTTTGATTACCGGTAGTCTGCATGGAAAACGGAGGGAGTGACGCAGGTGTGAACGCATGCAGAACAGCACAGCAGAGAGTTTACACTTCCACACAAACACAGACCTCCGTCAAGTGTGTGAGGCTCTGGCAACAATCAATATCCGAGGCGTCACCCCCACCGGAGCTGAGTGAGTGAGCCAGGTGTTGGCTTGTTGACTCTCTGAGCAGGAGGAAACACAGTCCAGGTGATAGGCATGACCACCTGATCTGCGGCCCACTCAACTGACATAAATCACACAGACTACAAAGCTTTAGGGCAAGAATGAGAATCTGAGTAGCACCTCCGAGATGCACTGAGAGGTAAACAGCTGAAACTTTAGTCAGGCGTGTTATTATATGCAGTCAAACAAACAGGAGCTGAGTCTGGTGGAAAAATTCCCCTGACCTATTTACTCAGTATTTGTCAGATGTAAGGACAAAATATATCAATTTATCTAGATATCAAATTGTTCATTTTACAAGGTTTTTGGGGGGCAAACATAAAGTCTATACCTCCATAACATCAAGTTATGACAGGATTCGATTCTTACCTTAATAAACCATTATGTCTACAATGTGAAATTGTGCTCCTATTTAAAACAGAGGCTCCTGAAAAACATTCAGTCCCAATTTCGATCATTATTTAGTTTTCTGAACCTTGACCTCTTAAGTGGTTTAGC
The DNA here is from genome assembly GCF_001444195.1 of Xiphophorus couchianus. NCBI lineage: Eukaryota > Metazoa > Chordata > Actinopteri > Cyprinodontiformes > Poeciliidae > Xiphophorus > Xiphophorus couchianus. The sequence continues at coordinate 13,154,020 of NC_040243.1, read as the reverse complement.
TGTAATGTTGATCTGGGGTAAGAAACATCTTAAAGGGGCAGTATTATATATTTTCCAGGCTTAGAGTGCCATTTTGTATCGCAAACAAGTAACTATGTTACATTCAGTCATTACAAAAATACTGTACTTATCAAACATAACTTAAAAAGAAAAATGACTTCACAGTTTGATGAATTAAATCTGGTCACTGTCTCTTTAAGAAGCTCTGACTCTTTCCAAGTAAACATGGAAAAGGCGGTGCTCAGTGAGAGCAAGTGTTTAAGCATCCCCGAATGGCTGCCATGGGACACTCAAGGATTTCTCAAGTATAGATGAAACTCCAAGTATATTGTCGTGGAAAAAAAACTATTTCTAAGCACTGTTCAGGTAAAATCACTCAATCAGGTTTATTCATGTGTAACACTTAGTACTTATCTGGTAAGGCACCTGTAACAAAGGAATCGGTGACTATGAATCTTTACAATTAAATAGCGCATCAGAACTAGGTTCAACTCAGGAGGAGCGAGGGAAACAATGTGTTGAACAAAACACATTTATTACACATTTTGACAATAATGAAACAGAACAAAATAGTCAATGTTTCCTTTTGGTAGTCCTAAGTCAAGTCAGTCGAGTTCAAAAGTTTTTCCTTTCTTTTTTTTTAGTTCAATTCAGTTTTCAGATCTGAATGTTATATGGTAGCTACCCGGGTAGCGTTAGTATGTGCAATCCCACCGATCAAGTGGAACAGAAGAAGGTTCTTCTTTGACGTTGTAGTGGACAAAATCTCAATCTGCTCTTTTGGATCCTGGCTCGCCGTTCTTCACACGATGTCTCTCAACACAAAAAAAACAACCTGCATATAGCAGAAATGTATTTTACTATTTTGTGATACACCATTCTAAGTCATTTCAGTGAAAGTTTATCTTTCACTCCATGTAAATAAAATAATTTACAGCTGCGATAACCAATTTTGTCTTTTAGCTCAACAAAACATCACAACATAATATTCACTGAATTGACATATCTTTTTCTAGCATTCTTCAATTCCGTACAGTGGAATAAATAACTCACTGTCACTAGATACCTCATCAGTATCAGTATTCCAAGAAGAAAAAAAAAGGCGCAATATTAACAGAATAGCCTTTCAGAGTTAGCCGTAAGCATTGCTAATTTTCATACAAAACATACATTCTTAATCATAAACAAGTATCTCCGATTGTTTTTTTTTCCTTTCAACATTGAACTGTAAAATGAAATCACAATATAACTTTTAATACATAACAGCAAAATATTAGCTTGTGGCTAATCGATAGCTAACGAAGAAAATTATAGCACAGAACTCACCGGAGATTCGCATCAAAAAACAAATAAATGTAATATCAAAAACAAAGTTCTCCCGGGTCCGGTTACACAAGAATCGAAAAATCAACCATAGATGAAAACTAGCTCTTGAAAATATTGAAAATAACACAGAGTTTTGTCAATAAAATGACCACAAAACGTTTCTTCCAGTTTCTTCTTCTGGTTATTCTAGTCCATATTCTGCGGCATATCAATGTAGTTTTAGACTACTTGAAACCATTTACTGCCACCTATCGACAATGTAGTGTACTACAGGCTATAATTCATATTTGTTAAATTAACATGGGTTACATCCCTCCCTCCCTGACATGGCATGCATCCTCGCATGACAGGAATCTATTCAAATGGCAGTCAGATCTCCGAAAACTGGGGGAGTAACTGAATCTAATGCTTGAGTGACAATCATGTCAAGACTGCTTAGAATAGAATGCATCACTAGGGATAGTGGATTTCCTAGAGTCTTGTACATCAATCGGCTTGGTTCTAACCTATTTCTCTCTGATCGTCTTACTTCGGACATAACGTTCTCTCCCTCTTTCTCTTCAAGGTTCATTTTTTGCATTCTTGCTTCATCGTCAACATCAACATTGTCATTTTCCTCCACATCCACCTTTTCAGTGTTCATTTGCACATCCAGTGCTGTATCCCTACTCTGAACTTCAATCTCAGAATGTGGATTGTCATTTACAGGTTGAATGTTAGCTTCCAAATCCTGCTTTCCTTCAAGTGGGTGAATTTCAGCCTCAGGACAGTCATTCATTTGATCCGCGGCAGTTTCCTCAAGTTGTAACCCAACAGGTTCAGCTGGAGTTTGCCCTTTCCTTGATTCAGCTTGTACTGGTGCGAAAACATCTGCGTAAGGATTCAAACTCGAGCAGCCAAGTTTGGGATTGTGGTCTGCTGAACCCTGATTATTGGAGATGGGAACTTCATGCACCGTAGTGAAAGGCGAGTAAGTGACTTCTTCGTGAATCACTGGCCAAAAATCACGACATGAACCATCATCACCATCTGCCAGGTGTATTTCTCCATCTTCTGACAATGATGGACCCTGAATTGGAGCTAACCTGAGCTTGTCCACATCATCTTGAGACGAGGAATCTCCCAGTACAGAGGATGACAGAAACCCACAAGGCAAAAGCATGTCTCGATGGAGAGTTTTCTCAGGACCATCAGAGTTGAGGGGAACAACAACATACACAGGTGAGTCATTGACATGCTTCACAATTTTGTATATAGCTTGGCTCCACTTATCAGCAAGTTTGTGCTTTCCATGGATCCCTACATTTTGTATAAGCACACGATCCCCTTCTTCCAAAATGGACTCTCTAACTTTGAGGTCATATCTGACCTTATTGCGCTGAGCAGTTTTGTGACTGTGCTCCACAGCAAGTTTGTAACTTTCTTGTAGAGTTTCTTTAAGTCTCGTCACATATTCATTGTGAGTGACTGTGTCTTTTCCTTGACGAATTAATCCAAATGCCACATCGATCGGTAGGTTGGGCTGCCTCCCGAACATAAGCTGATAAGGAGAATACCCAGTTGTGTCGTTTTTAGTGCAATTGTAAGCATGGACTAATGGCTGCACATGTTCACGCCATTTGACCTTGTCATCTTCTTGAAGAGTCCCCAGCATCCCTAGTAGAGTGCGGTTGAACCTCTCTACGGGGTTTCCACGTGGGTGGTATGGGGTTGTTCTCGTCTTTTTTATGCCCAACATCTGGCACAGACTTTTAATGACCGCTGATTCAAAATTGCGACCTTGGTCACTATGCAGTCGTTCTGGTAGACCATAATATACAATGAACTTGTCCCACAAAGCTTTTGCTATGGTTTTCTCTTTCTGATCAGGAGTAGGCACTGCAACAGAGAACTTTGTGAAATGGTCTGTGATTACTAGTATGCTCTTTGTCCCTCGACTATCAGGTTCAAGAGACAGGTAGTCCATACACACTAGCTCAAGTGGCCTGCTTGTTTTGATGTTAACAAGCTGTGCTGTTTTCTCAGCTCTGGCTTTGCGGCGCACACATCTTTCACACTGTCTGATCTTCTGTTCAACATCTAGCCACATTCTTGGCCAATAGAACCGGGATTGCAAGAGATCCATAGTCCTTTCAATTCCCAAATGACCAACATCATTGTGGAGACTTTCAAATGCAGTCTGTCTGTATCTCTCAGGGAGAACCAGCTGGAAAATGGATTGACCCTGATACATGCGCTTCCGGTACAGAACATTGTCAATTAAGGACAACTGATCTTGAACTTTCAGCATTAGCTGGACTTGCCTTTCTTCTTTCTGTCTCAGTCTGTAGGAGAGACGTTTTCCTGTACTGACAAGATCTATGACTCTGCTGATAGCAAAATCTTCTCTCTGCTCTGCTGCCCAGTCTTGCTGTGACATCTTTGGAAGAGTACTAGATCCTGTGATATCAGCATCAATGAATTCAGCTGGAATTGCATGTGCATCAATTGCTAAACACTCCACCGTAACAGGTAAGTTGCTGTTCACTTGATGTTTCTCACATACAGCCTGCACAGCCTCTACAGGAAAGGATATGATGTCTTCATCTCTTCTAAACTTGTCAATGAACTGCTTAATCCTTTCGTCTTCAGCAGCTGCACTGTCATCAACTTCTTTAAGGACATGTGGACGCCTTGATAGTCCATCAGCATCCTGATTTCTTCTACCAGCACGGTACTGAAGGTTGAAAGTGAAGTTGGATAAGGCAGCAAGCCACCGATGCCCTGTTGCATCAAGTTTTGCAGATGTCAAAACATAAGTCAACGGGTTGTTGTCCGTCATGACAGTGAAGTCAACACCGTGTAAATAATCAGCAAACTTGTCAGTAATTGCCCACTTTAATGCTAGAAACTCTAGTTTGTGGGTGGGGTACCTTCTTTCACAGTTTGACAGCCCTCTGCTGGCATATGCGATGACCCTCAACCGACCTCCATCTTCTTGATACAAAGCAGCACCAAGGCCATGTAAACTAGCATCTGTGTGTAGAATATATGGCTTACATGGATTAGCAAATCCAAGTATTGGTGCAGTTGTTAGCTTTTGTATTAGGGTGTCAAATGCCTCATCACATAGAGAGGTCCACTTTTCATTAAAGGGTCGGTTCCAGCCACAGTCTGACTTTAGTCTGTTATGTTTTGGTTTTCTAACAGGACCTACGCCAGCTGTTAAGTCATTTAGAGGTTTTGCAATCTTTGCATAATCCTTAATGAATCTACAGTAGTACCCTGTAAACCCCAGAAAAGATTTTAGCTCAGATATGTTGAGGGGTTTGGGCCACGTAATGAGTGCCGAAATCTTATCAGGGTCAGTTTGTACTCCCTCTTCTGACACTATATGCCCTAAATATCTCACTGACTTTTGGAAAAAATGACATTTCTCTGGAGACAGTTTGAGGCTAAACTCCTTCAGCCTATTCAAGACTTTCAAAAGTCTTTGCTCATGCTCCTCAAGGCTATCAGAGAAGACTATGAGATCATCCAAAAAAACTAAGACCTCTTTGAGGTTCATGGAGGCCATACATTTCTCCATCAGGCGTTGAAATGTACTTGGAGCATTAGTCACTCCTTGTGGCATCCTGTTGAACTCCCAAAAACCCATAGGTGTGACAAAGGCAGTCTTATGTTTATCATCCTCATCAACTTCCACTTGGTAGTAGCCTGACTTTAAATCCATTACAGAAAACCACTTGGATCCTGTGAGTGTAGCAAATGCCTCTTCTATGTTTGGCAGGGCATAGGCATCCTTAATAGTTTGGCTGTTCAACTTCCTATAGTCCACACAAAGGCGGATCTGTCCATTTTTTTTCTTCACGACCACAATTGGTGAAGCAAATGGGCTTTCAGACTCCCTGATAATGTTGCTGTCGTACAGTTGTTTTAAATGGAGGCGCACAGCTTCATAATCAGATGGATGAATGGGTCGTGGTCTGTGCTTAAAAGGTGTTGGATCAGAAAGTCGAATCTTATGTTTCACTGCAGTTGTGTGTCCAAAATCAAGTTCTCCTCTGGCAAAAACTTCAGGGATGGAATTAAGAGTATTTGAAATTCTAGTTTTCCATTCCTCGGAGAGTGGAGAATCAGCAAAGTCAAACTGAATGTGTTCACTTTGAGTCACTTCATAAGCAGTACAACATGTGGCAATACTGCCTATTTGTCCTTCAGGTTCTTCTTCCCCTTTATTGTTAGAGGTAGGAACAGGAGAGGAGACTGACAAAGGGAAAGAGACTTTTGCCAAGACTTGATGAGCGGGAACAACTATGTCATGGTTAGTCTCATTTTTCAGAAGGATGGGGACTTTAAATGAAGTCTGTCGTGGACTTGACATGATGTAACTGCAGAGTATCACACCGCTTGGTAAACCTCGTTGGCTGACTGGCTCTACTAAGAGTATAGCGCCTTGCTCTGCAGGGACATTTCTCACACGACCATCTAATGTAAGTTTTTTTCCTGCTGGGAGGATGATCTTATTTTTTCCTTGTGTCTTGACAGACCTCACATAGTTTTTCTGTCTTGTCTTTTTCTTGTAGATGGCATGAAGTTGCCTAATGAGGGGAACATGAGTACAGTCCTCAGGGATATTCATATGCTCACTGAAGTCTTCATACAAAATATCCAGAGCATTTGTTCCAATCAGGACTGGAATTTCTGAATTGGCTCTGTTGTCCGGAACAATTAGAGCTAGGACTTTGACCAGTTTCTCCTCACCTGTGAAACTCTGAGGGAAAGTGATGTCGATCTCAATATACCCCAGATAAGGAACAATTTGACCCGCAGCTCCTTCTACTTCGAGGAGGTTATCCAAGGAGAAGAGGGGATATGAAGACAAGTGAGTCTCCTGGAAGGATTTGGAGATGGTGGTAACTTGCGACCCAGAATCAATAAGGCAGGTGTGCTTTATTTCTCCAATCGATAAATCCACAGCAGCTCTTGAGCCAACTAATCCACCTGGCAGCTGGGCTTGGCGGTTCCCACCATGTTGACAGTTATTTTGACAATGTTCTTTGGGGGTGGGACTCTTTGGAATATTTCTGGTTCCAGTATGTCCCATTACTGGAACCTGTTCCAGTTTAACGACTGACTGGTGTGCTTACTCTTCCATTCTTATTGTTTAGCCTTCAGTTCTTTGTATTTCTGATCAACAGCAGCTTTGTTAATGGGGTTTTCACAGTTCCTTGCTATGTGCCCATCTTCGCCACACCTAAAACAGAACCAAGCTTTAGGCTGAGGTCTTTCTGAAAACTGCCGTGCAACTTGCTGAACTTGGCTTTCTGCTGTTGGCAGTTCGTGGTTTTCTTCAGCAGCCTTCTGGTTTTTTTTTTTCTGCTTTTTGGAGGGTTTTGTGGAGAGCTGTAATTGCAACCCAACCACCTGTTTCCTCAACTTCTCAGTCTCAGAGATGTATGTCTGTAAAACTTCAGAACCGGGTTCAGGACAAGGAGGTGTCAGGTCATGAAGTGAGTTGACATTTGCAATGGGCTTTGCCTTGGAAGACCCAAAATGGCGATGCATTCTGTCGAGCTTAGAGGATCGCTTATCTTCTTCGGTGCGTATCTGCAACAGGAGTTCAGCAAAGTCATGCATAGCTTCTTTGTTTATTTCTAATTGCAAGATCAAATTGGGATCCCAACATCCTCTTTTAAATTGTTTCAAGAGGTGACGATTTGCATCTGCTGCATTCACACCATTTCTTTTAATAGCAGTGCTTAAAAGACCCTGTAGCCTCTGTAGATATTCAGATGCCTTCTCACCTGGATTTTGGTTTGTGCTCAGGAACTTAGCAAATATTTCCTCACCATCCTCCACAAGGCCGTAAGCAGCATCAAGCAGTTTTACATATTCTCTTGGGTGCGCTGAGTAACCAAGTTGTTTCACGACGTCAGATGCTGGGGGGAGCAAACTTTCCAGTATTTTTCTCCGGGTCACATCGTCTGAAGTGCCATCATTAAACAGTAGCTCAACATGCAGGCCCCATGTTTCATAATCTGCTTCGCCTGGAGGTTTTGGTACTCTTCCTGAGAATGGCCGTAGCCATTTTGACTGGCTCTGAGAGGGGGCAGCGTCATTCCTTATAACATGTTCCACCACAATTCGCTGAATTTCAGGTGGGTTAGTTACATCGCTGGTCAGTTTTGGAGGTTTTGTCTCAACCCTTTTTTTAGCCACGTCAGTCTGAAAACTGTTTGATTTAGGGGGTGGAGGAGAAGGGCAGTTTTCATTGAGCACAAGAATGGGCTTTGTGCGTTTTATTAGAGGAGTGGCACTGTGATCAGAAGAACTGTCATCTGTGTCGTCACTCGACTCGTTCAGAGGTAGATCATGGCTCAAATTCTGATCGGATTCAGTTATGCTAAGGCAAGTTGCATACCACTTCACATCTGGGTCGGCAACATTCTCTACTTCGCCTGGGAAATGTGACCCAATATTAGTCAGGGATGTTTGTGAGCCAAACTCTACAATGACAGATTCTCCCCCTTCCCCTTCTGTGTTCTGCACTCTGAGGATTCTGGCTACTGCTCCATATTTTCTGAAGGAAGCCCTAATGTCACGGTTAGAATCTGTTTCAGTGACACCATTTACACTGATGGCTCTCGTTACATCAATCCCATAATACTGGACCAGATCCATTTTTTGGGGGGTATTTTAGACTTACAAAAATATGGTTTCGATAGTAATTTACATCTGACAAAACAAAACACCTAAAAGTACTTCACATTACATAGTATCTTCCCTTTTCAACTGCTCCTCCTGGCTGGGCTCGCCACTTTGTAACACTTAGTACTTATCTGGTAAGGCACCTGTAACAAAGGAATCGGTGACTATGAATCTTTACAATTAAATAGCGCATCAGAACTAGGTTCAACTCAGGAGGAGCGAGGGAAACAATGTGTTGAACAAAACACATTTATTACACATTTTGACAATAATGAAACAGAACAAAATAGTCAATGTTTCCTTTTGGTAGTCCTAAGTCAAGTCAGTCGAGTTCAAAAGTTTTTCCTTTCTTTTTTTTTAGTTCAATTCAGTTTTCAGATCTGAATGTTATATGGTAGCTACCCGGGTAGCGTTAGTATGTGCAATCCCACCGATCAAGTGGAACAGAAGAAGGTTCTTCTTTGACGTTGTAGTGGACAAAATCTCAATCTGCTCTTTTGGATCCTGGCTCGCCGTTCTTCACACGATGTCTCTCAACACAAAAAAAAACAACCTGCATATAGCAGAAATGTATTTTACTATTTTGTGATACACCATTCTAAGTCATTTCAGTGAAAGTTTATCTTTCACTCCATGTAAATAAAATAATTTACAGCTGCGATAACCAATTTTGTCTTTTAGCTCAACAAAACATCACAACATAATATTCACTGAATTGACATATCTTTTTCTAGCATTCTTCAATTCCGTACAGTGGAATAAATAACTCACTGTCACTAGATACCTCATCAGTATCAGTATTCCAAGAAGAAAAAAAAAGGCGCAATATTAACAGAATAGCCTTTCAGAGTTAGCCGTAAGCATTGCTAATTTTCATACAAAACATACATTCTTAATCATAAACAAGTATCTCCGATTGTTTTTTTTTCCTTTCAACATTGAACTGTAAAATGAAATCACAATATAACTTTTAATACATAACAGCAAAATATTAGCTTGTGGCTAATCGATAGCTAACGAAGAAAATTATAGCACAGAACTCACCGGAGATTCGCATCAAAAAACAAATAAAAAAATATTGAAAATAACACAGAGTTTTGTCAATAAAATGACCACAAAACGTTTCTTCCAGTTTCTTCTTCTGGTTATTCTAGTCCATATTCTGCGGCATATCAATGTAGTTTTAGACTACTTGAAACCATTTACTGCCACCTATCGACAATGTAGTGTACTACAGGCTATAATTCATATTTGTTAAATTAACATGGGTTACACATGAATTGAGCACAACTCAGAGAGCTTGTAGGACAATCAATAATGAAGCAAGTCTAGAACGGAAAGCTCTGCCAGGCAGAGACAATACATAAGTTTTGTCTCTGTGTTGTTATCCCTTCATACAAAAGGGATAACGGATCCAAAGCATGGGAAACGACTGGTTCCCATGCAGCTAGGACAAACAACGTCCAACCTTGTACATGTAACCCAAATAGCTTATCTTGGTGGGACAGGAACTTAGAATAAACATACAACAATACAACTAGCAGGTGTGACCTTATTGTAATTTTTCCACATCATATATTTATGAAGAGGGAATAGCAAAATAAGATGATATAAAGCCCAAGTCCACCCATTTACTAGAAGATTATTGGTTTGACATGGAAGTACAGAGTTGCAGGTGAACTGACCCGAGTAGACCCCTGTGTTTTTATTAAAATACTGTATTGTCTTGAAATAAGTTTTGTTTTTGAGCAATGCAAAAGTTAAATTGTGTAAGAAAACTAATTTATTCTGTAGGCAGTGTTTATAAGCGATGAAGATGACAAAAATCAACCCTCCCCCCCTTTCTGAACCCACGCCTGATTTCCCGCACCGTGACGCAGGATGTCTGGTCCACTTCTTCTGGGAAGGATGGCTAAACAGAGGGCTTCACATGTGATGTACGCTTTCTTGTGGCATCTGAATAAGACGTGCTCAGAACACATCGGAGTTCACAAGTTCAACATTTCTCACATCATTAGCAGTATCATATGGGACGATTCTGCTGAACAACAGCAGCGCTTTGTGACTCAGAAGAAAAAAAGCGGCTTTGGAGTTATTTAGTCATTACTGGTGTCAGACAGGATGGAGGGATGATGTTACACACTGCCAACAACAGGCAGCTCACTGAGTTTAATAGACATAGGCAGCATTACAGGAAAACAACACATTTCTGAAGTCACAAACATCTGCCCTGAGTTTGACTTTAATCAAGAAGAATCACTCTGCCACACATCTAAAGCGACATGACAGTGGGTTAACAAATTAAGGCTTCGATGAGTTTAATTCATGAGTTTCGATTTTGCTGGAGACTAATAAGGGGTGAAAACATACAGGTTCATACAACTGTTAATTCAAAAGGAAACAGGATCAGCATATTTTGAGTGATTTCGCACCACAAACTCAACTCAGTTTCTTTGTTCTTGTAGGCCTTTAAGGGAAAAATTGTCTGTATGTTGATAACAGTGAAACTTTTCACAAGATATTTTGCTCAAATAAAACCACTCTTGGTTTTACACCTTCGATCGAGTCCTCAAGGACGCGTGTAGACTGGTACAAATAATAACGTTTACGTTTACAAGACTTTGCGTTAAAAGTTAGCTTTGAGTGTAGGTGAGAAGCTTATATACACTCATCCTAAGAACATATGAATATCCTAAGGGCAGGAGAAAACGGCAACAAGTAGCTTTCTCTTCTGATCTAGCATGTGTTGTGCTGTAAAGGTGAAGAGGGAATAGCAAAATAAGATGATATAAAGCCCAAGCCCACCCACTTACTAGAAGATTATTGGTTTGATATGGAAGTAAAGAGTGGCAGGTGAACTGCCACTCGGCTTCTTGTGTGTTGGACAAGTAGCCGATCAGCAATCTGGCATTTATTAACCATAGAGAAAAGGATGATTGTAAGCAAGCCAGGAAGAGGAGTAAATTGTTTTCTTTATGAAGGGACGAAGGCAGAAGACGTGTGACAGGAATGAAAAACAGATTAAGGCATGGCAGAGAAAGTTATATGGAAGTCTGAAATTACAAAACAAGCCGTAGGAAAATAAAGAGACATGTGACTGAATCAGAAGGGGAACGAAAGTTTAGAAAGGTGAAAATGAGAAGCATCAAGAATTTGAGGAGAGAAAAAAATAGCGGGAGACGAAGGGGAAAGAGAAAAAGCATGTGGCTGGCTTGCAGAGGTTGGGTCAGCGGCGTACTCCTGCCTTGCAGTTTCACAGTCGGGAGGCTTGAAGGTCTCGCTCTCTTTCTCTCTCCCCTGCCTCTCCATCAACAATTGGGCCTCAGCCTCTCTTTCATTCCAAACTTTCACCTCAAAAGGAGCAGCGGGGCACACGTGCACACAAGCACTGACAAACACTGCTTAGAGGGATTCATGCAGGTATAGGCACGCATCAATATTAACAGCACAAGTTCTAAAAATGCGAGCGCCGCGCTCAGTCAAATCAGTGCATGGTTATTGTGCGGCGTGCGCACACACACACGCACACAGACGCAGCAATGCCTGAGTCATTCTTTCCTGGGTGGTCCTCCTGCACAGATAAGGCAAGCATGTTTCCCCAGGGTGAATCGAAAGCAACAGAGGGCAGGAGAAAACGGCAAAAGAAGAAAGAAGGGAGGGAACGATGGGAGGAGGAAAAAAGGCCAGGGGCCTCTTTAAACTTGCTGTTTTGTTAGGAGCCGAGCTGCTCTTCATGTGCGGCGGGGGCCTTTCTATTTGCAGCGTGCTGTCAGAGGTTTCTCCCAAAGTCTGGATTAAAGAGATCCTCTAATGACACTGAGGCTGGACGACTTCAGACAGCAGCAAAAACCTCACATTGCACCGCCTCCAGCCAAGGACACACACGTACACACACACAGAAAAGCAAAGGATGAGGCAGATACACACAGACATACATATACAAAGCTGAAGAGCCCACACAGACACCAGCTTCAGTAGAACAAGGCTTTGTGTGCACATATGGCTACTGATCTAATAGTAAATAATAAAAGAGGTGCTAACCTCAAGGAGAGATGGATGGTCAGAGAGATGAGCACAGTCTCTCTTTTATCCGCACTTTTATCAAAGGATTGTGGGGAAAGGTAAAGAAGAAAGAAGCAGTAGGAGGAGGAGGTGGAAGAGAAAGAGTAGGAGGAGGAGGAGAGGTCTCCCTCATGAGGTGTTTGAGAAGAGAAACTTTTGCTTTTGCTTTGCTGTCTTGTCTGCCTGTGTGTAGTAATAAAAACATGTAGTTTAGCAAGTCGACCAGGACAGCCCCTCTGAAATGTAACTCAGATATTGGTGTGAATTGACTTGCCTTTGCAGCTCTTTGATGCTTTACAGCAGTTTTCCTGCTCACGAGTCGAGTGAGAAGGTACGCTGCGACGGCACCTGGAACCTTCCCGAACCGCGAAACGCCAAACACACGCATGGCACAGCTACGGAGGCGTCTTTGGGAGTGCTGATGAAAGTGCTGAGACAAATGCGGCGCTAATGAAGACATGCTGCAAATGAGTTATGCCCACAGGGGGAACATTCTGTACTCTAACTTTCAGCTGCTGCGAGCTACGGTAGAAAGAGAATAGGAAACAACTAGAAAATATGTGCCATATGCCTGTTGTGTTTTCCTGCTTATTTGTGTGTCGGCACTTATGAATATATTCTGTTTATCAAATGGTATAATGCTAAACAACTGTTAAGTTCAGCTCAAGTTTCAAACATAACTGCATGTTTAAAAACTCCAGGTTGGTGACTAATTCCTGTTTTTTGTTCGCCAGAAGATGAAGGCCTCCATGAGCTGTTCCACTTCCCACGTTCCCTTGTAGCGTCCTGGAATGTAATCCCTCCCTTATTTCCTCCCTCTCTGATATGAGGATCAAACACTCCACAGAGCCGGAAAAGTAATCAATCAGCTGACGATACAATGCACACGTGTTGAGTTGCACGCACATGCAAAACATTTGCAGAGAATAATTTTGCATATGGGAAAAATGGACTGAGATTAGGGATACTGATTAAATATCTATTGGCTGATTGATCAGTTCAACTAAATTATTCAAAGTAAGTGAGCATGACTAAATGTTTTCAGTTCTCTATACTTCAAAATCTAGTCCAGAGAGAGAAAGAGGCCACATTGCGCAGCTCTGCAGATAAACAAAAATGAATATAGAAGTGGCGTAGCATGATGAGCCTGGTTATTACAGTTGGAGTTAGATCCTTACCTAATAAGCTATTTCCACAACTTCATAAAATTCAATAAGTTTTACTACAGATAGAAAACGTTAGGTGCTGTAATACATTCACCTTCCTGTTAATCTTTCCTGCAATAAATGTGTGAGAAATTTCTAGAAGTTTCTCACACCTCATTTGTTTGAGTCTTTTCTTCTTTGTAGCGACTTTCACAGTAAAGAGAGGTTTTGTCAGGAGAAGACTGTATTAATTATTTATGACAAATTTTTGTTTTCAAACAGCTGATCGTCGATCTGGAAGATCAAGTTTAAAATCGTCCAATTCTAATCACCGCTAGGTTTGTTCATCGCTCTGTTGTATTCACATTTTGCTTTCATTACAGTGTTCAATTTTTCGAGATGCCAAATTTGATCAATTTGCTGCAGTTTCACAAAAAAAAAAAAGCATGTTACCTGAATATTGAAAACCATATTTCAGGAGTTAGGTGGTCATTGTTGTGTCTGACTCTCCACTTTTCAAGATGCAGCCAACATTTTCAACAAATCTGTACTGCAGGCAGTCCCAGCTGAACAACATGTACTCTGTGTCTGTAAGGCTACAATGAACCTGTAAGTGATGCGGGATGAGGTTGTCTGCTGAAATAACCAAGCACCTCTTGGGAGTAGACATTACCTTGGGTGATGTGTCTTCAAAATATCAACACATGGCTCCGATGTACCTTCTTACCATCACAGAAGCTGACTTTTACACCTTTCACTGTCTCAACTTTTGCACATGCAAACTGATGAGCAGTTTCTCTAAAGCACCCTGGACTGATTTTTTTCCGAAAACAAAACATGCTTTTTTTCTGTCCATTCTAGAAGAAGACACACCAAAAGAGCATTGTAAAGTTTCTGTACATGTTCAGGTTACAGATCTGGATGAACTGCTGTGAACCACAAGAAATTTCCAAAGTAGCTCCGGCCATGTGGTTTTAATGATCACAGAAAGATAACATTGTATGTCTTCTGCAATATTGCCTTGGGAATAAATTATGCTAATTAATACCTTTTATTAAAGAGGGAGGCTCCACCTTGGAGCTGCAGTCTGGTCACTTTATTGCCCTTAAATCATCACAATGAATTGAACCACATGCATCTTCATATCCTCTATAATACATAAAGTACTGTTTTGATATCATATTTTGCAAGGTCATGATATATATGTAGACAAAATCTGTCAAACGCAGGGTAAACATGTGCAAAACCACTAACCTCTCTAGCATTTTCTGCTGTAGTCCACATTAAATGAAGGACATTTTCCATGACATACAAACACACAAGGCTTCACTAATATGGTGAAGTTCGCATAACAGCACTAAATATAAATTCACACTGTCACACATTTGTGCTCATTCACAAAAGCAAAACAAGAACAAAGCCACAGAAACACAGATGGCTGAGAAACTTTAGTAAACAAGCGCTCGGCTCAAGGTTGACGCAAAGATCTGGCGGTTGTTTTGAAGGACGTGGATGCACACTGGAACGGTGGGGGGAGCGGACAAATGAACGCTTGCGTACACAAAATGTTTGAAGCAGCTCTTTGCCTCTGCAGCAGGGAGGATCCAGCACACCTGTTCTTGATCCAGTGCTGCCATTCCTTCCCACAGGCAAAGTCATCCTTTCAACCCTCTCAGAAACTAATGCATATATAACTACACAACTACAGACGAACTGCAGCTGCTACAACTAGCCACTGCTAAAGTGCGCATGTTTGTGTGGCTCAATGTGTGCGCACAGGACCTCCTGTTAATATTACGCATGCACAAAAGCCCAGCAACTAGTTCACAAAGACTACATCGACTGAGTTTGACAAAGACCACACTGTGTAGTGCACAAGCAACAGCACACCTTATATATTCCCTCTCATCCTCAAACACAGGGAGACAATGGTCACTGTTGCATTATGTAACGTGTCTACTGTCATTTCACCCAGAGGACCAGGACCTTCTCTTTGACTCGTTGCAGAAGTTGCTGCTGGATGTGCTGGGATCAAAAGTCTGTCTTCCTATGTGGGTGTGTGACACAGACTGTGTGAAGGTGTATGCTCAAGAATGCAACAGTGCCCAGAAAAGGGCACTAACTCAAAGGCCTGTTGTGTGAAAGACATAGACAGATAAAGACTTGAGGACCTGAGTTAGGAGAAAACTGGGGAGGCTGCATGTGGGCCCACAAAGACTGGGCTATAGGTGGGAGCGTGTGAATATGTTTGCGTGCGTGCATGGAAAAGATTCAGCAGGTAGAAAGACAGGAAGCACTGCTGTGGGGAGCAGGAACAGCAGTGCTGATCAAAGCCCAGGCGGGTGACACTATGGGTGGAGTGCCATTGTTTATTCACCAGCCACCTCTTCCTTTTGGCAGGGCGAGGTGAGTGCGTGTGCTTGTGAATGTGAGTGCAGAAACAGAGTTTGAGACAGAAAGAGTTCGGAGATACAGAGTTGGAAAGATAGGGTGTGCCAGAGAAAAGACACAAGGTGTTTGTGTGTGTACCTTACTCTTGGCAGGCTAATGTCAGCTTCAGTTCAGTGAGGTATGGCGTATGCACACTCATACTCTATATGCATGAATAAGTAGAAAGGCTATCTGTGAAGATAGTCATTAAAACCTGAAACATGTTATCAAAGAACCAGCATATAAACTTTTTCTTTATCAGATGAAGAGAAAAAAACATGTGGGGACACCAGTTACTGAAATCAGACAACAATTAAAACTGCCAACCAAACAGGATGTATCTTGTTGAGTACACTTTACAATCTAGGCAGCATCTACTACATGGGCCAAAACACATTATCAGGGAGGGTATTTATCCCACATAATGGCCCTAGTAAAGAAATGGTACTTTGGTTTTAATAGATGGAGAGTGCTTAGCATTTTGGATTCATTTGTTTCAGCAGGATAATGATCAGTCATTTTGTGTTTATTTCAACGCTTTCTGTCGCAGGACACCGTGTATAAATGTTGTATTTGCAATTAAGAAAAAGGATTCCAGCTGCACACAACTGAAAGTTAACATGTTGACAGGACAGACGTCAATTGTGGATGCTGTGTTTTTGTCTTTCTCACGTGAATAAAAACACGGTTTAAGATTACGGATATACACAAAATGTGCCCTTTTGATGGCCCCACCAAAACATTGACTTTGTTGTCCTTTTGCCAACAAAGCCAACACTGGATTTGGCAGACCAATCTGCACCCAAGCTTTAACATTATGATCCAGATCTAGCATCTGGAAATTGTTCCCATGGATGAATCAGACTTGTGCAGCTCCACAATTCTCTTCTTGAGATCTTGGCTGATTTCTTTTGCCTTTCCAATTGTGTTAAACAGCAGTGTGTTTGAGGTGTGGCCTTAAAATACATCCACAGGTGTGCCTCTAATTCAAATGTGTCAGTTAACCAATCAGAGGTTTCACATGAAAAGCCTTCACTTGATCAGCTGAGCTCTCCCTCCTTGTTAAAAGAGAAAGTAATCATTTTATATGGAAACTTTTGAATTCACAGAAAAAAATGTTTTCACTAGGTTTCCTGGGGTTTAACATATGGAAATAATTTAGGTAATTCTAACTAACCTAGAACAAGATAAGTTTGGTCTCATTTAACTTCAGAGAGAGAGAAAAAAAGATGCATGTGCCTTTTTATTTGGTGTATGTAAATATCTAGTTTCAACTGTATGTGCATATTTTTGTTACTGTATTCCCAACAGAATTCCAGAGGAATATTCTATATGATCATAATACTTATGAATGAACAGACCATTCAAAAATGTAATAGACTGTAAGACAAGAAAACCGTTGCAATAACTATAAAAATAAATGTGTTCCTCCTGTAATAACATTACGCATACAAAAAACTAAGATAATGAGCATACTTAACTTTACTGCCGATTAACTAAAAAGGGCTTTAATGATGCGCAAAGGTCTGTGCAGCTAACACCCACATTTAGGAGGTCCAGGAGCAGCAGAGCCACAGAAGGAGCTAAATTCAGGCTAGAAACGACAGAATGGGGCTGCTAAAGAGAGGGGGAAAAAAGGACATCTGATCCAGTGCAGCATGCATTCAGAGCAACTGTTTCGGGATTATCCCAATTCAAATGTGCGGCTAACTTTGATGTTATTTTCTTCCCCTGCTATTGTCTGAAGCCCCTCGCTCTCTTCATAATCCGAGGCCTTTGAAGTGAGCAGCGTGGAAACAATGTCAGCAGGCGACACACTAACTCCGATGGCCCACTGACAGCTCTCCGCCGCTCCTTTCTTTCCCCACCTTTTGTCTCAACTTCTACACTTCCTCTATCCTTTCATTGCTCTTTCCCCCCTGTCTTTAGTCTCAAACGCTGTTTGTCACCTCGCCTCTTTCCTTTAGCTCTTGATGCTTTAAATCTTTCTGTAACTTCCTTATTTTCTCTCTTTATTACCTGTTAGGTTATATCAACCCCCTCTCTCCCACCACACATATGTCTGGGCTTCACTAAATTATTCAAGCATTAATTGGAATCTCATTAGCTGGTGTTTAACACAAGGGGATCGTTATAATGAAGACACAGATAATGAAAGCTGTTGTCTGCTCACAACACTGATGCCAAGAGAAATGTAACAGCTCATGACAGAAAGGACAAAATGTGTGTGTTGCGTCAGTGTAGACTATAAGCAATAAGAGTGTGAACTAGAAAATTTCTGAAGAAATTTAGCCGGGGCCTGCCAAGGCGTGCCCGTCGGTTTGGGCCCGGCGTTGTCATGCTAGAAATTAGCATCGATGCTAAAGAACGCTGCAATGTAATCAGTAGCATGTGGAGAATCACAAGAACGTTAAGTAAGGTGGACGTGTACCATTCAGTATGATTTAAAATTTTTGTCAAGGCTTTTATTTTGAAATTTTTGTAAAACTTCATTTCAAAGGGCCAAACTAATACCATGTGTAACATTGCTTTGGCTGAAAAAGTCAAATAAAGCCAAAAAGAGCAACTACATGATGTAAAAATATTCAAGGCTTTTATTTTGAAATTTTTAGTTAAGCTTCATTTCAAAGGTCCAAACTAATCCCATGTATAACAGTCATTGGGTTAAATCAGTTATATAATGCTCAACAGAGCAATTACCTGATGTAAAAATATTCAAGGCTTTTATTTTGAAATTATTATTATGCTATATTTTAAAGTTCCGAACTAATCCCATGTGTAATAGTGCTTTGGATGAAAAAGTCAAATAAAGCCAAAAAGAGCAATTACATAATGTAAAAATATTCAAAGCTTTTATTTTGAAATTTTTGTTAAGCTTCATTTCAAAGGGCCAACCTAATCCCATGTATAACAGTCATTGGATAAAATCAGTTATACAATGCTCAAAAGAGCAATAATCTCATGTAAAAATTCTCAAGGCTTTTATTTTGAAATTTTCATTATGCTTCATTTCAAAGGGCCAAACTAATACCATGTGTAACAGTGCTTTGGATGAAAAAGGTTCCTGCCATTGCTTTGCATGGCAGGCCCCAACAATGACGTTGATTTTCTGTGCTGTTTTAGAATTGTAGTCTGCATGTAATTCCTGCAATGGCAGTGGAGGAAGTGAAAAAAGCTGTTCAGTGTACGTTGGTCAAGCTTCCAAATACTGAACTAACATCAACTGCCATCTTGTTTGGCTCAGCACTTCTCTTTTCAAATTGGAGGATGCTAGCTTACAGAGCAGACAATTTCAGGTAAGCTTCATAGCGTCGAACTGGCGCACTACATATGTCATGGCCAAATGTTAGCAATTGCATAAAATTTTAAACTTCCACTATTTCAGCAAGTAATCGTTTCTCAATAGCTAGACTCAAATGATCAAGTTATTTGCAGGACACTGGAGAAGTTGTCTACATACTATAGAGATAATTTAGTCATTTGGTGTATTTAGAAGGACGTGGGACAAATCTAAAAGTGCCTTCAAGGACTAGAGTTGCCCACCTCTACCATAAGGGTTTTTTTTAAATGGAGAAAAAACTTATTAGGATGTTCAAAACCTAAGACCACCTGGACCTCAATATACTGACACACCACAATGCTTTTGTTTGCTGATATTTTCCAGTGAATTCCAATTTGGTAAAGTTTGCATCAGTCTGCACAGATAGGGGTCAGCCAGCCTACCTAGTTAGCCCTGGTGTGAAGGATAAAGAAAAATATCTGCAAATATGAGAAAAAGCAATAAAACTGACCTTAGTGAGCAGTCTACCAAACACAATGGGAGTTGATTAGTGATACAATTGCAAGCATGTGTTACAGCCAATAAAAATCAGGGTAGAAGACAGAAATATCAAAAGACGAAAACAACATCGGCAGCCAGCTGACTGTCATCTACATTTTTCTTACCTTTTCCTCCTCATCCTTTTTTCCTCTCAACATTTTCACAATAAATCGGTGGATTACTGCCATCAACTGGTATGTCTGGTAATCCCTTCAAGTGTCAGAATCACAAGAATTTGCTCAACAGTACAATGTGTTCAGTTGGCCTTAGTTGGCGTGGCAAACAATGTAACTCGTGCAACCGCTCATCTCATTTCCCAAGTGTGTAATCCTCAATCTAAGTATTGCAACACAAACATCTGCTGAAAGTGTCAAGCATGGTGATGGCAGAAAACTAAGAGTTTTGCAGCCGGAGGTACTGGTACATAGTATAAAGTGGGTGCAATGATAAAAACTGTGAGTTACAGACCAAAACGAGTATGTGCTGAGTGTTATGCAGGAAACTGGTGAACCCAATATGCCCCAGCAGAATTTAATTGAGCATAATGGAAAGGCTTTCAAACTAACAGTATGATAGGAATATATATCTTGATGATGTACCCCGGCTTGGGTTTGGCTCACTGCAAAGTAAAATCACTGTTGCCTGGCAAATAAAATACTGATAAATTGGTTTCTAACTGCATAGCAACAATGCTGCAACTGGCTCAAAAGCATCTTACCTCCAAATACCTCATCTTTAAATAATAAAAAAAAAGCCATATGGCTGAAATTTGAACCCAAGTTTACAAATGTTTCAGAACACACAAATCAAAACAGGCTTCTGGAATGGCATCGATCTGAATGTTTTCCAAAAAGCCAGGGAAGCCAGAGGTCTCTATAGTTATTGGCATTTATGTTTATGATGAGGCCATGTAAACGTCTGACCAGAACAGCTGTTTGTAATTTTAAAAAAAACTGAATAGGGTGTCTATATAGTTTTTTGACTGTCATCAATTAAATAAAGTTACAGAAGCTACACTAATTACATCTAAACAAATTTTTTAATTTGAAAATCTGTCAAATTTGTGATTTTATACTTCAACACGCAATTGCCTCTGGCTGTCACAGAATAATGCTTTTCTGATGAATCCTTTGCATTTATACATACTTAGATTAAAACAGAAGCTTTCCCTATGTGTGGTATATGGTAGTTACTTTCTGTTATGGAGTAAAATGAAAGGTTGTGGAAAAAAAGTAAACTCTGGACAAGGAGCAAAGATTTAAGAGTCGGCTCACAAACCTGCCTTCTTCCTGTACAAGGCAGCTGCGGCCACAAACAGACTAAGTTGTGTTTGGAAACATGTACTGATCCCAGACCAGACACAACAACTCTTTATTTAGGGAGCCACACCCAATCAACTGCCAGTGCAACTGTCTTCCAGCCTGCTTTATGCACAATAAAGGACCTTATGTCCAAAAACTAATTTGGTTGCTGCTTTGTCTATACATTTTAAAAGGTGAATTAGGTTGTATTTTAAGACATAAACAATCACAGCCTATAAGACTGAAGTCCGACTGTGAAGTTAAACTGTAAAACAGAGTGACAATGATGATCAAAGCATGGCATGCAGCAGGGGGATATATAACGTTCACTCAGACACTTAAAGACACTCTGGAGTTTGAAACTAGCCATAAAAATGACAAAGCACATGCAAACAGTGAGTGGGCTTTAACAAAAGAACAGCGACCCGTGTCTACTCTATTAAAGTCAAACCCAGACAGGACTTTTTTCTTACAGAATGAAGTTTGCAGACAACCCCCTACTTGACACAGTTGAGGGTAAATG
Organism: Xiphophorus couchianus; assembly: GCF_001444195.1. Classification (NCBI taxonomy): domain Eukaryota; kingdom Metazoa; phylum Chordata; class Actinopteri; order Cyprinodontiformes; family Poeciliidae; genus Xiphophorus; species Xiphophorus couchianus. Next base: position 13,132,723 of record NC_040243.1, on the reverse strand, counting down.
TCCACAGCTGTATATATGAAAACACAAGAAACAACACCTAGAAGGTGTCAACTTGGGTTACGAGAAAGCTGACTTGCAGAACTATTCAGATTTATGTTAATGAAACCATTCACACAATGATAATATATTCTTTTAAAAGATTATGGACGTTTCTGATGAGCTGATAAATTTATTTAGCTTAAAACAACAAAGAGAAGAAGCACACAGCTACACTTTGCACTTTTTATTTGATAAATTTAGGGATGCTCTGATGCAACCCTAAACCCAAACAGAACAAATATCAGTATTACTTGATGAAATTCCAACCCCAATACCTGCTGTTGCACAATTAGCTAGCCATGAAGTCAGTTGCATTTTGCATGTGTCTGGCTTGAAAAGCTGCATTTCACATTATTTTTCTGCTTAAAAACCTGTTTCGCAAAAATATTGTTTTGTCTAACAATAGCTTTTTTTTTTCAAAATTCACAATTATTTTCACAGTTAGGGAAATATAGAAAAAGCTACAGACCGAAAAATGAGGAAGAACATGATGACAAGAAGGAAGGACATGATGAAGGAAGGAATCGAGTAAGGGATTAAGACACAGAAACAAAGTGAGAAAGAAGAGACGGGAGAAAAGAAGAATACAATAAAGGACAAAAACAGGGAAGAGAAAAATGGCATAAGAAATTAGAAAATGAAGATGAAAGGAGAAAAAGAAATGAGGAAAGAAAGAAACAAAACTACAAAAAAGAGAAGGATACAAGAAAGGAAAGACACATGAAGGATGCATTGAAGTACAGAAGAAAGAAAGGACACTATGGAGGACAGAAGAAAAGAAAGAAAGGCATGAGAAAGAGAAAAAGAGATGAAAAATCAAGTAAAAGTCAGAAGGGAAAGAAGGAAGGAAGGGCACAGGGAATAAATAAATGAAGCGAGATACATGAAGGACAACTCAGAAATGACAAAGATAGAGAAAATGAGTGAAAAATTCAGGAAAGAAAGAAAGAAAGGAAAAGAAAGGCATATGGGATAAAACAAAGAGTTCAGTAAAAAATGAAGACAGGCAGAAAGAGGAGAAAGGAAAAGGTAGACACAGGAAAGGATTTAAGGAAGGATACAAACAAGAAACGGTGGAGGGAATGTCATGAATTTAATTAATTAATGTAGTATCAGATTAGGGCTCAGTCTCTGCAAATGTCCAAAAATGGTACTTAATCCGTATTATGTCATGCTGCCCCAGGGCAGTTGTGAATATAATCCAGTAACTTGCATCATCAGTATGAGAATGTGTGTGGCAATGGAAATGACTGATTTTATTGTAAAGCATCTTTGTTTTGAGAGTTGAAAAGCACTATCTAAATCTGATGTCATTTCATTTCATTAGTAAGAAAATATCCTGATTGAGATATCTCAAGTTCAGACACTACTGCGAAGAAGTTACCAGCACAAACCTTGTTGGCCTGCTCGGCATCGTGGGTAATTGCCTGTCTCTCTTCGTCCCACCGAGCATTGACCTCCTTCAGCTGCTTCTCCATCGCCTGCTTCAGGCGAACAGCCTCTTCTTTAGAGTCACATACCGACGTCTGCAGCTCTGCAATCAGCTGGCAAAAAAGGGGGAGAACAAAAAAACGTCATGATTTTACTTGGGACTCCACAAACCTGAACGAAGGAGTCAACGTTGAACTAGTCAGGCAGCTCTCATAACAAACATTTCACTTTAAAAACAGAATCTGAATGGCGAGCAGTCACCTTGAAAGGCAGCTTTTTTCTTACCGATTTCATGTCTTTTTAGAGACAAGACAGGAGACAAAGAATAGAAAGAGAAAAGGGGAAAGAGAGTTAAAAAAACAACAACTTCCTTCTCGTAAGAGCTCGTCGACTTTGTGTTGGTGAACTTGTGGTGCACGCTAAGATGAAAAGGAAGTGGCTCGTCTTTGAAAATCTCCCGTCCAAATTAACATTCTATTTAAGCCGCAGTTCGGGAGAAGATGAGGAAAGACAAGAGTGGGTGAAAGAAAGAGGAGAATGGGGGAAGAGGAGGGGAACTCTGCGGTGGTTCTGGAGCTAGCTCTGGGCTAGACGGATAATTGTTTACCATGTTCACACATCGGGGGACTAGGCCTGCTGGAATCTGTTGGCTGTGTGGGAGTATGGCAGGTAAGCCTCTACAGGTCACTCACAGAGAGATGGAGATGATGAGGGTGGAGCAACGGTGAAATGTAAATTAATATTACTGTATGAAACCACATTAAAGCAACAAATAGCACAATATAATGGTAGCAACATTTCTCGACTCAGGAATTATTATTAGTATAATTATTATCATCCTTGCGGCTGTGGGTCTTCCAATCCCAGGCACAAGTGGCCCTCTTAACAGAGCCCCAGTAAACTCAAGAAATACAAAAATTTGTTATAGAATTAGCTCACAGATACTAATATTGTTAAAGACCTTGCATTGTTCTTCAAAAATAAAAAATAAAAATAATTAGCTATATTTGCACATGAATTTTCAGCTCTCGTCCACTGGGCCCCCCTCCAACTCCCTCTGTGGACGGTCAGGGATAAAGTAATGGTCTCTCATCCAATACCACCCACTATAACCTCATCATTAAGCAGCGAGAAAGAGTGCAGCCCTGTTTAGTTCACAGGTCACCCAGGAGGAGCACTCTCAGTGAGGTGCTTAACACACACGGCTGAATCTGAGAGACGTTAATTAGGTAAGTCTGTGTGTGTGTACGAATGAGCAAAAAGGGGAGACAAAAGTGAAAAGACAAAATATGCATGAGAGATGGTTGTGTGCGCTCAAGCACGTAACATATACTGCTGTATCTACTGTGTCTTTATTCCCCCTAGGATAATGTACGGTATGGTATGCTTTTAATTGGGCTATTAGCCATGCAGCTGAGCTCATGAGCAATGCCCCCCTGTCAGTCACTATGGGGTTAACAACTGGGGTTATCCTTTGAGTTTCAAAGACGTCTTGTTTACATTTGACTGAGTTGTCCCAAGGGGAGGGCTGAAAAACCTCAAGGCTCCACCTTTACATTTTAAAACAAAGCTGATGAAGCGCTAAAAAACACTCTGAATTAATCAAGCGTCTTAGTATTATTGCAAAAACCATGCGTCTTATCACTATTCTCTTCACAGCATGCTTCAAATCTTTCACACAAAGACTTTTCTTTAATATCACAGCGTGTTTGTTAAACATGTGCCAGCTTTTTGCTCCCAAAACAGAGGATTAATCACTTATTGCTCGTCTGCGGTGGCACACTTCGTCACCGAAGCGGCCAAACATGACTGAACTTTCACACAGCATTCGACTTCTTTTGAAGTCGAGCATTGTGTAACTTAATAAGCTACCGTTCTTTCACAACATCTGCTTGTCAACCTGGCTTTCAACTTGGAGCTTTTGCCAGCCAACCCAAAATGTGTGTGCGTGTTTGTGTGTACAGGTAGGGGAGTAGAGGAGGGATTTACAGGTGGGAAGAAAAAAAAAAAAACAACAACACCCACCCCCTTTGAATCCTCTCTTTGAGGAACAAGGTGCAATTATGGTCAAATGATTGTAATATTTTACCTCGACATAATCAAGACGAAAACCTTTTTCTTCTGTTGTGTAAACAGTACTTAAGGGTGTTTTAGATCTTTAAGCTGGCGAAGGGAAAAGTGCTTGAACTTCCCAAAGCATTTTTGCTGAATGGAAAATTTTTTAAAGGAAGCAATAGTTCTCCTTGGAGAGAAGAATTACCCTGAACTTAAATGGGCTGAGGTGACATGTCCTAATGGCAAACACATGGCTCCAAAAAACAAGTGCAGGTTCGGGTCGACAGGAGGGGAATAAAGGTGAAGGAGATGCAGTAAACGGGGATCAGAGGACAAGGAACACTATAAAAATATAAGAAAGAGAGAAAAAGACTTAAACAGATGTTTGGGGTGATCAAGTATGGAGGCTCTGGCGATATAAAGAAAGCACTGCAAAATGTTGCAGGAATAAGGCGGCTACAGCAACCTGAGCCACCACAGCCCTGGGCTAGAACGTGGAGAACTGGGATGCTCTTGTTTTCTCCAATGTGGTTTCAATAATATCAGAGGCTGAAGGTAGTAAAGGATTCAAATGGTCAAGTTTTTGTGAGTTTTGGATACAGTTTTTCTACTGCTTTCTTTCACCAACACACAAAACACTACATGACACAAACTGGGATGCATACATCTTTTACACTTGGAGAAGTCATCTACTGGTGACTAGAACTGGATGATTTTCAACTTCATCTGCCCTGACTGACAGTGTGGATGTTACTGAAGAAAGAAGATGTTTTTTTTTTCTCAGCAAAGTGTTTAAAAATAACAGAAACACAAAAAACTGTAAGTAGCTTTTTAAAAGATCACTGTAATTTCTATATTTTCATCTCAGTTGAGCTGGTAATCTAGATTCTTGAGGGCATCCACACGGAAAATGATGTCATGCTAGCTAGCAATGCTAACCACACAGTGACATTGGTGCCCTCATGCTTCCCTGTAAAAAAGTTCAACCCATATATGTTTTTTGTGCACAGTCTTTTCCATTCAATAAGTTTATCCATTATTGTTTGCCTTTTGATCATGCTAGACAAAAAGAGCAGAAACCTTTTATTTGACCTCTCAACTGGTCATATAGCAACTGAGTGGATATGAGGTCTTGTCTGATGCTAAATTGGTCAAATCAAATTTGGATTCTGTGAGTGAATTCTGTTGGTCAGAAATTAGCATTGCAGATAGAACTCAGATAGGGTCTACGTAGATCAGAACACATAAAACGTATAAATGAGCATCTCAATGAATGAGTAATTTCTCAGACACAAAATTAGCTACAACCACAATCAGAGCCAAGCAACACTCATTGAGTCATTTAGGATAAAAGGGTCTCCATCATCAAGTGAGCTACACCAAAAACCCCGTCTTAGCTAGCAGTATGAGAGAACAAATGGGCTGTACCTGTTCTGATGAATCTTCCAGGAGTAAAATTCACTTGCAAATAAAGTTAAATTATATCCTGAAACATTGTGTAGCTCACTTTAGCCTGTTGAATTCCCAGGTATCCTGAAGTGTGGATACTTTAAATAAAGCAACTTGGAAGAATATTTGAAATATATCATCATCACTGTTTAGGTCTAGGCAGTAACAATGCCACAAAGGAATGTTTGCAGAGAAATATTTGTTAGTCGTTCCAAGTGTCAGGAATTCATTCTTTGCATGCCAAGAGTATATTTAGCCCGTTGGATGAGGCCTCACTGCACTTCATTCTAGCAGCGTTAATAGTGTGCAAGATGCTAATGGTCACAGAGAGACTATGAACTATCGTCATGACAGACGAGAAACAAAGGAGTGAGGAAAATCGGGCCTACATAGTGCTATATTTACCAAGAAAATCTCCATTATGTGAATTTCTGATAGTCTGCCCCCTGCTTGTAAGAAGATGAATAAACTGAAAACCAACAATTTATTTACCCATTAATGTGTGTAAAGAATAATTATATTTATGAAAAAATATCTCAGTTTTCTACTTAATTCTTTAATGAAAATTTGCTATAACTTAAGCTACTTTTGTAGGTGTGTGGATCTTTTTTTTTTTTTTTAACTTTTGAACATTTTGCTTTTTCTTGAGGCCAGAGGGGAAAATGCTGCAGGTAAAAATTCCTCACCTTTCTCCCCCCTGCCCCCTATCAGTGAGTTCTGTGACAAAGTTGGGTGGAAAAGGGAAATATTAAATGAAAGAAGGGGCAGAATAAGGCGGGAGAAAAGAAACTGATTACCTGGGCAGACTTGGCAAGCTTTTGACTGTACTCCTTCTCAATCTGCTTCAACCTGCTGTTGGTCTGCAACAAGAAAGAAGAGAGAGACGGGTGTGAGAAAGAGATATGCAGACAGGTGGATGGAGGGACACAAAGAGACACAACTGAGAGGTGAAATTCAATCTTCTGTTAGGAAGTGCACAGAGGCACGTCACCCTCCCAACCAACCCTCTCTCTCACATACACACACACACGCACGCGCGCGCGCGCACACACACACACACACACACACACACACACACACACACACACACACACACACACACACACACACACACACACACACACACACACACACACAGTAGTGTTGACCTCTGTCTGTTGGCAGTGTGTCCCTGTGGCCCCTTGGCAGTGCTCCAGCCTTAACGCCTATGTGTGCCAGAAGGTAGTGATGGTCATGGTGCCCAGAGGGCACCAGTCCCTTTTGATCTCCAACCAACAATCCATCACTTAACAAGAAAGAGGGTGTTGGAGGGGTGAATTAAATGTTGCTGCCAATTAACCACTGAGGAGAAAAAGAAAGGGATGATCGAGAAAAGCTTCAGGACTCAACACAGTGAATTGATGTTAAGCGAGTGCTGATCTTCTGCCAACCATCAAGTTGTTTACAATGATCTAAGAAAAGAAGGTGTATCAATGTAGAATTGAGATTTACAACTCTTATTTAAAAGGGCAGACTTCATTACTGTCCTATTTCCTTTGCTTGTAGTTCATGTTAAGAGTAGATATTTCAATGTCCAAAATCAAGAAGAAAAAAAAAAAACGCATGAAAGAAACAAACAAGGCAGTAGGGAAAGTAGATAAGCTGCAGAAAAGGAATGTTATGCTTGGACCTCTAAATTAAAACGTCTAGGTGTAACACAACAGCAAAGCAAGAAGAAACAAGCAATAGGAAAGTCTTCAGTTTGAACTCGAGTTCATAAAGTGCAGAATGTCAGTCACTGAGACAATCCGTGAACAACAGTTTTGTAAAGACAGGACAGTCATAAAAAGTAAAAACCATGACCTTCTTTCTGAAACTTTATGCAAAAAAACCAAACACCTGTGGCCACTTCAGTTTGCCCTAGGTTGGTACATCCCCTAAAGCCACATTTATAATTGTTTCAAAAAGGACTCCAATGTTTTTTACACAATGAGATATTTAAGGTAAGAGTACTCACTTTGTCCATTTTTTATGTTTCTAATCAAGGCCATATACTGATACGATATATTCATGTTTTGTTAGAGAAACAATCAAATTGTTTTCATTTATAATATGTTATGCCTATAGATGGTGCATCAAAGGCTCTTTTTATACCAGTAAGATGTGTAATAAAACGGCTTATTATCAGCATTGAAAAACAAAGGCAAATACATCTTTTGATTTAGTTGTTAAATTATATAAAAAAGTTAACATTTCTTTAAATCACTAATAATTTATGGCTTTTTTCAATTTTAAGACAAACACTCTTTGTCATATCCTGAGAGTCCCTGACAGACAATTCATGAGCAAACACTGCTCCATTGAACACACCCCTCACAGCCATCAACACCTAAGCTGCGTTCGGCCTCTGCACCCAATCCAAACACTTCCTGACAAACACCGCCGTCCGCTCTGAACGGACACACCTGTCACCACGGATACACAGAGCCGTCACCAAGGACACGGACCTGTCTTCCTGCGCCAGGATTCTTTGAGTGGCGGCCCCGCTTGTCCCCAGAGGCCCTGCTGCACCTGATGAGAGCGGGGAGGACAAAGAAGGGTGTAGAAAAGAGGAGAAAAGGAACTGTGCATGTGGGAAAGAGGAGGTGCAAATGGGGCTCTTATTCCTTACATCTAATGTATTTGTTGTCTTCTTTGACTGTGGCAGCACTACAGCTTTACTGAATAAAATCAGGGTTGTCAGTTTGTAAGACAATTTTGCAGGACAATATTTCTTAACCGTTTCACTCAGACAGTAGCTTTGTTGTCTCGTTTACAGCAAAAAATAAGGCATAATGTGGATGAGGAGTCAAAGTTGTACCTCATCATCACCGCAGTTGGTTGTGAATTAATAAGATGTTTGCTGTACTGTAAATGACTTGGCTTCACATCTAAACACATTCACAGACACACTGCCATACTGACACGCAAACAGTCTCAGATGTTTCATAAAAACATAAAGAGGCAGCTACTAAACTATTCCCTTTACTTACAGACACCCAAGGGAAGGCAGCAGAAAGCACTGTACAACATCAAGCATTATAGAGCCGAGCCTTGAAATACACATTAAGAAATGGCTGAAAGTAGACTGAGATGTAGATGGAACATGTGAGGAAAATAAAAAAGGCCCCGCTGGACTGCGAAAAACAAAGCTAAATTAAAAGTCCAGCCATATGTGGTCTGTAAGAATTTTCAAAGAGTCTACCTGTGCCCTGCCAAAGGCATTTTTGTGCTGAAGGCACTTTGAGGCTGTATCAGGCTCTTCAATCGCCTCTTAATCCTAGCGGTGTGGAGTGCAGCTGCTTTGAAGTATGAGTGTGTGTACAGATACCTTGTGGATGTGTGTGCGTGTTAAAGAGAGTGGAAGTAGATCTGAAGGCAAGGCATGCACCGCTTACCAGAACTTAATTAATAATCTGCAGTGGGAGCCAGGCCAAACACACACACACGCACCCCCCGACAAAAGGACACTCAACACAAAGACTGGGACAGGAGTGGCAGAAGGCAGAGTGACAACTTTCTCTAACACGCTTAAAGACACACAAGTCACAGTTGCTCAAACACAGATAATGGACAAACAGAAAGCCTGACTTTGATCTATAGCCATTTAGAAATACATGCTTGCTCAAGGTGTGCATTCCAGGAACACTCCATTGAATCGCTGCTAAAAGCAGGGAAGAATTTTTCTGTAGTGTTGACTCTGGTGGTTGACTTCATGAAAAAACACATAGGCCTACACACACAAAAAAGTATATCTAGAAGAACTTTGCTTATACTTGGCTTTTTTTTTTTTTTTGCCAAATGTGTCTAATCTTTAATTTCTAATTGATTAGTTTTTACTGTGACTTAAAGATAAACTCTAAAAACATAAGAGGGTTATTTTCTTTAGTACAGAAAATTGTACTAAAGACCCCACACAGAGAGAATGTACGTGATGTGATCTCATTACAATCATTATGTGTGCAAGTCACTCCCAGAAAGTCTCCTTCACAATGATTATCTATATTGCGAGTATTAAATCACTAAAAAAAAAAGAGGTAAGGGAAACAAAAGTGCTGGCAGAGCAAAAGTTAATTTTTTCACACTTGTTCAAAAATGTAAGAAACTCAACCCTAAACTTAATCAGCATCCAAATTTTTTACATTTATTCATACATCCTTTATTGCTTTTTTACAATATGAAAGTGAGTTACAGATTAAAAAGACTTTTTGTATCAGGTCCAGAGGAAACCTGACATTAGCAGACATTCTGGCATGTAAACTATAAGGATGTCTCAGTCCAATCTCAGACACCTACAAACAATCAGAGCTCTAGATCAAACTCAACTAACAATCCGTCTTATTGGTCTACTGTCTGTCATTTTGGTTCCTCTGTACTTACAGCCATTTTTTTTTTTAGAAATTGTTAATTGTCTGGAAATTTTTATGTGTGCCACTTGCAAAATGGTATTCCAGGCAAGACATGGAATACAATACATCAAAATAAACTAAAAATAATTAAGCTGGCAGTTCAACAAACTGAATAAAAGTCAACAGGGGCAAAACATGACCCATATGTCAAGTAGGAGACACTGAAAACAAAGATAAAGTTATACTCGCTCTAGGTGACAAAAGCAGCTTTTTAATTGAGCTTATCTTGTGCTAGAACTGCAGAACCTATAAAGACTGGTTTTAAAGATTAACTCCATAATTACAACATTTTTATTGAACTGTGTGACCAGGAATTTGTACCAGTTTTCTGATCCTGTAAAGGTATTGAAATTTGATTTTTTTAAAAACGTTTGACAGATACATTATGCTTACTTATTATTGTTTATGTATTTCAAAAGGGACATTGCACATTAAAAATGTGTCACTGTTAATTATAAAGGCTATTTTTCATCTGTAGCCTCTCAAGGAAACATCAATATTAATACAATATTTTGAGTACGTCTTCATTTTTGCAATCTTTGTGACATATACAGAACAATTAACATTAACCATGTACAACATGGCATATTGAAGAATCACATGTGACTCAGTCACATGTGACTCAAACAGTCACTGTTGCACTCTTCAACATGGCATATTGAAGAACGCAACAGTATGAGGATGGAAAAAAAATATCTTGCTAACTCAAACTAGCTTCCACCTCCTTTCCAAAGGAGGTGGAAAGGATCTAAACTTCTAAGCAATCAACTCAAACAGTCACATATGTTAAATCCCTGTTGAGAACTAAAAGATAGAGACTTTTTCTGCAAAGATTTTGCTCTGCAGGTTTACAATCATGTAGCTACGCAGCATTCTGGAGCAGAGAACAGGCAAAACTGGTTCAATATTGTTCCTTGACATGTTATTATCAAGTGTGCCAATACCTGGGGCATTGTCTTAAGATAACAATAATACTAATTACTACAAGTTCAGATTGCTGATTAATAGGTTTCACTCTGTCAGTAATAAAACTATAGCTCAGGATCAATGCAATTTACTCTCCAGGAAACATGTTATCTTTTAACATGATCAAATTCAAAAAAGGGTGACGACTTTTTTGTGATATTAATAGTGTGAATCCATCAAATACATCTGTGCTTTTGTTACTGCATAAAGATCTAAAGCCAGCTAAATCCCGTTTCTCCAGGAAACGTTTAGTGGATTCCAGTATGTGAACATATTCGGCTGGGATTGTAAAAGGCTGACCCCTGTCACGAAACACCGATGGGTTATATGTATACACACCTGCATAATATACAAAGCTGATCACCAAGGTTAAAGGTCATTTTCACACCTGGAAACTCATGCTTCAATGCTGAATTTCTGCCAAACTATAAAATGTCTGCATATTCGTACATAATCCTTCCAATAACTCATAGAAATGTACCTTAAAAGTTCTTGATCGTTGCAGCTTTGCTGCCAAAGGTTCCGTAATTTCATTCGGTTTTATTTACAACCCAGTTTTATTCACAAAGTCAAAAAGGCCACAATGTGTCATAAAACGCACTCTTAATTGGTGTTGTTTCACCCTGGTTACAACAAGCTGCATGTTGTATACTAGAGATTTGATTTATGTTGTTAGTCTTTGTAAAACCATAAAAAAGTCAGGCTAAAAAAGGTAATTTTCTGTGCTCCACCAAACGTTTCCAGTGGCAGCTGTGTTTGTAAGCGCTGAAAATGGCTCTCTGTTCACCGCACACGTCTCTCGTAACGATTTGAGTTCAATCTGCTTGCGAGGAAGAGCTGGGGAGATGTTATTTACTCGTTTGTCTGTAATCATCGCCGTCTTTGCCCGTGCATCTTTCAGACTCTGTGCAAGTGAGGGGAGTTGGTGCTGTAATGACAAGAGGCTTTATTTTGCATTTCACAGTTTGCCATCAATGCCTGTCAGTAGTGATTTGCTTCATGCATGCTGCTCAGTGTCAGTGCTTCATCGTGAGTACAGAAATAATGCATCACGAACACAAGCAGGAGTACACGGATAAACATACATCAAATGCTCCAACACATAGCAAATGTTCAGTGATTATACAGTGATTTCCATCAGAGTGAAAGGAAGTGAAATCTAACCTGCACTACAAGGTCAAGGGAGAAAGTATGATAGATGCATTAAATGCTGCTGAATCAGATGTTTAAACACAAGCAGGTGGTCAGACATTTAAAAATATGTCACAGTCAGGCTTTCTGGTAAACCATATGCAGTATTTTTATTCAAACAGCCAATGAATGATGACTTGAGCCTGATGATATTCAGGGTATCTGGTTTTCAGAGCAGGTCGACCTCACTTTCTATCCATTTATATCCCCATCCCGGCTTTGATCAGTAACAGTCCTGATGTTCAGATGCAGGCTGCATTTGAGAGGAATTTGGAAGTCAACGCAAAAAAAAACAAAAAAAAAAAGCATCATGTCCCAGTTAAAACTCCACTTCAAACCAAAGTGTAATCTGTAGCGTGCAACATGATGGGAGCTGCCTGACGCCATGTCTTAATGCGATTGAGAAAGTGTGTCGCTTCCCTCCCTCCTCTTGGATGACTTCAAAAAGTGAGCAAGGGAGCTGTAATGTTTTTTTTTTTTGGGACAGCAGAGCTTTTACTCTGACTCTTTCATCTGCTGGCTGACTCACTCTCTACTTCTCCCTTTCTTTTTCTCTGCCATTGGGCTGTATTGGCGTGCCGAACAGACAAATAGGCTGACGTAGGTCTGAGCATGCGTACATGTACAAAAATGCACAACACAACATACATTTAGACATAAAGACCTAATAATATACATTTACGCCCCAAAATCAGATTCTGCGCTTTGCCTCCTCTGTTTTATTGTCTCACAGTAAGTCTGTCAGGGTAAGCTGAATGTGGGCCCTCTTTGATCATCCCCCAGCCAGTGTTTTTCTCCTCTTCGTCTAATCCATGACCGACTGAATAATATGATTTGGTGTATCTCCAAATGGCAGGGGACCAAACTATTAAGTCAGCTGTGGCAAAGACATACCTATGACGACAATGACAACAACCTCGTACCACCACCTTCTGGCTGAAGGAGTGAATGTCTCAGGGGGGTCAGGATCAAAGCTGAATGGATTAATTTGGATGTTAATGACATAAACATCACTTTAGTTTAAGATTCTGGATCCTGACTTGTCACTACAAAGACATGTTAGCATTTAAGACAATAAACTGTGTGACACAGATATATGTAAATGGGGTAGGCACAGTTTTAGAGACTTTGTGAGAAAGTCCATAGAAAGAGCTCTAGGAAACTTTTAGGTTTCTACATCACAAACCCTTTTTCAGTAAGTATGAGTTTTCTGGGGCCATAATGAAAATATTGTCAACACTTGTCAGTTTACACTTTTATAGGGAGTTTGGAGTAATTTTACAAATGTGTAAGAGTACCCACTGTAAACAATTATTGGTTATATTTTAATTCACTCAAGAGAAGCCAGGTTCTCACAGTTCTGTATGGCAGTAAAAACACAAGATCAAGAGTTCAGGCTAATTGTGTTCTGCAGGGATAAAGGTTCAGTGTAACATAATGCAATCAACTCTTAACGGTCCTGACCTTTATGTTTGATCCAGACCAAGTTACAGAGTATAAAACCAAAAGAAGCAAACAAAAGGAGGCTCTACTTCACAATAATGCCCACATTTGTGTTGTGTTTGTCAGATCAAAGTGAAATGAGCTGCTGGAGGCTCATAATGAGCAGGATTTACTTATAAAAATGCAAACACTTCTTTTGAGTGATGGCATAAAAATATGGGTGTATCATCTTTCAAGACTTTGTTGTGCCAAGCCGTATTTATTATTACAGTAATATCTTTGAGAATGAAATTTTATTTTTTAATTTATTCAGCACTGAATGAAGTGTGGTGAACATCATGTCCATGTTGGTCTTAAGATAAAGCTGGCATAAGGACACAAAGCCTTAAGATGTTGATGGCAATATAAAAATCCATTGAATTTTTTTTTAAGTGGAAGAATTTGGTTCGAATTCAGGATTTGGTGATACATTAGGTGTTCTACAACATTATCATAAAGCAAAGTGATATCAATCATCACATTACTGTGAAAGACAACAAACAAAAGAGGCAGTGATGAGCAAAGTTGTACCAAATATTTATTACATTTGGAGGAGAAAGTCACAGATTCCAACATCTTAATAGAACTGTTTGTTCTCATCTGAAAATCAGTACTCAAACTGTCTTGGGTGGTCTGATCAAACGTGTGCCGGTTTAAATATGCACAAAAACCCAAAATGGTCAAAGCACATTAAAATCCAATCTGTCAAACCGCATTAAAAGAAAGTGTCAGTGAGCTGTGGATGCACTCATGGAAAACTGTGTGAAAGCTGAGGCATCTCAGGTCACTTAGAACAAAAGTCATAAACAAACGGTTTCCCTGAAGCAAACAGCCAACAGGATGTTTTAAAATCTCTGTCCAAGTCGATAAACCAAGAGCTTGCTGCAATCCGCTCATCCAGCTTTTTATGGTTAAAAACTTTGTTCTTAGAAGTCAAATTCTAAAACAAATTTTTAGATATACGTCTTCCATACATATAACCTAAAAACAACTAGGTATTATGAACAGAAGACACACATGATTTAATCTAATGTTGAAACACACATTTAATCTGAAATAGATGTAAAAGTTTTATGTCTGCAGGAAGTTAACGGTAGAACAAAATCAAAATCACAAGCGGTGGTGAAAGTTTGTCAAATTTCTTAAAAAGCCCTCCCTGCCTGAAACTCAAAGCTCTTGTTCCACATATAGGATATGGTAACATGTGGAAGAAAACAAATCAGCTTCAAGGATGAAGCTTTTAAACTTTTCCTATTTAGAGTAAAAATGGTATGGGCCATGTCACAATGAGACTAAATTCTTCTTTCACATGAAAATGTTCCGAAGGGATACATCACAAAGGACACTAGTAAGCATTAAAGAGTTAAGGTCAAACTATACCACGGTTTTTTAAAAAAAAAGATGGCAACAGAACTGCTGTAATTCTGAGATGGCATCTCATTAGTGAGATTTAGCAACAGTAAGAACGGCTGGTTCTTCTCTGTTTTACATCAATTAGATCCAGTGTGAAACCAGAGTGTTATTACTCAAGGTTTTCATACCATTAAAATTTCATACCTGCCACAAGCCAACACATGTGAGACTGAGAAAGGAAGATTTGGTTACTCAAAGCCAAAAAAACAGCTTTGTCACTTGCTGACGTTTTGCCACCAGGTTTTTTTTTTTGTGAAATTCCCACAACGCCCTTGATCTCAAGTAAAATTAGGCACAGGCACATTTTCTCACATTTCAGGATAAATCAGAAACTGCTCTCGTGATTATTTCTGTCATCTGTCACTGAGCGCAATACTTACAAATATACAAGGCGACGTATAAGCAATTAAATTCCATGAAAATTGGGGGTCTTTTTAGGTAACTATTAGTGCGACACATGCACTCGATGAATACTCACAAGCACGCGGGCTTGCATTGACACGAACACACACAAAGTCATACGCAAACATCTCAGATTTTTTTTTCTTCCATATAATCTCCTCTGGCAGTTCAAAGAGCCATCCTCTCCAGACTAAAAGTAAATATGAACTCACGGTTCCAGACGTTATTCATTTCCTCAAACCTGAAGCCTCTTGATCTTTTGTCTCACATTATCTCACCTCTCCAGCGTGAACACAAATTGTACTGCTGTGTTGCACAAGGAAGTTTTAGGCTACCAGCAAAACTCTGAGACACTTACTGCAAACATCTACTCTCCTTAATATGCCACGGAAAGTATGCAAAGTGTGAATTTATACATTTATACAAGATGAGAATTGCTTCCAAACTGCCTAGCTCAGATTTGTGGTGAAGACCAGCTTCTGACAACCACCTGATGTTCTGAGCTTTGCCACAACTAAAAGAAGGTGGTGAGGATATAGGGGAAGACATAAAGATGAAGGGTGGAGGTGTGGAGCAGAGAAAGAAAGTTAGATAAGGAGGTGGTGTGGGTGAAAGGCAAGATTCTTGCTCACTGTAGCCTAGAGATGAGGCGTTTTTATCAGGCACAGAGGCAGTCTCACAGTCCCCTCATTGCAGTATGGGTGATTGAGAGGTCTGAGGTTGTGTGTACTCATTCTCACCCCAGAACATATGCGCACACACACTCGGATACACACCAACAAAGATAAACTTCAATAGTGTCGCAACTTTCCCTCAGCCTGCCTCCATCAGTTTTCCCTCTCTGCTTTCTTTCCGGCGCAGATCAAATGTGCAGGACTATCTCTCAGTCTGGTCTTATTTCCTCTGATTCTTCTGGTTCTCATTATTTCATTCCAGCAGCTTTGACAGTATACTCCCAATAAGATCCACCACAACATCCAGCCCTTTTCTCTCCACTGCCTATCCCTTAAACTTGCACGTCTTTGATGAGAATCCATTCATGGATTTAATGGATTTCTCTTGCTTTTTTTCCATCAAAATTTTGAAGATGTGTTTAGGAAAAAAGGAGGTGGGGGAAAGCTGCCCTGCTTCTACTTCTAAGAGGAAAGTGGACTGCATAGGACAGCATTTCTGTTGGCATCAAAAGACTGAGAAATTTTTAGCTTACAAAACAGGGCGTTCGAGTCAATATGGATCTGAGGCCCAACTGACTTCAGTCCTATGGGTGCAACGACAAAGTGAAATTTTTTCTTCGTTCATCTGAAGTCAAACTTGGAGAAAGATTAGAAAGTACAAAAGGCGGGGGGAATAAGATGGTCAAACCTTTGCAGAGGATTTTTTTTAGAAGCATCCTCTTTTAGTTGCCAAAAAAGGAGGGAGAACTCATTAATCTCACTTATAAAAAGTGAAACTAGCACACAGTTGGTAGCGGTATCAGTCAGAGTTCAACACACGCCTGCACTGCTTTGAATCCTCTCCAGATTGCTCGACAACTGTGGCTTGTTTTTCCTTACGCACACAAAAAGATGTAAGAGAAGGAGATAAACTGAGTGTTTGCAACAAAACAGCTTTCAAGCACCTAAAGAAGAAAAGCTGGAGGCACTGTTTTTAGGATTTCTACCACATCAGTACTCTCGGTTCTGTGTGCCATATGGAGCCAAAATGGCGCCTCAGTGTTTTGGAGGTGCATGCATTCCGGAGCTAATGCTGTGCAGCTGATGTGGGATGGTGTCTAATGAAAAACGCTCTCTTTGAGGGGCCCTGTGGAAGGATTAGGTTCTGATCAGCATTACCTTAGGTCAGTTCCTGCTGGACTAGCAAAAGATTACGAGTGATTTTGCAATGTGGGTTGAGTTACGAAGGTGGAAAGAGGAATAATAAAAAACAAAAAGAAAGAAAGATCTGAAGATATAGAATGGCTGGTTTAAGTGTCCACACCCTTTGTATTATTTCATATTTTATCTGGTAGCAACCATAAAGTTCAATGTTTTTATGAGTGAAACAAAAGAAAAACAATCCATGCTTTTCAATACTTTTAACTAATAAAAAAATCTATCTTCATATATCTTCATCTATCTTATAATGGTCCAAAATGAAATCCACTGCAACCAAGTCTCAACTCCTGTGTTTAATTTATTCTCAGGATGAATAAAGCTGTTCTTTCAAGACCCAGCTGAAAAGCAAAGAGCATCAGGGAGAGCAAAGATGCCCACCAGGCAGGTCAGGGATAAAGATAAGACGTTTAAAGCAGGATGGGTTTACACCAATAACCCCAGTTTTGGGAATCCCAAAGAGAACTGATCAATCCAAAAATAAATAGAAATGGACACAGGCAGCCACCTGAACTGACTGGCCAGGTAGAAAGAGCATTACAAAAACAAAGGTCACAGTTTGGACAAGTACGTGTGCAAGCCAGCGTAATAAAAGTACTTACAAGATTTCCAAAATTCTATAAAGCTAGTTTTCAGCTTGTGCAAATGTAAATGCAAACTGAAGAAGCATCAATAACAAATACAACAGTTGCAAAAAAAAGTCTATTAGTAATTAAGAATTTTTTTTTTCTTTTCATTTGATTTAAACATCTAAATAAGGTATATCATCGACACATTTTTTTCCTGAAAGCCTGTTGGAGGCACATCTTTCAGGAGAAGGTTGCATTCTGTCAACTCACCAGAAGGGGGGGACTAGTCTGGTTGCATAAAATATCATGTGGTGTTGCAGAAAATTAACTCAACAACTTTAATCTGTAGTTTTGAAGTAGAATGATTTACGATCATTTTACTTTTTTGGATCGACTAAATTGATCGAAAAAAAAAAAAAAAATCAACTTTAGCAGTGTGCCGTAATTGTTACCTCAATTGTTCATATGCACACAACAGACAAAGATTGGGAATTGTTGCATTGAGATTACTTGAAATGTACAGATTGGCCTTGTACACAGCTATAGAAGAAGTCTTGTGAAATGTCTGGTGCACATGCAACATAATTTTGCAGATGAGTGTGAATGGATGAACTTGCAAAACAGAATGTAAAATTACACACTTAGAGCATGTAGATAAAAATACTGTTAGCTACAGCTCAAAACAAACACACACACACACACATTTAAAAAAACAACATTTGCAATCACAAAGATCCACACTGTGTTGCTAGCTGTGTTGTAAATATTACATTTAAAACCTTTGATTTCTGAAACTTTGACTGAGAACAAGCTTAAAGTTGGGGAAATAGACTGAAAGAAGGACAAACATTTGCATAATGCACAGACATTAACACATGTAAACAATAATGTATAGAATCAAAGAGTAAGGTTTAGCACTTGAAGTGCAACATAGACATGGGATATTTCTACATGCTATGTCGTAGTGAAGGCAATCGTTTTGGGTTAAAGCTGTTGATCTCCCAGGTTCCTGCTGCAGTAGCAGAGTGATGTTAGAGGAAAATCTTAGTAGAATTTATCATATCTCCAGAATAGGACATCTTAATTTAGTCACATTCAATTGTTTTTTTCTGCTTAGTTGCCGTCTCTAGCTCCTTCAGATTCACATCAACCCTGACCAGTTTCTGTCTCTGCTGAAGAATCAAAACCCACAGCATGATGATACCAACATCATGCCTCTTCACCAAAGGATGGTGGGTTCAGAATTTTATAGGTTAGCCAAAACCTTTTATTTTTGACCTCATTTCAATAGAGTAACTTTCTCCACAATTTTGCCATGTCCCTTGCTTGGCTTTTGATAAACATCAAACAATATTTATTATGTTTTTCATAGCGGCAACAAATGACTAATAGGTAACCCTGTTGACAGGATTTTCAAACTGAGCTATGAATCCCTGCAGCTCCACCAAACTTACAATGGGCCACCTGTCTTCTTCTCTATTGGATGTTCCTCTTGACAAGTCTGTCACTTTAGCTGTAAAGACATTCTGTGGTAGGTTTGAATTTGTCCCACAGTCCTCTCATTTTCAGATGCTGGATTGAACATGAGATCTTC
Organism: Xiphophorus couchianus; assembly: GCF_001444195.1. Taxonomy (NCBI): domain Eukaryota; kingdom Metazoa; phylum Chordata; class Actinopteri; order Cyprinodontiformes; family Poeciliidae; genus Xiphophorus; species Xiphophorus couchianus. The sequence goes on along the minus strand of NC_040243.1, from coordinate 13,113,834 downwards.
AAAACTTGGGATATAGTTTTATAACCTAAATCTGCCTAACCTAAAGTGTTTCTGCAACTAACTCCCTGATCTGTCTACTGTGTTTCTATGTCTTCATGACCCAATTTGTTCCCTAATGTTCTTCAACAAACCTCTAAAGCAAAGGTGGGTAACTCCAGTTTTCAAGGGCCAGTATCATTGAACTCCTCAATGTGTACTTGGTCAAACACACCTAATTAAAGTCGCAGAATAATCTGAGAATATAATCCTGTTATTATTTGATTCTGGTGTGTTGGAGCATGACCATATCTAAAAGTTGCAGGACAGTGGCAAGTTGCCATCCCATTTTCTAAAGCCTTTATTGAACAGCTGGATCTACACTGAGATTAAATCACACACAGGTGAACTCTATTGACCAATCAGACGTCTTGATAAGGAAACTGACTTCAATGAATTTTATTTGAGGACATGACCCCCAAAGCGGTTGAGCACAAATGAGTGACACCTCATTTTGTAAAAAAAAAAAAGAAAAAATCGACAATTTCCCTTACACTCCACAAACTACTTCCAATAAAACATACTGAGAACTTACAACAGAATTCACCCATATCTCATCCCCTATTTACCTTCTCCAGATTGGCGTCCATCTCCTGTTGGTGGCTCTTCTTCAGATCGTTGGCCATCCGTTCCATGTCGGAGCGCAGCTGCTGCATCGCCGCCTCCTTAGCGTGGGTCGCTTTTTGCCTCTCCTCCTCCTGAAGCAGCACCATCTCGGCCAGCTTTTGCTTGTGCTGCTCATGGGCCTGCTGGAGCTCATCATGTAGAGTTGACACTTGGGCCTCCAAATCAGAAACTGTCTGTAGATTGACATAAAAATGCATTGGGAGGAGGAAAAGTTATTAGACTTTGTATATTTTTTTCTACTCAGTAGGTTAGGAATGAAAATGCATAAAAGTTCTTAAATTTTTATGCATTTTGCAAGGTAGAAAGTCTTTCTGAACATTTAGTTGGTTTATTGATTTAAATGAAAGGGTAATGTCTAAGAATAGAGGTGGGCTGATGGAAAGAGATAATTGGATACAGTATCAGAGAGAAGGAGTCTCTGTGGAAATTCAAGCTTTTGTATTGTACTATGCATGGATGTGGGTGGTGGCCTCTGCAATGAACTCCTCACTTTAACTCCCCCCTTTCAAACCTCTCAGCTTTGACTTTTCTCAGTAGAGCACGTTTAATAGTGTTGCCAGTGAGAGTTAACATAACATAGCGGAAATGCTAATAAGCACAAGTGAGTGCAAAGACTGCAAAAATAAACTGCTCAAACGTGTGCAGCGGGAGCCAGATCTTTGCAGTTTGGAAAATGTCAAAAATAAAGATAAAAAAACCCCCAAAACATCATATGATTAGGAGGATGGAGACTGACTGTTTTGAAGGTGATGTGGCAGAGAAAACATTTGCAATGACAATATTTGTTCTTATAAGGAACATGGACCCTTAATATTTAGCTAGAGTATGTACTCAAAGTAATTGTACTACATCAGCGTAAATGTAGGATTCAGCAAGTCAAATTTAAGACTTTTTAAGGACTTTTAATGTCACCTTGAATGAAATTTAAGACAGAAAAATCTAAAAATAAATGTACAGGAAGGTTGGGCGATTCTGCTGTATTACAATCAGATATTTTTTCACAGAATGCACCTCGTATGGGTTGACAATAGAAATGAGTCATTGGTGAAAACAAACGTACAGCGAACTTGCTTATGTTATGATAGATATAGAAAAGCTAGCTAGCTAACAAGCAAGGGTTTACTAGCAGCTGGTTACTGGTAGTTGCAACCGCCTCGAGTCACAGAAAGCAATGAAGATGTCTGCGGATGACTTAAACTTTGGCCCGACAGTCCCGGGAACCCCCCCAAAAAACAACACATACAAGATTAAATAGTTCTGCCATGACCAAATCTAAGACTACCGAGCAACATATTTAGGGCAAAATTATATATTTCTAACAGATTTAAGACATTTCAAGGCCTTAATTTTAGATGCATAAATTTAAGGATGCACAGACAATCTGTGAAAATAGGCGCCTGGTCCTTAAAGGCATTCTAGGATGACTCCACCAATTAGAAGCAATAAGCAATAACTATTACAGTGACGTTTTGAGAGGTCTAAGATGAAGGACACTGTTTCACTCCAACATACCTGTATTGCACCTATTCCCCAGTTATTGCACATCCTCATTACTTTCCTTTGTTTCAGCATGTGCTCTGGCCTGCTGCCCGGTCCCCAGCCGCCAGAAAGGCCCGAGCATCCCAGGACAACACCGCGTTAAGGCTATCAGACAGCGTGTGTCTGAAGTGCTTTTTATTTAGGGGGCACTGAGGAGAAGCAAAAGGGACTTAAAAGGAGCGCCACATAAACAAGCAGAAGCTGTGGCTACCAGCTACACTCTTGTCTACACTGGTTCACGCACACAGATCTCCCCGCGTGTTCGTGGGCGTGCACATAAAGACGAATAGTCTCGAGCTGTCACACACACTCAGAATAACAAGCAGCAAATTCAAAGAAAACAAACATGAAATCGTGTCCCCTAAATTCTGTCTGATCGTTCGCAATTTTCTCTGCTCCGCTTTTGCAATCAAGGGCAAGAAGCAATACCATGTGAGCCCTGGGGTGCTTTTAATGCATAATTCTCTGTTTGACTAAAGTTGATACTATTTTTTTTTAAGTCTGTTAATAACTAAGTATATAATCATCCAGAGCAGTAATCTCAGCATTGACATATAGCAAACACATGAAAGACTTTGCTCTGGGTACAACAGCAATTTATAATAAATGCATTTATTTAGATTAAAAATATCACGTCATTGTCCAACCACGGACTTTAAAATGTTTTATTTAGATTCTATGGTGCAGACCAGCACGAAGTACTGTAATTATGATGGCTATACTAATAAAAATCTGAAAATGGTGGTGAGCATTTGTCTTCAGGAGGCCCTGAGTGAGTAGCCCCCAACAGATCAATCTTTTGTTCCATGGTCTACACGAGGTTAAAACTCTTCTCCATACCCCAAAGGAACAGGAAAGTCAACCGATTTGTAAAAACAACTCTTGCTGTAATTAAAATTTGCATCAACCTGTTTTGCACATCAACAAACTGAACGTTTTGCTAATTCGTCTTTGCAAAATAGCTCAGGCTCGGGTAGATTGGATGAAAAATGTTTTCAAATGTACATTTTCTAATCTTGGTACAGATCTGAACTTTTAATTTAGGTCTGGACTTTGACTGGGCCATTCTAACACATGGAAATGCTTTGATCTAAACCGTTCCTTATGTTTAGGTCATCCTAAGCAGCCTCAACTCTTTTGCAGTCTCTAGCAGGATTGTCCTGTATTTACTTAGCTTTTAACCCTGAATTGAGGAGAGCTCTGTGAGATGTTCAGGGTTCAAGACGTTTTCTAACCTAATAATTGTTTTAAACTTCTTCACAACATTATCACAGACCTGTTTGGTGTGTTCTTCATATTCATGATGACTTTTGTTCACTAATGTTCTCTGTGAAACGTCTGTACCCTTCAACCCTTTTTATTTGTTATATGAAAGCAAGTTGAAACACATCAGAGCACCAGCGTTCACTGAAGACTTCAGCTGTGATCAGAACTGGGACGATGGGGGAGAAACTGAAACAGAAGTCATCTGAACTCAAATATGAATTAACTTTTCTAAAGAAAGACATTGATAAACACCACAGACAAGTAGACTGAAAGAGCCTAACACAGGAAGCTTAATATTTATAAGACATTGCAGAGCGAGACCCAGCAACTTTAAATATGCCGTGTAGTCAGAACACATGACCTTCTGCATATGTGAAATAGTAAATTGTTACCAAGTAACAAAACAATTTCTATGCAAGAATGACAACACATCAGAGACCATTCCAGCCTAGGCTGTCCTTTTTATCTCAGCTTTGACACAGTCTGTCATCATCCTTTTCATTCGATGCGGTTTAATCGCGTCTCGGGATTGTAAACCTTGAAAAAAAAAAGAAAAGAAAGCAACAACAAGGGAAAAAAAACGTCATAATTTAGTTCAACACGACTGAGGCAAAAGAACTCAAATAAGTTCCTACTTTCTCCTCTGCTATTGAAGTCCAGATGGTGTGTATGATCCTTCAGAAGAGAAATAATTACTGGAGAAAATAACAGCCACCCAAGAGATTGAGGGGAAACGGGTGGGAAATAATATTAATGATAAGCTATGAATTCGAAAGAAAGAAGTTTCTGCAAGTTTCGATGATTTTTACTTAAAAACTTATTGTGACCTTCATGATCCTTAGGATTTGAATGCGACATATACATAAATTAATTTAAAATGCATTACATGTAAAGTAATAAGTTAAGTCTGTGCTCATCAGATCCAGCAGATGCATTCATTGATTTTTCATCGATGTTACCTACTGTAGCTGCAGTACCGTTGCAGGGCGAACACACCTTCTGCTTGGCACAGTGCTTTTTTTTTTTTTAGAAGATATAATTCTTTTAATAGGAGCTGGGGGGAGGAAAAGAAGGCTGATTGGCACATTGTGGACTGCTGGATGGTGGCCAGACGGCACTGGTTTGGGTAGTAATAATTTAAATGAATTATTATGCATGTGTTTTTGACTACTTCACATGCCACCGAAGTGTTACAGTTACTGACAACAAGTTTAATACTTTATTTTCTGAATTAAATCCTTTTCGAAAACCAATTATATTGTAAATATAACCAGGATTTCAGTAATAATCATTGCTACCTTTTTGGCTAACTAGTACGATTTAATCGAACGTCTTAATATTATGATACTGAAATCCGGTAAAAATCAACTGACACACAATTGTATCAAATGATATACATATTTTTTTTCAATAAAACATTGCATGTTTTATGCAAGCATTTAAAAAAAAAATCCATAATCAATGAAAGCTCTGCATCTTCATACTTGTGCGTAGTCATATTTAACTTTGATCTTCCACCGGAGGGCAGTCGACAAGAGAAGGGGTCGACACAAACAAGCTTTTCGGGGAAAGTAACAATTTTGCTTAAGATGTAAAAGTCATAGAAATAAGCATGTTAAAAATAATAAAGTTGGCATCATATGGCTAGAGTCCTATTATCAAGCCTAATCATGTTGCATAAAGTTTTCTGTGATAACTGAGCTGGTAAAGGATCAGTCCATTTTTATTCCCTAAACAAACTGCACAAGTGTCCAAACCCTGTGGGAAAGACATTGGAATTGCTTAAAAAAGGAACCACAACCAATGCTGCCAGTGCCTCCAGTGACATTTTGGAACAAGCAAATGAAGAAACATACAAATTATGAATGTAACCAACTGTAAATGTTGACCAAGAAGAGAAAACCTGGATGTATTTCAGACTTTTTATGAGTTTGTGAAAACCCCAGGAGGAGGTTGTCTCTCTTTTTTTTGAAGTAGAAATCATTTTTAATTTTAATTTGAAAAAGCTTTATGAATAAGCCAACTTATTGTTTGGGTGTTTGCCCTAACTGAAAAAACAAAAACAAAAACACAACAAAAAAACATGGAAAATATGAAATGGATTGGGGTTAAAATCAGGAGTCAGGAATGCATGCTGGTGTTGGATCACTGAAACAAATTAAGGCACCACTTCATCCTCTGGGGGGCATTAATCAGCTAACAGAAACACACATAGCTGGCTGCAGGCGGCGAGATATTGTATCATTACGGACTAATGACTGAAATCTCCTCATCACACTTTAGAAAAGTTTAAAACAAGGTGTTTACCACTGTTAGAGTCCATGTGGATACAAACTTAATTTTCTGAGCTAAGAAGAGGTCAATGACCATCAAAATTATAAACCGGAACCCTAAATTAAGTTCTGGACAATAAATAAGTAAGGATATATTTGTGTGTATTTAGCAGCATGCTAAATGATGTAGAAACCCCAAGCGAGCAACAGATGGGTGATGCAGCCTTTCTAATGAGTTGCAGCACAGTTTGCTGACTGACGCAGTCTGGTGGGATGAAGTCGTGTCCCTGTTCAAATTTTTTAGCTCTTCCCTCCAGCTGCTGCGACGACACATCCGCTCTTCTGCTCAAACACAAGCCGGGAGCCAGGAATGCTGTTCATTAGAGTCTTGCCACAACCAGGAGATGAGCAGCTATTACTCATCCTGGGAGAGAGTCACTGAAGTTGGCTGTTCTCCTTCTTTGCCAAGTTTAGACTTATTAAGCATGAAGACAAGCTGAGACTACAGCTTTGTCTATCTGAACCAGGGTAAAAATGATGCGAAACAACCCTTGCAATGTTTTAACTGGCTGAAAAACGCTCTGCATGCAAACACACTAAAAAATGTCTCCACCCAATCTGTAGTTGTCAGTGTCAGAGAAATTGCCATAGTATATTCCTTCTTTTCATGGCCTGAAACGTTGATTTTGACGCTCTGATTTTGACATTAGACAGCCGTCATATTGCTTCTTTAAACTGCTGAATGGGCGAACAACAGGAACTGAGAATATGAAATGAGGATTGGGGGAACTTTGTTTTCAGTCCACCATCCTCTCCAGCGTCGTCAGATGCCAAGATCTGTCAAGCCGTACGTCACTTTGACATGAGCGGAGCTGTGCGTTGTGAGCAGTCATGTCCTGTGGTGACGGCATCTCCAGAAATCACATTCTCACAAATGGGTCCTACTTTTACATGCTGTGAAAACAAAGCTTCTCAAGACTATCAGGTCATGAAACAAAACAATAATATTTTTTTAAATTACATTTTCAGAACGTCTATAGAAATATATTACTTTGGCACTTCTGGATGGCTTTTACCTATAAATTTGTTTGTTAATGCTTAGGTGTGTCAATCAGTTGTAGACGAATAGGGAGCGGCAAAGTATTTAATGCTTAAATGTTTTTTTCTGTTAAGGAATAATTTCTTGAAAAAAAAATTTTAAAAAATATAAAAATTTAATAAAAATTGTTTTTCTGTTTAACTCTTTTTTTTTACTTTCATCTAAAAAAGTGCAAACTAACTAATTATGAGCAATTTTAGCCAAAAGTGTCATCCCAAGTGGTTTTTCAAATTACTGTCTTCTAGCCAACGTCCAATAAATAAAAATTTTCCATGATGACAAATTTCATTTATCCACGAAGCCTGACGAGTCAAAAAACAATCCCAGTTGGGGGCTGGTTTATCAAATAGCTTCCTACAGAGCTCCAATCTATTCCCCAGGCTGGAGAGCGCCCAAAACCCAGTGGAGGGGTTTAGGCTGAAGACCTGCTGTTTTGGGGGTAAATCGTAAAAGAATAGCCCCCTCAATGTCTGATACGTCCATTGATTCAGACCAAGAATTCATACAGGTCATTGTGCAAGAAAATGCTGTAATAAGAGAATAAACTGCGCTTTCCGGAGAGAGACGACTTCCAGCGGTGAGAGGACAAAGCCCTGTAAAATAGATACACTTCACCTGCAGATCGGAAAGCTCACCAGGGCGTCTAAAAGTGTGGATTTAAAAATAAAAACACAATAAAGCTGGGTTGTATACATAACTGATAACTTTAATGTTTTAAATGTTCATAGTGGCTTCTAGAAACTTGCTTTGGTAATTAAACAATTAGAAACTAACATCAAAACTTAGATTTCTTGCGTTTCCTTAGTTTTGCCTCGTTTCCTTTAGTTTTCTCTGTATTTTTACCAAAGCTCGCCATCATTTATAAGTATTTTTCTGTTGGCACATCCATATTTAAAATTTGCGCATGAAATACGCAGCAATCAGAAAAATTATTCACACCCAGAGTAAGAACGTGCCTTGCTTCAAGTTAAAAAGTGTCTCAACCCGCTGTGCTTTTGAAACCCTAGGACAACGTCAATGGGCGAAAAGCGAAACGGTTATCCACGGGAGAGCGGCGGGTCAGCATGTGTTGATGTGTGTGTGTGTCTGCATCTGTGAAGGTTGATCTGTCGAGACCCCCTACCTGGGCATCATGCTTCCTCCACTCCTGGGCGTGCTGCTGGTGCTGTTGCAGGGTGGCCCTGGCCTGCCTCTCCAGGCTGCTCGCCTCCCGCTGGTGCTCCTGGACCAGGTTGTCCTTTTCCGCGCTGTGTTGCTGCTGTAGCCGCGTCCTCTCCTGCTCGTGCTGTGCGTGCTGCTCAGCCATCTGATTGGACAAGCAGGCAAAAAGAGACTTCATCAGCCAACACATGCGCTCCAAACCTTGTCGTCATGACAACTTGTCCATGTACGTTTTTCTTTATCTTCATCGTCCCGTTTCCACCAACACTTTCATCCAACCAGAGTGCCGGGCTAATTAAGCAAGATTAGAAGGGACGTGGTAGAAAAAAATTTTTTTTAAAAGAAAGCGGAAAGTTTTTGTGCATCCTCACATCGCCAGACACGAAAACATAATGTGACGAGGGTTGGGGGTCTGCTCCCCACACCCCCAACCCTCAAACCTCCCACTGCTAATTGTAGGGACTGGCCCTTAATGTCCAAGTCTCTCCCTTGTGGCTGGTCTCATTCGTCTCATTCTGAGGTCGGCATATGAAAGGGTCGCCGGTTTCTGCTATGTAAGAAAGCTGGTAGGGGTTAGCCATCTGGTGGCAGTAACCACCATGCCCCATGCTATGCGCTTGACAGAATGTGAAAATCGGCTTAGGCGAAGAATATGATGATTATTATAATCCGAAAAAGTACGAAAGTTTGAGAGGAAGACGCTTAATGATTCTTGACAGTCCCTCTGTGACAGTTTCAATTTCAAAGTTTAAAAGATAATATTTGTGTGGATATTTAAAGTTTATCCACCTTGAGGGTGAAATCCAACATTCAAGAGAAAATATTTATGAAAATATTATAAATGGAATAAATGGAATAGTTTAAACATAAATATCCCAAACATTTAAGTCTGGTAAAAATTTCAATCCATAACATCACAGTGTCATAGAGGAAAATGCTTCTAATGGGACCAAAAGCTTTAATTTTTCAGGGTTTAATCATCCTGTCAGTTGAAGCAAGTCCGTTTTCTAGCTGAGCTGTAAGAGGAGTCACCTGCTGGGATGTGAAGGCCGGGCCGGTGAAGCTCCCAAGCCTTTCCCAGACTCTGTTCCCACTCCCCTGTGGTGGAGTGAGGGAGAAGCAACCCCCACATCGTCCTGCCGCTCTGGTCCAGCCTGAGCCCTGAAAGGACAGCAGGGGCCCGTGGCCCACTAGCCTCCCTGCTTTGAAGCTAATCCGCACACATTGTGCATGACGGCACCCTACCTGGCCAACCAGAGGAGCAAAGATCGACAGTCTCTGTGCCCGATGTCTGCTCTGTACATGGCACTGGCTGTGAACACCAAGCACTACTCAGAGTGGGCGATGAATGAGGAAATATCTCCAGGAAGCTGGATTCCAACTTTAAAAAGTAGGGATGGCCATATAAATGCTCATTTAGGCGTCCAAAGATTTATTCTTCTGGTTTTGCTGCACAACGACTGTCAGAGGTTTGCATTCAATCATCTCAAAATTCTTTGCCCAAAATTGACAACTTAATAATCTCAAACACACACAGCAAAAAAATATTGAGCTTCTGGAGTGGCCCAGAATTCAGCCCTGTAGAAAATGTGTGGACTTTTGCTGAAAAGGAAGAGTCTGTGCCAGCGTACTAATTTAAATGGATTCTACCATTTTTGGCAACAAGGACTAGAATATTCAGCCAGAACTACACTAGAAGTAGAAACTTGTGCACTCAATTCTTTCTTTTTTGAAATCACCCAAGTTGACTTGTAAATCATAATGTCAATCGACCAAAAAAAGAACAGTTAAGACAAACAGCTAAAAACCAAAAACATTCAACTCATTACCCCAAAAAGGATTTTTATGCATTTTAGATTACCATTTCAAAACTCTATACAAACATTCATAATAAATTAATGTCAGACATGTGTTGTTGGCAGTGTTAGCACATAATACCTGCAGGATCAGAAATGAAAGAAAAAAGAAAGACAGGGCAGTGGGTAGAAGTGCACAGTTCGAAGGGAAGTACAACACACAGAAGGAACAAAAGGATCTAAAAAATTATGGAAAAAACAGAAGGAAGAAAAAAAAGAAAATAAATCAGGACAAGAAAGGAAACAGATAAGGAGGAGGTAGGGCACAAAATGAAGGGAGGGAAAGAGGAAGACGTAAAGAAGAAATTACAAATGATGCAATAAATTAACAAATGCAGGACACCAAGAAGATACGAAGGATAGAAGGAAGAGAAGACAAAAAGAGGGATAGAAGTCATAGCAAAAGGAAGAGCGGAAGTAAAGAAAAGGAGCATTAAAGAGTGAGGACAAAATTAAAGACAAATGCTCATAAATACTCAAAGAAGAAAAGAAGGAAGGAGAACATTTAGACAAAAAACATGAAATTAAGTCTGGAAATGCAAACGTTTTTCCTTACTTATCGTGACACAAAAAAAGGTGAAATCCAATTCCGGACTCTTCCAGAAAACAGCGACCCAGCCATGATGAGTTCACATAAACTTCTGAATGGCACTCTAGTTTTGCCAAACGTCCTGAGAGAAAGGTCAATACTAAGAGGTTTATTCCTTCAAATAAAATAAACACTATTAAAACATATATTATGCTTCGGAATTTTTTAAATCCAAAACTGGCTTAAAAATGAAGAAATAACAATGAAGCTAAAATATGAAGATGATCTTTTTTATGGTGCTACTGGTAATGTTGATACTATAGAAAACCCAACAGATAAAATGTATCACCTCTACTAACAACCCATTCAGACATGAAACACCTCCAAATCCATGCAGAATATGCTGCCTCACAGAAATCATTAGATTTATGTTGGAGGAACTCTATCAAACAATCTTTATCAATTGACAGAGATTGATAGACTTCATAACATGGGTGTTCTGGATAACAGAAATGGGCAACATTGATATAATGTGAAATCAACAATTAGAGGAGAGAAGCAAACAGAGAGCATTCCCTAAAAGGAGCCTGGATGTGACATTACGCATGAGATGCATGCAGTACAGGATGCTGCGGTTCTTAAAGGGACCAGCGTGGCAGTTTTCTAGGAAACAGTGAGTCAGTTAGGGCACAATTTGGAGCTCCAGAGAATTATGTGGTCCAAATTGAGATTGGACAGTGAGGTAAAAGGGCTACTTCTGCTCTGAAGAGGACAGACAAGACTGGTCTCGAGTGGAAAAATGGCTGGAGCTAAATTCTGAAATGGAAAAAAGGCAACCGTCTTCTCTTCATTGTAGGGTTTTTGATGGACAGAGAGTTCCAGAGAGAGTGAATAGAGACATGCTCTGTCTACTTATATACTTATACGTCTATAAACTAGATTTCTTCTTCATTTAATGCGCTAGTCTGACACATGAAGAGTAAAGCTGTAAAGCATTTCCCTTAAGTGTTAAGCTCTCGACTCCAAACCAGCTATAAGACCGCTCTGAATTTAAGCTAGATCTAGAAACCGTGCCTGACAGCGTGGAGGGTCAGCTGGCCAACAGCTCCCCTCTGATCTATTTCTCCACTTGCAAGTATCACTAAAGCCGCCCTGGAGGGAATTTGCTTCTCCGAACGGACTCCAACACCATGACCCCTTCAATCTTGTGACACCAATCTTTCTAGAGCGGAAGCAACAACACACACATGCAGGCCTGAGAGACTGGGAGCTCACAAAGAAAGTGTCAAAAATTGAACATGAAATAGCATCCATAAATAATAAAACAGTCTTCCTGTCCATTCAAACGCATTTCCATTGACTGATGTGAAAAACCTCTCATCAGACAGCTAAATCAATCGTCTGTGTTTTTATCTTATAGAGAAAAGCGTTCCAGATCACCACGTTTTGGCCATCCCAGCTTCACCTCCTCAGCAGACGATGATCATCATATAAATACAACTTGAAAATCATTACTTTGTTGCAGCAAATCAGAGTTTGGGGGAAACAATATTTACTTGTAGGCAACTTAACCTGCATTGTTTGATATCAGTTAAAATATGTTTATTTTCCACCAACTCTCCAGTGTTAAAAGATTATTGTTTTCTTCTTTTTCTAAGAAATGGTTAACGCAATTCAACACAGCTGTTCAGCCGTGGTGCATGTTAGTAAGGAAATGGTTTCCCCTCTCCTTGGAAGTAACACTGGCCTCATACCCCTTCATTCACATCAATCTACCGCAAATTACACGCAGCGTAAACTCCATCTAGCCAAAAAATGAGTTAGCATGCTTATTAACGCACAGGTTTGGTGCCAGTTTGGTGCTTGGGAAGCAATCACGCTCTGGATACGGAAGGGAAATGGAGACGTTACAGCAGTTAATGGCGCACCCTTATGGTGTGTCACATGTACATGTCAACATGGGGCAATGCAAGCCCATTATTATTGTTTCTTTTTAAACTTAACAATAATTGTGTTATGGAATGAGACAAGCAAATTCAAATGCAGCACTCTGTGCCGTTTATTGCAATTGCATAATCTCACATTCAAAAATTGAAACTTTAATTTGAGTCCATTTATTTAGTAATGAGAAAAAAACATGCAACAATTAACATTTTTCATGACAATGTAATAAAGGTGATTACTGAATCAGATGAACCGTTCCCATGTTAATTTGACACATTAACAAGCTGAAAAATCAAATGTTCTGGCAGAGATCTTCAGAATTTTAAAGTAAACTCTAATGGCATCTTTAAGAGTTCATGATGCTATCATCATTAGGGGCCGTTAGGAGAGATACAGGCCCACAGCATCACAGATCTTCCACTGTACTCAACAGCACACGTGGGGTTATTTTCCACACTTTTATTCTCTGTTTCACATCAAACCAGCCAGAACTATTTGTCTAATAAAAAAAATCTCTATTTGTGCTTCTATTTTTGTTTTGTTTTTCTTATTTCCCCTACCATCCCCTGCACTGAATGTGGAGGCAAGACAAACTCTAATCCTTATCCAGACATGTTCGTCAAGCCCCAATTTTTTCTGGCATTTTCAGCATGTACGTGAAAATGTCAAATCAGTCTCAAGTGTTCTTCATGGCTTAAATAATTAATTCAGCTCTGTGAAATAACATTCAATCCTATGGTTTAATTAAATATAATGTTTCTCCATCAGCCAGTGTGTTTTAAAATGTTATCTTGACTCTAAACTGAAAACGACCCAAAGAGATAAAATGACAAATGAACCATGCAGCCCGCATTAGTGTTCAAAAGGCCATGATAAAAATATTTTTTGGGTTGGAATCAAAGAGTAATGTAAAGCGTGTCCTTTAACATGAGAAATATCCGGCAGAACAGATAGGAAAGAGCAAAGTATTCCTAATAGATGTCAGCTCTGACGGGCTAAGCTTTCACTCACAACACGTTACTATTTGGAACAAAAGCAGGAAGAACACAGAGTTCCAGCCTCATACAAACCTGCTGCTCATATTTCTGTCTCAGTGCATCAAGCTGTAGAGAGAACTCCTTGGCCTGGCTCTCCCTTAGGGTTTTGGAGCGGATCAAGTCCTCCTCTACCTTCTCCATCTGGTGGTGAAACAAGAAGAAACAACAAGATGACAAACTTCAAGATTTTTTAAACCTGTGAGGATGAAATCCTCTACAATTCACAATATTGCAAAACATGTGACATTCACTTTGACTAATATGTAGCAGAGTTAAATAACATTTAAGTTCATTAATATTCATAAATTGCTTAATCTCATAACTCCATAAAAAATCTATGTGAATATTGAATCCTAACATTTCCTTATCCAGTCTGCATGTCACTCAAAAGATGAAGTTCTAAATCTTATTTCTTCAGACGTACTGAGAAAAAATGAAAAAAATTTTTTTTATAAAATGTCAACAACTAATCAACAACAGAATCAAGAATCTTAGTTATTGTTTTCTCAACTTGATTTAACACAAAAGAAACAAAAAAACTTAAAGATTAATAAAGAAAAACAAACTTGAACTAATTTGTACACCTATTATAAAATAGGGATGTTTTTAATAGAAAATATTCAGAAGACTACTATCTAAACAAATTAACAAGCTAAAAACGGCCAGGAGTCTCGATTTGGATCTAGCTAAACCTGCTGAGGAAGTTGTCAGGTTATTCTGAAGTTGAAAATCTTCAGAATGTTTCTGAAGCCTGAAAGCATTTTCTTTCCTAAATGTACCCTTAAAGTTTAAAGTTGGATATAAGAACTAGAATTAGGTCACAGAATCTCTCTTTTCAGTAACTGAGAAAATCAGCAAGCCTCTGATAGTTTTTAGGTTTCTATGCTTGGTGTTGTATTTTTGTTTAAAACTGTTTTTACTCAGTTTTAGATAACTGCTAGTGATTATTGATTCTATTGGTTCTGTTTATATGAAAACATATAAAGTTTTAATATGTTTAAATAAAAAAGGCGGCTCTGAAGACTTAAAACATCTTGTTACTTAGAACCATATAAGCTAATAATAGATCCTAGATTTTTAAAGCTTATTCCTTTTTAAAGTTTCGATAGTAATATTTAGATATGATTTTCATTTTCAATTTATTAAATTTTCACCTTTTTCTATAAAGTTAAGATTTGTTTCTGTTTTCTTAATCTTTTTTTCTATTTTTTAAGATATTAGCTAACTGTAGATCAGATTCATAATTTCACTGAGGTTCTCCATCAATCTGTACATCTTTTCAGTGAAATATTATTTTTTGCACTGTTTCTCAATGAATTCTAAATCATACTTCTTTCTAAAATGTAATAGTAATGTAGTATGTAGTAGTAAGGTTAAATGTTAAGGAGTAATCAGAGTGATTTATGAATAGTAATCTAGTTAAATGCAGTTTAATCCTGCTACAAATAATATTAACATATTCATTCAATGTGAAACAAATATAAGCTAATCCAAATATACTGTCAGATTGCAATCTTTGTGTATGAGGAGATATTAAACACAATCATCTCCTTTTTTCTTACCGTCCTCACAGCCAACTATTTTCGTTCTTTGTACAAGTGATGAAAAATAAAAACAGAAGCTGTAATTTACAGAAACATCTCAACGGTGCTGCTTGTAAGACCAACGAAATCCTGAATGTGTTCTTTATTAATCTGTTTAGAATCCTAAAACCTCTTTGAACTCTCCACGCAACACAGATTTCATTCTATACAGCAATGCTGCTGCTTCTTCTTCTTTTCAAACCAAAATAGGGCAGGATCTTCGCTTTAACTGCAGTCTGAATGGAAGAAGCTGATTTTTTTAAATAGAGAAAGAAAGGAGTGACGCAGATAATCCATTTAGATATCACACCATCTGTAAAAAGAGAAACGGCGAAAGACGATGAAAGGAATGACGAGAGGATGAGAAAATAGTAAAAAACTTCTTTTGAAGTACTTTCCACAACATTAAAGCCTTAGCAGGAAGATGCACAAGCAGGGAGGGGAGGCGGAAGAGGAGGAAAGAGCGAAAGGGGGAGAGAAGATGACAGGGATGCAGAGGAGACTGCTCTACGCTCCCACGGCTTTGATGTGGGCTGAGGATAAAGTCAGATTGAAGATCGGGATGCCAGGGGCTCAATGGGAAAAGAAGGAGCAAGCGTGAGGATGGAAGGATGAGAGCAGCAGAAGCAGGAGGAAGAAGGAAAAGTACTGCATTCAAGAGGAGAGGAAACCAAGACTCCCAGTTCAAATATTTAAAAATACTCATGTTGAGGCAATCCTATTGGGGAAAAAAAACTCCATCCAATAATATTTGTACCTAAAGTGGGGCAGGATTTTACAAAATAAGAGGAAAATAAAAGATGACATAATTAATTTCTTTAAATTAAGTCTCGGGGAAACAAAGGTTGTTTCATGTGCCAAGAAATTTCCGAGCATAAACTCGACTCCCACACAGTCTCTCATATTCCTACGCCCAGAGTGCCCCCAAACGCAACGATTAAGTGAAAAACTTCCCTAATCGGCAACTAAAACTTGCAAATCTCTTTAACACGGAACATTTAAAACATTTAGGACCGCACAAGAAATAGCGCGACTTGTTCAACAACAAGAACAACAAAAAAATGCCTATAGCAGTAGACAGCATCAGCAGTTGTACACTGAGTGCATATTGATTGGGAAACTTTTCCAATAAACAGCAGCCCACGCAACACCGACCTCTGATGGGAAGGCATCAGCCTGACTAATTAGCGTAACTGCTTATTGTGCGTGGTCCATTCCCTACTGGAACCCGAACACCCGGTGTCCTGCCCACTTCCAACCTGGGAGGTCATTAAGTGTTAGTGGAAAAATTCAAGTTTAATGAGAAGAATTTTATTTGATTTTATTTGTACAAGTTCACCAAACAAGAGCGAATGGCCCGAGGGTGATTATGTTTTGGCTCTTACATATAGATTGTTTGAGCGTAAAGCAGTTAAAAGGTGAAGAGAGTTTAATGATTTTACTGCAGAAATTTTTTTATATATAAACGCACAGAATGAAATAATTAAGCCAAAAAGAAGACTAAAAAAAATTCACTGGCTCAACTAGTGATGATGTGTGAAAACCCTTAAAATATATTCCGTTTTTATTGTATTAGCAATCCTAAAATTCCTAATCAGGTTAATTGCACGGTTTGTTCATTTTAATCAAAAACCATGTGGTTTTAACAAGCAGTGGGCTCAATTCAAAAACTGTTTTGGCAGCTAAATTATTGAATAATTATTGAATAATAATGAATAAGCTCTTCCATGTGAGCTCAGCAACAAAGACATACACACACACATACTGTATATTTATATATGCATATATACTGTATATACATACAGTATATATATAGTAAGATTGGTGACGTTAACTTTGGGGACGTCTGTGTTTGCTGCTGTTTGATGATGTTTTATACTGAGATGATATTTTAGGCTTGAATAGGTTAAAACAGGCGTTTTTCCACAATTTGCACAGAACAATAGTCTTTTCCTGCATCCAATCAGATTGGATTTTGAAGCAAAAATGAATCCCCTGTGGGAAAAGAGAAGCAGCTTTGTTGTCCATCTCTGTTGTCACGTGTGCGTCAGATTTATCGGCATATCAGAAACAAGTGAATACAAATGTTCTGCTCTGAACTTTTATATACAAAAAAAAGCAATTAATTTCATAAAAAATTTCTACGTAATTAATTAATCAAACTTAATGAATTTATTTTCATTCTTAAATCCAGAGATTAAGAAAATCTAAGTTTCCACAACCATTGATATCTTTCTGCATGCGTTTTAATGTGTTAAATGCTGTTTTGGCCTACTGGGCAGTACTTAGTTTCCTAAAGAGAGAAGAAAAGTGCTCTCTAGATTTTCCAAAGATTTGGGTTCTGTCATAGTGTGTCCTCTTCTCAACTCACCTCACTTACTTTCAATCCGAGTTGGTATGAGGATTGATTCAGCCACAAAGGTTAATTTTCTGTGTTACGATTTTTAGGTTTACTCTGTGCTTTTGATTACTCTTCTGGCAAAAGACCAACAGTTCATTATGCAATGCACATACTGTGACTGTTTCTGCTTATAAAACAGAAACAGTCCCACATCCTGCACTGTAAGCGGTTGATTTCCCATGTATTCATCCTTCGTTGTTCCAAACATTCCTGGCGAAAAGCCCACACCTAATCACATCTGAACAAATCCGAGTTATATTCGAGGGTGAGGATTATATTTATGTGTCCGACCTGGAGTTTCATGTCAGTGTAGACCTTCTCAGAGCTGAGCTCCACCTGCTTCTTGAACTGCTCCAGTGCCAAATCGGCCTGCTGGATCTGCTGTCTTTGGCTCTGTTTCGCCCTGTCCAGCTGGCTCTCCATCTCTCTTCAAAGCAAGCACAAGAACAAAGGAATGAATACACTTCACCCAGGCAAAGAATATCAGCTGCAGAAAAGAGGAGAGAGAAATGGTAAACTGAAGAATAGGCCGACTCCAGATCTCAAAAGTGTACAATCAATTATCATACATTTGAATGTGTTCCAATCGGCTGTTGTCTTTGCAGAGGGTAGCATCCACTTCTCATGTTAAGGAACTCTGAAAAAAACCTTAATTATGCAGTTAAATATGTAGAACGGGAGATTATTATTAATTTTTGATGGGCAATATAGTAATTAAATGTGTTAATATAAAACATCAAAGTGATGCGTTTTAGGAAATTTAGAGGCCATGATCACACTAAACATACACTGACTTTTTAGGTTTTTATGATAAGCTTTTACATAACATTCTGAAGAGGAAATCTCTTATCTAAACATAATCCCAATTACTGGCTCAACCTGCTTCCACTTCAGTACTTAGTCAATCCTGTTTAGGAAAACAGTCTATCATGACTCCCCTCTATCGTCTGGCATCGGGGAGAAATCTTACAGTCCATTTAGAACATAAAATCCTGAAGTTTCTTTCTTCTGTAAAGAGGAAAATGTTTTAATAATTTGTTTTCTCTAATAGAAATCTGAAAAGTGCTTCTGCATTAAACCCATTTGAGTCAACGCTCTGTAAAACCACCTGATGTTGAGTTTACAGCGGCAAGTCTTTTTGGAGCCCGTCTCCACCAGCTTTACACATCTAAAGACTGAAAATTGATATGATTTACCAAACTGGTGGAACTGAATTTAATTTAGTGGTGTCAAAATAAAAATTTCAAAGCTAAAAAGTCAAATTCCTTGTTGCACACAATCTTAACTGTAAATTTTCTTTATTTACATTATTTGTTTAATTTGAAGTTTTACATAAATTCAATGTAAACTTAACAGGCAATAAATGGATTCTAAATTATCTTACAATTCTGCGCTATAAATTTGTGTGTGTCCTCCATGCTGGTTCGTGATCATGGCTGCCAAATGTCAGGTCACAGAGGAGCAAGTAGAAGAGGATTGACAGGCATACTGAGGGGGACAGCACCGTACCAAGACCTGTCAGAGTGCAGCCAGCATGCCCAGCCTCGACATCATATACAGAAGCAACTGAACAGCTGTCAAGCTTAACAACACAGGAGTGTGTGTGTGGAGGACAGGGCGGATGTCGAGGCGGATGGATGACAGAGGTAGATATGAAGGTTGAAGGTAGATATGAAGGGGTTTATTTCTGTATCCATTCAAACAAACCCACCCTCCCTCCCACCACGGGTCGCGCAAGGCGAGTTTTTACTCTACCCCAGCTGACATCGGGGCAAATGGCAGAGTGCACCCTTGACTGATCAGTCAGTCACAGAGCTGAAATACTCACATCTAGACCTATAGGCAATTCCAGCCCTTCAATTAACCTAAATTTCTTCAAATATTGAACCTTTCTGCTGTGCTCCCAAAGTGCGGCTCCTTGCAAATTCATGCAAAGTGAAATGCATCAAATTAATGGTGGCGAAACATTTTTAGAAACCTGTAATCAACACGAACATCAAACAGTTTATGACTGTCACACATAAAGTGCAGGGTGAACTTGTGCATTCAGTCACACTTGGACAGTAAAAAAAAACACATCTACTGGATCATGCATGTCAGAAAATTATGCGTGGCCGATTAATTGGCCTACTTTGTATTTGAGATGTCCGCCACACCACTCCTGGAAAAACTTGCAAGCAAGCCTATTCAATCCAGTTTTACTAAAATAAAGCAACAGATATGATGCACGACCGGCTCCCTGGAGTTACAATCCTACAGATCCTCATTCTGATGCAAAAATATGTCAGCGTTACAGATAACACTGCATGACCAGTTTTGCATTCTTCCTTGTCTTTGTTTCATAGTGTGAAATAAAGAACAGGACCTAACATATGCTGGTTGTGTGTCGGTGCACTTTCTTCCCTATTCTTGTAAGTGAGGGCTCTAAAAAGGTGTGGATAATTATTCCCCCCTGGACAGTTGAACAACCGGGGAAGGAATCCTGACCAGTGGGGGATCCATTTAAACCCTTTAGAAGAACAGCTATTACAAAGGCAGGGTACGAAATTTCAAGTGTGTGTGTGTATTTTCATGGAATGTGTAAGGTACAGAGTGTATTCATATCCCTTAAATTTGTTCACTTTTTCAACATGTTATTGGGTTTTTAAATAATTTGTAATATATCAACAAAACGTAAATCAGAATCATAAAGTGAAAGGAAAATGTTAGACGGTTTTAACTTTTTTTCCCACTGTATGGAATCCAGTGCAAGGAATTCCAAACCTGATTGATTTAGAAAATTCAAAATTCCTCATGTGTGGTGGAGAAGTAACACTGCACATCAACCTGAACACACTGCCTCTACAGTGAAACATGGCAGTGGCAGCATCATGCTGTATGGACACTTTTCATCCACTAGGTGACCATCAATCCAAAAATGGATGGAGTTAAAAATAGAAGTACATTTCTTTGAAGCTGCAAAAGGTTTAAAATCAAAGATGAGGTTCATCTTCCAGCAGGACAGCCCTAAACATAAAGCCGAGGCTACAAGGGAATGGTTCAACCAAAGAATAGTGAACCCAGACCTGAAAGCCATTAAGAATTTGCAGAAAGACTTAAAAATTCATCCTCACTGCCACTCTCCATCCAATCTGACAGAGCTTGAGCTATTTTTGAACATACCCCAAGAGACTTGCAGTTGTAATTGTTGTGAAAGATGCGTCTTCAAAGGATTGACTTGAGGGGGCTGAAACCTTTAGAAGACTATATTGTAAAGTAAGACTGTGATTGTGATGGGAAAACATAGAAGACTTTAACGGGTGTGGATACTTTTGCAAGGTCCTGGAACATTCAAACTATGTAGGGACATGCAACGCTTTAGCTTTTATGTGTGCATAACCATTTGCAAATTTTCAGTTTTTAAAGAGAAGAATGTTTCCCAAAATTAAAAGCAATAAAGAAAACTAGAAGAGCAACAGCAGAATGCAAAGAACAAAACAGCCCAAGAACAAAAGCAGCGGATACAGAAAGGAATGTGCAGGGTTTCTCTCCTCTTTAAAGTGTTCTGTCTCCTAGTAATTTTGGTTTCTCTCATGTTGGACATCAAACAACAAAGAGGCTTTTTTTTTTTCCCGTTCCCAATTCTGTGTACTCTGTAATTATTAATCAAACTTGCTGCATGACTGCCTCTCGGACTCAGTCGAACACAAGAATTTGTGGAAAGAAGCTAAGAAGGAATAAGAAAGGAGAACAGAAAACGGAGAGCATGTCACAGAAATAGCTAACTTCCAAAGAAGAGCAAAAGGAAAAAAGGATTTGAACGTATGCTTCACTTGAGAGAGGAGAGAGAATTCATGAGGGTGTACGGGTGTGTGCATGTAGGCATGCACGGGCCTTTGTTCATGAGGCACGGTCCCAAACTCTCTCTGCGACTGACAATGCAACTCAAAGAAAGCACTACGGCTGTGTTGGAACTAGCTGCTGGGCTTACACCTCCAAGGATACAAGAGGAAAAAAGGAGGGAAAAATCCACCAGAGCTAACTTTTAAATGAAACTAACTGTATGAGGATGTAAAGGAGGTCAAGAATAACTGTGTGTGAGAATGTGTGTGGTCACTAGAGTGGCAGACAGCGTGTCACCATCAATAACAGAGCAGAGAGATGAGAAGAAGGAGGGAAAAAAAGGGAGTCAGGGTGGCCTGGCAAGGAGAAGTGGAGAAGCAAAGGAAAAGCAAAGGAGAGGGATGCCAGCGCCAGGGCGGCCTGTCGGCTTTAAATGGATATCTGGTCAGAAAAGTGGAAGGAGAAGAGGCTCAAATTAAAGATGTGCCTTCTCTAAAGAGGAAGTCTTCTCATCCCTCAATCCTCAGCGGCTGTTTTAAAGAAGGGGGGGAACGCAAGCGGTGGGAGGGGAGGACCGGGGGAGGGTTAGTAGTTTCTGCCATTCAGTCGCCCAGCCGACAGGGATGTGGTCGTTTTCCAGGCTGCTCTAACCACACAATGCCACATGCTGCCTTTGTTATTGTATGACACGTGGTTGATACACAGGGAAGTTATGCACACAGTCAGCAACAAACAAATACTTGTTTCCTATATGTTTTCACTTAAAATATCTAATAAGAACAAATGTCAAGAGTTCCCAGATCTTCATGGCTCTTTTAAAATAATAAAGACAAATGTTCACTATGGATTTATGGTACACATTTATACAGAATGTAGGATGTAGATATGAAAACTGTGAAAACTAGAAGTACTAAGTGAGGACAAAAAGAATAAATAAGGAATGTAAGAGATGGAAGAAGTGGACAAAGAAAGAAAAGAACTGTGTAATGAAGGAAGGACACAAGAATCAAGGTCAGACTGCAGGAACGAAAGGTTACAGGGAAGGAAAAACTTATTGACAAACAAAAGCAAAGGAAAGATAAGTAAAACAGAGGAAAATGTAGGAGAAAACTAAAGAAGGACACAAGAGAAGATGGAATACAATCAAGAATGGAACAAATGAAACATGGAAGAATGCAAGAACAAATAGGAGACAGAAAAGGGAAACATAGAAGGACACAAAAGAGGAAGGAAGGACAACACAAAGGGACTCATGGAAAAATATAATGAAAGACAAAAAAAACAGTCATAGGACATAAGAGAAGAGGGAAATATGGAGTAAAGGACATAAGGATGGAAGGAGGCTGTGAAGAGCAGATAAAAAGGTGGAGAAAGGAAACAGGGAGTTAGGATACTAGGAGGGAAGGAAATATTGAAAAAAGACAGAAGTAATGAGGAAAAACACTAGAAAGGATCTAACACATGGCACATTCAAGGCAAAGAAGGAGACAGGAAAGAAAAGGGTGAAAGGAAAGCATGAAGAAATGAAGGAAGCATGAGAAAAGAATAAAGGACACAAGAAATAAAGATGCAAAGAAGGTTGGAAGGACACAAAGGAAGAACACAAAACAGGCAGAGGAAAGGAGGGGAAGAAAGAATAGACAGAAGGAAATAAATAAATGGAAAGGGCTGACGGACAAACAGGCACACACAAGAAAGTATAGAGCAAAGCACACATTGAAAGAAAGAATGAAAGAGCCAAGGAGAAAAAGGAGGTAGGACACAAGTAATGCAGGAAATATGGATGGAATTGAACAAGAAATGAAGGAAGGACATATTTAGGAATGCTACAAAGGACATGTGGAGGGAAATTCAGGGACATAAAAAAAAGGAGAATGTATTGGAGACAAGAAATAAATGAAATATTGAAGGTAGAATAATAAGGAAGGACACAAGAAAAAATGAAGTAGGACAAAGAAAGGAAATAATTAAACAAAGAAATGGATGGAATCAGCATAAAGGGAAAGTGGTAAGATAAATGAGAGGAAGGAGGGACAGAAGGAAAAATGGAAGTACTGAGATGAAAACAAAGAACAAAGGAAGGGGATGCAAAAGGAAGGAAGGGAAAAAAGGACATAAGCAAAAAAGGTTAAGAAAGGAGAGCATGATATTAAAACAATAAAGTTTAGAAATGCAAATATTATCCAAATTCCGATTCTTTTTTCCTTTACAGACCGGGAAGATAGTGAAAAATGACTCCGTACCTTTACAATATTTACAGGAACCCCATAGATATGCAATTATTACATGAGTACACAATGAAGAACCTCATAGCTTATGCAAATGTTCTTTCTTTCCCATCTGAGCTGAGCGTTTAGGAATTGTATGGAGTAATGTGGGTGGAGCAGCACATGGAAACAACTGGCAAACAGACCTGTATGTAAGCTTCCATATGGACGCCTCTGGTCTGTAGAATCAAAAGAGCCAGAGTGCGTGCATACATTGAATGTGTGCGTGTGTGAATGTGTGTGTAAGTGCATGCAAGAGCCCCGCATCTGCGTTTGTGAGCTCATCCACACGGAATGATAACGAATCCACAGACACATCAAAGAGGCCCTGAAAAAAGAGGGAGAACATAAAAAGAGAGAAAATGCAAAACTGAAATATTCAGCGCCCTCTGAAGAAAAAATAAAACAGGCTTCGTTTTCATCCACATCCCCAGAGAAACAGAGAGAGGGAAAGACAGAGAGAGGGGGAGAGGAGGAAGAAAAAAAAGAGACTGAAACAAGCAGAGAATGAGAGACAGACCACAAATAAGTGAACACAAAAGAGAGACAACGCAAGGGCGAGAAAATATTAAAGGCAGAACGAGTTGAAAAGGCAGCGCAGAAAAGGAGAGCATCATTGAGCTGGATGGCTTTAAAGCTGCCAACAAATGTGGCCGGTTTGTTGAAAGCAGAGCACTGAAATAAAATGACTACAATGTGTAAGAAGAATGAGGTTCTTATTATCCTTCATCAAGAGAAATATCAGTGGGCACAAGTTGTCATCTGTGTGCTTGAATGGAGCGGTTTGCTAGTGTTCCTGCCAGGATTTCTTAAACTTAGTTTAAGCTATTTTTTAAGAACCATTCACGCTGAAAGCTAAAGTAAATAACAGCGAATTAAAAGAAACTGATACAAAATGTATTTTATTTTTCATAAGTCCCATGTTGAAGACTAACTTGGTGTGTTTTTTGTTTCCCTGTCTTGTCTGACAGCAAACTGACACGTGCAGACATCGCGTTAACTTCTGGGCACCTGACGTTTTATATATCAAACCTTTCTCCATCTACGAGCGCAGATATATTTAAGACCCAAGAAAATATGGTTTCAGACTGGATTCAAATGCAGGTCAAAAATAGCACATGTTGAAATCTGGGGGAGTTGCAGAGGGAGAAGGGGCTTTACTCAAACACTGGCGGATGTGACAGATGACATTTCAATTCATCTTTGGAAAGCGTCTCTTTAGGATCCGGCGCTCTGCCACAGAGACTGAAAATGAAACCAGTGTTTTACATTGTGAATGTTACCCAAAAAGGAGGGGGGAATAAGAGGAATCTTGACTACTTTATGCTGAATTCCTCCATCTTTCGGAAAGTCAAATTCAAGCACTTTTCATCCATTTTTAAGGTCACTTTTTGAAAGATTTTCCAGTGAAATTTTCAATTGATGATTTCAATTGCTAGTATCAAAACATAGTTCACGTTGGCATACAGTTAATTTATTTTAAACATTCAACCACAAACTTAAATTCTCACAATATAATGATTCACTACACATGGAGTGATGTAAGTTAAGCATTTGTCTCTGTCATTTTTGATAATTATATCTTGAATCTCATAAAAATGCAAAATTATGTTTTACTACTGAAACAAAAAGAGAAATAAAGGTTTTCCAATACGATACAATCTTGTATTGTTGGGGCTGTTATCTCTGGCAAAGACGCTTTTAGTGTTGTATGAAATCCTGCAACAGCAACAGAATACTGCAGTGACGATATCAGCAGCAGTAACTCATCATATTCCTCACTCCTCTCTCCCTCATCTGTCATTACAATGCTTCAGCCACTCTCTGTGACCTTCAGCAGCTTGGCTACTGCCATCTCTACCAGGATGAATCCATTGTTGGCATGCAGACGGGGAATTTGTGGGTCTTTTTATACTGCAGATGTCAGAATACATAGCATGCATTTATATTCAAGTGTATTTAATTCTATATACGCTTACATACAGAACAAGTAGAAATAGTCTACGTGTTTAAATATCATTGACACATAGCTGAACAGACATGCTTATGTAACAGTTATGGGTTTGATTATGTTTATGTTTAAATGGAATTCAGGTTTTTATTGGAAACACAGTTCCCAAGAAATATTACCAGGGGGACAGAAACCTATACTAAAACTTTCCCTCTTTTCTGTATTAAACCGTACATAATTGCCTTTTGTGACCATTTTTAGAAATATATATCATGAGCTGTTGGGAGATGAACAAGATAAATAAGAGTAGAAATATAAATGTCTGCCTTTACTGTCTTTTTTCCGTAATTATGTGGAAAATACCACATGCAAGACACAATCCTTTTTGCACTGAGTAGGATGAGCAGGAAACCTTTAAATGCCTGATTGGGTGTAATTAAGTAGACAAAGATCTACAATAAGGGAGCAACAATAAGATTTCCATTCCCAGAAAAAACAACTTTTAGAAGAAAGACTGAAATGTAAAATGCGTTAAAGTTAAGCTACGAGTTCCGTTATCATAAACAGGTATACGGATCACTGATAATTGTCATTTATTCATCAAAAATATCGCTGATAAAGGAGACTTTTCCCACCATAAAGCCCAGTGAAGGAACTCAGAAATTTCCTTTAGCAGTTTTCTGGTATTGAACTGATGTTTAACCCATCCCCAAAATCTCTTTTTATGCAGTTGCCAAGGGAAAAACTATTGAGCTCTGGATAACCTTTTTATTATTCAGGATCCATACCTCCACCTGCACCCGCACATGAACATTAACTGGGGTTGCTTAGATACTTCTGATCCCTGGCTGGACCAGAGCTTTGCTCGATTCTTGTTGGCATGCTGAGAACAATGAGTCCACTTCAAAGAGAAACACACACACATACACCCACCCACACAATCACAGGTGCATGATAAGTTTGCAAGTGGAAGATAATTGTTTTTCTTTATATGTGTTTTTTAAGAATTCTCAGTTCCTTCTGCCCATTTTAAAACAAACAGAAAATATTTCTATGAATAAGTATAAGGAAATAAGGACCCCAAGAATTAAGGAAGGAATTGAAGACAAGGAGGGAAGATGAACTTCCTGCTGAACTGACAGTTGTTCACACCACTCACCAGGAGGGAAGCAAAAAAGGACAAGGCTAAAACAGCTTCTTGTTCACAGATAGCTGAATCCCAGCCTATTAAAGGAAAGTTGATTGGAAGAAAAAAGGGTGCACAACCACTTTATAGAGATGCTGATATTTTCCCAGCAGGACTTGGCGCCTTACCTTCTATACCAAGTATCAGTACCTGGTTTAACGGTATGACTGAACTTGACTGAATTTACTTTAAGCGCAAAGAGAATCTACTGGTTATTTTCATCAGAACCAACAATGCAAACAAGCTGAATGCTGCTATTAAAATAACTTGGGATTTCCTTAATAATTCAGCAAAGAAACAGGTTAATTATCTCTATGTCATACTGTAATCATGTACAAACTTATAAAAGTGGCCATACTGAGTGCATATACTGTACACAAACATAGTCCTTAGTTGGTCAACATTTCTGTATTAAATGTCCTTTTTTGGTCCCATTCGAATTTCCGGGTTTTGAGATTTGCCTAGATGAAGGATTACACTTGGTAGACACAGTTTTGGATGAGGCCAACCTGGTGCCAAGTTGAAGGAAGGAAAATATGAAACATGAAAACAATGGAGAATTTGAAGAAGAATGGAACTAAAATGAATGCAGCTGTCATTCCCTATTTTTACCAGACAGGTGGCTTTCCGGAGTTGTGAAAACTGGGATTTTGAGGTCATTGTTGCAAAAAGTGGCAAGCTGCTCTCCCTCTTTATACACGACCTTCCCTCTCTCTGTGGTGCACCTCTCCATCTCTATGCTAATGCCCTGTAATGATCTAAGGCGCACCGAGGTGAAGGAAGTGGAGAAACTTCTTTGTTGTTGTTGTTGCCATAGTAACAAAGACTTGGCATAAATCTGATGCAGCAGTGCTTATTTGCACTGCAAGACAAGGTGCTGTTCTCGTCATAATAATGACATATATACATATAAAAAAACAGTGAACTGGTTGTGTTTATGAATTCAACAGCAGCATAGATGCAAGAGAAAACACATGCCACACAGTACCTGGCAGATAGAAAGCGTCTTGAGCGGCTCAATTTAATTTTATCATCCATCCTCATACTCACACACACCCGCACTAACATGCTCACACACACCTGCGTGCAGTCTTGCTTTGACTTTGAAGTTCCTCTGGATCGCCTTTAAAGGCCTTCAGTGTTGCCAGGGCAGCAGGCAGGTAGAAGACATCAGACTGCTTGGTGTGTGTGAGCGTGTGTGGGGGTGCGCGCGTGTCTCTGTGGAGGCCGAGTACTTAATTAGCAAAGAGCCCGGCGGGCCGGTTGCCGTTTCTCAGTGTTTAGCTCTAAACGAGGAAATGACTGGCTCGTTACTGATGCTAACAACGGGAGTAATTTATGCACCAACCGATCTGTCTGCTGTATTAAAGCTTTTTTTTTCTACTTTGCCTGTCGGCTTGACGGCGACAGGCAAACAATAGGCAGGCACAGCGACTAATGTCCTCTTGTTTTGTTCCTGCTGTATTCTAAATACAACAGCGCTAAAAAGTCATTCGTTAAACAGTGACGGAAACCCACAGAAACAGTGAAATTAGGTATCCCTTAAACCAACAGGTAATTTCATCACAAACAACAAGAAAGTGCTCAATTTATTAAGACATCGCAACTAAAACCTTCCTACGGTGGATGACGGTACGGTGCAGCACAGGCTGCACCGTGGGTTGAGCTGTTGTTGTGTTCAATTGTGCAGAACATATTCTAAGTTTGGCAGGGGAAGCGTAATCTGCTGCTGACAGAGGTACATAATTCTGAAGGGGTGAGGAGGATGTTCTGATTGGTTGGGAAGTTTAGTCTTTAGGCAAAGGGTTCATACAGTGCTAAGAAAAGTATTTGCACCCCTTTGAACTTGAATGACTATAGCCCAATTCTTAAATTGAAATACATTTTTTATGTATTTCAAAAGTGTGGAGCCCCTTTGAATTTGATATCCCTCAAAAATGTAAATGAAATTCCTTTGAAAAGTCAGCTAAATAATTCAATATTAGTGTAAATCCTGCTGTTCTGAGGAGGTTTGTTAGAGAACATTAATGAGCAAACAGCTAAGCATATATTGCAAAGAATGGGCAAATATTTCATGAGCAAAACTAAAGGAGGGATTTAGGTAAAGGTAATTTCATATTTATAGCACATTTTCAGCAACAAGGCAATACAAAGTGCTTTACAGGTATTAAAAGAAATTACAAACAAATTAACAAACCAAGATCATGGTATTTAAACTGTTCATTGTTTAACACAACTCATCATAAATGGCCTTGAATTAACTAATAGGAAAAAGGGTGATTTTATAATGCTACAGCGTTCTGTATATTAAAAAGCCTCGCTGCTCATCATGCACTCCAATGGCATTTTTAAGAATAATGACACTTCAGTGAAAATATGACACATAGTATAAAAACACAACAGCATCCAAATCCCAGATATTCTCTTTGAGGTAGTCACAAGAACTCACAGTTTTAAATGTGGTGGTTTAGCGTTCAGTAAAGGTTTCAAAAGACAAAAAAAGAAAAAAAAAGATAAGAAAGAAGAGACAGATTTGAATAGGGTAGGTCGCTAGTCCAACACTGGGACGTGCAGAACAAACAACCATACACACACAAATGCACACGCAAGAGGGCTGTAGCTTACCAGGTAACAAGAAGAAGCTGCATTTGACTCTCTTTATATTTCTATAACTTAAAACATAAGAAGCTATAAATGAAACAACTCTATCATTATAACCATAAACAAGTTTGCCTTGTATTTATTTCAAATGATAGCAATACAGCTAGGATTACTAGCTGGGTTTAATACAATCACTCATAAGTAAAGGTCTGATGTGAAACACTTTCAAAGCCCTCAGAAGTAGCAGTTCAACTCTGTTATATAAAAAGATCAAAGGATTGGCTTGTTAAAGCCATACTCCACCTTAAATCAAAATTCATACCCACTGTTCTCATGATCAAAGACTCAAGTCAAGAGATATAAACAACTCTCTAATAAAGGCAGAATTCAGAAAGTTAAGGCTAAAGTGTGTGATGTAACTCTGAAATAAATAGCATACTTCATGGACTTTATGCATGTTTCAGAAAACTTAACATGCTTTGGTGATGTTGGATTATGATACTAATGGTTAAATATCGCATTGGGCACACCCACAAACACACGCCCACATGCACATTAGCCAACTACTGTATTTCTCTGACTGCTTTGATTTCTGTCAGTCTATTGCTTAACGGTGTTCATGTTTTGACCACCCCAGTACATCAAAAATTCTTGTAAAACTTTTTTTTTGTTTTTAAGCATATTCGAATGCTGCAAATGCATCCCAATAAATATTACTAAAAAGTATAGTTATTTTGATTAGATCATTCAAAAAGTTAAACTCATACACATTCTCCCCACACAGAGTAATATATTTCTAATTTTGATTGGTTTAAATTCATTTTACTGATTTTGTTTGGTAAAAGAGTATTGTCTCCAAGCATTTGAAACAAAAATTAGGTGGAAGGAAAATGTGTGGTAGAACAAGATACACATTCAGGTCAACAGCCAGTACTACAGTGACGTGGGTTTCATTAACTCCAAAGCAGACTGACTGCCTCTGTACCACACTATATTGATAGATAATTGGTCCAAAAGGAAGTCCTACAAAGTATTGGTACAAGTTATGCTTCTGTGTTATATATCCTTCTTTTATTGGTCTTAGTATAATTAAAAATTTTTGAGAAAGTGAATTTAGGGTTTTAATTTACTGCGAGTCAGAATCATCTAAATGAACCAAAAAAAAAACATCTGAAATGAATCTTTTTTTTCTGGTAACATTCTTATTTATTAAGATGAACCTAAATTTTGCTAAAGTTTAGCATCGACTGTGTTACTTCCAAACATTTTTTTTTAATATAAGCAACAAATAACACTTTTTTTTTTTTTGCTGTACCTTAGTGCATCTTCTAGTTTGGCTATCTTCCTCTTGGCCTCAATTTTCTCCCTCTCAGCCTCACTGTGAACTGCCAACACCTGAAAGACAGAGAGAAAAAGTGGGACAGCGATAGAGGTTCAAACAAGTGCAAAAGCAAGACACCATCAAACATCACTCAGGAAATCCTCTGCTGCCTATGTGACCCTCTGCATAAGCTCTCGTCTCTTCTCCCTATCACCCCATCAAAAGTACCGTCTGGCTGCTCACAGCGTCTCACACTTTGGATCTATGGCAGCCATATGGGCTGTTCTAATAGCCAGATACTGAATCATGACAGCCCACACAGCACTCCAAAGAAGCTCAAATAAGAATCTTTACAGAAGAAACCAAAAAAAGTAAAATAAACTATTCTGTAACACTTTCCAAGTCGGAGTCCTGCAACCTGAGACAAGTTACAGGAAAGGCAGAAGAAATGCCGTCTGATTAAAGGAAAAGAATACGAAGCAGACATCAAAAACTAAACTTCTGAGAGGCCTAATTAAATATCTCCCTGACCCTGAATAAAGAGTACAAAGGCCTGCTAAGTTTTTGCAGGTGTATCAGTCAAAGGGCCCCACATATGCTGGTCTGCCACCAATACAAACTTTTCAGAAATGGCACTTTGAAGATGACCCAGGTGCAGCACAGACTTTAACCAAGAAGTCTGGCCTCCACTGGTCTGGTCCAGCTCAGAGTAATTAACAATGATCCACGGACTCCGCGCTTTATGGCTGCACTCTGACATTGAAGTGGGCTTCAAAAGTAGAAAGCACGGGCAATTAGGTGTAGGTCTGGGCACACTTAAGGGACAGTTTATCCCTCAGAAAATGCTGCATGTCGTTTTTTGCAATGCAATCTTTAAGACTTTACTTCCAATTTCGAACTATTTTATACTATACTTCGAACACTACTTGTAAATATAACCTCTATGCATATTCCTGTTTATCACAAAGCAGAGTGTATTCCTCCAGCTGAAGCCCCAGAAGAATTCAACAAACCCTTCATGTTTATAATTGTGACTGCAGAAGTGGAATTATAGCTGATCCCTCTTTAAAAACACTTACTGCCTATTTTATTAGCTCAAACACCAAATATATATAAAACCCCTTGCCTGTGATCAGTATTCAAGCATTATTTTCATACGATGACACTAAAGCAGTAGAGTGCAGTGAGGAAGATGGCCCAACCTTTTTCTCACAGCAAGCCTGCAGATCATCTTTCTCTTGCTGGAACTTCATCTCTTGATCCTGAAGGGAAGGCAAGTTTTAAATAACATGGTGCAACAGATAATCCAACATTAATGCTACACAGACAAAAGAAAAACTGTGTTGTGTTAAAGTTGATATTAAGCCCTCTAAAACCCTCGTTAAGCTTACTCTGACTTGTTGTTGTCTTCTATACTCGCTTTCCTGAAGCTGCTGCTTGAACTGAGCCACTGTTGTCTCCAAGATCTCTATCATCTCTGAAGCCTGCAAGACATGTTCTTTTTTTATGACAATGATCAGTGAGCCCTACATTTATAGAGAGGACATGCTGTGGTAATATAAACCTTAGCGGCAGACAGAGCGTGTTCCTGATGTAGGTGGCTCATGTCTGTCTCGTGTTTGGCCAGGAGATTCATCACTTTCTCCTCTTGTTGCTCGCTCTGCTGTTCTTTCTCCTTCTGCAGCATCATCATCCTGCACACATTCAAAAGCTTGGTTAAAACAACCTTGGCGAGTTATTTTTTAAAACATCAATTTGCTCCTTTTCAAAGAGTGAAACTAAACAGTGAGATGAGTCATTAACAACCCACTCTACTGCATTCTCCCTGAGAAAATCTGAATATGACTGAAGAAGACTTTCAAATAGAATATTTTATTAATACTGTTATAGAAAGCCTCATTAAAGCCATTAGTACTGCCGCCACAGTACCATGAGTTTATCCATACTACTTTATTTTATTGTGATTTTACAAGTTAGAAAAACACAAAGTTGTGCATAACTGTGAAGGTAAAGGAAAATGATACCAGACATAAACATACAGCCAGAGCAACAATGGTCATGTGTTAGAATGTCCTAGTCCAAATAAAAGCCAAAATCCAAATGGGAGTCTGTGAAAAATCTAAAAACTGCTGCACGAATGCTCCCCAGCCAATCCAATCAAGCTTGAGAAAAGTTGGAAAGAAGAACGTGAAAAAATTTCAGTCTCTAGATTCTAGATGTTTAAAACCTATAGAAGGTGGTTCTACATACCATGGTTATTTGCATTCACAAGTATTTACTGAAAGGGGCTGACTACAAAGGAGATTTTCAACAATTTTACACATCTTAAAAATCCCAATAAAACGCACAGAATTTTGGCGTGATGTTGCAAAATACCGTTTGTTTGTCTCTTGCAATTCAGCACCAAGCGACGCGATGTGGATCTCCAGCCGGGCCTTCTCCTGCGTCACCTTTCTGCGCAAGTCGTTGGCCTTCTCCAACTCCACTGACTGTTGCTTCACACGCAGCTCCAGCTCATGCATTATTTTTTCCTGGCCCACAAACATGCAAAAAAATCGAGTCAAGTCAAATATCACTTCAGCCAACAAGGGTGGCAGCATGAGATAATATGGAGATAAAGACGATCAGTCCACTCCCCAAATCAAACAGAAATCCAAACTCCTCCACTCTAAAGAAGGAATATTCCTCTTCCAAGAACCCTAAAAAAGTGATTAATATCATAAATTAAATTACTCATTTCTACATTAAGGGTTTTTTCCAGTCTTGATTAGGATTTAAATAAAGTCAGTCTTATGTAGCTGTTTCCAATAAAAAGAACTACTGTCCTTCAGCTTGCACGTGTGTTTCTACATACAGGTATGTAACAACATGGAATGTGGCGTGAGCCTGGCTGACAAAGGCGATGATGGGGCGCGGATAAGAGATGGAGCGTGCTAGCTGATCTACACGCTGACAGGGGCCGGCGATGACAGGAGGAGGGGCCGGCAGTGCCCCTCATAGGTTGGTGACAGAGATTCTTTTCTTTGTGTCAGTGCAGACGGGTGTTAAAAAGAGGAACAAGGGGCCTGTGTTGTGCTTTGGCCGCGTGCTGACACTTAGCTCCCTGGCAGTAGATGAGAGGAAGGCGCGTCTGCACACCGAGGCTTGACTGGGCGCACCTGGACACACTCGGCGAGAGCAAATTAAGTTCAGTAATTAGGTGTTTTAGAAGGAGAATTACTTGGTGTGAAGTGCAGGCCATGTAAGCTGCTTCAATCGCTCCCGCTGCCTTTCACAGATTTAGTGATACGGTCTTTGAAGTTTCAACAGAAAAAGCCATTTATAGTGATGGACATACCCTCACAGTTTTTGTATCAGAACTGAGGCCAACAACTGGAAGGCAGCCTGCATCAACAGTCATCTCCAGAGGTTTATCAGGCTGTGTGCATGAATGTATAATGCGGATCAAACTCCAGTGTCCAAGTAGGAGAAACAAACCAAAGGACCGCAGAGTACTGAAAAATAACAGCAGGTGTGAAACTACTGCTTAAAGTTGATTTCTGATGCAGGAATTAGCTGTAATACAGACTTTCAGAATGAATTCTGCTTAAAGGAAGAGGCACAGAAAACCTGCAGTGAATCTAGCAAAGAGAAAAGTATTGCTTTATATGGTCAGAGTCGACCAGCACAACACGCCTGCAAAGTTTTATTCAGCTTATTATATTAGGTGCTGTATTCATACATGTAGAACCTTTTCATATTTTACAATTTACAGCCACAATTTACAACTTCAATTCATATTTTTGGCCCTTTACTTGTAAAGTATAAGAAAAGAAAATAGGACAAAATATCTGAAAAGTGTGGCATGTCTGTATTTAGGTCCCCTCAGAATACTTTGTTTGTAGACCCATGTGTCGCTGCAGTTACAGACTCAGGTTTTTTGGAATATGTCTCAACTTGCTTTGTATATCTAGAAACCTTTATCCTTCTGCTCAAGGTCAGTTGGATTGGACAGAACGTATCTGTAAATAATCCTTTTGACGTCTTGCCTTATATACAACATATTCTAAATTAGATTTAGATCTGGGCTCTGATTGGATCATTCTAAAACCTGAATATGTTTTTGTCTAACTCACTCCACTATAGATCTGGCTGGATGTTTGATATGTTTTGTCCCATTAGAAGGTGAAACTCTGTCCACAGCATGAGCCAGATATCACTGTATTGCACTATGGGAATGCTGTATTCAAAATGACATGCAGTGTTTGTTTTCTGCCTATTAATTAATTTTGGCCACATTTGACCAGGAGAGAGAATCGGTTGACAGGACAACGGTTATCTTGCGCTGTATAAATCTGACCTTGTTGAAAGTGGAGCAAGAATAAAGCCAATATTGAAAGAAAGTCATAAAAAGTCCTGTTTGCGATTAGCCGCAAGCTAAGTAGGTGACACAGCAAACATGTGAAGGATGATGTTTTAACCTCCCACCCAAAGACAAACAGATCTGTTTGTCCTACATGCAAAATGCTATTTGTGTGGGGAAACGAACAGAGCAAATCACCCTGTACACCCCTCAAGAATAATGTGCAAAAATATCAGTCAAAAAATGTGCTGAATACAATATTTTATGCAGTTGGCACAAAGTATTGCTTCATTGGAGCCGCAATAAGGATGTAGCTTTTTATTCAAACATGTTGTAAACCATGCATCATTTTCCTTCCACTTCACCATATTTCCTGATGGTCTGTGACTTTAAATCCACACCGAATGCTTGTGGTTGCAATGTGACGAAATATGAAAAACTCCAATGAGTAAGAATAATCCTGCAAGGCGCTGTGTTTAGAAAGCTGTTCATCTCAAGAGTTGGATTAATATTGACTGTTTTGGTCATCATTAGTCATTACGTCTGAGAATTACAGCGGGTTTGAAGTTTCATCCACTAAACTGTTCCCTCTCGGAGACATCTAAATGGCCACCAGACGCCTAATTGTCCCGGACGCTAAAATCTGCCCCTAGGAGGGGCTGCAGCGAGTCAAAGTCCACTTTAATAATGCCATCCTCACTATGTCTGAAGATCAAGCCAACCACATGGCAGGAAGGCAACTAATTTTCAGTGACAAAGAGCTCTTTTTATTCTCTTGGATCTTGTCTGTCCTTAATTATTAAAAAAAGTGCCTTACCATGGGCTCCATCTAGTGTTTGATGCCTCTGAAATGTCGGCCTGTTGATAGATTAAGGCCAGAAGCGATGCATGTGCATGGCTGATATGTAAAGAAATCCCAGAATGCTGATAATATATATAACATGAAAAAGCGCTACAAAATACTTTTTAACAGCAGCTCAATTAACTGTCTTCCTGTGTTGATGAGCCCTACTAATAAAATGTGCACAATCCCATTTGACACCACAGTCTTTTTTATAACATCAAAGACCCAGCAGCTTTGGAAGGTGTGTGTGAATGTGAGTGCGCACATCTTTGAGGACGATCTTAGCACTGAGTAAGATTTAATATGGACTAAGATCAAAGACATTTAAAGAGATGACAGACATGCAATATTGCAGTCACTCCCACCCAGATGTTAAAGGATGCCTCCTTTCATTCAAGGCTTGGAATGAAGAAGCTGGATGTTTTATTATTAGATTTGTGACTGATGTATACATGTACAGCTAAACAAAGCCTGGGATTTAACCACTAATACTAAATCCTTGTCCTGTTCCTGTAGAAGTTGGGGTATTTAGTCTGAGAACAACTGTAGCTTTAAAAAACCTACATTCATAATTTTTGTGTCAGCTAAAAATAATGTCGATGGGTTACTGTAGTCAACTTCATGATCTCTGCAGTACTAAGCTAATACAGAGAAAATACATACCTCAGTAATAGTCATTTTATTCAAGTACCTCCTTTGGAGGTTTTCTGCTGTATATAATTTTAAGTGCAGCATTACCTCTGTTTAACAAAAAATACAAATAAAGGGCTATTTTTAATAAGAAAAGAACAAATATAAACTTCAGAAGATCAGGAGAGATGAGCTATAGTAATTCATCTTATCTACTGGTTAAATTTAATGGAACATTGCTGATTTAAAGTCGCCTAAGGTCATTTGAATGTGATCAAGAGTGCAAGAAAACGCATTGCATGTATGCTCTGTGGTGAAATTCCTATGCCACTTATTGACCTGCTGTTTGTATATTGCAGCCTTCAAATTCCTGTAGGCTGATTAACAAATAAATCAACAAAGCTGGCCTGCAGTGAGAAGCTGCTTTAGAAAACTTTGCCCCCTTTATAAATTAAGTCATCATTTGAAAGTTATTTTTATATGTATTCATATAAATTGTCTCTATGTGATACATTTTTATAGTCTTAAAGAGTTGAATGTGACCAAAGAGGCAAAATTAGAACTAATCTTCAACAGGACACGGACGCCTCAATGCACACTACATAGTTCTTACATTTAAAACCTTATAATATTCTATCGCTTCATTAAACATGTCTTTTATAATACGTACATTGGCCTGAGAACGAGTGTTGTGCTCGGACTCCATCTTAGCCAGCCTACGGTTGGTGTCGTCCAGCAGCTCCTGGATGTTTTCGGTGTGTTTCCTCTGCATTTCAAACTTCTCCTGCTCCATCTCTGCTACAGTTGCATGTAACTGAAAAGGCAGAGAAAAGCTACAGATTAGACAGTGATCTATTTTATTGGCACTGAGTTTAGATCAGTTGCCCCTGCAGACATAACTTATCCCAGAGAGACAATAAGGAACCGTTTGTTCCCACTATGGAGGGACTGCAAAGTATCTGTGAAAGTTCTCTGAAACTGGCACTGTTTTTCCTCCGACAATAATGAACACATTTAATATAATTTAATTCTGTGCCATGTAGTGTCACATCACATACATGAAATTGTATAAGTATTTGCTTCAGTATTGAAAAAACAGCAAGAGTGCCCTAAGGACATTCATACATATATACTGTATGTACATGCATACATGCATACATACATACATACATACAGTGTATATATATATATATATATATATATATATATATATATATATATATATTCCAGCAGAATTAATCTGAATGAAGATGGAGCCACATAATATGCAATCCTGGAAGGTTTGGAAAGACTTGAAATGTAAACAATGGCTGAAGTTCCACAAAAACCTACATCCTAAACATGAAAGTAGAACTATAATAGAATGGTTCAGATCAAAGCACATTCATGTGCTACTGTGGTCCAGTGAAATTAAGGTAAATCCAATGTAAAATCTGTGGCAAGACTTGAACATTGTTCAAGCGTATGCATCAGTATGAAGGAAAGTTTGACAGGGTTATATTGTGAATAAGAATGGAAAAAAACTGAAATGTGCAAAGCTGGTACAATTGTAATCCAAAAGACTGGCAGCTGTAATTGC
This sequence comes from Xiphophorus couchianus, assembly GCF_001444195.1. NCBI lineage: Eukaryota > Metazoa > Chordata > Actinopteri > Cyprinodontiformes > Poeciliidae > Xiphophorus > Xiphophorus couchianus. Next base: position 13,075,940 of record NC_040243.1, on the reverse strand, counting down.
ATTGAAAGTACTGACTCAAAGGGACACATTAAAAACCTCTAATACTGTGAACTACTTTTCTCCTACTTCACAAATATTTGTGTTGTTCCAACACATGCAATCCCTTTAGATTACAAAATGTGAAAAGCTTAAGGGGATAAAGAAAATGGTAAATACTTCAGATAAAACTGCTGGAAGATTACCAAAAAGTATTATTCCTAATTATTCTTAACATTCTGCATATTTAAAGACAGTCAGCAACTCCGAAGAAATTAGTGAATCAACACTCTGACTGGACCTCTAAGCCTTCACTGAAAGCCCAAAGGAAGATAATCAGAAAGAAATGAATCTGTTTTCTCAACCAGTACAGCCTGGCTCCTTGCAGAGAGGTCTCCCGCTAACCCATAGTTTCCCTCTGGCTTGAGGCGGCTTATGCAGCGCAGGACTGCAGAGTATCCCACCTTCTTCTCCCACTCATTTTTTATAGAGTCAGCACTCTGATCGGAGAGCTTCTTCAGCTCCGCTATCTGCTTCTCTTTGCTCTCACAGATGATCTGGGATTCACGCAGAACACTTTGAACTGTGGGAGAGTTTGGACACAAACACACAAAAAGGGAATCAGGTCTTTCCTCTAAGGGATGAACGAGGGGGGGAGAAATCAAGGATGTAAACAGAAATCTACCTGAATGCATTGATTGTGTCAGTACATGAAATTAAATCAAATGTTTTTAGTTAACAGAAAACACAAAGGAAACAAAAGTAAGAAATGATAGCTAAACTATTGGTGAAAAAAGGCAAAAATGATTTGCTTAAACTGCACAGACTGAGCAGCACAGCTGGAGAACATCACTCTGCACCAGCATGATCTCCTGTGGGATAGTACCTTCCTAGGCTTTTTACTCTGAGTGTTCAGAGACACTACTGTAAACATCCTTCCAGTTAGCCCTGCAATCATGTCACCTCTCACCTTTCTTTTCAAGCTTACGGCTCATCTCCTCAGATTCCTTCTGCTTAACTCTGTACACACTCTTTATCTCTTCAATCTCCAGATTTTTGCGGTCCAGAATCTAAAGAGTGTGAGAAGAAAAGGACTGATATCAGCACCATACAGATACTGCTAGGATGAAAGTGTGTTTTTTTTTTTCTGTATACTATGTCATGGCCATATTGAAGTATGTTAAATCTTATAAGAGTTAAGACACATTAACTGACATCTTTGCAATGCAAAACTAAGAAATAATAATAATTATAATCCTTAAACAGAATATTCAGTATGTCAGTACCCAAACAGAGTTTTTGGCAAAACATTGCAACATATAAGAGAGATTTGGAACTGCTCAAATCAACATTTTCCATCTATTTTAGCCATTTACAAAGTCATGAATCTCTGGAAGACTTTCTAAATCTATAAATGCATGTCTTAGTGCAAACTGAAGTAAAGATAGAGAAAGCATTCATAATGATTCATCCCAAGTGATTAGCCACCTTGCATAAAAGAGACGGGGACAATTAAATGTAGGGTAACTTTCTCTAAATGCATGCATAATGCCGCTTTTAAATGTGGGAAAACTGGATCAGAAGAAAGAGGGACTATTTAAAAACGCATACATGCATTTGCATATGGTCTGGAAATTAGAATTACCCAACCAAACACTGACAAGAGTTGGGATGCCATCTCATAGGTTCACAAAGCAAATTGAGGTTTTTGACAATGAGTGCACATAGAGAAGTAAACCAAAGTATCTTAAAACTTTAAGATCAGACACACAAGTAAAGAGACTGTGCTTGTATTCTTGGCAATCAATAAATAGAAATACAGAAATTTCCTAAAATATAGAACCTTTTTTATTATTATTTGAAACTGAGCCACTTTTAAGAGAATACATATGGATATGAACTGTATAATCGGAAAATACTATATGAATTTCAATTCCTTAGGAGACCAAAGACAAACTGAGTAAAATAGCAGCTGAATGAACCACCTGCACCGAGGTGATGAGGTAAGTGCATCTGCTTGCTGCTGCCATCTGGGTGTCATTAGTTAAATCAGGCAATGAAGAGCTGCAGCTCCAGTAATGGAAATAAAGCAGAAAACTTTCCAAGCACTTATGCTCAGTTGCATTGCTTGTGCGTAGATATGCAAAGAAAAAAAGGCTTTCCCTTAACTTGTGCAATAATTTAGGGCTGGAATTCAAGTCTTTGGGAACTGTGGAATATTAAAATGACTTTTTAACAGCACAGATTAAATCCAAAAACAGGCTCCTCTTGCTGGGAATGGCAGAAAACCATAGGAGATGTTATTTTTGTCTGACTCTAGAAGCCCGTGACGCTCCTTATTAGCCAAGCCTGTCATCATCCCGGTGTGAATGGGATGGAGGAGATGAAAGGACGATTGGGTGCCTGGAGCAAAGTTCACCCAACATTTAGGGATAGCCAATTTTTTCCATTTCACCACCCCAAGAGATTTTTGTTTTTCTTTTTAGGGTGTAGAACAGAAGGCGGAGGCACAGGGTCAGGTTGAGGCAGAGTGCATTATTACCCTTTTTTGAGGTCTTTGGAAGACATCCTAATTCAAAGAGAATCCAATGAATTAAAGAGAGGACAGAGAACAGCAGAAGAAGAGAACAAATTTAGGATTACCAACTAAACTACAATGATCTGCCACAATATTATGATCAGAGCTGAGCTCAAACCTAAAAAAAGTCTAACTCAACCCAAACTCATAGACAGTGTGTCCGAGCCCAATTCAACCCAACTAATTAACTTTAATTAGAGGCCTGAGTCCGAAATAAACTTGACATATTATTTTAAACTGCTACCAGATTAAAAGACTTCCAGACCTCTGACTTTGAACTTTTCTGACTTGGTAGTGTAGCATTCCCTATTCTTTGCTTTTTGTTAATATCTTCCTGCTCCATTTTATCACTTGCTGTTCCGCAGAATGAGTCAAGTGCAAATCTTTTGGATGGCTGTCAAAGGAGGCATATTTAATAATCTGCAGAAGGAATCTTTGAAACACAGATACCCCCAAAAGAGACGCTGTCTCAATTTCTGTCTGTGAACCGACGGTGCTGCCCCACAGTCGGCCTCTAGCTGCTAGCAGAGCAGCTAACCGTTCCCTCGATGCTGCTGCCACAGCCACATGCTAACTATGGCTTCATAAATGCTGCAAAGGCTCAGCTTTTTCCATCCACTGGCCCCCTTCCTTTGGTAATTTGTTTGCAAATGTTTGTCCATTTGAGAGCATCTTGGTTCTTAAGCACTGCTCAAGTAAGGGTTGTGACTGGTTACAGATATACGAGTTAGAATTTTAAAAAATGTTTCTGAGTGTGTATTACATTGTGCTTTTTGCATTGTTTATGGTTAAAACTGTTCCAAATGGAGCAGGCCTAGAGCAAGCCAGAGCTGAGGCAATCAAAGCAAACTTTATTTCAATAAGCGGTTTGATCAACAATAGTCCAGTAACGTGAGCTGGTGCCAAATAAATAAATAAATAAATAAATGTTATACTTTTTATTCATTCAACCTTTTTCTCTAATCCAACATAATCTGTTTGAAAATGTTGGCAGGCTTTGGAAAATCTCAGGTAAGGCGAGATTCCACATTTTCTATGAAACACCCTTGGCGACAGATGTCTTAGGACTATTAGCTACACCAATCACAAATATAAGTTATAAAAACTTTTTTATAAGTTTTTATAAAACTTATAAAAAAGTTTTATATAGGACATCACTCTGTGACACACAGAGTGTGTGACACACAGAGTGATGTCACATCTCCCCATCTTATGCATAATTAATGGCCACTTCCACAGAAGAAATTAGAAAAAAAATTGTGCTGTTCTTCTTAAGTTGTGATTCTCAAAAAGGAATAGCATAAAATCCAAAAAGCTAAATAAGACTATACCATGGAGGTCAGCAGCCATAAAATTTCGATCAGAACATTTCTACCAGCAGTCCTTTGAATACTGAAAAAATAACCACCAATAAAAATGAGTACTCCTCACTTTCTATTGGACTTAAAGGTACTACTTAATCATCGTTGAACCAATATATGTAACAATCAATTTAAGATAACTTTCGGTCTACATTTACATAGGTAGAAAGCTCATCACAGAGTGTGGTGCCATACTGCTTATTGTGAAACATCTTATCGTCTTAAGTGAATGGTAAACTGTCTCCTTAAAAGCCTCAATGGCAGCAAAGGAAAGTCATGTAAGGACGAGATGTTAAATAATGTTAAATAAACCAGCTTTAGTGCTGCTTTCAACATCTGACAAGAAGCTTTGAAGAGATGAGACCAGTGAGATGATCAGAGAAGCATTCCTTTACTTTTGACTTGCCTTCTAATGGCTTTATGATGGCAACTGCAGATTAAAAGGTTGCACAGAAGATTTGCCTATCATGTTCAGATTCCAAACAGAAACTAAGGTTCTCAGTTTCCTCCGTTACAAAATTCTCTTGCAGATTTTGACTTGATTTAATAAACACTAAAACTGTGGGCAAATATAAACTATATTAAATTCAATGTTCCTTTCATTTAATATTAAAAGTAAAGCCTTTCATTTAAAAAATCCAAGATAAATATTAAAAAGAAACTGGTGACATAAACAGAAGTAAAGTTAGTTTGTCATGAGTTCGTGTTTTTCATTCTTGCCTTCTCAACATCTGCATCATGTCTCTGTTGCATTTTCAGTTTCTCCTCCTGGTGCTTGGCCTCCAACAGTTTGATCTTCATCTCAGTCTGAGAACAGATGAAACATCATGTCATGCAAAAGAAAACAACCCTCTCGTCACACCACGTCTGCTACTCTATAATTTAGCTGTAGTTTCCAAAAACTGAACGTGAAAACCACTGCAAATTGATCTATTCTCTGGCACTGGTTTGTTTTTGCAGAGACACTATAAGAGAGGCCAAAAAAGATACAATTATCATGAACCATCTTCCAAACATGAAACAATTCCCATTAAATTTGTGGAAATCATTCCAAAAATATTTACAAATACTTTAAATTTGCACATGTGCATCTCTAAATTGAAAATAAGCAAAACAACAAAAAACAAAAAGACAACTGTAATTAAGATGTTGGGTGACTGAAACTTAATAGCACAAAATGGCTGCGAAATATTAGCATAGCAGCCAAACTGATGACCGTTTTTATTCAAATGCACCATTTTAAGAAGGGATCAGCTTCAACATTGTGTTAGGAAATTTTAGACCATATCTTCAAGAACTAAGGAAGCACCTTGATTTAAAACCACGTATACCCTACGAACCAATCATAGATCACTAAGTAAAAGCCTTTTTCTCATATCATTTATTCATGGTATATAAAGAGGATTTAATCATTAATATTTACCTCAGGCATGTCCTGAGGGCCTTCGCTGTACACAACTTGAATCCAACTTGGGAAAGACTGACTTGAAAAAGTACCCCATAATCTTTGAACTGTATAAACTTCATAAAAACTTGTGTCAGAGAAGAAAACATGCATTAAACATAAAAACAAAGCATATCTAAGTGATCGTATTGTGTTAATTTAAAGGTTGTTCATTTTCTCTGTTGTGGTCTGTGGTCAGGGAGGCACTGAGTGAAATCTTGCCAAATTGAAATAAAAAAACGTCAAAGATCAACGCCTCTATTTGAAGCATGAAGGACAGTCTTTTGCAATAAAAATAATGATTTCTTGTGCGGACTAAAGTCAGATCTGAGAATGCTGTTGCATCAAACTCATGCTGCACCGCATTTTACACCCTTAAGTCAGAATTTCCAAGTTTCAAGCTTTGCACATGTGCTACTTACAGCTGCAGCAATAAAACAGTTTTATGCACTTCTGACAACTTGAATTTGTGTTAAACCAGTCACACACACAGTAATATAAGTCAACAAGAGAATATGTTCTTGAATTAGCAATGATAATAAGTTAGGTTAACTGCTACAGTTAGTAAATCCACTGGTTGTCCATCTTGAAGATATGGACATTTATCAGGTGTTCCTGTCATTACAGTACACCTGATAAAGATGGACATATATAAATTTATTCTGGAATTACAAGTAATTGTCCATACTTCATTTTCTTTATCCATTCATATCTAAAATTTAGGGGGGCACCGATTTATCGCCCGGCCAATTTATGGGCCAGCTGATTTATCGGTGCCAATTTCCTTAATTTTGGGAGATCAGTGATCGGTGGATTTTTATATGTGAAGCTGATCTTATCCACCGATCTTTGCAAACGTCTAAGAATCAACCACTGTCCTCTTTTGCTCTCTGTTGAAAAAGGTTTAACTGTTAGACCGGCCCACCAAGTTATGTCTACATGTTTACAATTAACAATAGTTACCCCACTATTGCCAACTCAACAATTTTCTTGCTATATTGAGCAACATTTCAGACAAAAATAAAATAGTATCGGCCAAAATTGATATCGGCAAGTTAAGCTCTTTAAAAGATCGGTAATCTGTGATCGGCCAAAAAACTGCAATCGGTGCACCCCAACTGAAATTGATACAGTTGCAATCAAATTTTATATATTTGAAGTTTCCAGGCTTAGCACGATCCCTGGTAACATATTTGTTTCCAAATCAGCAATAATGCATTTCAACTCTGAAGCAACACAATCACTAACAGATGCTAACAATACTAACAGAACTATGGGTGTTTTAATGAAACCATGACAATGTTTTTATTACCACAGCAAACTTATACGACCATTCAGCCTTTCTTGGATTTATTCTGAGTGGGAGCAAAACAATTTAGCAACTGAACATTTTCTTCAGTAAAAATGATTTAACTGCAATATTGTTTATGTGTCTATATATATATATATATATATATATAAACCTCTGCCAACCCCACTTGTAATATGACGAGGCTACAGTCTTAGATGCAAATATCCTGGGTTTGATTTCCGACCTTGAGACATTTACTGCATGTTTTCCTCTTACTTGACCCAACTTCCTGTCCAGCTACTTATCAATAAAGACAAAAAGTGTTAAAAGAAATTAAATAAAAGTAAAAGCCATTTGTGTTTACAAATGGAACACTCCATAACTTAGCAGACTGTTCATCTACAAAACAAATGACCAAATAAGAAGGCTTGTAAAGATTTACATTACATCTTTTTCTACCATTTGTATTATGTTCAACATTATCCGTTTATAATAAACTCTGGTACCTCACTAACTTACATACTTTTATTTGATCATTGAAAATCTTAGTTTTCCTCTTTTTTTGAACCTGCTGTCTTTAATTAGAGGATGTTTCTCTGCACAAACACACAGCACATGGAGGCACAAAAGAAACCTTTGACAGAAAAACTGTCTGGCTGTTTGCTTTGATGTCACCACTCATGTATAGTCTGTGTATCTTCTGGTACGTTAATCAAACCTGCAGCAGGGTGACAATGTTGCTCCTTTGAAAATGTGCTTGGGAGTGTGTGTGCGTGTGCGGGCGTGCGGGTGTGTGTGAGCGAGTCAGTGGTTAAAAACATCCCGAGGCTAAATCTTGTTTGTTCTAGTCATCAAAACCATTAAGCTGAAAAATTCCCAAAATGTCACTTGGCACAGGGAAAGCTCATTAGACCTTGTCTCTAAGATAAATATCAAAAGAAAACAACATGATTTAACTGCGGTATTGTTTATGTGTGTAAATAATGACAGAACACAATGAAGACATCAACAGCACACAACTAAATGTAGTCATGCTTCAGGACTAAAACAGTGGAACAAAACTAAAGAGCTCAGGTTTTCACTCTGAAGTCAGCAATTCCCTTCTCGTTTAGCGCTCTTTTAAAAATAAAAGTCCAACTAAAATGCAGAAATTGCCTTCTGGATGCCGCTCCTCATTATAGCACTTGAGCTACATTCACACTGCATCCTTGACAGAGCTCGTTTAAGTATTCTGTTCTTTCTTCTCCATCATTTTTCTTCATTTAATGCTATTTCTTGTGCAATTGAGAGGACCACAGGAGACTTGTCAGAGTAGAAAGAAAGAAGTCAAAAAGAAGTAAGAGAAAGACAGAGGAGCAGAAGGAGGGGGAGAGGGAGAGAGAGAGAGGAGTTGACTGAAAAGCACAATGTAAGGCAGAGACCTGATTCTAACGGTGCCTGAACAAAAAAAAAAAAAGGCTCATGTGGGGGTGTCACTTTCTTATCCTCTCTTCAAATGCTCTTTGGAGAAAGTTTGTCAAACTAGATCAGTGGTGTTTGAAACTTGTTTATAAAAGCGTCGGTGAAGGGAGGAGGAGGAGGAATGTCGTACACCTAAGGCTTCTGAGATGTCTTCAATCAACCCCGACTGGGTGGTACAGCTCCTTCCCTTTTCTCTTCTTCTGAGTTGAAGCGAGCGCTGTAAGATGCCATGTTTTTTGACACTTTGCTTTTGAGAGGATGAAAGCTAGGGAGGGAAGAAGAAGGGGTGAATGGGGGATCTGAGAGCGGGACTGCGAGCAGAAGACGGAATCGGTTTCTTTTTCCGTTCAATATCAGAATGCCAGGGGGCCGGGGGGTCAAGGCCTTTATTTCTAAAGTGGGGATACATTCACAAAATCATCTTCTGCTTATGGCTCACTAGGCCTTTTCTATAAAAAGTAAGGAATTTGGTTGAAGTATTTCTATGGATAGCCAAATGTTTCTTTCCACACTTTTTCCCCCTAACCCATAAAAATATGGACAAAAATGTTATCCATCTGTACGCGTTCCTCCAGTTTTCCTTTATTTATCTATTAATAATTCAACCATTATTCATCCCTTTGTCCTTCCATCCATTCATGTAACCTTTTACATCTATCTATTCATCCTTCTTTTCCTCTATCAGTCCATATCTGCTATTTTGAAACCATCAAGTCAACCATCCATCCTTGCAATTTCATATTAAAAGCTTGACCCATCTAGCTTTTATGGACTGAACTCTAGAAATTTGGGTTGTGAAAAGCATGAATTGATGACATGAAGAAAGCATAGCAACAGCTACGGACCATTTCCTAACCCTAACAGGATGTTATTTTATACCTTTCTGACCAAGTAAAAAGGCTGGACAAAGATTGTGGCTAAAATTTGTTCTCCTATAGTTTTTGACAAGAAGCATTCTGAACAAAAACAAGAATGCGCGTATGAAACCGAGAGACTTCCATTCCAATTCTCTAAACCCATAAAGTACTAAGGTAACAAGAACAGAGGAGATATGTTTGAAATAGTAACTTTATTATTATGAAATAGTAAATCCCTCATGGCTCCATGCCTCAAGCAGGATCTTGAAAGCCAGCTGCAGAACTAGTCCCCGCTAAAACTACTGAGACTCACAAGGTTACCCTTTTTTAGCTTTCAAAAGCGATCAGATAAGACAGGCCATGGCCCTCTAAATCACAGGCACAGAACTCAAGCTTCATCCCAGAAGACCCTTAGATTAGAGAGACTGCATCATTATGGCATCAGAAAGCAATCCCCAGTTGGGGGCTTGCGACCATTAGACCATGACTGCTTGACACACATCTACCAGGCTGTTGCCAACTTTCCCTGAGGTCAGGTGCCGAGGGAAAAGCTTCAAGATGGCATGTACACAGAAAGTCTAAAAGAAAGGCTGTGTGATTTAATCATTCTGTCAGTATCTTCTGTAATCTCTAGCCTTAGGCCTGCGCTGAGCTAAAACTGACTCATCAGTCACAGTTTAATTGAATTTCCAAATAAAGGCCCGGCCCTCTTAACACTAAGCACTTTCAGAGTGTGCTGTAGGATTAACGGGACTTTGGCGCTCCTGCAATACATCCTCCACAACTCACCTATAAGCTGTCACATATGTGTAAGAAAAGCTTACGGGGAAATGCTCTACCTCAAGGCATGTCTTGCACACATAGCCTCCCTCTAAAGGGCATAAACAGCAGTCAAGCTGTATCAACACTGAAGGTGTTTTAGTTCTCTTATTTTATTGAATCAAGCTGTTCATATCTAGCGGCTAAAGCTCCTACTCATGCTGTGGCCACTGACCACAATCTGATGCAGACGTTACAAAAAATAAAAAATAAATGTGTCAAACATCTCCCAACCTAAAAGGTTATTCACATCAGTAGAAAGTGTCATCATGTTGTTCTGTTTTTTAGTAGTATTCACCTCCTTGGATGTATTACCCTTGTATTGCTTTTACAAATCAAAGTTTGGCATTCTTGACAAAATCCAAAAAACATTTTTAATGTCAAAGTGAAAAGGGATTTCTACAAAATAATGACATAATGTTTAACATAAATTGAATGGTTGCATAAACATTCACCCCCTTTAAACTGACTGACCACATTCAACAGAGGTCTAGTCAAAAAGTAAGACTACAGTGTAGGAGACTGGAGAAGTGATATTATCACAATAGTTTATCAATTTAACAATGATTAGGCAAGAGGAATAAACTGAAACACAATGATGTTAAAAGAAATAGGTTTGTAATTGTTTGTTTATGGTTATGACATGAGGACAAAAACTCACAATGTGTGAGTGTGAAATGCAGGTACAAATAGGCAGACGGATAAGTCACCTCAAAATACCTCCATACACATAACTTCCTCTGTTCCAAATCTTCCCCTAAAAGGCACTGATTTAAGTTGATGAATATAATCTCTACAAGCATTAAAAGAGAAACAAAATCTCTCAAGCTTAAACATCACAAATCTGAACATCAAAGGGAAAAGGTCTGCCCTGTTTCTGCCTCATTCCCTCCCATTTCCAGTGTGTTCATCCTGATGTTTTTCATTAGCTCTTTGGAAAAGCTTGAAATTTTGGTTGCATTTTGCATCAATAGAAGTGAAACACCAGTTTCTACTTGAAAACGGTGGTCTGCTTGTATTGAAGGCTTTATCACACCAGTCCCATATTTTAGCTCTTTTGGAACCATAAAGAAGGGGTGTCCAAAGTGCAGTCCATGGACCAATTGCGGCTCAATGATTTTATCCAAAGCCCCAAACATAATTCTGTTATGGGACAAATCTGATCAGTAATCAATTTTTGTACTTTGTAGGATGAAATTTTTAGTCAGATAAAAAAAAAAAAAAACGTTGCTTGTTACAATGTTAGTGACACAACGAAATAATCTATGACATGCTACAGGAAAGCCAGGAACAAGTCACCAGAGCAGAAAGAGAGAAAAAAACCTCATACATTTCTGAGAAAATTGTGATTTTTTTTTTTTTTTTGCTAAATATACCAGCTGTTGTCATACTGAAACCACTTTGTGCTTTAAAAAGTAGTTTCTGAAGTTGTAAAATGGAAAAGATTGTATTTGAATACAGCTTGTTTACAGAGTAAATCTGAGCTGTTCCTCAACTCATGGTTGAGTAACATAGCTGTCTTTATTTTGGATATTCACATGTTTTTACTACTGGTTTCGGCAAACAGGATGAAAGTGTGAAAACAAGACACAGCTCATTTGCATCAGTAACACGTCACCCTATTCCACACTGGTAACGGGTCCTTGGAAAAACAAACCCTGGCCCAAGTTCGTTTACGGGTTCAGGCCAAATGCTCATCGAAATTTTTCCAAGAACTGCCGAACATAACCTTTGCTGTCAGAGTAAATGCAAAACCGCCAGCAAAATTAACAAGCTCACTTTTGTCTGCACACTATCCCAACTTATACCTGTTTAAGGTCAAGGCTGGGGGGTTTGGTTATTAAAAAGTAATTTAAATACACATATTCAAGTTATTACTGAGAAGATCAAATCAAAAAGTCGCCAGAAATTAAGTGATGTTTACTTTATAATTTTGGCCCTCATGGAAACATTTTGGACACCACTCACTCAAAGCATCATGACCCAAAACTTTTATAAAGGGCATGAAAGCAGTTCATAAGCTTCACAGCCAATTTGCAAAAGGATTGAAATACTGAATAGAATTACATTACACAGGTGTAAACCCACAAGTGTTGCATGCAATCAGTGTAAGGTAAACATTCCCATTACATTCATCAATATTGAGCCACTCAGGCAGTCTAAGATACAATCAAATGGCAGAAGTTGCTCTAATTTTTTTGTTTTCCAGTGGCTAAGATGCATCAGTGTACAGACACCATGCCTTGCTGTTCTAGGTTAAAGCACACACCGTGAACAATGCTCTGGGATGTAATGAACACCTCTTAACAATGTCCTGTGTGTCTATATATCCACGAACCCCTCCCCACACCTGCATCCATCAGAGTAGTCAAAGCGCCTGCAGCAGCCACTAAAAACCATAATGGTTACATACAAGTCATGCTCAGTTTTATATTTAACGCTGCGTTTAAGGTGCTTGGTAGAAGGAATGACTGGAGGTTTGGGAGAGTTGGGGAGGGTCAGACGGGACTTCAAAGCAAGCTTTCAGAATAGGATTTTCTGCTTAAATCCACATACGGAAAGAAAGAGAGTCATCAGAGGAAGCTGGCAATATTTCTGTCTTCTTAGGGAATTGGCCATTCCACCAGTATAAGCCATGTATTTTGGGTGTTTATAAATGACTGGGGTATCTTACACCTTAAAGCAGGCAGGTTTGGGTTTGACTTGTCAATGTGTTATTCTTGTTTCTATATAATCATATAAATATAAAGCATGCTACATAGAAAAAGGCAATGGAAGGAAATGTACAGAACCTTAACATATTTTGTCACATCTCTACCACATATTTTTCATTCATTCAAGTTTATTTGGTCACGGAAAACACTCTGGGCTATGCAATACTGTAACCACTGCTCTGAAAACTGATTCTAGCTATCAACTAAATTGAATACAAGTCTCTCTTTAGGCCTTCCTAATAAGTGCAGTGACCCTCACTTCTAAGATATCAATCAAAGGCAAGACAATAAAAACAAGTAACCAAAACTAAAAGAGCAGGGAGTCACAAACTTAAAATAATATTAAGCAAAAGACATTAAAGAAAAAACAACTCACCAACTTTCAACAAATGTCACAAATGGATGACAGACATATTAAAAGAAAAATGCTAAATGTACTTTGTTAGAGATTCAAAATTGTGAATTAAAAGGAAAACCATGTATAAAGTATTTTTATTCACCCTTCAGTCAACACTTTGTAGAACTCTGCAGCAATTACAGCTAAAAGTGTTTCGGGGTATGGCTTTACCAGATTTGCACATCTAAAAAGGGAAATGTTTTGCCTATTCTTCTTTAGAAAATTGGACAAAAACAGTCAGATTGGCTGAAGACAATCTGAGAACATCTATTTTATGGTCTTGCCTCATATTCTCATTTGATTTTCAGCGTGACCTAATGCCTTTAATACATGAATACATCTGTGTTTGGGGCTGTTGTCTGGAAAGTGGACCTCCACACCTCAGTCTTAAGTCTTTTGCAAACCTTAACAAGTCTTCTTTCAGGATATCCATCCCTGCTGAGGAAAAGTACATGACGATGCCGCCATGATGTACGTTAATACTTATTTGACACACCTAAGGCTTTTCTTTTCATTTCACTATATTTAAATCTATCCATCTTCTCAATAACTTTGACCAGGTTCCTTGCTCCTATTTCAGAAAAGCTTCTCTATAAAACATGACGCAGGCACCACATTTTACAGGGATATTCTGTTCAGAGAAATGTGTTGTAGTTTAACACAAAGCTCGGTTTCGTCCAGATGGCCAGAAAAGAGAAAGAAAGTTAATGTTTGGCTTCATCTCAACAGAGCACAACCTCCACATATTTACTTTTACCAAATAGAATTTATTTGGGCAACAATGACCTCTCTTTGCCACTCTTTCATAAAGAACAGATTATAAAAGTAGATTTTTAAATGGAGAGCTAATTCTTGAGGTTTGAGGTCATAATGTGACAAAACAAGAAAAAGTTGGGTTGGGCATTTTTCAGGTTTAACTATATTCAGCTGCGTACCTCTTTGCTTTGTAGACCATGATCAATGGCAAAGGTGCTATTCGTCTCAATGGTTGACTTTAAAATCTACAGAGACAAAAGGGAGAACACTGAGGTGATGAAAAGATAGAAGAGCTCAAAGACAACATTTAATTTTCCCCAAGCAACAAATAAACAACAAAGGACCCTTGACAACTTACTGGTGACAAGGGGCTGGGCTTCTCTCTCAAATACCTGGGGTTTTCAATCTGAAAAAGCAAACAGAAACACATTCAGAGTTCTCTTTCTCCTAAGCCTCTCCTAACAAAGCCCTAAAACGACCAGAATCTATCCCTGGCAGTGAGTTTGCCATAAACAATGTGGAAAGCACATCAAAGCCCAGTTTTGTGGCTGAAGTCTCTTCCGTCAACTCCTGTCTGTTTAGAGAGACAGAACCGTCGTGCAACTTCAAGGCTTTGTGTGTGTGGCCAGCTCTGTTTCCGCTCTCAGCTCCCCTTCTGCTGTCCCTTTTGTCAACACTGAAGACCGCTAATCTGTAAGCTATTCCCACTCTGTTTACCATCACATGGAGGCCAATGTGTATACATCCCTGCCAAACACTGACTCGGCATGCTCTTTGCTTACAGTATGAAGCAGAGAGGACTGAAAAGTGTAAGCAGGTTAACCACCTGAAAGTAAGCGGGTCACAGTCCATGTGACATTAGTGGCTTTACATCAATAAGGTTCGCTAACTGTGACACAAGCTGCAAAAATATCATCATACAGATATTCTTTCTGATGCTTTAGGGCCATCTGTGGGGGCTCACATCTAACATGGACATCACAGCCTTTCAAAGTAAGAACCTAAATCTCAAAATGACGGCAATGACTTCCAAGGCTAATCTCCAAAACAAAAAGACAGAGTGGGAACAGGAGAAAATAATGGGATTCAATTCAATGTTGTAAAAAAGGGGAATCGATGCATTAAGATGGCGCTACCCACACAAAGCTAATCCTGAATGAATGGGAGATGAGGGAACATGACCTGAGAGAATTTAGGGACTTGGGAGTTTAAAAAGCTGCAGCTATAGTGCCAGGATAAAGTCACAATCTGTTGCTTCAGGGTGAGAGATTCACAATAAAAGGAAAGCAGCTCTGCCTCACTGACATCTACTCAGCTTAAACCGGAACCATTTGGTTAAAATTATTACGGCCATACATGCACAAGATCTGCAAACAGCTCCACTGTGCGTGTTGTAAACAGTCAAACGCAGCTGGATCAGGCATGATGAAGGAAAAAAATATGTATTTTTACAAACTGATGCGTAGCATGAAACCTAAAATGGGGTTTCTTTTTATACCCACAAACAGCCAGTCATCAGGTTTGATTGAGCACGGGCCACAGGGCAAAGAGGACATGCAGACTAAATCATGTGGTGTTGTCTTGGCACAGTGTCACCCTAAACTTGGACTTCTTGTATACGTATGCCTCTGAATGTTTGTAAGGAAACAGACAGGGAATAATCACAAGGACTCAACATTGAAGCACATCTGCTGATATCAAACTAATTTCACCCTAAACTAAAGGAGATGCATAAAAAAAATACATTCTTTTTATATTTCTTTTAAACAGAACACTGATTTCACAGCTGTACGAGCTAACTCCTGTTTGAGATTAAATGATGCTCCAACAAAGAAACTAAACTGAAATTTGAAAGGGCAACTATGGTTCAGACATAAAAAATTAAAAACACTAAAAAGTACAAAATAAAAATAAATCAGTCTATTGTTTTTCCAAGCAAAAAATACCTTTTTAGATCCACTTTTGGAGCCAAACCTCTTCAAAATATAAAGGCACTACACTATGTATGGTTATTTGTGAGCATAATACAATAATAAAATAAAACTATCTATTTTTTTAAATTGGTAAGAAAATGTATTGTTTTGTTATGTTTTTTGCTTCTTATGTGTCCTTTGTCAGTGTGAAATGTCTCTTAATACAGTATCATCAGGCTGCTTCAAGAAATAAATCAAGAAACTCTCCAAAGTTTCCTCCTGAATTTGTACTTACAAAACTTACATACAACTGCAGCTTTTTTTCTCTGTCTAAAACAACATTTCAGACTTCCTTTTTTAACCACCACATATGCAGAATTAGCTTAAAGAGAAAACAACATGTCATTCTTTGAATGAAACATTCAGAGAGACATAAATTTATATATTTGAGGGGTATGACAGACAATGTTTCCAGGTTAATCTATTTTTTTAAGTAAAAACAGAGTGATTGTGTTGAAAAATTAGACTTCCGTCAATTTCTATTTACTGCAGCAATGCTTGAATTCAAGCTCACATACACTCAGGCACATAAGAGTAGCAATGCCAGTCAGAACAGGAGTACAAATTCCGTCATCTAATTCCATCATTTAACAGAAGTACAATTTTTGTCACAAGTAGCAATCTACTTATGACAAAAAACAAACTTTTATCACATATAGTCTCCAAGCAACTTCCTTTTGACCTCATTCTGACTTGATAAATCAACATAAACTTTTTGCTACGTTAAAGTTGGAGACTATCACTATTTCCATTTTGAGTGGCTTACATGTCACGCATTAAGAGTTTGATGTTTTGTTGTATGTAATGTCACAGTCTTCTACAACTTTTGCATATGGTTTCCATGATACACTAAACTGACTATATTCCATTAAAGTGGAAATGAATGGCAAACCAATATAGCCTGCTTCAGAACATCTAAATGAAAGTGAAAGATGTTCCAGATAGAGCGATGCTTGGCTCTGCTGAAATTTCGTAGGAGATGAGCACTTTGAAGCCGTGCATCCATAAAACTTGAGCAGGGTTTGTGCGTGTGTGTTTGTGTGTGAAGGAACATCTGTTGATTTGAAAGATGCAGGCTTGGGGGAGTGTTGCCAAGCAATGCTTCTTATCAGTGTTTCAACACAGTGGAAAGCAGAGCGGTGCAGTGAGCGGCTTCACGTCTGCAGACAGATCCCTGAGATTACCTCAGGACTGGATAGGGAGGAGAGGGGGGACTATAGAGTCCGAGATTCACGGACAGACAGACAAGAAGAGATCAGATAGAAACTGAGAAGGACTACAAAAAGTAGAGCTGTGGGGGTTCTGCAAAAATATCTGTGTGTAGGCAATGTAGGAGAAAGTTTGAGGCAACAGGAAGGCACAAAATGAGAGAAAAAGGGAGTTGGAGTCATGCAGGTGAGGAGAAGGAAAAATAAAACATATGAGGGCAGATTGCTTATCAAGCCCTGACCTAGAGCTCTGCAGACGGCAGAGATAAAACAGGTGCACTCATCTTCCACTGCACAGTTTACACAACCCTCACAACCTACAATAGCAGTGAAATGCCAAAAGGAGGAGACTTCAAGAGGACTCAAGTAAAAGGCTCTTTTCATTATTTACTCAAAAGCGTCCAGGCAGCAAGGCTAACTCAATATCACTGCACTACTGCGGTTAAGAGTGCTTCAGTCAGTCAGTGCTCTGCAGGCTGATAACGTACTGCTGAAAGCACTCAGTCAATAGCAATTACAGGGTCTGTATGATGGCCTCCACTTATTATGAAAGTGATCTGGCAAAATATACTTTATACTAAATGTGTTGCCTCGTGTATTTTATTGACCAAAAACAAATGTAAATAAACAAATATAAAATAAAATAAAAACTTACAATAAATTTTGATGAGTCTGGACGAGGATAATCATTTGAAAAACAACAAGAGGGCTGAAAGAAACAAAAGTAAAAGAAAAACTGAGGGTTGTCAGATAAGCAACTATCAGGACATCAACAGGTCTGATGAATGCTTCACAGCTACATTCAGTTCCTAACGCTGCAAACATTACTTCAGCTGAAATTAACCCAAGTCATGTTTTTGTACAGTTATTTGGAAAAAAAAGAGAAAACTGTAGAAAGCTTAATTATGGAACTTACCAATAAAAGTATGAGAAAACTAAAAGAGTGTAACTAAAATGTGTTATTTACAGAGTTCAATGTCAGCACACTGATAGAGATTTTAACTGCAGGTGCACCACCTCCATAAAACACCTTGTGATATGCCTGCAGCAGTCAGTTGAGATTTTATTGAGGAGACGGGGCTGGGTAAAAAGCTTATATTCACACATTGAAATGCACCATCAGCAGTGGGTTTAATCAGCTCCTATAACAAACTACACAAGGGAAAATTATGACATACATCGCTTGGTAATCCTCTGATCAATAAAATAATCTTGACGCAGAAAGTCCTTCTTCATTGAAGAGAATTCCAACAAGCTCCAATGAGTTTACTAAAACTTCTAACAAAAACGAATCTTATGTGGAACATGTCCTCAGATACCTAATTGATAAAGGGCTCATGAACAGTTTAAAATTGTAATAATGGTGTGCAGAATTACAGATTTTCTTTAACTGGACATCGAATGTGAACTTGTAGATAAGCTCAGTTTATTAGATTAGTTTTATTAGAACAGACTAGTCCAAGCTCTGTATCTTAAAAAAAAAATTCATGGGGGGAAAAAACTGTTTTAATTAATCTGTTCATTGATAGGATCTGGAATTTAATGTGAATTAAACCCCAGATCTGAAACTGGCATCGACATTGGCCTATTTGTCACTAGTACGCATAATGAACAAAAAGTAATTCTGATGAAAATAAAGGACAAAAATCTTTTTTGATTCCTAACAAAACTAGACATCTTTACTGACTTTCAGATGCTGGCACCATTAGCACTAACTGCAGGAGAATAAAATTAAATGTACTGGTTGAGTCTTGTACATCTTTTGAGTTTTTCTGAACCTCTGTCCCTGCAGTGAGCCCCAATAATCAAAATGCTGACGGCATGCCCAAGGACTCACCCCGAGGTTCCAGCTGTTAAGGCGAGTCTCCAACTCACTGTCGCCAGCAGACACATTTGCTTTTAGCATCCCATCCACCTGAGAAGAAAGAGACGGGGTAAATGATGGCAGGATCTTGATGGAAGTAAATAGTAGGGATTTAAACTAGAGGATGTTATTGAAACTACTTTGATTGGCATTTTAGCCTGAAGAAGCAAAAAGCACTGATGGAGCTTGTCACAGCCTGCTGACTTGATATAATGCCTCTAAAAAACAAATGGTTTTTATTCAAGTTTATAGGTTGATGGTAGAGTCTTGTGCTTTCCTTAAATACCAACAACACTGTATTTGTCTTATCTTTTCTGCTCAATCTATTCATTCTAACATCCAGTTCTCCAGATGTGCAGCAGCTCTACATAATATCTGTTCAACAATACATTCCAAGAGCTAAACTATCTTACATTGAAGATTTTTTCTGTCTTTTGTTACAGCTGGATTCCGGATCTCTATTATGCACTATAATTCAAATGGTTCCAGGGCTTTTGTTGATACAAGATCGGTTTACTCAAGTCAAGCTTGGGCAGCAGAAGTAGGAAGACGGGAAATATCTTATAAAACTGAAGGAGCAATAGGAAACTGAGAGATGTTGTTGAATGTGATTAGGATCTGATGGAGTGTGGACCTTGGGAGGACCTCTGCGGGACAGTGCTGGCGCAAAGAAACAGATGAATGGAATAGCTAAGGATTATGTGCCTCTTTTGATTGGAATGGCAATCCGACTTCCAAGCCTCAACCTCGGACAAACAGGATAAATGTTTCATTTCAACATATAGGAATGCTGGGAATGCAGTTCACTGGCTATTTAAACCAAAGTGTCCTAATCTGCGTAGGGCACAAGAAATTTAAAACATACATTTAAGAAGTTCCTAAACAATTTCTGGCTGCAGATATTAGACAATCACATCACTGACTTGGTCATGCATTTGTTAACAGTTCATTTTAAGAACAATACAGAATACATGCAAAGACATCAGAGCAACACTGAACTAATCAACAACAATAATGGTTTTTTAGGCTAGTTTACTCAACTCCCTGGTAATTGTGTTGATTAAAAAAAGTTCTAATATACTATTCTTATTAGGAGGCGCTCAGAGAGCATTGAAATTTAACTGCCAGAAAATCAGCTAATTCTTGAATGTAAAAAATACAAAAGAATTCAAGATTGTCACAGAAAAATTAACTTAGCTCATCCTAAACTTGCATAATACTGTCAATCCACACACTTGATCCCAATATACATGCACTATTCAGAATGGGAATGAATGAAAAGTGGTAAATATACTTAAGACACCTGATGGAACCTGAGAGCTAAATCTTCTTCGTCCCCTCACGTTAAAACCTACTAATGTATTCTATTCAAAGCAATTTTACAGCAAGGTACGCATCAAATAACACATTTTTTTAATGATAATTTGCATCTGGGAAAGTGATTATAAACTAACCATTCTTGAGTCTCGTCTTGGACTCAGCTTGAATGAACTAGAGGACATGGGTTCAGGAAGGACCTTTTCCTCGTACAGTCTCCTCCTGAAAGAGAAACATTAGAGGAATGCATGTGAAAAGAAAATAACCTACAGTCTGTGAGTGTATAGTCCTGCGGTCTGTTCCCCTTTGTATATGAATGGGCTTGCATCGGCAGCCTCCTTTGACATATGCGCACATCAACATCTGGCACTGGTTGCATGGTTTGTGGTCTGCAATCCATCCCATCTGAACAATAAATGTCCACACCATTCTTCACTCAGTTTCCATGCACAACACATGGTGAGCATGGCTAAGACTTAAACCATCCCCTTACAATCAGACACGTCAATGACTGTCTCTCATCATGTCTGTCATGTGTAAAAAAAAAAAAAAAAGTAAGCATCTTTACAGGAAATCTATGCTGATACACACACACCCACCCCCACACGCCTACCTACCCACACACGCGCTCACTCCCTTATATTACACAGACCCACATACTCTTACAAACCATCAGGGGCATAACTATGCTAACAATCTTATTAGACGCAGGCACATGAGATGTTATTAGTCCACTAACAATAACTGAGTGAATGAATGCGGATGCGGAGCCACAGTAAAAGAAAATTAAATAAAGATATTCTGTCATCTTATAAAGACATGGCTTCACTTTTTGTGGGTCAGAGAGAGATTGATTAGAACTCTATTAGAAGATCATTGGCTTTTCCTTCCTTGTATAGCCTATGTACATTTTTTAGTACAAGGACCACTGAATCTCATTATCAAACAAAAGAGTTGACCTGTGAGGGCACTTACTGTGAGGATTATACAAAACAAGACTTACATCTTAGAAGAGCTAATATTGATTAATATCATAATGCTTTAATTCATCCTCCATCTGTGGTAGTATGTTCACTATTAGACCTTGTGATCTAATAATGTACTACTAGACATGCTTTAAGCAAATTAAGAGCTAGTAGTAGTGCCTTGCAAAAGTATCTCTACTCCTCAAACCTTTTTAATTTGTTTAGCATGCAGATGTACTACACCTCTAAATAACTTGTGCCTTCCTGTTCCCTAAATATCTTAGAATAAATATGAAGTAATTCAAAGGACTGATAAAGAAAATTAGAGAATAAATACCATCATGTTGTAGAGATAATGAAAGCTTCAATCTGTAGATGTAAACGTCTAGTACAAAAAAACTTTCCAGGCCCAACTGCAAGGGGATACATACAAACACGCACCACACTTGTTATATTTTCATTTATATGAATTTTGAAAACTATGCATCCATTTCCTTACACTTCTCAACTACAAAATACCTCTGTTGGATTTCTTATAAAATCACAGAAAGAATAAAGGCTAGAATAAAGGTTTCTAGCTGTAATGTGACAAAATGTGGAAAGTTTCACATAGTGTATTTTTGAATGGTAATGTAAATACATGGACAGTGATGTTAGTGTAATAATTACATTATAGGCTTCTAGCAGTGCTGCATGGTGTGACCTAATTATCTGTTGTGCTACAACTTGTCAAAGGAACTCATAAAAAGCTAAAGTCATGCATATTTAGAAGACGCATTTCTAAAATAGCATCTCCTTTTATCTTGGTACATTAGGTTCTCCTTAACGTGTTATAATATAAATATTTATGTACATTGCAAATGTCTTTTTATTGTTCGTTTTGGCAAACGAGCCATTAAACAACTACTAAATATATCTACAGCTGTCTTAATATTAAAAAGATACATAAGGTGTAAGTCTTAATTTGCAACTTTTTGAAACATTTGTGGTGAAAGATATTCTGATATGTAATTGTAGATGAACAGCTTGGTACTTTGTAATCTATTTCTTTACATGTCCCAGATACAAATGACACCTCAAGAAACAAATTTATGTGGGTTTATAGGTGCAAATCATCAAACACTATGAAATGATTGTTTGAAATTGCCAGTTTTGCCTACGTTTTGGGAAAATATACATTTAAAGGAATATACATCAAAATATGAACTCACTAAAAATTCAGGAAGTAAACATTTCTGAATTTTTAATGATTTCACAAATTAGAAATTTTACACGTCAGGACATGATGAAAATGATTCATTGTTTTCCAGATTTACCAAGCGTTAAAAATAGATTCCGAACTTTCATTTTTCACTTCATAAAAATAAAGTCAAAATGGAGAAGCAGTGGTTGACAAACTTAGTACACCCTCACTGTGATAACAGAAAACCAGGGAGAAAAGCAACTCTTGCTGACCAGCAATCTGGAAAGAGGTTTATGGTCATTAATATAAAAAAAATAAAGTCCATTACAGTGAAGTTTATTCACGAATGGAAAACTGAGCATCTGAGAACAAGGTTTAAATGCTCTACTGGTTCTCCCAGTAGTCTGATAATGGAAAACCAAATTAGTCAGAAAATAAGTCAATTTCAATTTTAGTTTCAAGCATGTATGATGCCAAAGTGGGAAAAGTATTTGCACAGCACACAATGCAAATACTGCTGCAGTACTTGAAATGCCATTGTGTAAATTCTCTTGCACGGCCTCACGTCTCTGGATTAGTTATGAATAGTCATGAATGATCACCGCCATTTATTTTATATTGAGTTTGATGGCTTTGAATAGATATTTTTAAAATTAATAACCTAAATAAAAACTTGTTTGAGCCCCTGCTGTCATATGAACCACATATCTTCCCTCTGATCTCTGCTGTCTGACATTTGGCCTAATTATTTTAATATGAAGGACTCAAACTGGACCATGACACCTTATTGCCAACTTTGTAAGAACATGAGTTCAAATGAATAAGGTTTGCAGAGAGAAAAAAAAAAAAAATCAACAATGTAATTGTTGAAAACTAAACATCACATTTGCCAGCTTCCCTCTCTAGCTATTACATTTCACATCTGGCAAGTGTTCAAAGTGACTGGCAGAACATATCATGATTTATTATTTGAGAATTATGTGTATAAAAACTTTAGAGCGCAAAACCAATTTGGTTCAATGAGGAATATTAAATAAAACAGGCAAGGTACTGAGTGCTCACACAGTCTGTTTATCTCTCTGCATGTGCACACGTTCACACTCACACACATGAAGCTATGAAATTTGGATGGGGGGCCAAGCTTCACAATTTTAGGCCTCTAAGTCAACAGGTGGATGAGGATAATTGAATCAGATATGTCTGGAGTCTGAGGCCCACAGATCAAAGCAGTGGCAAGTCAGGCCAGAGCAACACACACACACACACAAGAGCATCCACCACCTAAACCCTGAGAAGCTGCAGCTTGGTTGATTAAAGCAACCTGACATCCAAGCCCCAGCCTGACCTCCAGGTGCAGAGCCAGCGGGCCCAGGGCTCAGCCTCAAGCACCCCCAGGAAAAGTCTGACCTTGGGATACAAACATCCCAATGTCCCAGCACACCCTCCTCTACAAACTAACACCGGGAAAGATCAGAGGAAGGACCGAAAGAGAGCAATGAGAGACTCTTATACCAAATTAAAAAACTAACTGCAAATAAAATGTAACTGTCAAAGTTATATAGAGAAAATAAAAGCTGAGGAGAATGAAGGGGGCAATAGGGCTGCCTAAGAGCTTTCTTATGTGGATGGAAAGCACACAGATGGAAGACAGACGTCAAGGAGAGAAAAAGAGAAAAACAAGAAAATGAAATGTGCATGGAAGCTCTAAAACAGAAACCACAGCAAATATGAAGTAATATTAAAATTTGACTTTTAATTTGACTTTTTCTCAAATTAAGAACAGAGTTTATATTTGACTGATCACAACAAGCACGAGAAGTTGGAGTGAATAAAATCATGAGGAAATCTTCTCAACCTGAGAACTTTTCTTCCAGATTCTTCTGAATGAAAGTGTGCTATGCACAATGAAATACCACCATCTTGTGGTTATATTTAGAGTAGCTTTAATAAAGTAATCCCTATGGTTTACACAAAATTCACACATTACAGCAGACCTAATTCTGAGAACCATGGAGTAACACCTGAAAACGTCCTAAAAGTTTAACTTTAAAAGACGGTTAAAATGAATCAAGCTGAAAAGTAGGTCTATCTCACAACTGACAGCTGGGGAGATCAAACATTGCCACATCATAGGGACACACTGTCATACCAGTCCATTGAGATCAATCATATCTAAATAGGACAAAAACATAAAAGGGCTCTTGGTGCTGTTAATTTTCTTTATCTGGATGTTTGTCTGTGATCTGAGAGTCTTTCATCGTCTTATCTCAACACTGTGGGACTCAGCAAACAGAAAAACAGGAAGAAGAATCTCAATGTCTCACCACAGATTTCGAAATAGCACCAATCTATTTTAGTCCACATGCCAAAACAAAATAAACACAGGCCCACATAAACCCCAGAAACTTTTCTGAATCGTGCTGGATCATAATTTTTAGAGCCTATATGTATTATGGCCTCATTAAGTATTCAAGCTGTTCAAGTCTATTTTTATTTTAAATTTTTTTTATGTAAAATATGTTATGAAAAGTTTGAAAATTAATCTTGAAAATTGTGGAATTTCAACATTAAAATGTGTGGGAACTCTGGTTGTCAGTGCAATCTTACAGGGCTTAGACGCCTCCACTCACCTGGAGAAAAAAAACTGATTCTGGTTACCACCCATTTCTCTGTGCATCATTACGTTCTAGTTATAAAAACGTTTAGATGAAAACATAAGAACATAAAACAATGCAAACAAAGTAATATAAAATAAAGCAAGTAGAATTTGAACATTTATGTAAAAACCTATTAAAGATTCATTTCTGTCTCTCTCTAAAGTCAAGTCGTTCCACAAGGAAACCTGTTTTAGCCACTGGCTTCATCTGGAATCTGGTTCTTTCAGTTCTTATCCATATCTCGTCCCTCGGGCTTAGGAGTAAGAGTTATGTCCAAAAATCAAGAAGAGAAATTTAGCATTTTCCATACGTGAGAAAAATCATCTTTGCAACCTGCTAAAGGTTTATTCAAATCCAGGAATGATGGACAACAAGCAGTAAAAAAGTTCAATCACAGGGCTGTTAGTACTTGGTAAGTTAACTCTAACATGTCTTTAGACTGTGAGAAAAAATGTTTAAATGCCACACAGTGAGGCCCCAGCAGGCCTTTTTATTGTCTATATCCATCTTCCTAAGAGGTGACAGCACTAAGTGCTGCTGCGCCTAATCGTAACGACATAATTCCACAGCCTCAACAGAAAACTTTGGATTAAATACGGCAGTGGTGGGCTTGTACTCCCTCTTATGTAGCGCCCTGGTGTATAATAATCTCTGCCTACTACAGTGCTCTCTTTTTATGATGCTAATGAGTATACGAAGCCACTGGGCCCCGATTTGCCTCTCCTTCCTAATTAAATTTGAAAAACCAAGAGCCATTGCTAACATCGCTTTGTGGAGCCCCTGGACTGCCTGCAGTCAGAGGAAATATCCCCGAGCATGTTAGCATGACTGATGACAAGTAAAGTAAGCTGCCTCACATCCAACACATTTAGTTTTAGACAGTAATCAATGAGACAAGCAAATTGAATTGAATTACTTAATTATTGGCATAGAACAAATACATGTTTTTAACATTTTAGATGTTAAAAGATAAATCACAGAAAAGATACTAAATATTAAACATCCTGATGATGTATTAAGCTTTATTCTTTGCCTTTTCTGCACTGTGGGGTTATAGCTCATGTTCAGCTGGTGGAGAAAAGCAACAGAACGATGGGTAGATTATATGAGAAGTTCCTTATTCTCTCATGCCGTTTTGAAGTGTTTTTCTTTGAAAATTCAGAATGGACAGCTCAAGCGGCCTGATGCAAGCACTTGGCAATGTCTTTAGCTTTTTAGATAGTGCTCCTGAGCAAAGACGACAGGCAATCAATCAGAAAAGCTATTTGTGTCTGTAGCTTCACAGCGCAGTTCAATGTCTTTAGACTGGTAGGAGAAGTTTTGAGTGGAAAGTTCCGACAGATGCCTTATCCATTAACGTAAATTTCTCCTGTGCCTGTCTCCCTAACAGACAAATAAAGCAGGTTTCCCTTCAACACCCTTTTAAACATTAACCTAATACTTTTCACAGCAGGGCTAAGGTATGTCTTAAAATACAAAATAAATACTACAGAGGACATAACAGTTGTAGTGCATAAACATTTTGAAAATTGATTTGCAAAGTAAACAGAAATTACAATTTCAAAATTTTGACTTCTATTATTCTGGCCAGCTTCTTAAGTAGCCAGTCCTTACACTTCCAGGATCAAAAGAGGGTAAAGTGCTGTTCACATCAGCTCTTTCCCACCACTGAGGCAGGTAATGATTTGTGTCTTATTCTTATGGTTATTTTATTGATTGGTATAAATTTTGTTAAACAGGATCTTGCAAGTAAACTAATCGTAGGAGAAAAAGGGTCTGCAACCTGTGACTCCGGAGCCTTAAGTTACTCTTTGGACCTCGTCATTTGTGTCCTTGGGCGAGAAACGTCACCCGCCTTGCCTGTTGGTGTTGCCCAGAAGAGCCAAAAGCACAAAATGGCAGCCTCACTTTTCTCAGACTGTCCCAGAGGAGCATCATTTCTCTACAGAATAATTAACATAGGCCAATAAGTCTAACTATATTATTAATAGATATTAGTTCTTGGTTTCTAAATGTTATCCACAGAAATTTTGCATGTTATTTGCATTTGAAGGTTTTCATCAACAGATTATGTTGGATTCTGGGAGTAAATCATTTGCGCTATTTTATTGGATTGTATTAATTGGAGATTTGTGGATGTAAAAAAAAAGTTGTTTGTTTTAAATGGCTTCATTCTGTTAATAACATAAGGTTTCACATGGTGAGTTAACCATTATTTTACATTTTCAAGTGGTTTGATAAAAGCATTTAGTGCATCTACATTCCAATACATCATTCCAAACTCAACAATGTTAGCTTTCCAATTATGTATAAGTATATGTACATAGAAAGGATGTCACAAAAATACAATACATTGTTATGTCACACCCATGGGACAAAACTGAACTAATATGGAGCTCCTTAAGAATATTTCCCCAGCAAATAATATGTTATGTTATTGTTCTGTCGTAAAACCAATATATCCCCAGCTACAACTGTATTTGAAATTGTATTTGATACAAGGCAATGCTTAAGTAAATAAATAAATAACCAGAGAGGACAAACAACAACATAGTGGCCAGCAGGCTGGCTGTGTGGCTCATGTAAAGAGCAGTTAGCTTCTAACTGACATATAAAGGTTTGTTTCAGACCTGTGACACTTTTATTGTCAGGCAAGACGCAGATTCCCATGATTGCTTCTGATTTGATTATCACAATCTAACAGAGTGAAAACCACTGCATAAAGAATTAATAGGAATGTGTGTGTTTGAATGAGAAACATCTTACAAAAGCGATTTGGGGCGGCATTATAATTCCAAAATGAATAATCATTGCTATATCAAGAAGAGCAGTAGCTCTATAACAAAGAACCTCTTGGCTTATGGTCAATGATAGTTTAAAGTAATTCCAAGTCCCATTTATTTACTCTTTGCATAAAAACAACATATTTGGCCAATCAGATGGACTAATTTTTTCACATGGTGTCTGAGAGGACAAAACTCATGGAGAGAATTGTGATGCAGACGGGAATATAAGCCATTTCTTTATTGCAAAACCCTTATGGCAATATTTCGCAATGATATTGCATAATGTTTCCCATTCATACAACTCTAGAATAAAATAGAATAGATAAGGTTATAAGGCTTTATATTAGGGAGAGAGTGTTTACTGTTTCAGAGATTAATAACTAAATCTGACTGACTCAAATTAATAAATATGGTTTAGTAAGATTTTAAAATAAAAAATATATAAAGCATTATATTGGTTTGATTTCTATTGTCTTTGCACATATCACAATTTCATTTCTATTGATCAAAGTATTCTAGTTTCTTGACACATGGCTGGCTTATTTGAGACTCAAACTCATCACTAAGTCTGACGCATTAATAACTTCAAACACAAAAGGCAGTCATTAATACCATATAATCCCACAACATACAGTATGTGCTATTGCTAATTTAAAATATCTGTTGGGGTTTTCTATAAAACATATAACTCAATTAAGAATAAAACTGGCACAAATTAAACACAATGGACAACAATGGAAGAGGTGAGGCACTTACTTCAACAGCCATCAAAGTGATACAAAAATCACCCAAACAAAAATTTTTCCTTACACGCTATCAAATGCATTTTGTGTGGTTCTCACAGAAACTATGTTCAATGCCTTTATCTTTCATTTAGATTTCACCACACAATACGTCTATCAAAGTTACTATAAAATAATACTACAAAGAAGAGGAATGTGCATGTTTTAAGTGGGCTTGGGACAAATTATTTTAATATTTTCATTTGGTCGTTGACAAATATTGTTTCCATGTCCAAATTTTCAAGATCTAAAGTGCCTGTTCAAATTCAGTTTGCATGCTAGGGTTCCATTGTATTTCCAAGAAATTTATGCATATCTTTGCACTTAACAGATTCAAAGGAACTGACAAAAGGCAGACTCTGCTGCTGAATGCCATAATATTTGCTTTGGTATTTAACTTTAAATTGTAAACTCATCATGAAGCACTTGTGCTCCATGATGAGCACAGGTTCTAATAATACCTGTATCAAGACAAGAGGTCTGTAAACAAAAACTACAAATATACGTAATTATAGTTGTGACCCACCTGTGATGAGCAGTAATGGGTGTAGAACCGGATCGGTCCTTCAGAAGATCCATGGCCAAACTTTCATCAGCGCAACCACTCAGCTCTCCTGTGACCCAGTCAGGAAGACCTCTGTTGCTCTGCTCAGCCGATCGACCACTCAGAGGTTCATCAAAATAAATGGACTAAAAATTCAAATTAGACAGCAGAGTATTAGATTACCTGGAAATGTGTTGATGCAATCAATTTTGATGGTTAAAACATTTTAAATCACAAAAACAAAAAAAAATAAGTCAAGAGTAGACCATGTTTCATACCATGTAGGTAGGAAGTGTCTTGAGCTTTCCGGGTTCTGGTTTGGCAGTAAAAGGGCCCTCCAGGATGCCCCTTTTGAGCATAGAAAGCAGCAAATGGGCATACATGTTGCGGTTCTTTCGATCCATCACACCCGAACCACAAGTTGTCGGGTCACACAGCTTCTTTATCCATATGGCACAATGCTGACGCTCTGGCATGAGATGAGAAAAAAGAAAATCTGTAACTGCATTTGAACTATGTGCTAAAATAGTATAACAGAAGAGGTCTACATCCCAGTTATTTGCATTAGAATACATGTGGAATACACTTCCTCTTACATATCCCAGTAACAAAAACGTAAACATGTTATAACTTATAAATGCTACATCGCTTCACAATCTACTTGTAGGTCACGTTATGTCTGTGTTTTTAAGTTTAACAGTTATTAATTTTCAAGACAGACATGAATATGATCTAAATATTAGGATTTGGAAAGAGTGTGTGACTAACAGTAGTCCTGTCAATTGATTCTGCCATCTATAGCTCTGTGAAGATCTCCACACTTCTTCCAGAGTTACCCTAATCCTGTAGACGGCTTCTCTGATAAAAAGATCCCCTTACCTGGCCTGCTATGTTGTGCTGTCCTAAATAAAGAACACCGACTGAGGTTTGCAGCCGTTATGTGACAAAATGCAAACACTGAAATATTTTTACCAGACATTGTGAGTGCACTATGAAGTGCTTTCTTCTGTTGCATCTCTACAGTATTGGTGCTGCTGTGATGAAATCTCACCTGTTTTGCTGGGATGCCTGAGAACATACGGTTTCATGTCTAGCAGAATGTGGTCAAACTCGGAGTCTAGCTTCTCCCACAACTCTTCTTGTTTGCTCATAGTGACCTGAAAGGATTAGTTTGAGTAACCAGAAAACGAAATTACAGAACATTAGACAGATTCACATCCCTGTTGAAAACCTGTCTCCACGATAAACATCCACCTGAAGCTCGGGTTTGGCAATTTACTTATCTTCAAAGCAAACGGTCTGCGTGTGAGACATGGGAACGTATTGTGTTGCCATGACAACTCAATACAGCATGAGCAACTATGATCTGTTTAGAGGTATTAGCTTTAATGTTAGCCGAGCTAAAGCCTAGCACCCTTGCTAGTCTTCACTCCTTATTGTAACGATTGGCCTCTCGCTTTCTATGGCAACCTAATGAGGTTTTGAAACGTACTACAACGTGTACGAAAACGTAACCTCTTACTTTAAAGGGAGATTACCTTGAATGCGATTTTCGCCGCTCAAACGGCTTCAAACGCCCAACCTCACTTTACGACACATCCGTTTCCGCGGAGACGACTTCTCCCCCTTTCCAATAGAGGTCCCCGTCCTGCAGCAGTGTAATGTCTGACTAATTTTCCCTTAACTTTTGTTAATTCAGATTTAAAGTTGGCAGACCATGTTTAATACATATGATATGGAACCCCGTTTCCGCCACTCTGATAAAAAATAATGAATTATCATAAGATAGTTATCTCAATATAATGAGATACTATCATATTGTATCTCAATAAGTTTATTTATTGAGATAATCATGCTACTTTTAATCAGAGTGGCAGAAACCTTTTTAACTTTTTTAGTTCTAGCGTGTGTAAATTAGCATTCTGTGTGTGTGGTTGAAATGTTTGCTACCTTGTGGTTGTGTCTTTTGTGTCAGCCATATTGTGTTCCTGCTAAAGAGGAGGCCCACCTCAAGTCCAACTTTTTTTATAGAAAGTGCAGTGATAAGAACTGGAGTTTGATTGGTGGAAGATTAAAGTAATTAAAATACAATGACTTGTAAATTGTGCATTTTTCCATACCTAACATATCTACTTCCTATTTTGATAAATTGCTGGTGTTTACATTGTGTATGAGGCTCAAGTCATCCATTGGCCAATGACACTACAAGTCAAAGGCTTCCAAGGCCTGGTGGTAAACTACTCAATTTGAATAGAGGACTCAAAAGTGACCTCCCGCAAATAGACAAGTAGTGTTGTCAAAGCAAGGTAGAAATCTTTCCAACTACACACCTATTGTAGCTGACCAAACAGAGGAATTGAGAAATTGAAAAGTAAAGAAATCTTTTTGTGGCAAACAAACACACATTAAGGATCCCTTATGTTCACAATTATAAACAAGATCTCAAATACCCACAGCAACAAAACATACCACAAAGGTTTAGAAGCCATAGATTTTGACTGAAAAGCAGCTTCCCTTGCTTCTCAGATGCTAGACAACGCAAGTAGAGAAAGAGTCCAGAATAACCTCTGCTGCTCTGCTTTGCTTAATATACCCTTTGATTCCTACAAAGACCAACTAGTGTGGTCTTTGTAGTGAGCAATTAGTGTGATTGTTTAACACCATTTAAAATGATCTACTGTTTCTACCAATTTATGTTACTGGTGACTCTTCCATCAAGCCATTTCAATAAAAAAAACAATTTCATTTTATTTTTATTTTTTTTACCAAATGCCAACAAAAATGAATACCAGTCACAATGACGGAAGAGAAATTTACAAAAAGATCAAGTAATTTGATTTAAAAAAATAAAACCCAATATGGTTGAATGACAGAATGATTCATAGAAGATGTGAAAGAAAGCTCAGGCTTTTTAGTTGCATTTAATTCAAAAGTACTTATCAATCCCACACGTAAACCCACCGTAGCATAACAATGGCCATACTTTGCTTACGTTTTGAATTGACTTTAAAGTACATTTTACTTTTTGAAAATTAATTGAATTAATGTACATTTATTTGGAAGCTGTAGTTTTTCATCATGTCCACACGAAGGCGCACAACAACTGTAGGTTAAATCAGAGTTGTTCTGATATGGGGAGGCGTCGCCTTTAAGAGCAAGTCGTATTTTAACTCTTAAACGTCCCTCCGAAGTGATTTCTAGTTATTTTAAACTGTACAATGTCGTCAGGCAAATGACAAATTGAGCTCAGTTAAAATCTGAAAAACAAAAATATACACAGCAAAAATAAACCGAATTTATGAACATGTGGTAAATTTTTAACACAAACTTGCTGAAAAACATTAAATGCTTTTGTATTATGCAGACCTTAATTGCTTTACTCATCCGGATGTGTCACTACTTTACACAAAAGGCGTTCCTCCCATTACAATAGGCAAAAGCTCCATTGATGCGGCTTTCACGTTTCATACAGTGCATGCATTTTCATGAGTAAACGTGAAATATTCTCACGCACGCTACGTAAACGCAGGCTGCTCCTCTCCAGCGTCACTTTGAATGAAAAGGAGCGCTCAGCTGAAGCGCAGTCAGAGGAGAGCGCCACACGTCAGGAGCATCACCGACAGCCGTCGGTACTAGTAAAGTTGTGGCTTTTTAAACTTTATTCACTCCCCCGCAATGGCAGAGCATCTTCTACATTACAATGACTCGGCGGGGGTTGGGAACAGATTCGCCCGTAAAGGAGCCTTGCGACAGAAAAATGTGCATGAAGTGAAGAACCACAAGTTTACTGCGAGATTTTTCAAGCAACCAACGTTCTGCAGTCACTGCACAGATTTCATATGGTGAGTTTTTTTTGTTTTGTTCTTTTTTTTTTAATACGAGTCATTACATAGTCAAACCTATGTGAATTTAAAGCTTATCATTTTAGTTTAACCAGTGCAAGTTCATCTTAAAGCGTTGTAAATATTCAACAACCTTATTTTGTCTCGTTGCAGGGGATTTGGGAAACAAGGATTCCAATGCCAAGGTAGGGCATTTTTGTAAAATTTTCCTCTTTGTGGGTTTTTAAATAGCCCCTCTGTGCCATTGATACATTCCTGAAAGGGGACTGAAGTGGCTAAAAGTTTTCTTTTTCCCCTTCAAATGAAGACTCCTCAAAGGCAGGCCAGTCTGGAGAGAAAAAAAACCCAGACATTAGTTCACTTGTGAAATGCTGTACAGTTACAGTAACACTAGAACACAAGTACTCTCTCACTTAGATTTTGCGAGATTTTATGCACCGTTCCCCTCAAGACCTTCACACTCTTGCCATATTTCCCCTTTGGGACCTTGTAGTCTGGTGTTTAGTTAGTTTTGGATTCAAGAAGACTTCGGCGCTGGTAGGCATTTTTGGACTGAATGATGAAGCTTTTACGATGTGGCAGAGGTCTGGGTGGCTCAGGAGCTTTTGGGAGAGATCCAACTCTAGGAGCCACATAGTTGTATGTGAAGTCAGGCTGGAAGCCTCTTGAAGCGACGTACGGTTTTGGAAACCAGGTATCAGTATGAGGAAAGACAAGCCAGTTTGGGAGAGCAGAGTTAAATGAAATATCAATTCCATTACCATGGCCAAACCACTCTGGTGTACTGCCAGATAAACTTTGAGGTTTTGGAATTTCAGGTTCATATTGCTGAGATGGTTGTCTATGACTGGGGATATAGCTAGGTGAAACCTCTACCATATTTAAACCCTGGTAGGAAGAAGCGGTATGTAGAAATCCAGGATCTATCTAATCTAGGAACTCTTGGTGATGAGAACCAGTTACCGGTTCACCCACTCCTTCTCTGCTGGGAGACAGTTGCTGCAAAGACTCAGAAGTTGTAGTCTCACCAAGACTGGGAGGGGCAGGCTTTCTGCTTTCATGGACAGCTAGAGGTGTTGACTGAGATTCATAATCAAGGATGGGCTGAGTTTGATCTACCAGCTGGCTGCCAGATTGCAGAGGAAATATGATTGGCTCAAAGACATTTGACTCCCATTGTCTAGAAGCGCCATTAACAATTCTCTCCATATTAGCATGCGATTTCACAACCATATTTTGGTTGACTGAAAACAATTTCAAGGGCTGTGCTGCTGGAGATGTCTTGTATTCTTCGTTTACAATTCTGGGCAACTCGTTACTCAACAGCTCTCCTTCCCCTTCATTCAAGGACAGAGAGTCTGAGAAGTCATTTACATCCACAAGGTTTATCTTGTCATGAGTTTTGGCCCCTAAAATAAAAATATATACACACAAAGTGCAATACATTGTACATGCAAGAGTTTTAACAAGGTTGAGTAAAGGCTTGCCTTGCCTTTTAGTAAAGACACTGCTAACTAACAGCAAAGAAATCCAGGCAACCTTGCAACAGGAAAACAGTAAGCTAAGGAAATTGTCACTGATACAAACACTGAACATAATTGGTAAAGAAATATACCACAAAAATAGTCCAAGAGCCATGGCTTCTGATTGAGAACAGCACCAAAGACTTTACAGGTGCTGGCAACAAGCCGACTGGAACTGGACCTGAGAGAACTCACTGTCCTGTAGCTTACAACTTCCTGTCTACATTTTTATTTTGCTGGTAATGGCCACTTCCAGCTGCAACTCATTGAGCAATTAGTGCTTATTGTTCAGAGGTGTGGCAGCTGAGCACCGCCACCCTCTGACTCAATGTGAAAGCTGTTACACGTGACCTCATGCTGATACCATAAGTATACAATAATTTGATACTTTGACTGGCAAAAAGGCTTTTCACTCAATAGATGATAGATCTTATCCTTTACTTGCAACATGCTCCCACATATCTGTCCTGTTATATTTGCAACAAAGCAACCAGTCTTCTACTGCATTGAACAATCATACTGCAGCAAGAAGTCATGGCTTTACCACTGCACACTGAATTTCTTTCTTCCAGACAGATCTTCTTGTTTTATTTTTATGGTTTAACATTATGTTGTGACAATATATTTAAAGCCTTCATTGATATTACAAAAGGTTGGTGTTGAAGTGTTCATGCAAAAGTAACTCCATTAAACCATGATGTATTTTGAGCTCTGGAAGTTTTTTTCTTGTTCTTATAGACTGCATGCATAAAAGATCATTTGTAGTAAGAACACATAGTAAGTGCATGATATTCTCTAATCTGCCATAACAAGTTCTGTATTTGTTGGCAAACTCCACAGAACCATTAAGAGGCAAGAGACAATATTTTTATAGAGTATTAGAATACACATTTGAGAGATTTGTTTGTTTGTGTATCTCATTAAATTTGAATATCATCAAAAATAATTTATTGCAGTATTTCAGTTCAAAACTGAAACTTATGTTAATTTATGTTCCTGCCTTTTTTGATACATAAATGGCAGCCTACTGAAAAGTACGTACATGTACTGGATATTATATGGTCTCAATATTTGTTTAGGGATTCTTTTGCATGAATTACTGCATCAATGCAAAGTGGCAGGCCAATGCATGGACTTTGGTCTTAAAAATAAAACTTGAACCAACACCAGCATCCCTCATCAAATCATCATTGACTGTGGAAATTTCACACTATACCTCAAGCAGCTTGAATTACATACCTCTCCACTCTTCCACAAAACTCTGGGACATTGATTTCAAAATGAAATCCAAAATTTACTTTTATCTGAAAAGAGGGTTTTGGATCACTGAGTGACAACCCAGTTCTTGTTAGCCCAAATAAGACATGTCTGACAATTGTGTCTGGTTTGGGAGTGGGTGTGGTGGGTCTTGTGAATCTCAAGTAAACTCTCAAACTCGTTTTGATTTAAAATCTTCTAAAGGCATAAGAAGATTTTATCTCTGTTGTTCAAGAACCATTTTCTACTGCAGTTTTTCCTTCTTCTCAACTTTCTATGAATATTTTTGGGTACAACTCTTGTTGAACAGGGAGCATCTTTAGGTTTGAGCTTTTAAAAAAAAAACCTATGTACTGTATATGATATTGTTCCGCTTTTTTGAGTTGAGTTAGTGAAATATGTTTTGCTTTTGGTAATATTTAATTCTTTGTAGATGCACCTGCAAATTTTCACATCTGACTCTATGTTAATGCTTACTGAAACTAGTTGACTTATATTGCAACAAATTCTTATATGGAACAATGTAAAGTTAAATACTTATGTTTCAGCAACATCGGTTGTGATAGTGATTCTAGGGACCATGTTGTAGTGGTTGACAATGTGCGAGACTCGGCTCCTATGCTGATTATTTAAGAGTTTTGTAGGCAGAGGAAGACGTTCTGCCTCTGGCTTCCTGCTGTGCATTGAAAGCTTGACATCACCTTTACTGCTCAGCTATGAGTTCCAGATCAATGTTTAAGTAGAACTAAGTTGCAGGAATGTTTTTTTATTATAATTATTAACAAAGGGAATTGTGTGGGTGGAGGACAGAGCTCCTGCAGTCTGGTCTGTCTTCTTGTTTTTGAACACATCTTTATCTTTATTTAGAATAGATTACAAACAAATAAATATTTTTGAAAGATTGTGAGGCACGTATTTTTGATGAAGAATCCTACATTTAGTTGTTTTTCTTTAATTATCTGGAATATGTATTCATATTGTACAGGACCTTGGTATACAGTCGCTTTTTGGCTGTGGTATGATCTGCTGTGGAGAGTCAGCATCAGTGACACATCCTGTCATATGGACATGCTGAGTTATATACTACAAACTAATATTATTTAGACGTCACCACTTTCCTTTATGCTGTGCCCACAAGATTTTGATTTCTACCTTGTTTCTTTATTCTAGATTTTTTTTTTAGCTTTATGGTTAATA
Organism: Xiphophorus couchianus; assembly: GCF_001444195.1. Classification (NCBI taxonomy): domain Eukaryota; kingdom Metazoa; phylum Chordata; class Actinopteri; order Cyprinodontiformes; family Poeciliidae; genus Xiphophorus; species Xiphophorus couchianus. The sequence goes on along the minus strand of NC_040243.1, from coordinate 13,039,188 downwards.
AATGTGTTGATGTATATTGTTTGGAAAAATAAAAAAATATTATAGCTATAAAAGAGAGATTGTCATTCCATCTTGCTCGATCTAGCACTGTTTAAAAATGAAAAATAACAGTTTTGCTTGTAAAAACCATTGCCCATTCGAACACCTAATTTAAAATCTGAGACATTTTGATCATTATTATTGTTCCAAAGCAGCCTGGATTATATCAGCATGTACAAAAAGTATACATCCTCCTCCTACTTCATGTCAGGTCACTCAAAGAGATTGAATGACTGTGTCTCAGAGTTAGATCACTTGGCTCCTTCCCCCTTGCCTCCTCCTCCTGCTCCTTCCCAGTCTTTGAAGTTGTGTTTCTGTGGAAAATGACTGTGCCATCTGGAGAGTTGAGAACCCATTGCTGCGAGGAGAGTCCCGTGTCTGGACACAAGAAAGTCAAGAGACGGTGGTGATAGAAGCGGTTGGAAGAAGAAAAGGATGAAGGAATAATAATATAGAGACTGTGGAAAGAAGAAAGGAGGAAAGGAGATGTGAAGGCATAGGTGTGAGACTAAACACTGGTGGATTTTGCAGTTGTATGGGTGGAAGTGTGAGGGTGAAGAGATTATGATGTCAAAAAATGGGCTTTTACACATTTTGGCTACTTGATGCCAAGCTTTGGCAGAGATGAAGCAAACAGTGTAACTACTCAGAGCAGTGAGAAGAGAACTGAATGAAACTGGTTAATAGTTTGTCTGGCCAGTTAAGTGTGACTTCTTTACTTTACTTTCACACTGTGCTTTGCTGCAGATGGACTATAATTTGTAAACAAAGTCATGTGGGTGACAATCATTGCTGCAATTGATAGGGTTGGAAAAGAACATCTTTGGAAGTCCTGCTGCTGCATTTCTGTTGTGCACATTTGCACGAGTGTTATTGGAATCAGTTTTAATATTAAAGAACAGCTCATTCAGCGCAGGTTTCGGAATGGGCTATTTTTAATTTTGAAATAGTGTTGGCAAAAATGTGCCTCAACCCGAATGAGACAAGACACTCTGCATGGCCTGAGCCACAACATAATTGCAGCAGCATGCTAAGCAGAAAATGCCAGATCTGGTACTATTTTATCAAAATCACTATGCAGTAGTAACAATAGCATTACCATTAATACCTAAGAATACATTTTTACCATGATGCCCAGCGATGATGGCTTACAAAGTCCTGGAATTGGTTCGGATAGAGGCAGGTCTGTATTCACACCACCAGCAAACCGCACCAGAGTTTGTTTGGTCCAGTTATTTGGTCCGCACCAGAGTTTACTTTAGTATATTCAAACCTGTACAAAAAGGTCAGAACCATCTGGGGAAATTAACTGTGATCAGTTTAGGGACGACCAAATGTGTCAGGTGTTAATATACCCTTAGATACACAGACTAAACTACAAACAGGTGGATTTTGGTTGCCAACATAGGAAACATAGGTGAGAGTTGTTTTTACTGAATATTAATCAGGGTTATCAAAGAGGTTTAATACAAATACATAACACATTTTTCAGATTTGAATTTGTCAAAAAAGAAAAGTAGGTACAACTCTAATAAAATTTCTGAGGATTGTGGTTGCAATGTGGAAAAATATGGAACCTTTTTAACTGATGCAGTTAACACAAACAGATTTACTAACGGGCATTGGACAAGCATAGATAATTTAATGATTGGAGACCAGTCCTTTTCCTTCCTTCTATTGTTTTCGGTCTCCATGCAGCTCTGTGCTTCCATGGAGACACCTGGTGCTACAATCAGACCCATTTTTGCTGCGTTGTCTGAAAACCATTCACATACCTACTCTTGTTTCCAATCTAGTGCCTTTATCAGCTCATCATTAGATGTTAATTATTGTGTATTTATCACTTGCACAGATGAGCAATGAAGTGTATGTTACTCTATTTCAACTCGGGGCATTTATCAACACTGTGGGCGATATTAGCTTGCATGTGTGCTGACGTGTCTGTGGTGAAAACTGTCACCGAACCTTAATGGCAGCGTGGGTGTGGAGCCAATCACTCAGGAAAAGATCAGTGCACCTCATTAACCAATCAAAGAACAGAAACAGTTGAAACAGGGCGAGAGCTGAGCAACTCCTGGAAGGGAGTCCCAAACAATCAAAGTCTTACTACATTAGGAGCTGGTGCTCACTTGGGCTGTTGTAGTGATTTGAAGGGCCCTCCTGCTGTGCTCTAATACAGGTGTAAAGATGTCTTAATGAGTAGGGCCTTTTTCATGGAGATATGATTTAACATAAATATTATCTTTTTTCTGAAGGTAAGTTGATTCAGAATTAGTTAGGAATTGACAAAAAAAAACCAACATTGTCTCAGCATTCAAGTAGTTAAAATCTATTATCCCAGAGTGTTTTTAATGCCTCAGGGTGAACAAAAAAAAGATATAAAAATACCTCTTAAGTCTTGTCAGGTACTCTTTCAATATTGAGTAAAATCAACAGCCTTCTTCTTCCTCAAAATAGAGGAGAAGTAAATTTAACCGTTTAACTGGTATAAATTGGTGTAAGACGGCTTTTCCTCAGTAAATGTGTCTTTCTGGCTTGTCCCCACCCCTTCTCCTCTTTTCTCCCCACTTTCAGTCCCCCAGCCTTTCCTTTCCTTTTACTCCTTGCTTGGCTACTGTAGCAACAAAGTGGGCCATTTCCATTTTGTTATCATGGCAACAGTTAATCTGGGCTGTGTCAGGTTGTGTTTTATGAGATCTATTCCACTCCCTTTGGTTACCCTGTGGTGGTCTTCATCTCTCTTAATTATACTGCATCTCCACCCAGTTAATGCTACAGTAGGCAACTTTTATATAAATATATTTTTTGCATATTTATTAAAACTGTTACTATGTCCAGACAGTGTAAAATAAGACTGATCATCTAAGAAGAAAACCATCCCTCTGATCCTATTAGCATATTCAGAAAACACATCTCTTGGTCAGAAACAACCAATCAGAGGCAGGAGGAGAGTCTTAGCAGTGTCAGTCACGCTTGTGTAAGTACTGCTCACACCCAACCCTCACACAGCACATACAAGCTATGATAATGGTGGATAAACAACCAAAATAAAAGATAACAGAAAAATTATATGCCATTATTGGCCATTCTTACTAGTCTGCACATTTAAGGCAGGCTCCACTGTGAGGAAAAAGCTAAGTATTTCATCCAGATATATTAATATTTTACTTGTTTATTTAAGTAATTTCATGTAAAAAGTGAAAATCTTCTGTTATAGAGATTGATTATAAAGTCATAAATGTCAAGTATTTATACATGCAAACTTTGTTTCTTATGGTATACTGCTAGTAAAAAAATCTATTACTTCAATAGGAACATTTAATTTAATTAAGGAATGTCAGGCTGTACATTCAATACTGGAGTAAGGCCACTTTTGCATGAATTACTGTATCAGTTCATGTAGGGGCGATTAGCTTGTGGCTCTGCTGAGTTGTTAAACACAGATGCCATAATGTGACATTTTTCTGTGTAGTTTGACTGTGAGATAAACTGTTTGGAAAAAAATGTAAATAAAAACCAAAGCTGTTACATCAATCTGATACAAGATGTATCAGATTGTGAAGACTTGTTTTGTCTGCACCATTCTTTGGGAACCCCACAGATTGTTTTGTCACAATTAGTTCTAAAAGTTGAAGTTCTTCCCATCAAGTCATTCTTGTTGAGCTTGAAACTTAATACTGATTAATAAAATCCTTCCTCATTTCATCTTTCTTGGATTGACTGAAGTCTTGGTACCTCAAAGTGCATAATGATGTGGAATAATTTTGCACTCCCCTCTTGAGTGCAAACCTTTGTTTTCAAACAAAACCTTTGTTTTGTGGGATAATTTTGATCCTTTGTAACCGCTCTGCAACATACTACTGTAGCTAAAGGATGTAAATGGCATTAAAAAAAGGATGGATGAAGTTTATTTTAAGTTCATCTGATTCTCTATAATTAATATCAAGTGTGAACTCAAGAAGACTGAGTGCTAAAATTCAACCAAAAAGTGCTTCAACAACATATTAGTTGCATGTTGTACTCGCTTGCAACTTGTGTGTGTGCATTTTGAGAGACTTTGCACTTAATATTGAAATTGTTGTAGAAACTAAATTTGTAGTTTGACTTAGCTACAATATATAATTATTAAAATGAACAGAAATAAACAGCTCTCCTAAATTAGGTAATCAGTCAAACAATAATGTATTTATCAAGTATTGTGCTTAGTTTTCATTCTTTGCCGTTTTCTTGTTTTTTAGAAGTTTATTTCTTAGCAACTTCAATTCCAGCCTCAAATTGCATGATGATGTCATGGTTGCGTAGAAGAAGAAGAAAATTGCTAAAAGAAACCCCAAACAAAATCTAAAGTAAAACGTAAAAAACAGTTTGCAGAAAGCATTGAGATCTATCTTTTAAATGAATACAAGGAAGTAGATGAACATATAAATAAACTAAGGGGTAGTTTGAAAAGTTTTAAGCAATATTTTAAAAGCATTGCGCTTCTCTGTCTCTTAATCATTTATTGTCTTTGTCCATCAGAATTCTAAATGTTGATGTTTGTGACGACCTGCATAATATTCCTTTTCCCATCATCAGCAGCTACTGTTAACTTTCCTTTCGCCAGATTTGCCTCTGCGGTGTGCCATTGTTACCATGGTGACATTCCCCGGCCCTCACTCTGCCAAATATTTGCCAGCAACAGCCCCAGGCAAACACTCCTCCTTTAAGAACCGCTTCCTCTGAGTAATCCCCAAATGATGATCCAACATGGGAGCGTGGCATCCCATCCTCAGCTTCCATTTACACAAAATGCTCCTCAATAGCTGTGACAATGCTATTGTTAGCCTGTCTGGGTGGATGTGTTCTGCTCCCTTAAGACAACGACAGTCAAGCCCTGAACGAGGCAGACCTGCAGCACTTGCAGATCACACCCCAGACACAAAGAAACCCCACAGCCAATGCATTTTCAGCTCATTTTGAAACCAGTTCATCCTTGAATCGCTTCGGCGCTGACTATTGAAAGTGCACAATATTTTTCTTTCAGCAGACTGTCTCAGCAGACCAAGTCACAGTGTTGCGCTTGTGTAACGCAGTGTCATCTGGTGACATTAAAAAGGGGTCTCTTTGGAGGCTCGGCGGCATTACTCAGCCGAGAGTGGGTAGTTAATTGTCAGGGAGCTGCCTGTGTGTTTTTGCTGAGACACAATGCCGTGTAATGTGATGACACATTCTGTTCCCTCGTAATCTCTGTTTTAAAAACACAAAGGCAAAAGAGCAGTTGTTGGAGGCCCCTGAAAGAGCAGTCTCAGAGGAGGCCGATTTTAAACACATTTTGAGGAAATCTGTCAAAAATAAATAAATATACAAAATTTTTAAAAAACTGTGCATGTGTTGTGTGCAAAATTTATATCACAGTATGAGAATGATAAAAGAGTATTTTACTTTTTTGTTTCCAAAAATGGCTCAAAGTGGCATAGTAGAAATATGACACGTTGCCTCTAAGCCTGACACAAATTGAACCTTTTTCTGAAGGATTGTATTTTTAGATGCGAACAGTGCTGTGATTTTTGCTCCCTTATGGGATTCTCCTGTTTTTGCTTTTTTTTTTTTTTTTTGCCACATTTAATTTTCAGATCTTAAAAGAAATGTAAGTTTTTGACAAACATAAAAAGAGATGCATTTAGGTCAGGGGTGTCAAACTCCAGTCTATCAAGGGCTGGTGTCCTGCAACTTTTAGATGTGCCTCTGCTGCACCACACCTGAATAGAATAATTAGGTCATTAGCAGGACTCTGGAGAACTTATCTACACAAAGAGGAGGTAATTAAGCCATTTCATTCCAGTGTTTCGTACCTGTGGCACATCTAAAAACTGCAGGACACCGGCCCTTAATGCCTGGAGTTTGACACCGGTGATTTAGGTGATAATTTATTAAAGAAAAAACCTGACTTCATATGTCCACTGCTTTAGAATTGCTTTAGTTCTGCCAAATTGGAGGTTTTTCAACCATGGATGCTCTATTTAAGTGCATGACCCAAAGTGACCTTGAGCTAAAGGTCATGAATTGTTAAGAGATAAATGTGTGTCTCCTTCAAATACAGCAAGTTGTCCAAGTCTTGGCGCAACAAAACAAGCCCAGACTATAGCACTACTATTTCTATACCCACTGTATATTTTATGTTCTTTCTTTTTTTTTCAAATGCTGTGTTACATTTAAGTCAGATATAATGGGACACACCTGCCACTGATCTACTTTTTACTTGGGGACCATCAAGATGACTTGGGGCAATGTGAGATGGACCTTTGTGGCCTATCTGGTCAGCATTAACGAATGTCATTATCCCTTCCTTTCTTGTTGAATCACGAACACTGACCTTAATGTAGGCAGGCAAACTCTGCTGTGTTTTTGTGATCTCCTGGATGACGCGATCTCACCCAACCTACTCTCGGAGTAATTCTACGTTTGGTTGGGCTTGATTTGTGTGTGTGTTTTTTTTAAGATATTGCAGCTTTCTTCATGCTGTCAGGCAAGTTCTATTGAAGTTATTTATTGATTCTACGGGTCTGGTAGTAATCAGGCCTCGGCCTGGTTGATTGGTTTGGAAATCTTTTTAACTTTAATACTTAAAAAGATTATTTGAATTGACTCAGCTTGTCTTTGATAGTAAAATTAGTTTGATTTTAGCCATTAAATGTGATAAAACACTGAAAAATGTCTGTGGGATCAAATACTTCTTCATTGCGCTGTATGGTATAAGCTATTCTGCTGCTGATTTTGTTTTTTAGTATAATCTAACCAACATTCCGACTAACTTAGTCTGAGCATGCACTCCGATTCGCCTTTTCTGAAGACGACAGCATGCTGAACCCGCCTTCATCCATAATAGATTAACACCAATGATTTATATAAAGGACACAATTAGAACATAACAGATGACCTATATTCCCGCCCCATTCGATGGTCGTGTAAATCTATAACGGTGTCACTCGGTCTCAGGCTTTAAGTGAGCAGATCAATACATCTAGTGTGTATTTAAGAGCAACATGCAGCTCTCAGCTGTCTTTTTCTAGACACAAAGACTCCTCCCAGGGGAATTATGCACAGCCGTGTTCACTTCCACTCGTCGGGCCGCTCCAGCTGTGCTTAATGAATTTGGTGGTGATTACACCCACAGCTATTTCGGGAAAGGTTTAAGTCTGAACCATCAGTCTTGACCCACATAAGGTGAGCACAATGTGCATGCAGGAGGATTTCAGCCTCACTGGAATCTAGCAGTCTTTATGATTTGAAGGTGTTCAGGTGGGAAGCTTCACATGCTCTGGAAAAAAATTAATCTAAAAAGATGTGCCCCTACCTTTTAATAGTAAAGATCTTTGCTGAGTATTCAAGGAAAGAAAAATGATACCCCTGTGTTCAATAATAAGGAGGCAAACCTATTAATCATTTCTAAATGTTAAATAGGATGAATTTATGATGATCTTTCAAGAAAACCTTTGTTATGACATATTGTTGCCACTATAGATACAGCACCTGGCAAAAATATTCCTTCTCCTTTGAACCTCATTGTTTAATATAATCACAAACTTCAGTAAATTTCCCCATTCTCTTGTACAAAACGGATAAAGCTGAGTAGACTGTGTGAAGCGCATTTGTGAACATAAACTTTAACTTTATAAATTCTCAAACTGATTCAAGCCTGTACGTTGACTGGGCCATTCTACCATATAAATGTGAAATCTGTTCCTTTGTACCTCAGGCTGTGTGTCTAAGGTTCTTATTATGGTGGAAGATGAACCTTCACAGAGATTTACATGTATTTAGCTCCGTACATCTTCTCTTCATCTCTGACCAGCTTCCCCAACTTTTGCTGAAGAACAGTACCCCTCAACATTATTCTGCCACTGCCATGTTTCTTTATGGGGTTAGTGTGTTCAGATGGATTATCATCAGTAAAGCCAAACCTAATGCTTTGCATGTTGTTTTATCGTCTTACTAGATCACATTCTTCCAGATGTTGTATCCACTTTCTGTCTTGCACATAATACTTTCTATAGTGTTGCTGCAACATTTGAGTTCTGCTTGCAGTTCATCCATACAGGTCAGATTTATGAATTGCCAAACTAATTGTCCTTTCAACAGATCATCCAACTGAGCAACAGCAACATCCAACAGGATCTTTTGGCTACTTCTGATAAATTGTCTTTGATTTCGCCAGTCAGTGTTGAGCCATATCCATGTGGTTTCCATTTATTAGATAATGCATTGATCTGTGCTCTTCAAAATTTGGGATATTGTTTTTTCTCCTAACATTTCACCAAACTCTACAGCTTAATCTCTGACCTGTCTAGTGTGTTCCTTACTCTTTAGTATGCTGTTAATTAACGAATGTTCTCCAGCCAAACTCGGTCACTTTCACAGCACCTTTTGATTTAGTGTCAGCATTCAGCCTCCTTAAGTTAACATTTGCTATTGAGTCCAGGGAATCTGATTAATCAGAAATAAAGTTCAGCCATCTTGGCACCATAAGTATTATTTCCTGCTAAATATTGCATTAAAACAGCCCTTTGTGATTGTGAAATTGCACATATTGACATTGCAATGACAATTTTATACATTGCACTGTGCTAATTATGCTCTTACGTTTTTACATCAGAAGAACCTGGCACTTTAGGTGCAGTCAATAACCAAATTTTAAGGTGTAGAGGAGGTTCAATCTGAGAAAGGAGGTCTGAATAAGGTGCAAATTAAACGTGGAAAAGAGGAAAAAGCAGCAGCGTATGTCTAAGGTGGACACATGGGACTTTCCCATCTTTTTGCTATTTTTGTGCAAGGACAAAGATGCATGGAGACAGAGCAGCAGGGAAGAGCGAGGGAGAGGCTGAGGATGAGGGAATGTGTGTTCCAGTTTTCTGAGGCGTGTGCACCTCCTTCCTGCTCCCACTGCGTGACGGTGTGTGTGTGTGTGTGTGTGTGTGTGTCTTAATGTGTATGTGTGTTGTTCAGTTTGAGGGTCACCTGGTATGAGGCTGCAGCACAGCTCTTAGTCATCCTCTCACCTCGGTCTGTTTTTACCTGACGCCCCATCTGTCAACATATTTAACCCCAGGGCACAGATTACTGACTGTAAACAAATTGAAGAATGCACATCTTTATTTTGCAGTAGAAATATTGGAGCTGCAGTAGAAACATTGGTTGGATAGACCTAGGTGCAGCAAAAAGGAACTTATGTTCATTTTTGGATTTATTTTTATCTACTTACACTGGTTTTATGAAGCTTTTTGTTGTCTATGTTTGTTTCTTCAAATTTACAGAGGAGAAACGACTTTTATACTGTGTCACCATGCAGACAACTACCAAATTGATGAATGAAGTTTATCTTGGTTTCATCTGTACTTTTGAAATTAATTTGTGGACAGTTTAGTTTATTGCAATAGCCAACTGGACAATTCTCCAAACGATTCAGTCTTGTGATCTGGCAAACAGTTCGCTAGCCTTCCCATGATCTTCTCTCTGTCATCAGGGCCGCTCGAATACTGATAAATCATATTCCTTTTTAGTACGGTAAATGCATCAAAAGGAAAAAAATCTTCTTTTTGTCAGTCTGTCAGCAGGTTATTTGTTGCACTTTTTTTTAGCTTTGTAGAAATTAGCTAATTGTTATGCCCTTTAAATTTAAATGTGACTAATTTTGCATTCTTTTAATTTTCTGTCAGATTCAAAGCTTCTGTCTCTATCGAAGAACTCACAGGACATTTTGTTTTTTACATGTTATATGTAAATGTTGAATTAAAACTAAGTTTACGCAAATTGAGGTTGTATGTATTATTATTGTGTGTACTAAATCAGAATTGGCAGCTTGGACCTCAAAGAGAATCACATTAGCCTATGAAAGCCCAACTTTGATTCAGTCCGACACAGTCACATTCAGCAGGTCTTTATATCTTTATCAGGCCATTTGTACACCCACTCTGATGAATTAACTCATCCTAAACAAGCTTGGGGTGAAAATGGAGAGGAATCACTTCCTTTTAACGGCAAGAGAACCAGACTTGGTATCAGTAGCCATTAGCCTCAACCAGTTGAGACACAGACAAACCCAGGAGAGCCTCATTTGAAAAATGAAAAAGAACATGAACCTGTTAGCAGAAGAAGGACACTGCATCTGTTAAAAAACCTTTTTCATTACTTTTATCTCTTTTATTTAAACTATTAAGTAATTGTCTTAATGGTTTAAATTTATGCAGCACTTTGGAACAGGATGTTTTTAATTTTGTTCATATTTTGCAGGCGGAAAAAAGCCTGTGAAAATAAATTTTTTAAGTGGATTTAAAGTTCCTTCCAAATAGTCATCACATATAGCATTTATAATATATATATATATATATATATATATATATATATATATATATATATATATATGATAGTATAGTATATATTCTATGCATGAATATAATAGCACAGACTGACAATAACATAATTTGAAAAAACAATTCTATATAAAAACAACATACATATATATTTTTCTCACAAAGTGGAAATCCCATGAGACCTATTCTCACCTGGCGGTTTCTTGCTGCAGCGGGTGTGAGGGAGGAGACGTACTGTAAACCATGGCTCCTAATTGAGGAGAGGTCAGAGTGGCGTCTCCTCCTCGTCTTTCCCAGCCTCGCTGCTCGTCTTGGGGCAAATATAGCAACAGGCACCACAGGGGAGACTTAGCCTCTTGCAACCATGTTTTTTCAGGCTGCACGCCTGCTATGCGAAAGGATTTTATTCTTTGATCTGCAGCTTCGGAAACCCTCATGTCTGAGATGGACAATATGTAAAATTATTCATTTTATTTAGTACTTTCGATATATAAAATATATTTGTATTCTGTAGTTGTATTTTCTAACTTCTCAGATTTCTCTTAAAAAAAAAAAGAGTACTTTTATTAATAAACAAATCTACAGTAAAATGAAAAATTGTTCACAGTGGAACTAGATTTAGTTTTAAATTAATGTTTTAACTTGACAGCACATTTCTTCTAATTGAAAAGGATATGTATAAGGATCAAAATATGACACTACAAGTGCGTCTCTAAAAATTTGAATATCATGAGAAGCTTAATATTAATTTGTCATCCATTTCTAATGGGAAACGTATACAGTATATAGCCATATACAAACTAGTACACATTAAGACAGAAGGCAAATCCAACCTAAATCCGATTTGTATGCCCATATGTGATCCACATCCAGCTTTTATATGGCAGTCTGAACGGTCCAGTTCTGATCTTTTCATATCTTTTCATATATGGTACTAAATAGGATACATATCTGATTGTATTCAAAATGTCTGAAGTCTGAACAGTGATGTTGCATTTTACCCGGCTTGTACGTCATTGATGTGAGACATGCATCCTAATTTATCACCAGACGATGCCAGATGCCTGTAAATTCTGATGTAAACAATGACTGAAAATTATGAAAGAAGTCTGACAGTGAAGTGCATCCCATCACAATCCCACCACTTCTGGTTCTGACTACGTATCCAAACAGTCTTCTCTACAATAGCTGAAGTCAATTCTCCACACAGTTAGTAGTGATTTATTTTCTCTTGCCTTCCTTCCTTCATGATCTTGTGACAATACTGTCAAACAGTTAAAGCGCATGACAAAGATGAACACTCAGTGGTTCCTGGAGATAGTCATCAGCCTCCTCATAACCTTACAAGAGTAAACAGATACAGACAATGGAAAGCGAGGAATGCATTTTATAGAATTTATATTTATCTTTTTAGCAAGGATAATGGCGATTTTATGGAGCTAGACCATTTTATTTAGACGGTGTTCTGCTTTTAAGAATGTAAAGGTCCTTGACCACTGATCTTGGTGGTTAAAAATTTTATTGTTTTTAAAATATTTATTGTATGACCATATGTATCCAAATACACATTTGTATGAATGTTCACATGTTCTACAGAAGCTGTTGATGGTGAAAATGTTCCAGCTCTGCTCTCAGTAGAGCAGAAGCAAACATCATACATCATGCCCACCCCACATGGCACCAGTCAGCGGTGCAGCTTACAGCTACTCACATATTATAGACAGACATCTAGTAGAGTGCCTCTGTGTCTTTTTTTTAACTCCCAGCATAGTTTTTTTTCCATCCAGCAGATGTTACTAAAGCAGATCATTGCCACAGAGCTCTTTGCAGGCTCTGTAGTACAAACTCAGTGTCAGGCAGACACGGTAGCCTTGACGAGTCAGCTCAGAGTGTGTCAACAACTCTTTGATCCTCACCAGCTGCATGGACAGTTCAGATCTCCCTGGAACAGAGTGATGGTGGGAGCTGTAGAGAGACAAAATTAGACCTTCATCTGTAAGAGCAACTCTTCACCTACAGCAAGGACAGGGAGGGAGAGGGAAGAACACAGTAGCAAAGAGAGAAGAGCAGGAAAGGAGGGACTTAAATATATCTAAAAGTGAGGTTAAATCTATATAACATTTCCAGTATCCTGATAAACCTGTTTATTGAAGATCTTAAGTGTGATGGATCAAGCAGTAAAACAGTCAGGCACAGGTCCTAAAAGTTGTTTTTTATCTAACCCAAATTTGGGTAAATAATAGAATATGACAATACTAGGCCCATAAAAGATGTAAAAGTAACTGAATTATACTCAAACTGACAAAAAAAAAAAACCTTAAAGAAACATACCTACCTAAATGAAACAAAGAGGAAACTTAAATACTGGCTGATCAGCCCACAAAATACAGAAAGGGGAGAATATACAAAAACCTAACTAAAAATAACAAAGGAAATCCCATTTCCCCCCTATAGTTCTGGGTTGTGGTATGAACCAATCTGCAGGTCTCCATATGCTTGCTCTGCCCCTTTTCCACCTCTTTGTTCCCCTGAAGGACTGCAGAAGCTGGCACTGAGGTAACTCAAAAAACAGACAGATTAAATCAAGTAAAACACATAACAGTATATTGTAAACTGTGCACACTTCTTTTAGAATACAGTGTCATGATTATGTAAAATTTTAAATAAACAATTGTTAGTATGTTAATAAAATCCTATATTTAAAAAAAACTAAAAATTGACAATGATGTATTGTAGCAGTGATTAAACATTACCCCATTTGTGTGGCTGTAACATTAGTTATCAAAGTAAGTAAAAACAATATTCACTGCTAGATTCAAATACTTTCAGAAATGTGTTCTATAGATGAACACTGAATACAGCTTTTAGCAAGCTAAAATTGGCTAATGTTACAAGGCTGAGCGGTAAGTCACCCACTGAGGAACACCGGCTCATTGTAATGAATATACTGTGGTTTTATTCTATCTTAAATGGCAACTTTGTGCTTTTCCAGCCTTTTGACATCTACTCCTATCTGCACAGTAAAGGTCATGATTTATTCATTGGCACAGAGTGGTAAAGAAGTTGAACTCAGCAGTTGCATGAAAATGGTAAAGGTTGTGCCATTTGCTTAGTTTTTGTCATCTTTATCCATTCACATTTAGAGGTAGATACAGTATCTTTGTTAAATGATATTAAACCCCTGCTAATGTGTGTTTATCAGAATGATCTGGTTTCCCCAGCAGTTCAGATACCTAGCCCAGATAAGTCACTGTTGTTCAAACTAAATTAAGTAGTTTATAGACAACACAGTACATTAGAAATTTGGAGGATTTGGTGAAGGTAGCAGGGTTTAATTGAAAGCATACTGCAAAAATCCCACAATGCCTTTCCTCCACAGCTGCTGCCTTTCGGGTTTCCTTCCCCTTTCTCAGCTCCAAATGTTATGTGAGCCATACACTCGTAAGGCTGACTAACCGCTCTACCCGGGGATGGATGCAGGCGCGTGGATTAACTAGGCCAATTAGCCAAACGCTGAAATGCCCAGTAATGATAAGAGTCATGCCCCTCACTGTTCCCTCTCCCCAGCCAAGTGCCATTAATCAGCAATAAGGGGGCTGAAGCAACACTACAGTGTACAGGCTGCTTCAGTGGCCAGGATTTCTGACTTGAACCTCTTGACCTCAATACCAAATGAGTGTCTTTATGTGAGCTTCTGCAGCTTTTGTGTGATTGAGATACGCTTCACACTGAGAAGCGTAGGCTGAGGTGTGCCTTAGAAAGCTATTAAATGTTCAGATCATCAATTTTTTTTTTCAAGATCAGATTAAGACAACATAAAACAAAACTCAGTTTTCTCTTGCATCAGTTTTTGTTTAATATTCAAGATTCAACAATAAGAAAGAGACAGAAAAAATTGCCTTCCTACCTTCTGTTGCCATTCAGTTTGTAGCTTTAACAGTGTATCTTTTCTAAAAAACACACCAAATCTCTTATCAGTTCCATGGTAACCACTGACATTGTACTGAACAGGAATTTTAAAGCCGAAGTATGTAGTTTCTGTGTAGTGTTACACCCTGGCAATTACTTTTTCACACTGGTTTATAAATTTTTTATCTATTATATGTACGGTATGTATTCAGATGATTTTTGTTAGGCATGTCCTGATCCAGTATTGATATATGATTTCGCTCCGATATCTGTCAAAAATTAGTATCAGATAATATCGGCCTGCATTTAAAATCTCAGATAAAAGGACACCGATAGAAGCACCCTGTTCCAGCATTTAGTCTGCCCCAGCATAAATCTCCACCAGTGCATGTTTCCCTCATGCAGACTCATTGATTAATAATAAATGGGTCAGTTGTTCTCATTCGTATTGTTGTCCATATCACTTGATCAAGCCATTTCTAATGTTCCACACTGCAACGTAAGTAACAAAAGTATGTTTGATTTTTATTGATATCGCATCGGGTCAATATCAATATCGGCCAATACTCAAAGTTCAAATATCGGAAGTGAAAAGCTGCATAGAAACACCATTGATCTTTGTCTGATATTGAATTTTTTTGATAATATGAAATAAAAGTGTGACAAAAAAAAATGTCAAGAAATTTACAAAGAGACAAGTACATTTTCCCACCACTGTATGTGTGTAAGTGAGAAATATTTTTTGATGTCTGCACCTTCAGACATCAAAGAGTCTGTGCATGTGTAAGTGTCCATCTGTCAGATAATCCAAGGTTTTCACATCTGGGCTGTTTACATTTATCTGCTGACGTACTTTTCATGTATAAATTCATGCTGGGGTGTGTGTGCGTGTGTGAGCTGCAGCAGACTCATGACCGCAGACCTCACAGAGAGAACTGTCCACTCTGCTCTTGTCTTCTTTGCTGACCCCAGCTGACTCAAAGGCGGCTCATCAGCTCAGTAAAACAAGACAAAAATGGAAGCCCCTAAATGTTCTGTGCTTCAGTAGCTTTTATCTTATCTTCCTTTTTGTATGTTTTCCCTCCTCTCTGCCCTTTTCTCTTGACTTTCAGTTTAATTTAACTTTTAAATGCAAATGAACAATTCCTTAAGCCGTAGAGTTTTGTCTTAAACTGAAATGTATCTATTGCCTCTGCACATATAAGCTGAGATGCAGTCAAATAAATTGACATTCAAAGCTTTTCTCCAACCTGCTGTTTAATATTCACAGAAGCCCAGCAATCCTGAGCTTAATTTCTATGACTCTCCCATCACAGTAGGGAGAGAAATAATTTATGCATATTTAACTTCACCATGATTAATGCTTCTTAACCAAAGCTATGGGGAGTTGCACTCAAAGGTTGTGCTAAAGCTAGTCTTCTGCCATTTTGCTACCTGGAGAATATATTTTGAGTTGCCATGTCATCATGCGTTTGTCACTGATGCCAATTTGACAGTCCGTGAACAACAGGGAATCTTTGATGCTTTTTATAGAGAAGGAAAGGTTGTTAGCTGTGATGCTCATGGTGAGGTTAAAATTGAACAGAAAAGAATAGAGCAAGGATTTGATATTATTAAAAGCCTAAATTATAATTTAAGCTTTAGCTAATGTCTCTCCCTCCTTATAGCACTGCCATAAGCATCAGCTATATAAAAAAATAATAAGAACTCAAGTTTTAAATGAGAGAAAGGTTGATTTTTAAACTTATTTTATCCCCAGGAAATACTCCACATCATTTTCTGTCGGAAACAACCTCTGCACATATGCATTACTTTGCATTTTTTAAAATGAAATCCGTTCTATATTTTCTGATGTTATAATTGCACATTTCAAAATCTTGCCTGTATTTGTATTTACACACACCATGTAGGGAATACATAAACATATAAACAGATTTGCAGCTGTAATTGCAGCAAAATCTGGTTCTATAGAGTATTGACCAAGCAGAGGTGAACCAAAACGTTCACCACCTTTATTTATTTATAAAAAAACATTGAAACCATCTGTACGTTTTCTTTCATTTTACAATTTTGCATTGTATTGTGTCAATCTATGTCCTAAAATCCCAGTAAAATACACTGATGGTTGTGGTTATAACATACATTTGTAGACCTCTGTAAATACCTTCAACACAGGATTTATAGAGATTTTGTTTTGGTAACATTTCCAAGAAAGCAGCATGACATGAATGGACATGTTTTGGGTCATTTCACTCCATCCAGTCTCTCTTTTTACATTCTTGAATATCAAAGAGATTTGTTGCTTTAATATGTTTACTTTAATTAGCACTTCATTTGACCCGCCATTAAAAGAACCACATCTCAGTTCCAGCCCTTGTTCTTTTGGCATGATGCATTATTTTCCAAAATGTTATATCTAATTTTGTAAATGGTAGTCCACTATGTAAGGTTAAAGAAAAATAAGCCGCTACATATCAGCATAATCACGCCAACCTGCTTAGTTGCCGCATTTTGCTCGATGCTCCAGCTGGCTCTGCAGCCTGCAGCATCTGTAGCTTCACCAAATCAATCGCCAGCAGGGATATATACAGTCCAGTTGTTTCTATCTTACATAACAGTGTTTTATTTCCCTAAAGTATAATCAGTTACTGTTGCTGTTTCAGTTGTTATATTTTCTTTTGCAAATACTTTAACTTTTAATTTTAATTTTAAAAAAACAGTAATTTTTTAATGGAAAGAAGTGATACAAGGTGAATATTTTACCTTGGTTTCAGTGGTTCTACACAAATGAGTCTAGGACTAACATTGCTGCAGGAGTAGAAGATATTCTGATGCTGATGTGCAGTTCCAGCCCTTCCCCAGGCAGCAGACTCGAGGTTTGTCATGACCTTTGCCTTTTGCCTGATCGCCCCATCTGTGTGTAGGCTGTGCAAAAAGAAGTCGTCGTAAAGAAATCTCCGACCTCTGGCAGTAGATAGTGTGAAAGTGTGCGTGTGCATACACATGCTCACACCACCCACTCATAGTCAGTCTGTTGTAAAGTCTACTTTGGTCCTGTCAGTGTACAGCAGTGTCAACCACAAACTTCTGGACAGACTGCAGTTAGACAGACTCATTACATTACTACGATTCTGACACTTGATACATGGACAGAGGAGGATCTGAGGCAGACCATTACAGGTGATTCATCATTGGCTGGATGCATGTGTGTGTGTGTGTGTGTGCGTGTGTATTTATATGTTTCGCAGAACGTCTCTGTGTGTGTAACTGAGAAGATGAGACGAGAGACCCAGACGAAGTTGGTGTGTTTGCTGGCTGGTCTTAGCATCATCTGACAGTGAAAAAGCAGGAGGGCTCGGGTAGTACTGAGTGTGCTTATGTGCACGCTATTGCAGGCCTGCCTGTGAAAAATGAATGAGCTTTGGCATCTGTGTGCATCTATGTGCATATGTCAGTGTGCAAGCTCTAAATCTGTGGCAAGGTGGGTTCACATATGTGTTTATGTGTGTGCATAAACAAACGTGGTGTGTGTGTGGGTTTGCGCGCGCGCGCGTGCTACGAATCATATTTAATTCATGAAGGAGTATCACTATTTCCCCTGTGTGACTCAGAGATGCCTGGCAGTCAAAATCTCCCACCTGTATATTGGAATAATTGATCCTGTCCCACCTGTGGCCATTTCCTATTACAAATACCATTAATGCCACAGGAGGCATGGCTCAGTGTCAGTACAACTGTCTGTCTTTCATTTTACCTTGATAGTAAGTCAGATTGTGTGTTTGCCCAGACAGTAGCCTATTTGAATCTGAATACGTGCCTTTTAGTTTTCTAAGAACTTTGCCCAGTTTTTGGAAAACTGTAAAGTGTCAGCGAACAACTACATACCTCCTAAGTCGTGTCACAGATTCTAAGATGGATTTAGATGTTGACTTTGATTGTGTCATTCTAACATGAATAGCTCTATGTCTAGGATATGTCTAGGATTGTCAAAAGTTCAAATTTGTACTCATCTGACAAGACGACCTTCTTCCACATGTTAACTGTATTCCCTACTTGTCTAGCAAACTAGCAAACTTTCAATTGGATTTCTCACTGTGTTTTGTCAACACCGGGAATCCTTCTTGTCACTCTTCCATTAAAGTCAGATTTGTTGAGTACCTATCAAATTGTCTTCCTTTCGGGAGATTCTCTCAACTGAGTTGTGGATATCTGCAGCTCTTCCTGAATTACAATAGGGATCTTGGCTACATATGATTAATGCGTTCGTTAATTCACAGTTTAGCTGAATGACCTTGTCTTTGTAGGTTTACAGGTATTCCATACAATTTTTATTTCCAGCTGATTGGTTGGTCATTGCTCCATGGCATAATTTCTAAGAAGCTTTTGTGGCATTCATAGTAACAAATCAATGAACTACTCTAGGCAATTGTGTACACTAGATTTTATAGGAGTACTGGAGTTAAAGAAGCTATTTGTAATGATAGCTTGCACACCATAATTTACAAACCTGTATTAACGAAGACAATGTGTTAACCAATAAAATAGATGTTAAATGAATGCATGTAAAAATTCAAAGAATGGAATTATATTTGCAAGACAAATCACAGCGCCTTATGCTTTATCCTGTATTTAATCCAAACCATCTTCTAGAAATCAGCAAAGACTTTTTTTCCTGAAAATAAATGTCAAGACAAATACAAAGTAAGGGAGGATTGATTGCAATATTTGGGCTATTTAGGCCTACTAACATTTTACATGTTGTTTTAAACCAGAAGGGAACAATTTGGGGGAAGATAATCATCACTTACAAGCCTTACAAGTGACACACTACACATTTTGCATGTCTGCTGCTGTGAAGTGTTTGGTGTGAAAGTGAGAGATGTAAGTAATAATATGTGAAACAGAGATAAACTCTTCCCCCGGGGACCGCATCGTCGCTGTCTGTGTTTGCTGTAGCGAGCCATTCAGACATGTATAATCAAACAGAGATCTGAGGAGGCTCTGAGCCAAAGGGATATCTGCCATCACCTGTCATCCCACAGAGCTGTGTGAATAGGGACGGGCTGGGTCCACCTGGCACTGAGATCAAACATCACAAGGCCAAACTCACCTTGGACTCCATTTAAACTCAACTCGTATATTCATCCCTACTGAGATATGAAATCTTCCATATAAAATGAGCATAAAGCAGGTGTGTGCACCGGTTTGAGGAGCTGTTTTGCTGCTCTGTGTTGAACAATTGTGATTGTTGAGACATTTCACTTATGTGTCACAAAAAGAGAAAGAAATGCGCTCTGACTGTTGCTTATCAAATCTCACTTCTTTGTGTTTCTGCTTTAAATCTCTACTCTTGTTTTTTTTTCTTAAAGTTGACATCTTTGGGCTTCACAAATGGCTTGATTGTTGCTATCAAGGTTGCACATTCACTGCTTCAAGTCTTTGTGTCCTTATGGCCCCATTTCTGTCCTTTATGTGCCTACAACATGCATAATTGAATGTATGAGGTGAAATCGAATTTCCAGCCCCTTTGTTGTAGCTGCAACTCCCTTCATTTCCTCCCTCTTGCTTGCCAATATGCCACACATGCACTTCAGCTCCCAAAGGTGGTGGGAAGAGGACAGACACTCTCTGGATATTGGGCTACGTCAAAGCAGCTTGCTCTGCTTTTGTGTGGCCACAGCTTTTAGACACCAATGCTTGATCTTTTTATTTTTTTTCTTGAGGAAGGATTTGAAGGTGAACTGACTTTGCTTTCAGATTAGTTGATGTATTTTTATGTTTATGGTATAAAAGGCAGCTAAAGAGGAATTTATTTTGACTGAATTAAATGACCTTTCTTGGTAAAACTAATATGAAACTGGAGTCAAAACAAAGACAAAAACAAATTGTGATAATAGTAGGAGTTATTGCATAAAATGTTACCATATTTTTCTCTTTTGTGACAGAACATAATATATCACATACTTCACCTCATTATTATGAGATTAAGCTAAATTGTGATGGCATGCATGACAGTTACTATGTTTCAGCAACTGTAGAGGCAATTAAATGAGTTTGCCATCATTCTAGAGAAAGCTTGATCTATTCGACCCTCACAAAAAAAGCTGTACTTGCTCATTATATTCTAAGTTTACGGATATGAACATTCACTTGTAGCTGCTAACTGAGACCCGATTTGAAGCTCTGAGGATTTCACAGTCCATTTGTGGGAAGATTATGAGCTTGTGGTTTCCAATGGCAAATAATCTTTTTAGTGTAGTATATTAGCCAAAACATTTTCGAAGAAAACTTTATAATTGTTCCAGGATGAATAAATTAAGCCACTGCTGATGACTTTGCGTCTTGGTGTTGGATAAATATACACCTCCAGACCTCTTTCTCCTGCTATTATAGAGCAGTGCTGTGATAACAGCACATGGCTGCAACTTTCCTACTATAATCCTGTGCAAACAGCCTTGGTGTACATTATCCCTAGACTATCTTTATATGGAATATTACAGATCAGTGAATACAAATTTTAGAATAAAAAAAATTGTTTTTGGCTCTCCTGGAGTTGCACTTTCCTGTAATGTTTAATGTTTTCTCTGCACAGTTTTAAACTGCTCTGTGCAGTGCACATAGGGGATAAAACAACTTGATGTGAAAATACTACTTGACTTTCCATCATTATCTGCTGAGCTGGGATGACTACTCTGCTTAAGGGCTGCTTAATGTGTTGAGTGTTGTAAACAGTGGAGTAGGATTCACTTTAATGGAAGTGATTTTGAATCACTCACAGATTCAGTTTCTGCATTTTACTCAGCAAAACAAGAACATCAATCTAAAAAACTTCTGCATATTTCCTAATTAATAAACTTGGTACATTGGAATACAAATTAACATTCTCTGAGCATTTAGTTGAAAATGTATGTAAAGGAAATTATTCCAATACTGCTTTCTCCCAAAACTCACAATTACCATCAATCTAAGTTTAGTAGACAGATTATTATCGAAACAATTAAAAAAGACACAGACCGCAATATGGGACTCCTACCTGCTTGATCTAAACTAATGGATTCAGTGGAAGAGGCACTGGGTTACGTTGTCTCATGGGAAACAAATTCCTCGCATCAGGACTTCAGATAAGTCATTGCAGGGTGCTCTCTATCATAGAGCCACAATGCTGAAATGTTAGTTTTACACACAATGTAACTGAAGTATTTTAAAAAGTTTCACTTTTGCCACTTCAATCTAAAAAATATTTTACCGTTTTTTTTTTTTTCAACCTTTGTGTTCTTTTAGTCACCAGTACTTTTGGTTGTGTGCTTCCATGGATGCTGTTTTCTTCCAGTCTCCTTTTTCTTATTTAATGTTGAACACTGACCTTAACTGAGGCAACCGAGGTCTGCTGTGCTTTATGTTCTTTTGTGATCTCTTGGAGAAGTTATCAATTTTCTTTTGGAGCAATTGTGTTTGGCTACCCAGGAAGATTTTCCACCATTCCGTGTTTTCTCCATTTGTAGATAATGCCTCTAATTTGAGGTGTGTGGAGGCCCTTTCAAGACTGAGTTATGTCAGTAACTTTGTTTCTAATCTGTTCTTAAAGTTCCTCGGATTAGGGGTTGCTATGATTTTGATTGTTTAACCTATTTTATGCTGTCAGATTGGTCTTTTGTAAGTGATTTGTTGATTCAACAAATCTGGGTGTGGCTAATAAAATTGCACAAAAAATTATTATGATTAACGGAGATTGCAATTATAATTCCATACAGTTCTAGGTTGGTTTGAATAGCATTTTCCTTAACAAATTAAATTATATTTCTGTTATGCTTCATATTAACTTTGCCTTGGCTGATTATCTCAAATATTTAAATATGACAAAACACAAAAATAATTTTTTTCCCCCCCTAGCACTGGGGTACACATAAATAAAAGGTCATCCATCTTGACACATTTTGGCACATGTAAAAAGTTAAAAACTTTGGCACTGGGAACTTTACAAAAGGTAGAAAGCGTGTGCATTGTTTATTGTGCCAAGGAGATACTCTGCTATACACCTGATCCTAGAATAGAGATAAAGAAGTGAAACAAGGCTTATCTGTAAAAGACGACGAACCAGCTTTTCGAGTTAAGATTAAATAAGAGCAGAAGGCTTGTAGAAAAGATTAGGATTGTATACCAGACATGGATGTAGTTTCTTTAAGACCTTCAAACTCTGTCAAAATAGTTCAAGAACTTAACATATACAGGAGACTGCACCTGTATTGTTCTTTCCACGGCTACTTTGCCATGTTTCCATTAGTTTGTTTCCGAACGGATACAGGCTGATGGCAGAAATGGTTTCCATTCATCATCCATCGCTCTTTCCCATGTATGCCGGCTTCAGACGTGTTGTCCTGTTTGCACAGCGTATGTTGCCTGTGTATTTTTAGTGTCCACTGGCAAGGTGTAGAGAGGAAATGTCTTCCCTCACATCTCCACAACGCCGGGGTTCAGTACACTCTGTTCCAGCCCCGGCCAGAATTGAGCCTAAAAATAACCAAGAGAGGACAATGCACCTCTCTCACCGCTCCCCTCCCCTTCTTCTCTGCCATTTTTCTGTGCTTTAAATGACAGAAAATCTACATCAAAAAGACCAAAAGGGTAGCTGCTGGCAGGGGGTAGAACATTTTTCCAAAATCACCTGACTTCTTGGGGGGGGGAGAAGGAAGCTTTTCTTTGTGGTTGAATGAACATCCAAAAGAGCACAGAAACAGCAGTGGTAAAAACCTGTCACCCAACTTCTGCCCAACAACTCTTTATGAAGCATTCTTCTCGAGACTAACCCTGCAGCCCTCTCTGCAAAATAATCTGTCAAGATTTTACTTCCTTTGCTCCATCTTCTTCCCATGAATCTCAGATCAAAGCCATCCTCTTTGTATGTTTGGAGGCACTCTGGGAGATCCAAATCGACCAAGGTTCTGTCTCAAGTTGTTTTGCTGAATCCCCAGCGCAACGCGGCTCTATTAATAGAGACTCTGTTGATTACTAGATAAAATGGTCTAAATACACTCTCTGGGGAAGTAATATGACCACATTTGTAAGAGTACGTGTGAAACATTCTCCAGTTGAAATGTTATTATGAGCTTACCATGGTCCACCACACAGCAGTGTACTTGTGGTGTAAGCTGCTTTATAATGTCAAAGCTCCTTATCTGTGTGGTTGTGTAATTAAGCAGGCGAAACAAAGAACATAGTAATTAATCATAATATCCCCAGAGAATGTGTCTCTGTGTCATTGGATTGCCAGTGCTCTGTCGCTCAGCACAACTGGATCCTCTGCAGAGGCTGAAGGTACTGCTAAGTGTCACATTCTGGAAGAAAAATAGGACAAAAAAAGTATTAACAAAGCAACTTTTTGTGAGATGCAAAGGTTTGGAAGGTTTTATCTAACAGGTTTTAAATAGTTTTAGATCTTTTTCTGAATTCTGAAATAAGAAATGTGTCTTAAAATTCTAGAGTCAAACAGTGTTGAAGCTTCAGTTTAATCGACTATTTTAGCAAGCCCTTTCTACAGTTCTGTGCAATTTTCTTTTTTGCATCTTTTATTTGTTAGTGTGTTAAAGTTATGACAGAAATCATTCTCTAATTTTGGGTAAAGTCTGGAGAACAATTCATCATTCTAAAGGAGCTTTGAGAAAGTGTGAAGTATAAACTTATTTTTACACCCAAATCTTATATTTATTGCATCATCCAATAAATTACTATTACTTTTCCTTCATATTTGTAGAAAAGTTGAATTTTGGCTGATTTCATCTACAACTTCTATATTTTTGACCCCTGCCAGTGTGGATCAGAATAAAATACTGGTCAGAAATGGGAATAATTTCACTATGGATACTTCTAGGAATTGTGCTGTTGAATCATAGTGTTTGTCACAGGAAGCCAAACAAATCTGTACTGAATTACAAGAAGACTGGACTCTCCATTGAATCCATTTATGCCCAGGGGAAGGTACAAATTTGTTCTTCCAGCTGCCCCATTAAAATTACAGATCCCCTTACTTCTTTCTACTCATTGGATAAAGTACCTTTTTTTCCCATAACTGTTGTGTTATGTGTTGATGACATATTTCAGTGGTCCAAACATCCTATCTATCTTCAGCAATTCTTGGCTGTGCATCAGCTGGATTGGGCTTGTTTTCTTTTTTCTCACATTTTAATTTCTTGACTATGGACATGGAAATCAGCAAAACTAATGAGAACTACAAGCCTGAACTGAAGTTCCAAAAATATTTTTTAAATTGTATTTGTTCACAATACCACAAATAAAACTCAACCTATTTTTTATTTATTTATTTTTTTATGGGGGTGGAGTTCCATGATTGTGACCAAACATGAGTTTGCAGAGTCTCTTCTGTTCAGTCATTGAACTACATTGACTCTTACGTTCTTAACACTGCTTTTAGATTTATGTACGATTCATTGGGCATGCATGCAGTCAAAAGTCGACGCCAGGGATTTTAGCCACAGGGAGATATCGTCTCTGTCTTGGATAAGCTTCACTAACACGCACACTGACTCTGACAGAAACACGCACTGCCTGAAGCTAGATTTATCCTTTCCAGTGTGTGCCGCTTACTGACCCCTTCATATCTCTGAACTGAGATTAGTGTCAAGTCATTCCATTTAATTCATTGGGAGAATCAAACAGGTCTGAGACCAACACCAAGCAATAGCAAGGATGTGTGAGTGAACTGTGAGCAACGCCAATAAATTGAGGTTAAAATGAAGTATAATAAAACCGTCATTACACTCATGATTCACATACTGTAAATAGGCTGCAGCAAGGACGACCCAATGGTCGCAGTCCCACATCCACATGTGATTGTACCAAGAGGTTATTGCAATGCAAAATGTTTTTGGTATTTTCATTTTACATACTGTAATATTTCAATAATGATAAATTTGATGATATATTGAGAACTCCTGCGACAGACTGGTGACCTGTCCAGGGTGTACCCCGCCTCTCGCCCGGAACGTTAGCTTGAGATAGGCACCAGCACCCCTCCTGACCCCTCTAAGGGACAAGGGTGCACAGAAAATGGATGGATGGATTGAGAACTCCTAATGTGAATCCATTCTTCCAATCATATATCCGTCCATCAGTCGGTTCGCTGCTTCCCAGAGTCGGTGAAATCCCGCACTGTTCCTTAGACTTCTGTGTAAACCACTTTCTGTTGTTTCATCTGCACCCGTCAGATTGTCTGGCAACAGCGACTAAGCTGGCACTGGGAAACACAGAAACCACACGTATTCTGTGGTGAGACATCACAAAAGCACACATGAACAGGCAGGCAGCTTGACAAAGAGCACAGCAGACAGATCGTGTGAGAATATAAAAAAAGACAAAAAGAATAGCAAATTTCAGATAATGACGGAGAAAAATACAGTCAGCTTGTGTGCAAGCTGTCACAGATGTCCACGGGTTTTTTCCTCTTCCCTCTGGATCTGCGGCGAGGTCCCAATGTAAATGCCACCATTGCTGACACTGAGACGCACAGATGTATCAGATGTATCCGAGTCCAGTGGAAGACAATAACACCATTTCCATCAACTCCATCAGATTACAAGTAGCCAATATCTGTAGAACACTGAATATTATGTGCCATTTTTTTCAATGTGGGTGTGAGTGTGGGTGTACACATGCATTTGTTTGTCTTTGTGGTTTTTCTTCGTTGTGCTCATATAACTCAGTTTTAGGTTGATTGATAATAATTTTCTTGCACAATCAGTCCCTTACCGCCATTCCTTAAGTGTTTATCTCTCCTGTCGAAACTGTTTGCTAAATAGTTTACATAAAACAGAACAAGGATAAAGTACTTTGTGTTTGTTTGTCCTCTGGTATTTTCCACTTCAGACGACTATCTGAAGATTATGTTATGATTATAGAAGAGAACGATGACAGAAACACAATTTTGTTTCACAAATTATGATTACTAAACACCTATTTTTTTTCTTCTACTTCTCTTTTTCAGTTTGTTGTTTTGTGGTCCACAAACGGTGCCATGAGTTTGTCAGCTTCTCCTGTCCTGGTGCCGATAAGGGTCCTGACACAGATGTAAGTTTATGGTTTGTGTTTATTTATTCAGCTGTTGCAATTAATGTCAGAATTCTCATTGAAAAAAAAATAATTTACATAAAATATATGTCAAACTGACAAATACAGTGCTTCATTTATTTCACATTTTTCCACCTTGCAAACAATGAACCCACCTTGCCAACTATTGTGCAATCTGGGGTTAATTGCTGCAAAAGTCACAAAAGTGTTTGCTTTTTACTTGTTCTTGTCTTTCAATCACATTTCTAACTAAATTGATTGAAGTTTCTTTGTCCCTGAAACAAATAAGATAACTCAATCAAGAATAAATACAAAATGACTTTCATGTTTTTTTTCCTGCCAGCCACTTGTTGCATAGAACCATCACAATTTTATTAACTGGCAGTCATTACAGGTTATAATTTAATTGTCTTCTGTTGCTGTTAAATCATAGCAGGAAGATGAGCGCAAATGGTTTAAGAAAATATAAGATTTAGGGTGAGAAATGTGGCTTCAGTGGTATTTTTATTCCTATGTTTAAATATAGAATGGAGCAAATAATTATACTGATCATTCAAAGCGATCAATACTACAATAAATAAGCCGAGGTGAATTTAAAGTTATCTATATTAATTGTGAGAGTTTGATATAAGTATTTAGAGGTTTTATTGATTAAATATGTCAGTTCTGCTTTTGACAATGTCAGATATTTTTTGAAGGCTGCTTTCCAGAAAAGCCAAATGTTGGAAAGGATAAAGATACATGTTTATATGTGTGTGTATTTGGATAGATGGATATGTGGGCATGCAGGTAGGCAGGCTGGCAGTTTGTATTTTAATGTATTATTTTTGGCATCAATGCAGATCTCTGACTAGTATGAAAAAACACCCTTAGTCTGCAACCAGCTGGATAAATGGATTCATTGCATATATGGGTATTTTCACATTGGGTCTGTTAATTGAAAATTGTAACTGTCGTGGTTTTTGATAAGATTCTGGCCCACATGCAAGATTACTCCCAGAAGAACAATAAAACTTTTAAAATAGTTTATTTTACAAGAATAAGAATAGTGAGACAGTTTTGGTCCAGAGTAACATCTTGTTGGCACGGGGAATCGGGAGCAGGGTGGAAGAAATGTCTGCCAGGGAATGAGTAGAGACCGGGTGGTTGGCTTGTTTGGAGGTTTGAACGAAGAACCGATGAGGCTCCAAGATGTTGGACCAGAGGGAGAGCAGAAGGCTTGGAGCAGATGATGTGGGAAGAACATTGGAGGTTTGCAGCAGACTGAGCAGGAAGAGCTCAGAGGCTTAAAGCAGGTAAGTGTTTTGGAGAGAAGCAGCAAGTTGAGCAGAGAGAAGGCCTGGAGCAGGTAAGTGATCGAGAGATCATCGTAGAAGGCAGCAGGTTAAGTGGTGAGAGTGTTGAAGGGCAGACGGGTAGTGCGAAGGATGAAGGTGGAGATGACGAGGAGCCTTGAGGTTGCCAGCCAGGAAACAGTGATCCAGACGGAGAACCAGGAAACTTCTCAGACAAACAAATCCAGATTTTAGTCCTCTTTTAGTATGTTGTGCTAAAAGAGGAGAACAAACAGATCATTAGTTTTGGCAGGGAACATATAGAAAACACAAGAGAAAACACAGAGAGCTTGGTGTTACCACGAAGGTTAACAGTCAGGCACACTGGCAGCCAGCTCCTCTCACCCTCCAGCCGATGAATGGATGAATTGCATTTTGGTGGACGCCTGCTAGTAGCTACCTCAGCCAGAAATATAAAAAAATGACCTTGCAAACACAACACCCCAGATTCCTGATGGTAAAGACATGCTTTACCATCAGCATGGTAAAGCATGCTGATGCTAAAAGACATAGCTTTTGTAAGCTATGTCTCAATTTATAGTGGAATATTTCAACCTCTACACCACATGACAAACAAGAGGCATGGGGATAGAATAAGGAAATAAAATTGACCTTTACTTGTACATTCAAAATATCTTATTGTGTTTAGTAATGAAAAAGGAGGCAGGAGAGAAAGGATACATGAATGCAGCTTCTCTTAGAATTAATGATGTCTTTAGAGATTCATAGATCAGAATTTTGCAGCTTATTTCATATCTTTTTTTGTGAAACTTTGACCAGCTTTTACTCATTGTGGACTATTTCAATTTCTCTTGAGAACCTATAAGACATATTAGTAACTTTTAAAATAGATCATTTTCTAGCATTTCTTATCCATCTTTGTTTTAAAAAGCAATGTCACAACAAGTGTTTGCGAGAGTAGAGGCTGTAAAGCAGGATTTTGCAAAAAGTAAAATTTTACATCTGAAGTTGTCTTCAGGATTCTATTTGGGAACAGAAATGTACAAATATTTGTCTTGGAGAATAGAACAGAATTGTTCAGGATGAATAGATCCTGAAAGTTCAAAAACATTAAACATAGTAACTTTTCTAGTTGGGTGCTCAGAGCAGCTCGCAATGCTGCAGAAGACACTTTCAGATGCATCCACTCATGCCACTGATTAGCTCATTAATCTCTTAATAGTGTTTTCCTCTAAAAAGCAACAATGGTACTGGTGGAGTCACAGAAACCTCTGCTGCGGAGATATTCTGCAGATCATGAGGAAACATCCTATTGCAGATGTGATACCAACAGTCGTGACATTGCATGAGGATTGTTAAGAAATCAGCAGGGAGCTGCATATACACAGTTTGCTCAATTTCCGGCGTTGAACTGGAAACATGTTTTGAAAATGTGCCACAATCCAGCATTTGAGGTCACCTTAATTCTGGAGGAAGGGGACATTAACAGTGAAAATACACTGTGTAACACATGCTCTAATTAGAAGAGTTTTGTTCATCTCCGCTCCATGGCGCAAAACAGAAAAAGCCAATTAAGTCTCTGGTGGTCCCTCTCTTCAGCTTCACCAGGCTGAAAATGCTGTTAATGAATTTTGCATGGATAAGCCAATTGAAGGATGTACATTCACAATAATAGTGCATTCAGAAAACAAATCGAAAACTGCATTCATAATAAGTGCATTGTTTTAAGTTCATGATTAATTACATACTCTGTATGTAATGTTAGTTTCACACCTCCTACTGGTTTTCTTTGCTTAACTTCCTCTCCTTAAATAAAACCCAAAATAGTTTTAATGGTTAGAAGTGAGAGTACTTTATTAAAGCTATCACATATAAGGCAACTATAAAAGCATGCAATTTTAATGCTTTTTGTTTATCTACTTTTTTTGCCTTGTCTTCTCATTCGCGCTTGCCCTTCATCCCTTATCATTTATAATACTTCTGGGCCCACTCTTGTCATTCAGAAGCATAGCTCTGTCTTTAAGCCCACTTAACTACGTCTCTCTTTCATCTCTCTCTCTAGTGCTCACACACCTACATCGATGGTTTAGACTTCCCATTGTGAATCTTTGCATGCCTGTTATTATGCCTATTATCTTTCAAACTGCTTCAGCTCAGAGTCAGTAAGGAGGTCTCTGAAGGATGAAACGCTTTGAATGCTAAATGAAGATATGGGATTCACCAGCAGCTCTTTAAAGATACAAAACACTTGATCTCATTTAAGCTTTCTCAGGATTTGACACTTTAGTCAATCAAAGCACGCAAAGTTTGAAATAATAATTGAAAAAACATCAAACTTTGCATTCCAATCTCCTTCAGGTCCAGCATCTCAGGAGGCTCAAAATCTCCGAGTAAAACTAATTAACTCCTTTAACATATTAAACAATTTGCCAAATTTTTTGACTCAGACAATATGAAATTATTTCATGGAATCAAAATGAGCAACTCTTTTTATGTGTAATCCAGAAATGGATTACACGTTTTGGAGCTATGAATCAAAGGTTTAAAAGATTTGTTGCACAATATCTTGAGATCTGATTTACTTTATTTTTAAATAGAATTTTTTAAATTGCATTTACAAATTGTTGAAACCTGAATGAAAAATACTGCTTTATGATAATTTGCAGTTTCTTGTTTTAAGAGGAACAAGAATCAGGTGAATTATTAAGAAATGTTTCCTTAAAAGATGTCCATTTTTTTCTTTTCTTTCTTTTTCCCCATAACATCTGGCAGAAAGCTGACTGAGCATTTCAGAAAAGAAAACGTCTAACCTACAGTGAAACATGGTGGTGGTATTGTGGTGGTCTGGGGATGAAACTTCCCGAAACTAGATTAGGGATGAATTTCACACTCTGGACTTAAATCTGATTGAGACTCTATGGCATGATCTAACGAACACAAGCTGAATTTGCTGAGTTGAAGTAATTCTGCAAAAAAAGACCAGGATTCCTCCACAGTGATGCAGACAACTCTGTGTCAGATATCACAAACACTTACTGGCAGCTGTCGCTGCTAAGGGTGGCATAAGTGATTAGGTATAAAGGGCAATTACTTTTTCAAATGTTGGTTTCGTGAACCAAATTCACAGAATGCCATTGAAGGATGAATGTGTTTAAAAATGTGGACAACTACTCTGAAAAGTTGACTTCTGCCCCGTGGCATCTCTTATTGAAGTACACAGTACACAAACATTTACATACAGAAAATAACTAAATAAATAGAAAAAAATGACCAAAAGATGTTGTTTGAAAGATGACAAGCAATATATAAAGTGAGTTTCATTAATCTTTCTGTAAAGTCTGAGTAGTATTTTTGAAAAATAAGCTTTCACCCTTAAAACCATATGTCCAACTGACTCTTGGACGTTTATTTCCATCTCTCTGATATGTTCGCCGTGACAGAAATGATGATCTGATCTCTGCATACTGATGTACACATTTAGCTGCCATACACCAGTGCATTAATATGCAGCTCTGTGTAGAAGTGGGACTTCTTGTGGTTCTCTGTCCTCAGAGTGAGATGATGATTCACTGAAGCCTACCAATCCCTCCTTCTCTCCACCCTCCTTTTCTGCCTCAAAGCTTTCTGAATCAGTATGTGTGTGGTGTCATGACTCTGAATCTGGCTTTGGGCTTGGAAACACACACACAATGTCACTTTTTCTCTTGCACACATGTACACTGCCCCTTTGCTCTGTGGGCGGAGAGTGACCCTGGTGTCAGCCTCAATCTGTGAATGGCGTCATCTGTCCGACAGACGCTCGGATCCGCTCGCTCAACGACACGGAGAAGATGGAGAGATGTTTGCATTACCATCACAGGGAAAAGTCCTCTCTCCTCCTCTCTTCTAGCTTTTGTGTTTTTCATTCAACATGTTGGAGCGTTGGCGGTAGACAGCACTGTATTTCGAGTCAAGGATCTCTCTAGAACCTGTGAATGAAAGAGAGTCATCCATAGATGAACAATTTGACACTCACAACAAACTCACATCTTCTTAACTGACCTACAGATCAAATTATAATTACAAGCCAAGATGTCTCCAACTTTAATACAGCGCAGGTGGTTCTCTAAGTTACCGTATTTTCCGCACTATAAGGCGCACCTAAAAACCTTCAATTTTCTCAAAAGCCGAGAGTGCGCCTTATAATCTGGTGCGCCTTATATATATAAAAAAAGTTTTAAAATATGCCATTCATTGAAGGTGCGCCTTATAATGTGGTGCGCCTTATAGTGCGGAAAATACGGTATGTTATTTGATAGCACTGCTGCGCTTGTTTATTTTAGCCTTTTTCTCCTGCAACTTTTAGATGTCTCTCTGCTTCAGCACACCTGGTTCCAGTATTAGTTTATCATCAGAGCAGCTATGTAGAATTTGACCGCATGCTGGTGCGGCAGTTTAGCCATTCATTTCAAGCGTGGGACACATCTAAAAGTTGCAGGACTCTGGCTCTCAAGGATTGCAGGTTGTGACCACAGATCTGGATGATCTTGATTGGCTACTGTTAATAGTTGCATATGCTGTTTTTTAAAAAACACCTCTGACCATAAACTTTTTCTGTTTGAGGTTTGTTAAAATTACAAACATTAGTTCTATTTGCTAAACACCTGAAAATGAGAGATTGTTTTCCCTTACTTTCTTCAAATTCAGAAGTTAGCACATTCTCACTAATGGTAGAATTCTCCTTTAAACTCTATGATTTGTCATAGTTGTCCACAAACATTGGCTTCCTGTATGACATTTGGATATGGTGTTTTAATATTTACATTATTTTTCACATCTATTTTGTGAAGTACACCAGTTTTTCTAACAGCGAAGCTCATGAGGCAACAGGATGTTGCTACTGCTGTACTTGATCACAGGCGTTCAAGCTTCCCCCTTTTTCCTCCTAATGTGTTAGCAGTCATTATGGTGAAACACTTAGTTTTAATTTCATCAGGCCACAGAAAGGTTTTTGCCTCTATGCATTTATAAAACTGTAATTTTGCTTTCTATGTCACTTTTGTAGGAAAGCTTCTTCCACTCTCAGTGGACTTTCAGTTGTTGCTGGTACAGCTCTTGTTTCACTGTGGATAATGATGCCATCTCAGCAGATTTACCCTGAATATTCACAAAATCTGTTGTTGTTCTGGGGTCAAAACACATGTTCTGTAACATTTTATCTCTGGCAGATCAGGAAATTTTGTCGTTTTTGTTGATATTCTTGTCCTGTGTCTGGATATTATACTCAAAGATTGACCAAATTAACAGTTCTCCACCTAAAATCTTATCTAATTTCTTTTGATTTTTGAATTATGTCACAAAAATATGCATTTGAAGTTTGTCTTCCAATGCATCCACAAGTGTGCTGCCATATAACTCAAATGTTGTGAATCAATCTATCCCATCAGTAGATTAACTCATTAACTCACCTATTGATAGTCATCTTCCACATGAACAAGATCTCATCTTCATCTGTACTTCCCCAAATTATGTAAAGGCATCTTAATGTATCTAAACATATGACTTTGCAGAAAATACCAAAGAAAGATTTCTTATTCTTACATTTTGCAAATAAAAAATATTTTTATAATCTTGTTCTATAATAAGAATCTTTTTGTCAATGTCTGATTCTGAGAAACAAAAGCTGATACAGTGTATATAAATATCTCCTTTCATCGGTAGAAGTTGAAAGGAGTTTATCTGTTTATCTTTGATACAGTTAGTGGTGCCACAAATTTAATACTTGAACAAGTACACTTAGTCACCCTCCACCAGTTTCCATTATCTCATCAGGTCAGGCCTGAACATTTTACCCAAAGATAACAGTAACAATATGTTGTTTAGCTGCCATTTAGCCTGTACTACTTAATCACCATGGCTGTATGCTGCTCAGTCAGAAGTGCATTCAGTCATTCAGCTTCACAGTCATAATGTATGTCGCTACCTTTTCCATTAATTCTGCACTGACATGATATAACTGAGCAACACACTGACACACTTGTGCAGGTGAGGCATCTAAACTCCTCATTAAGCAAGCATTTATATAAACTGGTGCGACTCCATTCTGCCCTCTGTTCCCCATTAGAGCAGTCATCAGTGGTCGGGCCTGTTGACATTCGGACTTTGCTGAAACCTACTCACTCTGCTCAGCTGCTCTGATCAGCAGTGAGAGGCACCTTTAGCTTTTAGCTTTGATGAAAATGAGAATATTGGTGAGAAAATGAGAGGGGTGCAAAAGCTGGCATGTTCTTAGATGTTTCATGACTCCTGTATCTTTACTGAAAGATTGTCTCCTTTATAGAACCTTTGTTACTTGGCCAGCACATTGGAAACTTTGCAGCTTCAGTTTCAGTGCTAATAGTCACTGAAACTATTAGTGACTAAAAGACTAAAAAAGACATTTTTTTGGTCTTTTTTAAGACTAAAAAAAGACTAATGTGCAGGGAGATTGCATATTAAGTCATTACTGTTTAGTCACATCATAAAGAAAGTGTAAATTACAACTGCAATCAAAAAGCAAACAGGTGGATTGCTACATTAACCCCAAAGAAACCTGTGGCACTATCAATTCTCTAAATCCAAATAAGATCTCATGTTGAGAAATTGCTGTTAATTATATAGCAAAAATGTCCATCTAGACATTTGTGTCCTTATGCAAAAGGTTAAAAGAAATGTGACTTAGCCCATTAATTAGTAACTGTGTCAGTATAGTTGTGTTGCTTATTTTGGCAATGTGACTAGCAAGTGGCAGTAAAACCTGATGATATATCAACATCAGGATCTGATCTTGAAAATTAACTGAGAAGCTAATGCTAATTTCAGCTGCCAAATTTTAGCTAATTTCAGTGATCAAAGTGTTGTGTATACTGTATAAAACACAATTTCTGAACAGACAAACTTATTAATAGAAATAATATTTAGTGACTAAATGAAATCACTCAGACCATTCATAAATGATTAAATCTATGATCCAGAGCTTTTATGTGGTTCTACACAATAAATGAGAACAAGACAAGTGAACATTTTCTACAGTGCAACAGTAATAGCTTATAATAATAGAGCAACATTAGTAATAACTATGGACAAATGAAGGCTGATACACTATATGTGTATCAATCTTTACTATGAGACCACCGAGAAGATACAGCAACATCAATCATCATCCACAAACCAGGGTGAAGATTTAGAAAAATATTAATTGGATATTTGCAACAAGACACTGAACAGAAGGGTCAGTGCATTACTGTAGTTCAGAGTGTGCATTTTCATGTACCAATCTGCAAAGATGGTCTGAGAGCTTTGTGTTGTCCAACTATTCATTCCTGCAGATAATCAAGATCAAAATGCGAGGCAGATCCATGGTTCATGATATTGTTCACGGTATTTAAATAATTGGTGAATACTTTTATATGTGGCTTACTTTTTTAATATTCTGTATCTTCAGTTCTAGAATCCTCATTGAATGAATATT
This sequence comes from Xiphophorus couchianus, assembly GCF_001444195.1. Taxonomy (NCBI): domain Eukaryota; kingdom Metazoa; phylum Chordata; class Actinopteri; order Cyprinodontiformes; family Poeciliidae; genus Xiphophorus; species Xiphophorus couchianus. The sequence goes on along the minus strand of NC_040243.1, from coordinate 13,004,032 downwards.
TTATTGAAAATCTTTCTGGCCTTCTTGTCTTTCTTTATTCCAGCAAGAAGTAGGAATGAAAACAAGCTCTCTGCAATTGATGACCACAGGCATCCAAATCAATGCTTTAAATGATTTATGTTTTAGGTTAGTGGTGCTGCTGCAAGCAATTTTTGTTTGGCTAGGTTGTTGCATAGATTGGTGTTTTTTGTTACTTGGTGGTATAGTTTGTTTTTTGAATAATTTTGGTGGTTTATTGGTTGTAGTCAGATGGATAATTGTCTGGCTTGTTCATCAGGTATTTGCTTTGTTATTTGGTTGAATTGTTGGAGGGATAGCTATTTGGCTGGTAGGCTGGGATGTTGGTTCGTTTATTGAAAATGGTGTGAAAAGGATTTCTAATTAAATTCTTAATGGTGCATGAAGTACATTTAATCACTAGAATAATTACTGGACATAATGTGAGCTGAATTAGTAAATTTTACAGTATCTGCATACCTAAAATAAAAATAAAAAAAATTAAAATAAATGGTTCTTAAATTAATTCTAAACCATCTCATTGAGACTCTTCTGACCTTCTCGTCTTTGCACTTAAAGGAATCATTTTATGACCATGGTTGTTCATTTATACTTAATTCCAACAAAAAGTTTGATTTACCTGCCAGTGGTTTATTTCACATAGACAATCTCTACCATACATGTTATTAATGTTGCAGCTAACTGTGCAGAAAACCAATGTGGCTTCCATTTCCTATGGTGTACAATAACTGTTAGCTATTCTTCACTCTCTGTCCGTCTACGCAGATAGAAGGATCTAGTGACTAGGCAAGGTATCACAATACGTCAGTGGGATTTTGAATACGTCAGCGTTGAATTTCTGCCTGGCGCTGCCTCAGTTTAACACACTGACAGTTGTTGAGCTGAAACATGGCAAATCCCTTGTTCCTTCCTTCTTCTTCTGCTCCTGCTGGCAGCTGTGACAGCTGGCTGATTCTTGTTGTTTTCTAGTTCTGAAAGGTTACAGTCTCTGTCCTCATACAGTTACTGTGGGAGTATTAACAGACAGTTAAGCATTTTTTTCTGCAGCTGATTTACTTTTTTATGCTTGAGTACAAAACTTAACTCTCTCTCACAGTCATTTTCAGGTGATTTCAGGTCTTCATCTCTTTGCACACACATCAGGGATTTACGTAAGGATCTTGGTAGCCGTAGACCCGCCTGTTGTGGAGTATAGTTGCCTATATCTTAGCTGTTTTGTGGACAATTTGCTTTCCTTCCTTTCTTTATCTTCTTTGCCACTCAGCTCTGACTTCTAGCAGCAGAAATGAGAGCTAAATAACATTTCTATACTGAGTAGATATTACACAATGTCAAATTCCTCTTGGTTTTAATGCTGAAGTGCACAGAAAGCGGATTACCGCTTTGAGAGTCGAGCCTCTCACTGCACATCAACACAAGCTCTGCTGACAAGAAGGAATTCAATACAAACCAGCCAATATGTATGCGAGGCAGGTCAATTAAAGATGGACTTCTGTCTGCGTGAAGATTATCCAGAGGAACAGATCGAGTCTTTAGATTGCAGACGTTTTGATTATGCAAGACCAAAACACAGAGGGACTGCGGGCACAAGGCTGCTCTTTAGTCAGAATTCACAGCATGTCTGTATTCTAAGCAGTAAGCATCATTACTTTAGGCTGACCAGATGTCCCATACCAACGTACCGAGTTGTAATTCCTCACAGATTACTGTCAGTGAGAGAGTTGTCGTGGAAACTCTACTTTACAGTAATACACTAACAGCTACTCTTTTTAAAAACACTTTTCAAGCATTATTTAAAAGTTTTTAAATACCCCTCAAAACAAACTTTCAAATAAATTATTTTTAAAAATATTTGTTAATCATATTGTTAATTAGTTCAATTGGTTAGAGGGTGTGCTGATCGGATAGTTGGTTGGTTGGCTAGTTAGTTTCTTAACCAGACTTATAAGACTTGATGGTGTTTGGCTAATATGTTGGTTGGACAGCTATTTTGTTGATTGGTGGGTTTGTTGGTTGAAGAGGTAGTTAGCTGGACAATGAACCAGGTATTTCTGATTATAATATTGCACACACTGTTATTATAGATAGAGTTGTAAATAAATATGTTGGCGCATTAGCCATATAGTTGTTTTTTTATTTGGTTGGACCGCCCATCAGTTTTTTTTCCAACTGCAATATTGTGATGTTGGGCCATAAGTATTTACCAGATAGATGCTTGGTTGGTTGCTTGAATTGTTGGTTGGATATCTGGCTGGTTGGGTGCTTGATTGGACCACCCAACAGTGTGCAACACTGATTCTACTACTGCAACATACTCTTTTATCAATCATTACCATGTCCCCTCCGCTTTACTTGAGTCTTAGCATCTTGTCACTGACCACTATATCAGGTGTGAACATAAAAAACAATGACAACTAGTCTGTATAAAAGGCCAAATATTAATAGAAAGAAAGTTTGAATGCATCTTATGTGGAGTATGAAAGTATAAACGTTTTTTTATCAAAGTCGACTTTTGTAATTGCAATATTACAAACGATGAGATAGTGATGATGAATATTATTCACTATGTTGTTCTGATTTTCCCTGGTTCTTGCTGGGTTGGTTTTCCAGTCTAGGATTCCGGCATTTGTTCTCTTATCTGATTTGAAGCTGAGCTTCTCCCTGTTGGTCTCAAACCACTTAACGTAGAAATTGAAAATACTCTAAAACACTTAAAACACCTAAAATTGCTGTTCTTGGTCCGTGAGAATCCAGTTGATTTTCAGGTTAAGATGTAGAAAGGAGACAGCATCCATGCAAAGCAAATGAGCAGTTTACAATTTTCTGTTTCTTAAAATGCTGTGAAGTTGATATATTTTGCACAAATCCCCATGCTTGTATTATTAAAAAGTAATTGGATTTAGATGCCTGAACAACTGGAAAATGTGTGCGGCTTCATGTGCTGTTGATTTAATTACAGATAAAAAATAGCGTTCTGTATTTATGGGTTGCACACCTCATTACACACCCATATGTGTTAGTTAGTTAAGGGAAATTCCTCTGTTGTACACCAGCTGTCCAAAGCCAGAGAAACTAATAAAGACTTGGAAACTCGATATTAGGAGATTATTAGTTGAGTGCACGCATAAGCTATATGATGTCTTGTTACTTAGGATGTGCAAATCTAATCCTCACACAGCAACCTAGATACAATAGATATAAATCTGACAAACACTGCTTTACACAGAAGTGACTTGATAATGCATGCAGTCTGTCTCTCCTCATGTCGGGCCTCTGTGTTAATGTTGTCCACCATCCTGCTTACGTCTCTAAAAAATGGCCTCTTTACCAGAACACCCCCAATGAGACGCCTGTCCTGTTGAGCAGCTACCAGCTGACTTTTGCAAACGCCTGTCTGTGTTGTAGCAGCATGGGTCTCTGCACAGCGGTGGGTGGAGACCAATTTAAACAGGCCTGAGCTAGTGGGCCAATAAAGCAGCTATTTGCTTCTCGCAGCAAGCGTTTTGTTTTATGAACTGTTTTATAATGCTTGCATCTGGGTCTGCTGCTAATGGATTTTTTGTATTATTATTATTATTATTATTAACAATCTGCCAGTGATATTGATTATTCAATTACTCCCATCCTTTACTCATTCTTTGAAATGAGCCAAACCTGCACAGAAGTAATTACCAAGACTTGTCGGAACGTATGGCGTTTGGATATTCCTTTGGCTTTTCCACAACAAACTAACTGCATGACAATCTGACAAGATATGAACCATCTGTTAGGTGCCTGATCTAAAAACTGATTGATTCACTTCAACAAACAAAGGTTTATTTCATCAACTGAAGGACATAAGTGGAGCGTAGATTATTAGCACTTTATTAGCACTTGGTGAAAATATCACCAAACTACAATTTACAAAATTTCTTGTATCACAAATTTAGTAAAAGAAAGAAATGAAAATAGGAAAAAAACACTTTCTCCTTCAAACTAAACCTGGGAAACCTGCTTGCCACTGTGAATATGTAATACAACCGTTTGTGTTTCTCCACTGATGTTAATTTTGTCTGTATATTTGAAGGTAGTACGCTTATCAACAGATTCACCATTAAAATCTATTTGTACAGAAAGTAAGGGAACAAGAAATTTAAAAATAACCAGAAATCAAAGTGCAATGAAAACAACTCAAAAATCCAATTGTACTTACATCAGTTTAAACAGCTGAAATGCTTAAATTAAGAATGAAAGGTAATAATCAAATATGAAAATATTTGCCAGAGAAAAATACTGGGAGTATTTGAGACAAAGGAAAAAAATATCAATGTATTGTGCTTCACCTGCATAATTATGCCCACACATAAATTTTATATTGTTGACATGGAAATTTTTTTCCTTATAGGGAAAAACATTAATAAATTCACATTTTTGGAGAGACCACCTGCTCTTATACTTTTGCATTTTTAAAGAAGAGTCACCACGTTTATTATAATTTGACAATGCGACCCTGCAACATTTACGAGTATCTGAACTTTTCCAGTTTGAGGTACTCCATAAAATTACTGAGAAACATACAGGAAGAGTTTGAATTAGATTCAATGGCATAAAAAATGATAAATGGACAGATTGCTGTAATTTATTTGAAAGGCATATTCTTAAAAAAAGATATCTCCAAAAAATGTACAATCTGAAAAAAATATATAGAATTTTCATAAACACAGGCAAATTTTTTAAAAAAGGGATAGAGATGTTCATCTTGCTCAGCAGTGTACCTTGCATGCTTTGTTTAACCTATAAAATGTAATTGGAAGCAGATCTGTTATTGTTGAAATGTTAGTACCACCTTTTAATGAGTGGGAAAAACAGATCTCAAAGTGCTTCTTTTGACATTTGAGAGTAATTACGTTTGGTTCCAAAAAAACGCTGCAGAAAAGATTGAAAAAGTCCATTAAAGATATCAAAGTGCTCAAATATTAGAGGAACGATTGAGACATCAAGAATTATCAGGTAAAATATGTACATGTGGAAGCAGCAAGATCCTGTCAGGCGTTTATTAGATTAGCCTGAATTTAGGGAGATTTTATACCAGGGGAAGCATCAGAGTTTCTTCATCTTCTCCTTTAAAGAAGCAGGGAATGTAGCAGAAGAGGATAATGAGGGACAGGCAGAGGAAACGGAGTGTTCCAGGAGAGGCAATGAATAATGTGGGGTAGCACATAGAGGTCAAGCAAAAAGAGAAAAGCTGCAGTGTGTCATCTCATAAAAACCGAGGAAAGAATTGAAGTATTAGGAGTTGAAGCTAAAGGGGCTGAGCTTGGTAAAAAGCTTTGAGAAGATGAGAAAAAGGGATTGAGAAATTGGGGAACCTTCATTCAGGTCACTTAGAACTGCAGTGTAATTAACTTCAGACCTCACAAGGAGTCCAAATGGTGCGAAGATCCATGCATACTGTGCGCAGACCCCATACTGGAGAGCTGTTACGACAAATTCGTGCTTCGGTTCAGTCCACGATGACACATGCACATGTGACTGGCATGTGTTGCTGCCAGTGTCGGTGTGTTCCTCCTGTTGGGCCATGTGCGTGCCTGAAAGTGTGTGGGCACCCGGTCCTTCTGGGAAAATTTTGAATCAAACTCAGAGTTTATTGCTTGGTCTATTGTTACACCGACTTTTTCTTTTTACTTGGTTTGAATGTCCATCCATCCATCCATTTTCTGTTCACCCTTGTCCCTAATGGGGTCGGGAGGGTTGCTGGTGCCTATCTCCAGCTACGTTCCGGGCGAGAGGCGGGGTTCACCCTGGACAGGTCGCCAGTCTGTCGCAGTGGTTTGAATGTTTTCTTTTCATTTTTAACATCTGTGCAAAAGGTTTCAAAGATGGAAAACAGTAGAGGAAAAATAAGTATTTAGACGCACAAGGTTCAAAACTGAGTGCAGGGACTTGAAAATATGCAAAAGATTACAAAAGCTAATTTATGAAGTCCAGTTTCTCAGATGTGTTAAACAGTTCAGCTCCAGCTGGGAAGAAACTGTTCCTGTGCTATAAGGTTTTTGTTCTTACAGACTGCAGCCTCCTCCGAAAGAGAAATGACTCAAACGACATTATCAAGCTATTTCTGAGTGAATGAAATATGTACACTTATATTTTCTGGGCAAGCTTTATGCGCTCTCAGTAGAAAATAGTCCAGACATTTCTGCAGTTTGCCCATTGTTGCGGTTCAGGTTGTTTTTGAGACGTTTTTGTTCTGTTGTTATTGGATATAGCCTGCTGCTGCTAGGGAGTGTCTCCATCTGTGCAAATTTGGATAACAGAGGTGAGCTGAGGTACGAAACTGCAGATTTATGCATCCAGTCACTTCTAACTTTGCTCTCTGAGGACTCTAGAGAGAGAAACATCCAAATAGTACAGATGTTATCTATAATTTATGTGACAGGCTTGAGCAGAAGGAGGAACATATTTGTAATGGGCCAAATTAAAAGACGGTGTATGTAAACAAACAGGAGAGAATTATAAAGATAAATTGCAAATGCGGTGAAGTGGTATGATAAGTATTCTTATTGAGACTGGATGCTATGACATAAATCTTTAAACCTTTGCCTTATTTAAAAAAAAAATAGATGAATGAATAAGGACTTTTTAGAAACATTAATTCTGAACATAAGTTGAATCATTTCTTAATTTAGTTTTGATTTAGGTCTTGATGAGGCTGAGGCTTGGTTAGAGTGGAGTAGTAGTTCATGAGTTGATTCGGCAGATCATCCCTCAGTAGAGATGTAGAAATTCAAACAATATGAAGAGAAGTTCAGCTGAGCCAGATTTCCATCATGTTGGTAGAATATGGTGTTTGGACAACTGATAAGGGTTCCTCTCTATAAAGAATGAGGATCCTGATGCAGACTCTAAACTTGATGATGTGCTGGCGGTAAGCTAAGCTGCTTGAAAAAGAAAATTAAGCAAAGCTAATTAGTTTCAAATAGGTGCTGCTGAACATCAGTTATCGTGAACATTTGGGTGCACTGCTACTAAAGTTTACTAATTTTGTTCTGTCCCTAATGCATTTTTATCTAGAGGTAGTCCATTTCTCTGTCAGGGACAAACACACCGGCACACACACGCACACACACCCATCTGCCCCAGAAATGTCAGTCTGAGCTTGCTTGTTGCTTTGTTGCTCCTGAAAAAGGAGTTGCACAGAAAGGTGGACTGTCAAGGAGTTTAGCCTATCTGACATGTTTACGTCTCTGAGGTTAACGTTGTGACCCACTGTGCTCTTACCACTGACCCAATTTGATCTCTTTTAGTAGAACTTCCACTTTCCCTGGAAGCCATTTCAGGTTCTACTTGTGTGAAGAGGCGGGTTCCGTCCTGGGCTTTCAAAATTAAGCATTTAACACCACATGTTTTGATTATATCACAGAAAGTCTCTAACTGTGCTCTCTCTTTGTCAAAAAAAAAAAGAAGAAATCATCAGTGAAACATGACGAATTGTGTAATCTTGATCAGCTTCGCTCAGACAGCAGCGGAGTCTTTTGTCTTCTGCTCTTCATGTCCAAGGCATTGATTTTGGCTTTAATTATTCCACATACACAAACACTCGTAGACGGTTGCGAGTGCATTATGAATGGGAGCTCATTTATTGGAGACAGACTAATGATGCTGCCAGATCCTGCTCCCCGCTGAGAAGAGCGTTGCAAGATAAATTGTCATTAAAACCTGCGTTCTCAGCAGAGAGGTGCTGTTTGAAAGTGTTACAGATGAAAAATGTGCAGCTCAGTGCAAAACTTGATTTAACAGCTTAATGCTTGTGTATAACTACACTGTTTTAAATCCCATTTTAATATAGTGTGTCTAGGCATTGTGATGTCTCTTTGAAAGCTGGTTTCACAGCTCACTGTTAATTCTGATGTCTAGATTTAGTCCTGATTTGCTTATAATAATGGCAGACTGAACTTTTCACATGTATTTTAATGAAATCCTGTAACGTTTCCATCATTTCAGTGAATTCCCTGATGAGTGCTGAATCTCCCTTGTAACCCATCCCCTTTGAGCTATTTTCACATTTCTCTATGTCTGTAGTTTTCTCTTTTGCAATGTTGCCTTTAGGACTGACCAGAGAAATTACACTTGCTTTGCTGTTGTAAATTCAGTTGTCAACACACATTTTAATATGCACGCTCACATAATATGAGGTGTCATAATTTCTCTCAGCCTCTAACCTGCACTGTCTTGTCAGCAGTAGCAAATATGGCTCTGCATTCAGCAAAAGACTAAAGCATTTTTGAAGTACCAGCTAGAGATTGTGATATCCTATTACATAAATATTAAGGTCATCCAAATAAAAATGACTAAAGAAGCGCTTCCAACTTGGACTTTAGGCTAATTTTACTTCTGTGTTTGTGCATTTAAACATCTTATATTCTACAATTTCCAAGTGTATGACAACTAAACTGAAATTTTGACAATGAACATCACAAACTTTTAGTCTGTGCCACAAATTGAATGTAGCAGTGTCACCAAAATTAAACAATTTTTTTAGTCCACCGTTTTTTTTATTCTCTAATGTATAATGAGCCGATTCTATCTTATCTTCACACACCGCAGATTTTCACAGACACAGGCCTCATTTTGTACACTTAGTGGTTGTAATCTGTTCTTTCATCTTGGCTACTTCTCTGGGATTTAAATTAAGAAACAAGATTTAGAGAGTTAGAAGCTACTAATTAAAGCTATTTGATTAACTGATAATGAGCAAACGTGACCACATGTCTAGAAATGTGGTCTGGTTTCTGGTTTGGAGGAAATAGATATGTGTTTACACAATACCAAGAAAGAAATACATTTGCAAAAACATTGCAGATACAATTGTTTCAATATAAGAAGATTTAAAAAGCCATTTAAAAAATGTAAAGTAAAAGTATTTCTAAAATTCCAGTATAATACTTGTTAGATTAAGTCATGTATACAAACACCTTAATTTATGGGTGTTAATGTGCCTCTGTAAGCTTTTGAATATCCACTGATTATAGCTTTGCCCTATAGAAATATTATTTTTCCTATGGATCAGGCATCTGTAAGGAGTGATTTGGAAGACCAGGAATAGTAGGATACAAACACCCCAGCACTTCAAATGTATGTGTCTGGATTAGAGATGATATAAGTTCAGAAATGTTGCATGAAATCCGAACCGCTCAAATGTTTTAAATCACATACTCAGTGAATACATCTAAAGAGAGGTTTGCACAACTGACTGCATTCATTTACTTGTTTTACTGAGATTTTACACCTTCCCTACACTAAAGACTAAAGAAAGTAGCTTCTGTCTTTTTTCAGCACTAGAGGCTTTTATTGACAGTCACCAGACAGGAAATGAGCAGAGAGAGAAAGGGAAGACATGCAGCAAAGGTCTCAGGAAAGGTTGGGAACCAAACCCAGGCTTGCTGCATTGAGATCTCTAACCTCTGTATATGGGGCAATTGCCTTTTGACTCTGTATGGTCTGCAGTGTCGTGTTATAATGTCTTACAGTGTCTGCACACTGCTTATACCAATGCAGCAGTTTTCTAATTTTGAATGCATGACTGTTAGTTGGCTATTCTAAATCTCCCAAAGTATTGTGTGTGAGATTGTGATGAATTTTTCTGTTTTTCTAGAGACGGCTAAAAGAGTGATTGGATGTGGAGAATCTCCGACAGCATCAGTAAAAACTAACACATCAGAAAAAGATATTCAAATATGATGAGGGCAAAAATAATGAAAACTTTATGCAGTTTGCTCTTTGAAGCCACCGAACAAACATTCATCATTAAAAAGGCCACTGCTGATGTCGGCTGTCTCATTAGCTGCTCAGCTGCAACACCCTGCAAAACCTGCTGCTCTTCCCCGCAAGCAATGCTTCATCCTTCAGAACCATTTTCTAAAAAAACACGTTGACAAATAAAGAGTCTGAGGATTATTTCAGTCATTGTTCTTCTTCCTGTCCATCAGTAACGAAAAACATGCTGGCTGGGAAAAGAGAAAATTTATTGCTTTCTGTCTTTCATCATTTGGACATGAGATTTATGTGGTAAAATACTGACATCAAAACAACCGTAACTGATTTGAACTTTTGTTTGTTTACTAATGTCACTTAAAAACTAACTTTATTCATTTACTTGTTTAGTGCTAAATTTTTAAATCCAGGGTTATTTTGCTCTTAGAGGTAACAAAATTACTCAACAATTTTTCATTTCAGGCTGTTATGAATAATTCATGCTTCTGCAATTTACGAGGTGTGGGCATAAGCACATACATGTGTGTAGCTTCTCACAGGCGTACTCCTGATTTGCGTGTGTGTGTGCGAGTGCATTTGTAAACTGTGTGTATTTGCTGGCAGACGGCAGCCAGGGAGCTGACCTATTCTTTAGTCCGGAGGCGGAGGCAGCCCGGTGTTTAATGTCACCATTAGGGTGGGACTGCAGGAGACACAGGCAGTTGCTGAAGAGGGAGCTGGCTAGAGAAAGGTGGGATAGCAGGATTTTCATTTCAGTTTAAATATTTAAATTCCTCTCCCTCATATGTATTGGTATTCGATCTGGCAGAAATGCGCTCTATCAAGTTTGCTGGCATCGAAGTTAGACACAACCTGACTGTTTACTTGTTTGCGGTGATTTTTATTGAAGCATCTCTCACTTAGACTTACTCTTTACAGCTTGTTCACGCTGTATTCTCCTACGGTATAGATGTAGATAGGTCTTAAATTATTTTTGCTCTTTGTAAACTGAAAATAGAGATGTGAGAAAGTGCCACTTAAGCTTGTGAGCAGCTTGAGCATCTTCAGCATTCTTGCTGCTCACATATTATTTTCTGGATGAAGTGCCTTGCAAGTTGTCTGCTGTTCCACACCAACTGATATCTCAAGTTATGCTCACTTGCCTCACTTATTGCATCTCTTTTGTGTAAGTATGGGTGCCTGAAATAGTTTAATATCATCAAAAGTAAAAAACAAAACAAACCAGAGTCACCACACATCAAGAGGAGTCGGCTGAGGTGTCTTGGGAATCTGCCTAGGATGCCTCCTGGTGAGGTACTTTGGCCACATCACTGTGGGAGGAGACCCAGAGGAAAACACAGGACAAACTGGAGGAACTATGTTTCTTGGCTGGCCTGGAAACGCCTTGGGATTCCCCCAAAGAGCTGGTCCGTGTGCTGGGGAAAAAACACTAGATCTGTCTGCTTAGGCCACCGCGCTTACTAGCCAACCCCAGATGAGGCATAAGATGATGTGGATGAGAAATTATTTGCTCTTTTTTTTCTTTCTTTTATTTGTCCCCATTTACTGGTTAACTCCTAAATAATATCCACTAAAGAAATTGCTTCCCGAAATCTTAAGTAAGTTAGAACATAGTCCCTCTTTGTGTAATTTAATCTCAGTATAAAGCCAGCCGTTCTGTGAAAGACCCAGAGATTTGTCAGAGAACATTAGTGAAAAAACATCATCATGAAGACCAAGGAGCACAGCAGACAGAGGAAAAGTTAGGCTCTGGAACAATATCGCAATATTGGCCTCACACACTATAGACTCTTTAAGAGTACTGTTCAATCAAAACTGGACAGACTGAAAACCAATTGCAAACCTTTTGTGTCAATGTTGTCCACCTAAACTAAAAGGCAAGAAGAGGATTAATTAAAGAAGCAGGTTCCATGGTATTGCTGGATGAACTGCAGAGATCCACCGCACAGGGAAGACAAAAAGTATTAGTATTAACTGTATTTGTTGAAAAATTTGAAAACTATACTTTGTTTTCCCTTGTACTTAACAATTATTTGGAATTTTGTGTTGCATTTAATCTTATGGTTGCAGCTTTGTAAAAAAAAAAAAAAAGTACTTTTACAGCAATATTTATTAGGCTGAACTGTTACAATTAGAGCCTTTCCATCTTCCAATATTTCATAAAAATGCTGAATGTTGAGATAAGTATATAAGTTTTTGCCACAATTTTTTTTGTTGGGGTTTTAGCAACCAGATAATGAGTAGTCTATCCAGCTACTGGAAAAAAATGCAATATTTCTACCTCAGCAAATAGGTTTCATTGAAAAGGGGGAACTTTGTGATTTTAGCACTTTCCCAGCTTTTTGCCATCTAAAACATTTTATGCTGCATTAAACAAGCATCACCAGATATATTGCAAACACAGAGAGCCAGAATGCATGGTATTAAAATAATTACACAACACTAAAGGTAGTTTTATCAGTTATGTATGTTGTTTCTGGTGGTATTATTTACTTTGTAAAGGCATTTGAGCCAAAGGGATGCCCTTCCTGAATCTTATTTTGGTGGAGATTTATTTCTTTTAAAAGAAATAATTCCCATAAGTGTTCATTAGATCTGCAAATGTAGCTCTGAAATTGATATTACTGCCAGAAATCTTCAGCAATTTCAATTACACAATTGTAAACATTGTGTAACCAGATGCCAAATTTAAGCTCATATTTCTCCATCCTAATCCCATGAGATTTCCTTATGCTATCAGCTCCTAGTAGCGTTCTATGTCTATGTCAAAATTTATAATCTGTGCAATGACAAGTGGTCTTTATCTTGTACATTTATTAGCCCTAGTGAAGCCATTGCCTCGGGTAACTGTACAGCTGAAACCGGGCAATCAATTTTCTCTGTGAGGCGCCAGGGGTACGAAGCCATGCTGAGAGCCGTGTCTGCCTCCATCTCTCCAACAAAGCCACAGCGGTTTGTGCTGCTTCACTGGCGCTGTTACCTTACAGGTCCTCTCTCGTCTTCCCTCATCACTGTTTCCTTTCCTCTGTCCCCACATGGCTCATCAAACACATGAAACAGGGCTGGAGTAGAAAAAGGTAGCTTATAATTGAGAGATTATGAGGGTGTCTGTGTGCGATTTAGTCCTGTGTGCGTCACCAGGAGATATTAGGTCATTTTTGGAGGGGTGGTTACATGACTCCTACTATCTTTAAGGGGAGTATGTGTTATCAACATCCTACTTTACAATCTGTAGACTTAGGGAGTTACACCATTCCCACCCTCACCTGATCTCATTTGGTTTCAGTGTGCTCCTGTACCTCTCCAGAAGATTAGATTTCAGCTCTGCCACAAAATGTGTGAATAGATAGGGAAATACTCCCAGACGATGTTACAGGCTCAGGCAGATCTATGTTAATCTTTTCTCTGTTCTCCTGATAATTGTCTAACAACTGGCATTACTGCTGAGATCTATTTTTACATTTTTGACTCTTATTTTCAAGTTTTATGGCCCTGGAGCAAGGCTAGTTTATGTGCACATAGCACTATAAGACACTAAAAGTGCTTTACATTAAATCAAAATAAGGAAAACCTTTAAGCTTTGATAACATTGCAAAAAGCCCTTGTTCAGTTACTCTATGATCAGGCTAACAGTTCATTATGGAGACTGATTTAAAAAATCTGCAGAAAGAACCAGTTTTTAGTTCTCATTTAAACATAGAAAGAGTACTTTCACATCTCAGATTTTCAGGGAATTAATTTCCAAACCCTTTGCTAAAATCACTTGATCCAAAACACTGCAGTAGAAATCTCATTTGTCTTGTTTTTGCAGCTCTTCATTAACTCCCTGAATGATCTACATATCTATACTAAGCTCTAAGAAGTCCAAATCTATCTTATATTAAGGATTTGATTGTTCCATATGTTCCCAACAGAACAGTTCACTTTGAGACTGCCGTTTTACTTCTGCTTCCTATATTTTTTGAAAAGTACTGTAGGTTCAGTCATACTAGAATTTCACCTAATTTAGCATGTTGGCTTTTTATGTGCCACCAACAAAGGTCCAACCTGCTAAAGTTTATATTCTCATTTTTCGCTTTCCTTTTTTACTCACTTCCTTTTCTTTTTCCTCTTTTATTGGCCCGTGTGTCTGTGTGCAAACATGCTGATGCAGACCTTTCCCCAATAGTACTCCCATGTTCAGCAGCAGTGACAGTAGTGACGGCCCATCTTAACGATTACTGGGGGTGACTCATCTAACACCAACACAGAGAGCAGAGGAGGATAAGAATAAGAGGCAAAAAAGAAAATAAAAAAAATTTCCCACTTGAGTTGTCACTTTTTGATAATTAAAGGCCCTGAGTTGTTGGGAATGCTCCTCAGCCACACACAGTGAATCCCTTGTGTGTCAGGAGTGGGTGGACGTTAGTGGGAAACCTTATGCCATAAATCTATTTTAACTGCATGGACTATACTTTCTAATTTATCTGTCTCCAGCCTGTTTCTGTGCTTTGTCTTCTCCTCTATGTCTGCTTCTCTTCTTCCCCTGCTTTATAGCAGAACTGCGGTCTCTGCTCATTTTGCCTCCCAACCCTGACATTCTTCCTCTTTAGCCTGCTGCTAGAAGCATGGAAGCGCTGTGACTTCATTAAGATGTCACTGATCTCTCCAGCCTCAGCTGGGCCTACCGGGTCATTAGTCAGCCATGTTGGAGAAATATAGTCTCTATGAAATAGATTAGACTAAACCTCCAAATCTTTAATATTTTCCTAATCCCTGTATTGTAGTGGATTCTGTGTGAACTCAACCTGTTTTCAAATCAGTTTTAGGTTTTTTGTAATTTTTAGTCTTTAATGAAAATATTGTTTGCTTTTCCTCTAACTTGCCGCAAGATGTTAGAGTAATAATAGTAATATTAATCTCATCATTATTGGAATTTCTCTGTGGTTTTTATTAGAGACTTTCTTATTTCCATTCCCCGGATTTTTATTCATTTTCAATTAAAAATACAGTTTTTGCTTTACTCTTTACAAATTTATTATGATTTTGTCAAGGTTATGTTATTTTATATATTTCTGTATCAGAAACCACGTATGAATGTCTGAGTTTCCCAGCACTTTATTCTTCACTTTATTGGTCACATGTACAGTACCAGATGGTCTCATCGCAATTAAAGCTTATATGTTTTCTGTTGGCCACTGTCAGCGGCGATTGGTGTGGCCAGCAGCCCATTTTACCAAACCTAAACCTGTTTTATCTCAGCCTTGTCAGCCATGTGGCCTTGTCCAGTCATGAGAGTCGTACATATGGATAAGCCAGCTGAGGATGTTCCCATATCGCTACCACCCGCTGGATTAGCAGCCCGCTGACAGGCCAGCTGTTGAACTTTTGCCCCGATCTTACGGCCGCTTATTTCTCAGATAATGTGAAAGCAGTCAATCATCAAGAACTGTGTAAGCTGGATGTAGCAGTGTTCCCAGGAAAGCTGGGTTTTCACCGAAAATAAAGAAACCAACATTAGCTATGAGAGAAATAGTGTCAGACAGGCTTTCATATCCACGTGCACAGAAATTATGGAGGTGTGGAGCTGTAATCTGATGATTTTTTTTTCTTCTTCTTTTTGGATGCCGAGCAGAAACATCAGGGGCTGGAGTGGTGTCTGTGCCAGCTAGAGAGCATCTGACATAATCCATAGCCGCTCATACTGGTGCATGCAGGATCTTTGCAATCACACCCTGGATATCAGAGGGTTTTAGGACAAATGGCATTACACCAAACACAGAGAGATGCAGGAGGATGAAAAACAGCAAAGCATCTGTTTACGTAATGCGACGCGAGTTTTTTACTTAAGAAAACATTTGATATGAAAACATTTCATAGCATTTATGTCTTATATTTAAGTATTTCTCTAAACTATTGAAGTATTACGTTGTTAAAGCTCTCTTTTTAATTTTTTTTCTGCTCTACATCTTAATTTTTAGTGTATTTGACAGAAAATATAAAATACAACTGAGCACATGTTCACTGTTTGCAAGCCATTTTTAGCTATTAAAAAAACAGATTTTGCTGAATTTGGATTATTTTTTGTACGTTACTGGCTTGCTAAAATAAGAACAAGTGTCTTTCAAATATATTTTTTGCTCCAGGTTGTCTCTGAGGATCACCAGCTCTTTAGTGTTTTTACTTGCAACTCGTATGTGCAACTGTAGGTGGGATTATTACATTCTGGGATTTGTTTGTTGAGGTGCAGCTGTGCATCTCATACTCATCACTGCAGCAGATATAGGATTTAGGAAAGGCTTAAAGATTAAATCTGTTGGGAATGATGAGCTTTGTGCTATTGAAACAACCTTTGGGTTGTGCCTTTTTCAGTTGAAATTTGCTTTTGGTCCAATTACTGTGTATATTGGTAGTAAGAACTATTAAGAAACAGGTTATTATGTGAGAAGATTGAAATAATCATAATAACTATTTGATTTAACACAATAACTTTAAGTTGTTAAGGCCATTTTGTACATGCAAAAGTGGATCATGATGTAAAGGACTGACTGACAACCAAGCTCTACAGAGAAACTCAATATCACATACTTAACATCAACTCAGATGACTAGAACATTAAGAATATTTTATTAATTAAATGAAACACAGTTGCACAAATAAACTGGAGTTCATTTTGCTGGATGGATGAACTTTTTGCCAGTCCCCAAAACCTCAGCTGTTAAAAAAAGACAAATGATGTTGTCTGCACACATCGAACTGTACAACCTCCTACGTGTCAATGTCAACAGACAGTGTAGAGGACAGATCAGGAAGACCTCTCGGCTCGGACACTTGGTATCGTAAAGGTGAACTGCAGCATCAATAAATTGTGCACTTGTGGAAGTAGGATTATTGTCCAATGGATGGTGTCATGCAGAGTAACCAGATATGCATGTAAAGTGTTGAAGTCAAAATTTTTTCTTAAAAATGGGGAGGGGAATGTAGAGCAAGCAGAATATCCAGAGTTTGCTGATAAATTAAAGTGTCTGTGTTTTATCATTTAGCAAAAATAACTTGATGTTAATTGGCACACATTGATTTGTGTGTGAGACTTGAATCATGTCACATGACAGCAGTGGCCAATAAATTAGTATTTTTTTTGAAGCTTGTCATAGCTTTTTAAGGCTGTTGAGCTGCAGGGGAATATTCAGAGATAAGATATTTTTTGTAGTATTTTTGTAAAAACTATGAATCCCCATTTGTTATTTTCACGAGAGTTTTGATAGAATGCTGTCAGAGCACTTTTACAGAAATCTTTGGCATCATATTTGATGTTGGATCATACGCGTGTTACTTTGTTCACACTTGTTACCCTTTATGAATGTTCACATCCTACTTTCAGGGTTTAAACTATGCGTCGCTTAAATATAGTTTCCACCTGAGAAGGCCTCATGGGACTTGTCCTCATTGAATTCTGTACCCATTTCACAGTGATTAGCACACAGGTACATCAACAGCCACTCGTCCACTTCTCTTGGACTTAATAAATACACTGAAGAAACTGGGTTAAAAAAGAGCTGCTGAGGAAAACAGGTGATAGATGAGCCTAGAAGTTTGCTTACTTTCTTTTTTTTTCTCAAACTTTTATGATGGCTTGCATTTTTTAATTTGTTAGCTTCTGTTCTTGTAAAATGGAGACTGCGGTTCCAGTAACACAGTGTGTTTAGATATTAAGTGCTGGACTGAGATGGGCGTAAAAGCAGCAAAAAGTGAGCAATTATTTCATGGATATTCTTAGCCAACAATTATTCTCTGCATGTGTGCTACTGGACTCATTATTTTCAGCTCCACCTGCACAGTAAATGCTGTCTTGGTTTGCTTTCTGTTCTTCAGTTTTGTGGTGTTTTCTTTCAGTTGTCTAATTATCTTTAAGGATGTTTTTGTAGCTAATATTAGGATTTTCTTTTTAGTGACACCCCAGGAGTGACATATAAATGCAGAGCTACCTGGTGTAAATGATTTTAACCAGTAGAGGAAAACATTGGATTCTTCTCGTCTGGAATTTCCTAAAAGATGGGTGTAGAAGGTCTGGATTAATTTTGTTCCTTTTAGCTCTGATAATAACTTTTGAGTTTGAAACAAAAAAATGGTGCACGTGTTTGTGAAAGAAGTGAGTCTATCCTGGAAAATTGAAATGTTATTTCAGCCAGTGGTCGTTATGTTACAGGTTAAAAATCAACTAGTAGAGACTTCTAGCATGACCCCATCATTTGTTTATGTAATCATCAGCTGATGGGTATAAACAGGCACAATAAGCCTACCTTTAAACTCTTGATTTGCTTGCTCAGGAGAAAGTTCATGGTTACATCAGTGACTATGTGATTATTGGCTCTCATGACAGTACTCTGAAATAATGTGCCAGTTCCACTTCTGTCTTTTTTATTGGCTTCAATTTGATGAGAAATACTGTTATACTCCTACTACTAGTCAAATAAATGTCACCGTTTTCTGCCTGAGAAGTGAAATATTAACATGAACGCTGGAGAAGTGTTTTGTCCTTTCACAGAAAGCTAAAATGTTGCTTTTAGAAGGTGAACATATCAGTCATATTTGAGATTGAACTATTTTTATTGACTCCAACTGTGCAGCATACTTGTTCCTAGTGTGATAATGAAATTTGCAGAGTGTGCTAGCAAAGAAAAAATACTTCTATAACAGAGTTCTCGTCTGATCCTGATAGATTCAAACTTCACTCTCAACAATTACCTCAGAGCAAAGCGGCAGCCATCATCAGACCCCTACTTTCAGGGTGGGGTAAACAGGAAGTGATCACACTCTCACAAGTTAAAGACCCCTGCTTGGCCTTTGTATTAATAAATCCGACAAAGGCCACCAGACATCGAAGCACTTGCATATAAAAGCAGACCTCATATCTCAGTCAGGCTAATTAAAGGCTGTGTTTGATCATGAAAGCGGGGTTGCGATGAAAGGGTGTGTTCAGAGGTGCAGTCTGAATGCATCCCAACTCTAGATCTCTCCTCGACTCCTAATTAGAGCACAACGGGGAGGGATTAACAGCTCGACACCTGCATCTGCTCAGTTTAATATCCCTTTATATGTATCAGTAATCTTAACTTAAGTTTAGTTTTATGGTTATTTTAGCTTTTTTTCTCCACTTTGACATCCTTCATCTCCAAACTGATGGCAGTAACATGAAGTGTGGGCAGAGGGAGAGATAAGCATCATTTACTATCATAAGTGTGTGATGGGTCTGCTGTTAATGAGGAAAAGATTGGGTGTAAAGAGGTAGATGAGCATGTGGGATTCCAGCAGGCGAGGACATATTACCTCCTTCTGTGATGATACGGAGCTGACTGAAATCTCTAATCAACAACAGGAGGACGAGACGGAGGGTTAGTCTAAGCTGCTCGCAAACCAGGGGATTCCTGCACTTCCTATTTTTAATGAGTCCTAAAAACAATCTTTTGAGACAACCACACTGTTGTGTAATAGTTTATTTCAAACGTCATACACCATTATGTACATTTGCAAAACTATTTCTGTGAAAAGGAGGTAGGCAGAAGTATAAACTTTTTTCAAACCGTAACGTTTTAATAAAATACAAAGATTGTCTTTTTTTTCCTGGCAATGAATGACATGAGTGCATAGTGTTTATGAGTTAAGCAGCAGCATTAAAAAGTGGATAACAAAATAAAAATAACTTGATCATATGTTATAATAATATCTTAACTTAAAACCATAAGGAGGCTATTCTTTAGCAGCTTTGTGAATGTGTTTGATGTGCTAATATTAGTTGCAAGTCTTCTGGTGCCTGTCAGATATTAATTTTTTGACTATTTTGGAAACTACCAACAATCTGCAAGCTATATCTTATTTATCTGTCTTTCCATCTACTCATGTAGAGTAGATAGAAAGGTGCATCTTGTATTTTAAATCTGTTTTAAAATACTTCATAGATATTTTATCCTCTTATATTTTGCAGCAACTTATTGTGGGTGCGCCTCAGTATTCTTAAAAACTTTGCACACAACCAAGAAAAAAAAGTTCATGCAATCCTGCTCCCTCCAACTTATAAACAGGCCTTACATCACATGCTTACTGCTTGTGCACTTTTTTCTACCTCGTATTTTTTCTTCTGCTCAATTTTCCAAAAATGTCTTTGGATAAAGACATTATAAAGATACTTGGTGGGGACCCAGCTTCTTTAGTAATTGTCTTTTGTAGTTTAAACTTCTCATGGATGGTGTTTGTGACTTTCTGCTTGATAGCTACCAGGTCATTTTTGTATTAAAAAACATTTTTATTTGTCTTTTGATAGTTTTAATTTGCTGAGATTTTGTGTTCTTAAAAGCTGTGCGACATAATCAATAACAGTATTATCTTATTGAGTAACAACTCACAAGTATCTCTTTATGAATTAAATTAAAATGAAGTTAACTTGTTTGTTTAAAAATAGGAAGAGCTTTTTTGTGATATCCTGCATGACTAGGTCACATAGAGGAAACGTTTCCTGAGCATTATTGTATATTGTAAAAAAAAATGAAAAGTGCACATTACAATGATTATGAATAATGTTAATTCAGAAAAAAGGAAATATATCATATTATCTGTTCATGTACAAGAAATTCTGTCATGATCTGTTGATCTTTTGGACAGTGTTTTCCCATGTTTAACATTCTTGTGGCTATTTTAGTGCCTCCTCCTTTCCACAGTGCTTCAGTTGTCTTCATGATCCTTCATCTCTGTATCTGGGTTCACTGCAACTACCGCACAGGGCACTTTCAGCTGCACGTCCATGTTATATTCCTGTAAAATAGACTGTGAATGATCTAACAAAAATGAAAAGCTCCTGCGGCTGCAGTTCTCCACATTATGACTGTCATTAGTCAGGTTTACACCTGTCCAGCAGCTGTCTGCCATCCTGCTGGCTGAAGGGGTTTGGTGTTTGTTCATGACAGGGGAGACTGATTAGAGCTGTCACATCATGTGTGAGAATGTTGTTCAGAGTGATAGCAAGGGTGTTAATCAGACAATAACGGCAATCAACAGAAGGTTCTTCTCAATAATTAGCAGTTAAATGACACTTTACCTGTAATTGAGGAGAGGCCAAGTTCAGTCCATGAGAGCTAACACCTTACAAATTTTAGATGCCTGCTTTCTCCACCACACCTAAACAAAATAAACGCCTCCTTACCAGGCCTTCTGTCATCCACAGTAACATGTTGGATTCAAATCCAGAATGCAGTTAATAAAATGCAATGAGCTTTAACTATAGAATTTATTGTTATGTAAAAGCATCTCTGCATTTCCTTCTATTGTTTTTGTAATAATAACATTCTAAAGATATTTTTTAATCAATCCCTGCACTGCTTTGTGTTCATTTATATTCTGTTTTGGTCTGCTCACATGCATTAGGAGACACATTTGCATGCATGTCAGTGCCATGTTTGATATCGTAATGCATTTTGATGTTTAATTCACTAATGAGACTGGAAAGGCATGGAATCAGAAAGGGCACAAAACGAATGACAGACGAAAGGAACCCACATTCACCGCCAGGAGGACATACAGGCCATGGGCGGAAACACACAAGCATACCATCACTTCAAATAACATCAGCGAGGTTAGAAACGGCACAATATTAAAACATGGAGGCTCTCTGTGCATGAAAACAAGCTCGTCAGCTCGAGTGTTTCCATTGCTTAGATCTGCCTTTAATTGAATGGCTTTAGATGGATGATGTGAAGGAGGCTTCAGGTGGTGAGGGACAGAGAAAGAGATGTCATCTTGCTTACTAAATCAGTGATGAATTGTCAGTTCAAGTGTCCTTACAGCCATTGTTTGAGAGCTTAGATGAATCTAGTTACGGTAAACGCAGTCGCAGTCGTCGCCGTTAAAGTCTTTTCTGATGTGAGGAACGGCCAGGCTGCTTTTAACTTACAGGCATTTCAAAGCTTCCATAATTTCTGCAAAGCTCTCACTGAATGTATTCCTTATTTGTACTGTATTATAATATTTAATGTCAGTTCTCCCATCTTTGTTTGATGTTGACTAAAAAAAGAGAGACAACTGATTTCCAACTACAAGCAAAGCATGTAATGGGTGGAAACAAAACTCCCCCGTGGGCTCAGGTGGTTGTGTACAGTAATCTGGGTTTGAATCACCTGCTGGGTGTGTGCAGACATGTTTGCATGTGAAAAGGGATGACAGATGTGTCATGGTGAGTTAAGGTTGTGTGATCCCATTTGACATTAAACACTTTGAGCTGTAACATTGCAAATCAAGCTAGATGATGAGTCGAATGTACAGTTTCTTACAGAAGTAAATTTTCCCTTTAAATTCTTCATTTTTTCTCATGTTAGAAGCTTATCTTCAAAGTATTTTTAGTGAGGATTTAACACTGTTGTTGAAAGGTAGCTAGAAGAAGTTCTGTCTAAAGCTTGTCACATGTAGAGAACACAACAAACCTGTGGAAGAAAGTGGTGAAAGCTGATTTCACAGTGCAACAGTATTTACATTGTCTGAACTTTTTCACAGTTTACAACCAAAAACGTCAATGTTTGGCCTATATGCTAAACCTTAGAAACTACGTGGAGGAAAATTAACGCTGCACATCACCATGAACACCATGTCACAAGTGACACATGGTGGTGGCACCGTCATGCTGTGGGGATGTGTTTCTTCTGCAGGGACTTGGTTGTTAGTCAGAAGTGAAGAAAAGGTGGGAATATACAGCTTTAGCTAGATTGGAATAGTTAAAATCAAAGCATGTTGAAGTACCGGAATGACTAATATGAAGCCCAAATGAAATTCAAATGAGAATCTCTTAACACGACTGGAAAACTGCTTTTCACAGAAACTTTCCAATCTGGGAAGAACAGGAAAAAATGTTAGTCTCTAGAAATTGAAAGCTGCTACATTAACAAAAAGACTTGTTGCTACAACTTCTATTGTGTTAGATTGGCAACAATCTTTGATTTAAAGCTTTTTGAAATGGTCACCAGAACCTCTTTTGATTGGAATGAATCAAAAACGCCTTCTTCTCTCAGCTACACTGTGGGTTTGTTTACTGAGGACCACAATGGCTAGCTGAAAGAGTGTCAACTCTTGGGTTGTAGATTTGACGCCACCTGTAGTTATCCACCCACATACACACATTCACACACACACACATCCTCATCCCTGAGATCCATCTTCCTCATTTTCCCCTGTTTCCAGCTCTTTGACTCTGCTTTCTTCATTTTTATCTGTTAAATTGAGGCCATTGGTCTTTCTTTTTTCACATCACTCTCTTTCAGCATCTCTGGCAGTTTATGTGTAACAAGCCTCTCACTTTTTTAAAAAATATTTTTCTCCTTCAAAGTAAAGTTGATGTAAATATAAAACATCCAGGCAAACTGCTTTGCGTCTTTTTGCTCACTGAGTGCATTAGACAGTTTGTGCCCTTCACCATCAGACTTTTGGCGACTAAGTTGAGGCTGAAGGGTGAGCCTGACTGCATTTGGTTGTTTTGGGTCGGCGCTACCAGCAGAGAATTTCTGAGGATCCTCTCGGCTAAAAACAACCCCTTTTGGTCATTTCATTCAGCCGAACAGCTGACCTTCAGCCTATAGGGAAGGGAGCATTTCATTACATGTATCAAGTTCTCAGTCTGATCTTCATTCCTCTCTTCCTTTCCTTTTATCATCTCACTTATAAATGTGGCTCTCTTATTGTCTTATAACTGCTGGTCTGTAGACTTGTGCACATGATGCTATAAAGCCACTCAGTGATTTTCCTCTTGTTCTCACAGTTTCCTTTTTCTCCAGTGACTCTCAATCTATTGCTACATTTTCTCTAACCCATTATCTCCATGGCAACTATTCAGTTGTTCACTTTGCTCCCCAAAGGGCTTTTTTCTGATACAAATACACAGTCACACCATGATCCTCATCTTTTAATTAATTAATGAATTTGTTTTTTGTTAATCTGTTTCTTTTTTTATTTAACACCTCCGCATAATATTTAGCAAACATTTATTTATCGCAAAGTGACTTGATTGTGAAATGCACATAGTGCTTTGCAACAGTATTTACATTGTCTGAACTTTTTAAGAAAAACATAAATGTATTTTACTGGGATCTGGGGCGATATATCAGCATAGTGAAGTGGAAGAAAATGGAAAAAAATGTTTGGCAAATAAAAATTTGAAAAGCTTCTTCAGCCCACCTGACTAAGTTCTCTTTGACACCGCCTTTTACCAGTGCCCTTACTTTTTTGACCATTCTGCATTTCCAAAACAACTTAAGCTCAGTCAGATTGGATGCAGAGCTTCTGTGAACATCAGTTTTCATGTCGTGCAAATATTCTCTGTTAGATTAAGGAACGGACATTGACCGGGCCATTCTAACACACTCTAACAGCGAAAACGTTTGGCTAACAACAGCAGCTGCACCTCAAGAATTTTGTGCAAACTCGCGGCTGAATCTGATGAGGTGATTTGGACAACGGCTCAGAGTGGCTTCACATATAATTAAGCCCAGAAATGTTCATGTGCATGTCAGATTTAAGTTTAATGTGAATTTTACCTTAAGTTTTGCATTAACTGTAAATAACATTTTGAAGTGACCCAGTTTGAGTCCCCAATTTGTGTGAGCAAAAGATTACGGTGTTGAATTTACACCAAAGATAAATGATTAAAATATTAGTGGAAACATGTAAAAGTTGGATGGATGGATGTTTTTTTTTTTTCAGAACAATGTAAAAAAAAAAAAACAAATTTTAAATGTTAGAGCACAATTACAATCAGGTTCAACTCAGAGTGTTTGGTTGTTTTCCCATTTGTCTTGCTCAGCAAACTATTTGGTCATTAAATTACTTGATTGCTTCAGCTTTATTGCAAATAGACAATGCTAAGAGTTTTATTTATATTTAAAGATTAAATTAGAAAGAGAAGTCACAGCTGAATGTTAAAATCAGACCTAACTGAGTAGCATAAAAAGGTACAGTAGTTTAAAGCACTTTTTTAATTTTGTCGCCTGATGAAAGTTTTGTCTATTAAAAGAAGCTAAATCTCAATTGTCCCTCTTTCTAATTTCCCTCTACTTTCTAATTTCACTTAACTAATTTCCAAATGAGACTAGATGTGCACTTGAGGAAGGCAGCACAGATTTCATTGACCTGTGAAATAGTTGTATTCAAATTGCCTTTCTTATACGTGTGCTAAGCTCATGTGCACTGCAGAGCAGGTGAGAGTATTCTGTGCTGATTTCGCTCCATTACTGCTATCTTCAGGCTTCGACCCACAATTGTTTATATGATTAAAGGTGAAAATCTTATAGAGATCTGTTGTTTGTCAAATTAGCAGCTAAGAAGAGCTGAAAAGCAGAAATGGAGCAGCTTCAGTTTAAAGGTATTCTCCAAACATCAGTCATAGCTGTCAGGGCACACTGCTGGCTCAGTGCATGCACATACTGTATTTTTTTGTTCTAAAATTTCCAAAGAGGAGGAAAATGGTGAGCACAGCAGTCTTCACATGCAGTTCATTTAATTTCCAATGGGCTGCCTTTGATTGGGGAGTGTTTTTGTTTTCTTTTTCTTTTCTTTTTGTTGCAAAAGCACTTTTTGAAATCTCAGTTGTACTCATTGGAAGCATACCCTCCTGCTGCCAGTGTTTTACATTTATCGGTAAAGAGTTTTTGTTAAGGAAGGAAATAGTTTTCATGTGATGTTAGACTTCAAGCATTCACAGACTGGATAGATCTAGAAAAGGCAATCAGAAAAAAAGTATCTACAGTTTTTCCGTCCACTCATCCATCCATGAAGCAGATGTTAAGTCAGCTTTAGATAATATCTCCTCATTAAGACATGAATCACAGAAATCTTTAACTTGCCTCTTTATGCTAATAATGTCTAATTATTAGGCACTGACAGATAATAGTACATTGGCACATCTGTAGACGCCTGAGTAAAATTAGCCTGAATAATGTTTGAGTCAGTGTGCTCGACTTCTTCCTCGTTCTTCTGCATGATGTGGCCCTTGTTTCACTCACATGGCTCATCATCTCACCTCAGTGCAAACAGTGTCACAGGTTTGTCTGCTAGCATCTTACCCGCACAGCATGATGCCCTGTGTTTGAGTCATTGAAAGGATGTTTCAGGTGAAGTTGTTTTTAATGTGATTCAGCAGCAGTTTGCAGGCATGTATTTGTAGTTTGCATTGTCACTGTATTCATACTCATGATTAGGTGGTATAAACATTCAATAACTCTTGCAGATAAACAAACAATAATAGTGGTGTGTGTAAATTGGCACTACAGCAGAAGCAAATTTCTTCCAGTCTTCTTATCCTTTCAGTCCCTGTAGCATTTTTTCCACTGATGGATGACTGAACTCTTACAAAATGCCTCTTCGAAGCAAACTATGTGGTTAAAGCTGTGTTCTGAGCATGTGTGTTCATACAGTTCAACAGTTTCAAAAGAACAACAAAAGTGATATATTCAATAAAGTGGCATGAATAAGAAGGCATTATTACATTTGTTTAATGGTAGCCTGGGAAAAACCACCCCCTGGTTCTGGACCCTCACCTATTGCGAAATGATCGCTCAGACTCTGCTGAAGTTTCAAATGATCTGAATTGATTTTATCCAATCACTAAAGTTTGGCTGTGAGGTATTTAATGCACCAGCTCCATCATAAAAGAAACTATGCTATGAAGCTTACCAGAAATCACCTGTTCTGTGAACAATCATTCCCACACTGCAATGAGGTAGGTGCAGAGCCAAAAGAGATGGTTTTAATGCCTTAAACATTTCTGTTGCTCTGACTTTGATTACTCAATATTTTAGAAGAGAAATCCATCTTAATGGGACAAATCCCAGACACAACACTGGAGGTAGATGAGAATCAAGTGGAGTGGCGTAAGGTAATATCCAGGTTAGTTTCTCTGAAGATCTAGTGTAATTTACTGAATGTTGTCAAACTAAAATATTAAAATGTACCACTAAGCCAAACAAACATACTTAAGATAAAAATGTCATTCAGTTGCTGTGTTTGACACAAATATATGAATTCACAAAGCATCTGCATAAATAGGAAGGTAAATGGATAATTTTGTTGAATAATCATGTTTACTGTCTCTTTATTTGCTTAAACCTGAACTGTGTTTGTTTTGTTTTCACCATACACTCCCTGTTTTATGTGCATTGCACAGAAGAAGTGTTCCCATTTGTGTAAAACTGTAGATTAGTTTTTATGGGTAGGCTGCTGGCACTGTGGTCCACTTACACAACTCGCAGTGTGTTATTGAGTGTGTCATGAGCACTGTGCTTATTCACAAATTATATCCATTAACAGATTCATTGTTTTATTTTATTGGCTATTGCTATAGGGGTTTCATGCTTTTATATTCTAAAACCACATGTGTTTTAGGTTACTAGTGAAATATGTGTTCATAAAGCCACGAGGGAGCTTGTATGCAAACACTTGATAAACAGGGATTTGCAACCGTTTAATAGCTGTCAATTTCCTCGAAGGAAGCCGAGTTTAACCTCAAAAATGTTTCAGAAAATCAATTATGAACCACCAGTTAGTTGTAAAATTACTTTTCTAAATTTTTATGTTTATATTTATTTGTATATTTAGTTGTATATGTGATTTGTTAGTCATAGACATACTACAGTTAAAAGCTTTGCGTGAATATTTTTACAAAATATTTGCCTTTTTCACTGTAATATCTAAATAACATACAGATCATTTGGCATTTTCTAAATGTCTTCCCAAACATAAAAGCTCCAGCACAAATTCTGAAGAAAATGCATGTTGGCATGCACACTCTAACACATGCTGAAGCCCTGGGTTCTGCAAAGATTGTACCTCAAAATGCATTTTTCTCCTGTCAAAGACTCACAACTAACTCCTCATTGTTCATTTTATCCAAGACCAAAAGCAGAAAAAGAGACACTTACTTTATGTGAAGGGAATATAACATTGCAATTAACAGTGCAATAAACGTTTCTAGGTCCTCACGGTTATTTAGAAAAGAGAGTGGAGAAATGTACTAACACAGACCAAAAGAAGACTCTGTCCTCTGCTCCTCAGGTCCCCACTGGACACTTCACTCATCAAATTTCATTTAAACGAAAGTCAGCGTTCCCAAAATTAAATACTTGTTTAATCAATCAATCAATCAATCAAATTTTATTTGTATAGCACATTTCAGCAGCAAGACATTTCAAAGTGCTTTAATACGATTCATGAGGGAAAACTGTGGTCGAAGGAGCATGACCACAATGATCACTTAAAAGCAAATACTGGGGGAATAGAGTAAAAAATAGATGTTCCCAAATAGAGTATGTTAATAAAATTTTTCAGAGAGCCTCATGCTCTTGACTCATACCCCTATCTGTCAAAATGTAGTACTCAGAAGTCCTTTCTCTATAAAATGCCGACATTCCCTCAACGTCTCCTCCTCTACCATCCCTCTATCCCACTCTCTGACATCATGTTGTTTACCTAATGCAGTCGGCTTGTGGAAAAAAGGCCCTTTTCAACAATGTAGGCTTTCTTACTCAGTCGGTGGCCTGTATAATTACACATACAGCCGTTCTGACACAGTTCAGCATGATGGAGGCGACGCTGATGGGGGTTTATCCACCCTCATTTGCAGGGCTTTAATTAGAGCCATGTTTGTTTTGCAGTGATTGCAGAAATTAGCTAACCTCAGCTAACACAATGCAGGCAGAAAAATGTATGAATCAGTCCACAGCAAATGAGACTAAGCCATGCTGATCAACGGATTTTATAGCAAATGTTTCTGAAACATTGAAGATTTGTATTTGTGTAGCCGAATGAAGCTTTTTTTCTTTCTTTAGGCCGTAATCCTTATTGCTTATCGCACTGAAATTCCATTGGCTTAAATAGTTGCATTAGTTTTCCTCTTTCTTTATTTTTGTTTTTGTTCCTCTTGTTTCTTTTTAACTTGCGGTCATTTGACTTGAGTGACAAATTTAAGGACTTTAGACTCGACTTGATAAAATCACAAGGGACTTAGGACTTGGACAGTCATAGCAATGACTCACATAGCCAATTTATGCACTTGGTTAAAATATGTTGTTTTGTTATTCCAATGATCCGATTTTACTCAAGTAGTGCAAAATATTCCTCTTGCAAGTAAATTTCTCTTACAGATTGTTCTGGCAACAAAAAATACCTTGTACATTTGAGGAAAATCTGAAATATTAGTAGCTCATAAATTACATATTAAGTAACATTTGTCCACATCACCATATTTTCCCTATTATATATATAGTTTTTGTTACTTATTTCTATCTGATGTGTTCAGAGACCACATCATAAAATACACAGAACCACGATGCTGGCTATTTTTTACGAGTCACATGATGCGTTTGTATTTCCCAAACTCTTTTAATTTTCTGAAGATTTCTTTAGCGTATATGTTCTCTTCAATGGTTCCTGTTTTTCAGTCAGGATAAGTGTGGACCAAAAAAA
Source organism: Xiphophorus couchianus (assembly GCF_001444195.1). NCBI lineage: Eukaryota > Metazoa > Chordata > Actinopteri > Cyprinodontiformes > Poeciliidae > Xiphophorus > Xiphophorus couchianus. The sequence continues at coordinate 12,974,797 of NC_040243.1, read as the reverse complement.
GTTACAACAGAACTGTATATTTTCATATAGGCTTTAAACTTCCTCAAAAACACAGGCTTGCTTTTAAATCTAAAGCTGCAGTTGCTGTATCACACTCTGTCTCCACTCCTGAAGCTGCTCCCCTCCCCATCTGAGGGGAAACTGTCACAGGTGGTAAATATAAAATGCATCGCTGCTGGTGCACCACTCTGGGAATGTCATCACAAAAACAGATTAGAAATTCTGGCAAGCTGGTGCCGATAGGCTTCCTCAGGCTCGTGTGTTGAGAAGCTGAATGTAAGTGGAGCTCATTTATATGTAAAAGTCCCTCAATTCAGTTTTAACTTTCCCTGTTATCCTTGTGGGAGTCTCCTTTTACGTCATGCTCACCGTGTGGTTTCAGGGATGAAAACAACTCTCTCTGCGAGTCTTTTGAGACTTTATTTGAACCCTCATTCAGGTTTATAATATCTTGTTCAATTGTTCTTTTTGTCTCGTGTAATTTCCCAGGACCCCAGAAGCAAGCATAAGTTCAAGATCCACACATACGGCAGCCCCACGTTCTGTGACCACTGTGGATCACTGCTGTACGGACTCATCCACCAAGGGATGAAATGTGACAGTGAGTATTACTCCATCTGTGTGTCTGTTAGTGTGTGTGGGTGCACCTGTGTTGAATATGCTGCACTGCTTTTCCTTGAGCCAGTCCTAATGAGAACAGATGGGAATAGCCTGGTCCTGAAGCCCACAAAGAATTCACCGCTCTGCCCCACAGAGACCTTTCTGTGATCCCATTCTTCCCACACACTCTCCACTTTTGACTTTTCTCCCCTGTCTTCGGCAATATGAAACTATCTGAACATCCTCAATTCTTGAACTGAAGTCATGGTTTTGCCCATTTATTCCCTGTTCTTTATTTTTAAGCTGATCAAGCCGATACAAAATCCTGAAATATCTTTAATGAACAGGTGACAGGTGTTCCACAAGGACCTTTTGTTGGACTTTTGTTGTTTACACTTTCTATAAACAATGTCCCTTATGTACAGCTATGTGAAAAAGTACTGTATCACCACAGATTTCTTCTCTAATAATGAAATGCATCTTACTATCAGAGAAAGATAATCCTCATAAATAGAAAAATCAATTTTTATTCGTCCATTTGCAAAAAAAGCTTTCAAAACCAGCCTGTGTCTGTGAGAAAATGTAATTGGTGCCCTTTGTATTTGGTACTCCAGTATATATTGTTATTATTCCCAGAAGTGACTGGCACAACAGAACAACATCTAAAACACTGTCAACCTCAGTTAAGGTTAGTGCTCACAATTGAACAAGAGTAAAAAATGACATCCATGGGAGTGTTTCAAGGCCAAAATCTATGAAAAAAAAACCACCCCGAGACCCATCTAACACTAAAACACATCTTGATAACCTTCAAGGTCAAGGTCAAAAAAAAAAAAGCATTTCAGGAAAATGACCAGCAGATCTCATGGGCGTCGTTCTCAGATGTCATGGTTGATTTGCTTCTTCGGGATTTTGAGGTACAATGTCCTTCAGCTTGTAACCTTAAACTCAAGCACACTTTAGTTATTCAGCATAATACAAAACACACCAACAAATCCACCTTCGACCTCTCCGATAGTGATGCTGTGATATTATGATAAACAGGCTTATGTTCTTCCTTGATTTCATATGTTGTTTTCCTACCTTCTTTTCTTCCTTGTAAAATATAACTTATTTGTCAGCTGCATCCTTTATTCTGTTTGAAAACCTAACTCCCTGAACTTCTAGAAAGAGTCTGGAGTTTTCACACGAATACTCTGTGGGAACCTTGTATGCTAAATCTGCATCACTCTCTCATTTTCCTCTCACTTTCTGTCCCTCACTGTACCTCTTCTCTCATGTCCTCTCATCTGTTGCAGCTCCATCCTCATCTATCACCCTGCCTCCCTTTCTCCTCCTCATACGCGGTACATCCATCTGTGGGCTTCCAGTGGCGCCGTAATCGTATATGGTGATTAGAGCACATTGGAAGAAATGAATCTGAGGAGACCATGGCTATTACAATCTTCTTCAACACATTCTGTCTCACCTTTTCTATTCCGAACACGTCAGGCAGATGGATACACATAGAAATGTGATCAGGATAAGATGTAAATACTGTAGATGAGTTTTAAATGAGAAATAAAGTTATTTACATTGCAATATTTGCTGTGTCAAACCGAAACAAGTAAAAATGGCAACAATTACCCGAGTCTGTGCTGGAAAACCTCCCAGGGAAGATTGCCTGCACCTGTGCATTTCTAGTGTGCAAATATTGACTAATGTTGAGAACAACAACAATTTTCCCCAACAGTCAGCAGATTTGATGTGCAGCAGCAGAGATGATTGCATCACAGTGCCTCATAATGCAGAACGTGTGGGAATAACTTCCAGCTGTACCATGAGGAAGGATGAAACATTTACGAGTTTGGGAATATTTTGATTTGATAAACTTTTGCAGTCATGTACAATGGGGTTTGTTTTTAAGTTTGCTCCCTTACAAAAGGAATGTACTCTCTCAATTTTTTATTATACTTTAATTTTACCATAGAGAGATTGCAAAAAACAAACACACACAGCGCATTAAAATTAAACATCTAATTTCATTAATTTCATTGTGTGAAATGAGTATTTGATTTAACTGTTACACAGCAATTTCTTTATTATTTTAGCAGACATTTATTTTTTAGATTTGTATGTTTTACATATTTATCAATATACAAAAGTTGACCTATCACTAATATTACATTCACATGCACTGTCAATGGTGCAGTCTTTTAAAATTACCCAGATAAAAGATTTCTTATTGGCCTTGAAGTTAAATTTGTACAAACCGAAGTACGAAACAAAGTTTGATGTTTGCCAGACTACAGGTTTATGTTTTATTAAGGCTAAAATTCTTTGTTATGGTTCCTAAACTACTTTGGTTTAGCTTCCTAGTTCATTTCTTTCTCATAACATCAACCCCTCAAACATTTTTGTACTTCCTCCTAAGAGGCAGAGAGTTCGTTTTTTTTATTAAGAGATCACACATGCAGGAATCATGTTATCGCACTCACCTGTAAGCTGAGTTGTTTGTTTTTGTCTTTTGTATTCCTGCAGCCTGTGACATGAACGTGCACAAGCAGTGTGTGGTCAATGTGCCGAGCCTGTGCGGGACAGACCACACTGAGCGTCGAGGCCGCATTTTCCTCAAGATCGATGTCAGCGGGGACAGGCTACACGTCACAGGTTGGTTTTAATCTCTACCATTAACTAAGTCTGCAAAAACAAAACAACAAAGAAAACCAGCTGACTCTTAATGTGACATTAGCCATTAACTTCAAGTTGGGTTTGTAAGATGCTGGACAAAATGCTCTTATTTGTGAACAATCCAAATATCAATGGATCAACTGTATTTGAAAGCCCTGCCTCATACCAAGGTCTGCAGCAAAGTGCTTCTCTTATGTGAATAAACAGCAAAGTACCACTACTGCAACTTTTTGAACATTACAGTAAAATTAATATGCATACAAATTGTTGCTGTAAGGAGGTTTACCATAGTGTTTATTGATTGCTATTATTAAAGTAAATTTTGTAGTAGCGTAAATAAAATTATAGGAAATATAAAAATTATTACCTGAGAACTTCTGGAAACACCTAAGACCAGTATTTCCATTTTGTCCAACGTGTAAATGTGTCAGAGCACCATGGATGATGTGTTGATGCCAATGTGGCAGAGAGTCAATGTGTTCATTGCTACTGACATCAATATATCCTGATTTGTAACTCCTTCATTGCATTACCTAAGAAAATTATTATTGTCACTTGGCAATTATCTTGAAATAATAACTCATGTAGATTTGAAACTGTTTTCTAACGTCTTGTTGCAACTAGCTGTGCTGAATGCTAAACAGCTCATTTTGACAAAGACAGAAATAGTCCACCAGAAATTGCACAAAAAAACACACAGTCACAACAAACCAGCTGATTGGCAGAAGTCTGTAGCTTACAAACAACGCAGTTGAAGATATAGATAGTAACTCAGTTATTAGGTATATGAGTTTTTGCTCAGATCCAGTAATGCTGTTCAGGTGTTTAATATGCCACTACCTTCACAGTTCTATCGGGCTTCAGTAGATGAGTTTTGGTATCGTTTTCTTATAAATAGTGATTAAAGCCTAGCATGCTCTTAAATAAATCAAAGGTAACTCTAATTATGTGGACAGCTGTTGTTCAAAGTGTAAATATCATACAGGTCACGACCCTGATGAGTCAAAGACACTCAGTAAGATTAAAGGTTGAAGATGTGGACAGTAGTAACCCAGCAACTGATTCTAAAGAGCTCATTAAAACAAAAAAGTAAGTAGAAATAAAAGGGCGAAATCAGAAAGGCTTTGGCTTGGTGCTTTAATTTCTCTGAAAGGACAAGTAAACACATGTTGTAAAACAGGTGTCTCTGAGGTGAATCAGCAAAGAAGAAGTTAGCTGTTCCCACTCTTGCAATCCACAGGGCAGCCTCTTCAGCACAAAATAAAACATTAGCTTTCATGCTGGTTAGCGCAGAAGCTGTTTGAACTAAATAACTTCTAATGTAATGCTAAGCAAAACAGAACTTAGTCATCCTTTTTATTTCTATGTATTATTGTTGATCTCTTAATATGAAAGCAGTTTCTGTACAAAGGGTTTAGAAACTCCTTGTCATTGATTTCAAAACATGTATGTAAATGCCTTTTCCATTGATAAGGTTGTTAAGAAGTTGTTAGCAAAAGAAAAACTTGTTAATTGGTACAAAAAAAGTACAACAAACTTGTGGGACAGCATGAAATAAAAATCAGGGTGGCTTTTCCGGTCTTCAAAGCACGAATGTGTGCCTGTGTGTGTTTCAGCACTTCTAAATTATCCTGTCAGTCAAGAGCAGCACCTGCAGTGGAGAACTCTCCAGTGTTAAAACCCCTTTTGGCAGAGAGGAAAATGACTGCTGGGTCACTTCCACCACTGCTTTCCCCGTCACACTCATAAACTCACATTTTCACATAACAGCTTGGCGAGACAGTGGTGGACAGGGAAATTTATATCAGAAACCAATAAATAGAATAACTCCACACAAAGCACGGGAAAGGAAAAATCTCCAGCTGCTGCAGGAGGAGAGTGACAAGTGTGCTTGAAATTCAAGTCTGTTGACTTCATAAAAATTTGCTTGCTGTTGGAAAAGTGACAAAGCACAGGGTTTATGCTGATTACACAGTAGCTTTTTAACTGCTGTTCGGTGAAATCATTTTATCGGTGTGACTGCTAAAGATGCTTTGATCATTTTCTATTGAAAGTTACATTTGTGGCACACAAATGTGAAAATAATTTGTCTAAAAGCATAAAAACAGTGAAATGTATTCCTAAAATCTTCAGCTTTATACATCTGGAACATGTAAAATAATGTAATCTAAATGCACAAAAGCCTGTGGGAAAATGGCTGTAAACATGGCAGATGAACAGTTTGAGTATTATTTTTTAATTATTTTGCTCATCTAGAACTTTTTCCACATTTTTATCTATTTTCTCTTCATCATTTGTCCTGACAATGATGAGGAGAAAATCCTTGACTGTTAGCTCAAGGATGACAGCAAGTGGTGTTGTTGACATAATTATTAGGCCTGTCAAGATAACAAATTTTGCTAGATGATAAATTGTGCCAGAATTGATTGCCATAAACAATAATATTGTTGTTTTGAGACCATTTTCAAGTAATATAATAGCAATAATGGCACAACAATGCAAGTACACATTCTCAAAGATCAATGAACTTTAAATTCTAATGAACATTTAAAGACTGGAACTGGAAGACATTTAAAATGTCCTAAACAAATAAAGAAAACAACAGAAATGACAAATAAAATGATAATTGTTATCTTTCCAAAAAGGGCTAGCTGAGACCAAAACACCAGACTGAATACTTTTATCATTCAGTTTTTGGTAAAAAAGAGAGTGAGTTTTTATAGCAAAAACTATAAATCAAGCAATTGAAGTTTGAGTTTCTTTTAATTTATCATGCGATTAATTGATTTATTGTTTATTGTGACAGGCCTAATGATTACCCAAGTCACGTTTGATGAAACAAGTCCAAAGTAAAACTAAACTGACTCACACATACATGTTTTAGATCTTTTCTTTATTGAAACACAAAGCAAACTACGTTGTTTGTAAAATGTTGGTGCTTCATTTCATTGTGTTGGCTTCAGCAGGACATTAAATTGACATGTGTGTTGTGAAGTTGAGAAAAATTAGTTGGAGAAATTGTGTTATGTAGGCATTATGTAGTTGGAGACATTAATGAACATTTCGTTAGATTTGTTACCAACTAAGTGCCTCGTCAAAACAAAGCGTAAGCTCCTCAAAGTGTATCAAATTCAAAAACAGAGCAATGCCAAATACAAAAGTACGTTTTTTAAATTTATTTATTTATTACAGGGACAATGCATATTATTAAATAAGAAGGCCAATTTGTTCACTTACAGTTCCTAGACAGATGGTAAAAGACATGAATAAAAGTAAAAATGGTGAATTTTTTTGAACACCATAACAAATACAATACTAGAATAGATTATGAAGCTGAAATGCACATTACTACCCTGACCTTACAACCTTTGTTCTATGTTTCAGTGGCAGTACATGAGATCAAGTAGAACTTGTTGACATGCTTGATGTTTTTGAACCAAAAATGTGAAATCAGTAACTGTACAAAATTATAACATTTGTTACAAAAGTAAGATTTAATATGCTATAAACATTAGCAATTCATCACAGAAGACCAGAATAACAAGCTGCACAAAGCACAATCCTTTAGTTTTTAACATCACCACAACTGTGAGGCCACAGTGAACAACCTTCCTCAAATCTTTTAGTAAAATGAGCTTTTGAACATTTGAATGAATCTGTTAGCTGCAACTCTACCAAATGGGATTCAATAAAAAATAAAATGCTAATTTTTTTATGAGCTGAATGAGCAGAATTTAAAACTCACCTGCATCTTTAGAAGAGAATAAGCTAACTTGAACCAACAAATATTTTCATTATTGTCATCAATAAGTCTCTTACTATAAAAAATATATACAGTTTAATTAATAAATCTAAGCAAGAAGAGAAAAGAAATGCTAACAGAGCTGCAGAGGCAATCATTGGGGCATGATGGACAGTTTTCTATTGGAGGGAGGAAAGATCAATACCGAGTACAGTGCTAGTGGGAACAAATGCAACAAAAACATATGTTCTGAAGTGTTTTCTTTTATTTTTTTCCTCTTTTGTAATGGCATTGATCTGAACAGTGAGGCCACATCTTGTTCTCCAGCTCCCCTCTGGCTCACACGCGCAAGTGGCAGGCCTCTGTGGTTCACTGCACCAACATGAACTTGATTAAATCTTTCCGGCCAAGAAAACAGACACATCTCCTCAGGCTCACTCCTCCTAAACAGCTTCTCTTCCTCCTCTTGTTCTTACTTCTTTCTTCTTCTGTTCTTCCCTTCATTTGTCCCTTCCATCCTTTTCTTCCTTAATTCACTTTTTCTTATCCCACCTTTTCTTTTGAGACACTCAGACTCACTCATCCCTGTCATCACCCGTTTTTTCTTGATACCCGCTGAGCTCCTGTCTGTTACCTCGGATTATGCTTTATTCTTCCTTTTTCAGTATGACATCAGTTCTTTTTTTAGTCAAGAGACTGTTTCTTTCTGTCTTGGATTTAATGCTTTATTGTCTTCTACACTGTGGTCTTCCTGATCCTTCCCTTCATAGTTAAGAGTCGATTTCTCATTTAATCCCTTCTTTCTCCCTCATTCTGATCACCACCTTTATCCCAATCTTTATTTTTCCTCACAAAAGGCGGTATGTGAAAGCCGATGGGCTTCAGCAGACATTTCTCCTGGCTCTTTGATGACAGAGTTGTGACGAAACGTCCCTGGATGACCTGCCCACACACACAAACACAAAGCTTCTGACGATGGAGGTTTACGCAGCAGTTTGCTCAGGATGAGATTCCCCAATGCTGACATGCTTGCCTCCGCTTTGAAGCTCGAGTTAAACTGAAATATATTTATTGTCGGAAACAACGGGACGTTTCATTGAACTAAACCCTTCTTTGCTCAAAGATCTGCCATATTATTTTACTTCTCTATAATGTAATTGTTGCATGAAACATGAATGCAGATCAAATGTGGGGAAAAATGAGGTCAGACTTATTTGTGATTCTTGCAGTATTCTTGTGTTTAGATGTCTCAATCTAAGTAGGCATGCGACTAAAAAACGTTCATTTTAGTAGGAAAAATAGCTTTTATTTTGAATGGAATATCACAATAACATTACAAGGACCATGTGGAATGCAATATTTGTTAGTTACTTCTCATTGCCGTGAATGCAACCTTGTATAGCAATAGGATATTAAGACTGTTGGATGGAGTTTGACCACAATTGATGCCTTCACCTGACTCAGATGATAGTAAATAGGAGGATGAAGGTCACGGAGATTGTTGGAAACGAAAATATCACGATCCAATTTTCTTATATTGTGCACATCTACTTTTATTTACTCAAGGGAAAGGGAAAGGGGGATCTGTTTGTGGAAGGTTACAGCTAAAATCAATGTTATTAGTTTCAAAATACTGGAAAATATAAAAATTTGCAGGCTTCTCTTTTCTAGGGATTTAAAAAAAATATTCGTAACATAATATAAATTTTCAGCTGACAGTATTTCCTGTTGCACTTTATTCTTCAGTTTTAATAGCTATTGCTGTTAGCAGCTAAGACATATCCCATTATCACATTAAAACAATGGAAATGGTTCTCTCTGTGGTTCACTGGAGGTCAAAGCTCTAGATGTTAAAGACTTTGTCTCGCCTCTATGCTTGGATTTCTCTAGATCAGAGAAATATTGAGATCTTGAGGCGCGCTCCATGTTGCCAGGCAGGTTCTCATTTCCACAGTTTTGACAGTAGTCAGACCTGAGTGGTACATTTGCTAATTTTTTTAGTTCTCAAGAGGGAAATTATGTTTTCATAGGGAGAGTTTGGAGGTTGTTTTTCCTTTATAAAATGAAATGCAACAATCATTTGGAAAATGTATTTTGTTTTTACCCAGGTTATCTTTGTCTGATACCTACATTTTGTTTGATGGAAAAAATAAAAAATAAAGCAGGAGAAATTTACATCAGAGAATAGTAAATAGATATAGCATAATATGAATTAAGTTTACATTTTTTATCTTTTAAAATGTGTAAGGAAATTTAAATAACTGGGGTAGAATGGTCTTCAGCAGTTTATTTGCTTTTGGCTTCATTTTTATTTTTATTTTTTATAATTCCCTTAAAGTGTTTTTCCTAATCTGAAATGGACCAATCGTGTCGCCACAATATTTTTGATGCCCCAGAAACAGGAATCATAAATTCCCTCTGATTCCTCCTTCTGCCTCCACTGAGTGTATGACGTCTCCGTTTGGATCCCTGACACAGCTCAGCAGGGATCCATTCAATTCCCATTTGGCTGTGCAGTCTTCCCCCCTCCAAGATTATCAGGCACTCATTGGCTGCACATGGCATTGTTATGCAACAACACATTTAAAACGCAAAGCCTTCTTTCTTTATGAGATTATGCAGTCAGCCCACCACAGCTCTGTTTGTATTCGCCCCTTCAGCCAGATGACATGTGTTTTTTTTATTATTATATTTGCTATCTGATATGAAAAATGTGTTTATGTACCCAGGGAAATTATTGCTGCAATATTTTGGGAGGGGGAATGACTTGAAACTTAAGGTGCATCAGATAAGATAGCAGTAGTTTTGAAGAAATAAACTGTGAGCAATTAGAGAGGGAAAATCAATATTAACACAGCATTTATTATTTTATTTGCTCTTGCTAAAGTCTTTCATCCACATCACATTAATAAAAACATAACATGTCTCTGCTGTGTACGTATCGTGGCTGCTTCAGCCCAAAGCAAATAGTAAAAACTAGAAATGCACACAAACCGGGTAATTTTATTAACAACTACCTCATAAGGAGAACACAGGACACAGACAGCAAGCAGCTCTTGTTGTATCTAAGCAACAACTGACACCAGAGATGGTCCTTGATGATGATCTTTTATTTTGTGTATGTATCCCTGTGTTTGTACGTGTGTGAGAGAGAAAGGCAGTGGCAGAATCAAGGAGACAAGGAATTGTTCTTGCATAAACACACACAGAGAACAGAGACCGTAGCGTCCTTTCTCATCTGTGTGTGCGAGTGTGTTTGCCTCATTAGTGTTTTTACAGGATTGTAGAAGTTTCTTTGGTTTTGTCTGATGCCGGTGTTGCCATGGAAGTGAGTGATGCTTGCGAACGGCGCCACAGCCAGCAGAAGGGAAGGCTTCAGAGAACATGGGACGAGATTTTTCGTCTGCTCGACATACTTCGTTGTGTGTGGGCTTTCAGGAGAGCGAGAGGGATGGGAGAATAAGGAAAGGTGACGAGTTGAGAATTACCTTTAAACAAGTATCTAACTATGTAATTAAAACACCACATTCATAAATATTGGGGAAAACGTCTTACTGACACAGGGAGACCTACACTGCCCTCTGCTGCGTGAACCTGGAGAAGCACAAAGAAGCATCAAAGATGTCCACAAACAATCTTATGGATAATTATTTAAAGTATGTTTCCTCATGGTTTTTGTGGGAAATGTATTCAAGTATTCATTTTGAAGGGATTTTTGGTGACTTATAACACAGCAAACTAACCTTTTTTGTCATGTGAAATAAATGTAGTGTGTTGTATTGATCCTTTGAATAATTTAACCTCATGAGTCTTTTCTTCTGTGTTATTTTTATCAATCAGTGAAGGGCTGCATTAAAGATTAAAAATGTATTTTCTAGAATTTGAATTGGTCCTCCTGACATAAAGGGGTCATATATTTTATGTGTGTGCCTTTCATCCTCATTCACTGTATAATTTAAGGTATTTGCATGCAAAGAGCATCGCTTTTACAAGCCAAAAATGCTGCTTTGACAGTCCTCACTCAAAGAAGGGCAGACTTTCATTTATGGGCAGGTAAATTAAAGCAGACTCATTTTACATGCAGCTGATCTAAAAGGACACATTTCAGGGGGGAAACACAAAGTGGTGCCGCAGCAAATTACAACTAGAAGTAAAACTGCAAATCATTTATTGTGTGATTCACATGATAAACATATTGGTTTATTTATACTTCACATTCTGATCCTCTCTTGTTTGTGGATGTAATCCATCTGCAGCCTTTCTACCCTTTCGATGGGAGATTGTAGACGGCAGAGATCAGTACTCCTTCTGTAGAAAGGAAATTGATCCAGACACAAACTGCCCTGCACGTTTACAGTTCCTGGCACGTGTATTCTTACCGTGAAACATTCCCACCTGTTTTTACAACACAAACTTCAGAGTATTTTGTTGGGATTTTATGTGCCTGAAATAATTCAGTTAAAATGTATTTGTTTATTCTTGATTTTGGTGTGATGTAGTTGTCTGCATTTATATATGCAGAGAATGTCTGCTGAGAAACATAGAGATGATTCACTTTAAGCTCTTAGATTTGTTGAAGCTTTTAATATCCTCTCTCTTCTGGTTATGATTGCTTAGATTCTTTATGTGATATTGTTCTGTATTACTTTCCTAGAATGACATTTGTTTGTTTATTAACATAATGTTAGTGTTGAAGAGTCACAAAGAATGATGGCTTCCTCTCATTTCCTCATCCTATTACCGTACTATTCTTGGCTTTTTGTTGGTTGCTGTTCCATTTACTCCATTTGTGACAATAGAATGTCAACTTATACTATTCTATTTAACTTGTAAAGCTCCGGTGCACAAATGACTCTCTCTTTCACTTGTTTTTTCTAGCTAGAGTGTAATTTTGTCTTCACCTGTTGTGACAGGATACGTGAGGCACACTTTAAGATAATGTTTTGCCTTCTGCTTTCTTGATTTACATGAGCCCGTGCTCTTACACCCACCCGGATTACTCCGCTGTTAGTGTTGTTTCACACTTAGCTAAGGGAATTTTAACCATATGCATTGCTTCACAACTCATGTTATCAGCGTATGTGTCTCTTGTGATTGAATCTATGCAGAGAAATCACTAAGCAATACAGAGTCTGTCATACCCAGCTTGTAAAGTTGTGATGAAATTTTTACTTTGAATCAGTTATTAAACAAAAACGAAGCTGAAATGAAAAACTTTCTGATCCTAAAACTAGAAATATTTCATACTTTTTTTCTGCCTCGTGTTTCAGTGTCACACTAAGATAAGCTGCCTTAGGTAAATAATGATCCAGCATCTCCTTCTTTCCAATGCCATATTTGATCACCAGATAAGTCATAAGGCCACATTTTTTGTACTGCAGCTCTCTATTCCTATCTAATGACCTACAAACCATAGACATAAAAACATCTAGAGCTTTTTGCTCAGTCATTTAGTCATATTGTCTGTAAATCTGCTTCAAACACTTTGACATTTTCTTTTATTATTCCTTCCAGTGGGTGAAGCCAGGAACCTGATTCCCATGGATCCCAATGGTTTATCAGACCCATATGTCAAACTCAAGCTCATCCCAGACCCAAAGAATGAGACCAAACAGAAGACCAGGACCATCCGTTCCTCTCTCAATCCCTGCTGGAACGAGTCGTTCACTTTGTAAGTACAGTTTCTTTTTTAGCAAATAATTTTCACATTTTCTGTAAACCAACAGTTTAAACAGTTTTTCCATTGTGTGTTTCTGTGCAGTAAGCTTAAAGCGTCAGATAAGGACCGGCGTTTGTCCATTGAGGTTTGGGACTGGGACAGAACCACCCGGAACGACTTCATGGGCTCCATGTCATTTGGTGTGTCTGAGCTCATCAAGGCTCCTCACTGTGGATGGTCAGTTTTCTTGTTGTTATCCTAACCTTGTGTTTCATCAATGTCAAAGCAAATTTGCTTTACAGAGCAAAAACAAAGCTAATGTAAAAACTGAAACTCAACACTCTTTACGAACAGTGGTTTCATCATTTTTGTCAGGCATTTTTGTAGCTGCCAAAGAGAAGCTGTTCAATGTAGCAATCTGGGTGTGAATTTCAAAATGTATGGAATGTGGTGCAATCTGGTGTTGGTAAATCTGGGGCTGCAAACAATCTTCATTCCAATACCGCACCCTTTAGAGACATTTGCAAAATGGAGGAAGAAAAAACAGTCAAATAGACAGATTTCTGTCTATTTTTGTAAAGTGGCATCATAACAGCACCTGGATAATTGTTGATAATGATCATTTGTTGATCACACATCTTTTCAGTTATGAAAAAGACTGTCTGCCACTGCATACTTCAAGGCCACCAGTGGGTGTTTCATACCTACTATGATGAACATGATTTAAAATGAATTTCTATGAGTTTGCCAAGTTTCTTAAAGGTAGACAATTGTTAGAAGTACAACAACCATTTATAAAATGTGTAGCTTATTCACAGTTGTTGAAAAATATTTCATTTTTTCACAAGGTAAAGGTTTATTTTATATCGACTACACTGACAAATAACTAAGGATGTATACATTTTGTTCATCTTTTATATTTTTTAAAGACATTCTTGGTAATATAAATAATATAAACACTAAAGCCTCTAGGGCAAATGCACAAAAACAAAGAGCCACCCTCTTAGTACCCATTAATATTTAGGCTACTGAAACAACATATTTTTGTGCCATTTATGCAACATTGATCAAATCAGCCTCTGCAATCTTTAGTAAACTAATAAAAAAAAGTAGAGAGTGACGATTTCCTTTGCTGCAACAGAATCCCACCCTGACATTTAGTCAAACATGACCAGAGGCCTGGTCGTGTCTGACTCCCACTGTTATCTGCAGTCAAGTCCAGCTATCAAAAAAAGCACCTGTTGGAGCCAATGGCTTCTCTCTGTGGATCTGTGAAACTCATTGTTTCTCAGTAGAGCCAACTTCTGCTCCAAAAGGAAATCAGGGAAATTCCGGCGTGTGAAATGTTGCCAGCCAACTTGGAAATTACTCCCGTCTGTGTGTTTGGCTGCAGTTTTTACTATAAATTACAGTTCATTAGACATTAAAGAAGAAGCAGAGTCAAGCTGGCAAGAGAATGCAGCCCTGAAAACATGCAGAAAATAGAAATCAAGTACTTTTAATTAAAGAGCTCAGAAATATGAAGACTTATATACGTATGTGGGTGGATAGAGGGAGGAATCCAAAGAAGATTATTTAGCAAATAATAGTGTATTCAGTTATGCAACATCAATGCAAGAGAAATTACCTTCGTGCTTTGTTATTTTCTTAGGTACAAACTACTGAACCAGGAGGAAGGAGAATACTACAATGTCCCCATTCCAGAAGTAGACGATGTCAATCTGGAGCTTCGACAAAAGTTTGAGGTGGGCAGCAGTGTCAAGGCAGTGTTGTTGTATTTTTTTAATGGAAAAAAATATATATTTACAAATGTCTTTTGTAGCTGATTCCATAGACGATAGCATACGACATCCTTTTCTTTTTTGTCGCTATGGAAACTTCATGCTGTTCCCACATTTTCTTTTATCTATGGTTACAGAGATGGAGATGAAAATGAATGAAATTAACTTGAAAGTATTACCTGGAACAGAAGGTGTTACTCAAATGATCCATTTGATGTTTTTATTTTATTCATGCGCTTTGCATTGCAGTGTCACTTTGAACAAAAAGGACCTGCAAGAAATGTCTCAACTTCTTCCTTTCTTTGCAAACACAGAGTTGATGTTGGCACCGCGTGAATATTACTGCAGGCTGTCTGGATGAGACCTCATCATATTCGCATTTTTATAGTTTCACTTCAACCTGCATGTAGCAAGAGGCATCATTCTATACCTTTATGTTATTGTCTCAACAGCTACTCATATGTGTTTATTATACAATGATGTCAACAGATGCTTAAATAGAACTGTGGCTTTTCCTAAGATGATAACAGAAAAACAAAAATGCAACAGCACAACATGTTTATCACTGCAGGATGACATGATTTATTGAACTTTGAGTGCTTGAAACATTTGTCACAAGGCTGTCAAGAGTGCCTGTGTGATCATTATTCATCCTGATCATAATCCTGTCCTACTACACAGACATACACAACATTACAATGAATAAAACAATATTCATTCCAATTATAAAAATGGGATGTGAACGGGGAGCTTTACAGCGTCCATTATTGCTGCAGTTCCCACACATTTGTTGCTCATGCAACAACACAAGGGTCTCTATTTTCAAACAAATGCACTGCCATTGCTGATGAAGATCAACCAGTCAATAATCTTTATCCATAAATACTTTTCATATGCAGTAAAGGCAACACAAAGTGTGTTACAAAAGATAACACACTTTCTGAGCAAAAAAAGAAATAGAAAACAAAATGACGTAAACGAGCACGAAAAAAGTACACAACTGTTTAGTTTATTGAGGGAGGTGACGTAGGTTACTGCATGAAATGTAGCCTTGCAGTCCTTTTGATAATTTTAATAATTATAACATGACACTGGGGCTGAATTCTTATAGTATGTGGCTTCTAGGCTGGAGAAAGACTCAAATTTAAACAGCATCTCATTCTCACTGCTAAGTACAGTGGTGGAGTGGTGATACTGTGGGCTAATTTCTCTCCCAAAACACTTGGGACTCTTGTCTGATCATCTGATAGATTCTACTAGTACTCTCGTATATTTACTGTTAGCAGTAAATTGATGCAAGAAATATGACTTAATTGTCAAGTTGTAAAAACTTTATGCATTTCTTAAGATGTAATTAGCTTATTCTTCACAAGGTAATTTAATCAAAGCAGATGAGGATGGAGACACATGATCAGACAAGGTCCAGTTCCAGGAAGAAAAAAATGACAAATTGAAAGTCAAAGTCAGTTTTGTTCAATACCGTCAACAAGATTACGGCTGTTGGTTAATGCATGAGGGGATATTAACTACTTTTTCTGTCCTATATAAGCGCATTATTGTTGCTTTACACAATTATCAATTAAAATGATCTGGAAGCTGTTCTGAACAGTTCTGTTAGCACTGAAAAAATTTTCTGAAGTTGTAAGTTGTTTTTTTTCTGCTCTGAGGTTATGCACCTGGAGGGCAGCATTAAATGTGGCAGGCTCTGCATGCTTGGAAACACAGATTACAAAGGTATAGAAAACTAAAAATGTCTAGACAATACTAAAGTGGCTCCTTCTCTGGGAGCCAGAATCATTCCTTATAATGCTTTTGCAAGTTTGACCCAGTTCCCATACTTTGTTCATAACACTTCCCACAACATTTGGAGACCCTCCTCCTGCTTTCCTGTAATCACTCTTTGCATTTCTTCTCGACAGATGAAAATCAGAGTGAAGTTATTATATTGACTTGATGTTTGCTGTAAAGTCGTTTTCCTGAATTGTTCCCATGATTTTTTTGTCAATATAAACAAACCTGCAGATCTTATCAAATCTAAAGACACAAACTGCAGCCAGTTATTGCTCTCTAGTGGTTGCTTTGCTAATTGCAGATGTCGGTGAGGTTCAACATGCAACCTTAATTAAACTCATATCCTCTCCAGAGATGGATACATAGATGTATCATGTTCTGAGAAGTGCAAAACTGGTTGGAACTTATAAAAGAAAGAGGGTAGCTTTAATAAACTCCAGCTTTTAGTGTGTAAGTGTGTGGCCTTGTATTTGATACGTTGCAATCCCCACATTAGGAAAAAGTGCTGCTTTGTATTAAGGGTTAGGTTTAAGACTAAGGTATGATTAAGTTTAGGTTAGGTTTACAGTAAGGAGCGAGGTTTAGGCTGCAGAAATTAATAAAAGTCAATGGAAATGAATGCAAAGTCCTTGTGAAGACAGAAAGACAACTGTGTGCATCTTTAAGTGTGTGTGTAGGCGTGTGCGGGTGTGTGTGAGGGCACACAGGGTTTACTGAGCTTAAATGTCTTCTCCTCACTGCACTCCCTGAGGAACTGAGTTTTAATTTTCCTCTTTTCTTCATACTGTACGAACCGACCGACCTTGGCTTCTTCTCTGTCGCTGACGTCTTCACACAACCGCTGGTTGCCATGGAAACTAGGGCGGGATGCAAAAGATGTGAATGTTTTTCTTTTTATGCTTTAATATTTTCCAGTCGTGATTTTGATCTTTTTTTTTTTTTTTTTGGAGTTCACAGATAAGTGGTCGTCAGAGTAATCACTCTCCATGTTTTTGCCCACATGTGTGTCAGCCAGGTTTGCACACTTTATTTAATCACTGAGCCCACTAATGAGTGAGTTTCTTCTCTTTTCTAGGCCTGCCAGTTAAATATCCACTATCTCAAGGTAGCTCCCCTGCCTGCTTCTTCTGTTTCTCTTATGTTTTTGGCTTACATCTCACTTATTCACTTGCTGAACTGGGATTGTTTGTGAATCTCTGCTGGGACTTCACAAATTAATCTGATTTACTAACAAAGGCCTTCTGCATAATACACTTGTTCCCATTTTATTTGTTTTTTTATTCTTGTCACAGATTAATCCACTAGATAGAAAACTACCTAGTGTTATTAAACTTTAATGAAATAAACAATCCAGTCCTATTATGTAGAGAAATTGTTTCTAGGAGAGTCTTATTGAAAGCAAAAGTTTATATTTGTACCAGATTTGACAAAAATAGTTATACTTTTTTTTTTAGCTATTTCCTCAAGGTTAAAATGTTTAAACTTTTATGAGATCCATATGTGTTAGCTGAAAGGGCACATCTCATTTATTTTAACAACTTTTCCTTTAGGTTGTACTTGGGTTTAATACTTAAAAATATGTCTAAAAAAAACAGCATTTGGAAATGGTGACAGCGTTTTGGAAGTCTGAGATCAACACAATAGCAACCCAAGCTTTCAGCTTCCAGATATGGCTCCTAAACAATATTTGGCCTTTAGGTCAGATTTGAAGGACTAGAAATTTTTTTATTCAAGAACCATGAAGAAAACAGGCTCAAAATATAAAAATTATACTAAATCATATAAAATAATTACTATTTCTAATAGTTTCAGTTTTAGCTGTTAATACACACAGACTACTTATCAAACACACATAAACCAAACAGCATTGTTGTTAGTAAATTTGTGAAGCTTGCTGCCGTCTGGTTTCGGGGCATTTTCTTTACCTTCCAATGCTGCCGCTGGCCAGCAGGGCTTCACTCCCACTCCTAACTGGGTGATTACCGTCAACCTTCTACTAGTCTGAGCATGACTATAGAAGGCTGTGTGAACATTAAGCATGGAAATACACTAATTATTCTAACTGTTTGACTGGATACTCACAGCCTCTTATTCTCTGTTGTGTGTGCAGTATATGTGTGTGCGTGGGGGTGTGCGTGTGTGTGCCTGATGTTTCCACACAGTGGCACTGTTATATTTCTTATAAGACTCATGTTTGGCTGCACTGCATCTGGTGAAATGAAACTACTGAAGTATTTGCTTGTAGTAGAACTATAGATGTTAGTTGTGTTAAAAGTTGTCAGTTTTTGTATTTGAGAAAATGTCCCTGCATTTTTCTGTTTTGTTTCAAAAGCGACTACTTGGATCTCAAATATGACGGGGTAATAATGAGTAATAACAGGAAGCTAAAGAGAGACAATAATGAGCAAAACTGAAATGGAAATACATCTTGTGAATTTTTGGTATAAGCAACAGACATTTTACTGAATATTCAGACTTTGTCAGAGATTTCTAGTGCAGAATGTTTGGGTAAGATTCATTTAGTGGTGCTCAAACTGTTTTATTTGAGAGATTTGTTTTAGTATTTTTGATTTCATAATGCAAAAAATGCCTGCTCTTAATATTTAAACAATAAGTAATCTGAACAGTCATCCTAAATATGCAGCTTTGAAGATGTTTCCACATATCTAATGAGGTGGACAATGCAAATGAAGTAAGGAGGGAGAGCTGGAAAGTTTAGAAGTGGGACATTTAAAATATTAAGGTCAATGCTTATGATAAGGACACAAGATGAAATGTGGGCATAGTGCGACAATATTGGACGTAAAGTATGATTTGCATTTATGCAGGAGAAGTAAGTGGGGTTATTTCCCAGTACTACAAGGGCAATTTGCAAGAAAAATAATTTTAGGATCATATTTTTGTTCACAAATAGGCCTATTTTGAAAACAATACTTTTGACCATTGGATTTTGTAAGTTCTGTGTGTGTGTTTGTATTTTATTAACAATTATTTCATGGTTTAATGGGAATGTCAATAAATGTAAGAATTTTTATTCATTTGTAACTATAATGTTTTTGCATTATTTTCAGTTGTTAATTTATTTCAGGCAAAATTTAGTTTAATGTAGTTTTAAAAATAATAATCTTATCAGATCATGAACATTTTTTAGTTACTGAATAAATGTAAGTATTGTTTTTATCACTAATGGACAGCTGTGTAACAACTTTATCTGACTTATTCCTTGATATGCATGCGTCCCGCACCAACTGTTTGTCACTCACAAAAGTGTGGAAACTCAGCGTTATCGTCTTATTTCTTCTAGAAAGTGATAATATATTCGATTAAAGCATCCACATTTTAGGGAACTTTATGAAAATTATTTTGTGTGGGTGTGTGTGTTCATTGTACATAACAGAAAGCCAAGTTGGGCCACGGTAAGAAAGTGATCACACCAACAGACCACCGGCGGTTCAGTCTGCCCTCAGGTAACATGGACCGGGTCCGGCTCAGCGACTTCAACTTTCTGGCTCTCCTGGGAAAAGGCAGCTTCGGAAAGGTGTGACTTTATACATTTCATTTAAAAAGCAACAGCAACACTTTGAATAAAGCAACCAAAGTAAAGTTTAGCTTTTTTTCTTAACCTCTTAAGTGTGACATCTCTGTCGAATGCAGGTAATGTTGGCAGAGATGAAATCAACAGAGGAGCTGTACGCCATAAAGATCCTAAAGAAAGACGTCGTGATCCAGGATGACGACGTTGAATGTACGATGGTGGAGAAGAGGGTGTTAGCGCTAAGAGACAAACCCCCCTTCCTCACGCATCTCCACTCTTGCTTTCAGACTGTGGTGAGTACAAAAAAAACCCCTGCAGCTTTCTGCTGTCGTCATAGTTAATAATGCCCACTTTATGCACTGACGGCTTGTTCATACAGACAAAATAAGCTCCTTATTTAAAGGGGACCATTGTTCTTCCAAAGCAATTTCATTTCCACTGAGTGTAACTGTTATTACTTTTGTATTTGTGCTAACATTTCAGGGATGCCAATTTCTTTGCTGAGCATCCCTGCAGGGAAAATTGAGAGTGAAAAAGTAGTGACGTCTGTGCAGACGCAGCCTCACTCTAAGCTTTTTAAATAAAAACTGGAGTCATAAAATGTTGCTTTACAAGGAGGATATGACATATTTCTTAAGCTTAGGTGACATTATCTACTGCATATCTGTCCATCTGCACTCTGGACAATAACCTGCTGTTTTTATTACAGGACCGACTCTACTTTGTGATGGA
Source organism: Xiphophorus couchianus (assembly GCF_001444195.1). Classification (NCBI taxonomy): domain Eukaryota; kingdom Metazoa; phylum Chordata; class Actinopteri; order Cyprinodontiformes; family Poeciliidae; genus Xiphophorus; species Xiphophorus couchianus. Next base: position 12,954,287 of record NC_040243.1, on the reverse strand, counting down.
ATACATTAATGGAGGGGATCTCATGTATCATATCCAGCGTATGGGAAAGTTTAAGGAGCCTCAGGCAGTGTAAGGACTCACTCTGACATATGCACATGGTTTGAAAATGGAGATACTATTTTACAGGCAGCTTCAATATGTAATGTCAACACCTCAGACTGGTGCTGGTTAAACTCAAACATTGAAACCCTCATTATTTCTTTGTATGAAAGAAATAATACAAATAATTCATTTCTTTAAATGAAGAAATAGAAAAACAATTATCTTCTAGACATGCTGTTGGTATCAAAGTTCAAAAATGTGCAAATTAAATTACATTCACTACTAATTTATCCTTTGATTTATTCATTGAGTTTGGAAGCCTGAATGATTTATTGCAATAAAACTTCCTCCCAAAGTGGTTGGTTACTGGATCTAAAATTAATTAAGAGGTTTTAAAATCCCAGTAGCTTTCAAAGACATACTGGGAAATATATATAAAGAAATATTAAGAACTCTTTGAAAATTAACTGAGAGACTGAGGGAACAAAATAGATAGAAAAGAAAAATATTTACATAAGTAACATAGTAATAGCAGGAAGATTAAAAGAAACAAGGATGGATGCCAAGTTCTGAATTTGCTACCAATGTTTCACTAAAATCACAGAATTTTGCTTATAAACATTGATACCTGTTTCTTTATTAGATTCAGCTGAACTACTTCCTTAGCATATTAAGATTATCAGCAAATATGCTAAAATGTCTGTTACAATTTGTATTATTATTTTGCAGATTTTATGCAGCTGAGATAGCAGTCGGCTTGTTTTTCTTGCATCGAAAGGGAATCATTTACAGGTGGGTTTCTGGATGTTTCATGCAGCTGTGGTTATTCAGACTGAATTAAAGGACCTCTTACATTAATCATAGCTTGAAAGACTGAATATAGGAAAACAAGACTTTAAAGGAAAGGCAACAAGACAAAGAAAGTAAAAAGAAATGTGTAAATCCAACCAGTAAATCCATGAAGTGATGGCTGAAAAAAAATACACAGCTGCATTCACTTCAGGGCAAATCCAACATGTCTGCAGTTGCACCTCTAACTTAATATTTTATATACGATGCAGATTGTTGTGTTTTTTACTTCAGGTAAAAAAAGGGGGTGGTAGGAAGTAACCAGGGGAGTGATTTGAATTCTCACAAAGCTGTGTGTGCTGCAGGGATCTGAAGTTGGACAATGTGATGCTGGACTGCGAAGGCCACATCAAGATAGCGGACTTTGGCATGTGCAAAGAGAACATGTATGAAGGGATGTCAACACGCACCTTCTGTGGCACCCCGGACTACATTGCACCTGAGGTGAGACGTCTGATGAGAAAAACAAAGATTAAATAACCAAGCTGTGTTTTATTTTAACGCTCTCAGTTGTGATTTGAAAAATGTGTCTAATAAACACCAGAAACTCTTTTTACTGCAGTCAAAAGAAAGTTAATAAATAATTGCAATTATGCGATCTTGTGCTGTTGAAATGACTTTCTATCAAATAAATGATTTTTTTTTAAATAATTGAACCATTTTGTGTTGCATACATAATTTACCTGGCTGCATCAAATGGTTGCAAATTTATTTACAAAAACGACATTAATTTTACATGCACATCAGGAATGGATTTTTATCATATTATTTCTTATGATGTAAGCACTTTGAAATGCCTTGCTACTGAAATGTGCTATACAAATAAAATTTGATTGATTGATTGATTGATGTGATTATTTTTTTTGTCATACTTCTAAAATCAGTTGGGTTGTTTGACAACCCCAAAGGTTTGCAGTAGCGAGATTGTTGCTTTTCCTGTTTAAGCTAGTTTTTCTGATTTTAATTCCCAGAGACCATCAATTAAAAGCAATAAATTTGAAAATATGTTTGAATCCAATTATTCTGTCCTCTTTAGTAGTATGACAACTAATGAATGTTACTAGAGTCAGTTTTAATTTAGAAAAGCTTTCGTGTTTGTGGGACTCTGACTTCTTGCAGTGAAAGCTGTTTACCCAACAGGATGTGAGGATTTTTTTCCACACTGTTTTTCATCATAATTGCAAGGAATACTTTGTGATAATGATGTTTAAATCCTCCATCTCTTAAACACATAGTGAAGTGTTTGTATGTTGCAGCCTCAGTTGCTTCATTAAGGTTTTTCTGTACTGGATTTTTCAAGCCCACCTGCACACTTATTTACATTGTTTTTTCACACATTCATGGTGATATAAAACTGTACATATCTTCCATAAATTTTATCCCGTGATATAGCCGAATGCACAGCCATAGTTCAGCCATAGTGCACAGGAAGCTTTTTTTTTCAAAAGCTTCCTGTGCACAAAAATAATTTATAATTTATGAACCATTTGGAAGCTGTTAAAAATGCTGCATTTGTGCATTTAAATGAAACACAGCTGTGATTAAGCTCTTTGCTTGTGCAACTGTGCCATTATTATGTCTGTGTGTGGGAGGGAGGCGTGGTGGGATGGCAAATTGGATGTTAGGAGAAAGGGCCTTTGTCGTGGCAGCTTAAAATATCTGGCTGGGTTTAATGGGGGCTGATTTAGTTTGGTGAGATTGGGGGTAATGAAAATGGCTTTTGTTCATTTTTTCTTCAGTAACTTTAGTGCAGATCTCATAGACTGTATCCAACTCTACTCTTTACTTGCTTTCAGCAAAGTAAGGATGAAGAAATACATTATTGTATTTGTAAATAAATTAATGTTTTGTCTCTTTTTGTCTTAGATAATAGCTTACCAGCCTTATGGAAAATCGGTGGACTGGTGGGCTTATGGAGTTCTCCTGTATGAGATGTTGGCAGGGCAGGTAACACATTGTTTCACTCTTCACTGCCTCTTTGCAAAGGATTTGCATCAAGATCTTAAAACTTGGTAAATAACCACAATGAAATAATCAAAGCATTTCCCTTTAGTTTTTCTTATTTTTTGATTTAAAAATCTGTAAATGTTATCTATTGATCAGATTTCTGAAGTCAAAAGACACAATTTGAAACTGCTCCTCTGCGCTCTAAAAAAGTATATTTTCACAGAATTTTAGATTATACAATAGATATGTTCATTTTTAATTGGCACTGTTTGTGTTGTTCTCCTTTCTGCCACCAGAGGCACTGAAGAGAACTAATACATCAAAGCTGTCCTGGGATAGAAAAAGTTTTTTTTCTTTAATAAATGGGAAAAGGGTAAATTTATTCAGACTTAGATAACTGCTTCCTTTGAAATTATCTATATTTTAATTTATCCAGACTTTCCTAACTTTACTAAAATAATATACAAATCAAAAATAGTATAAAATATCAAAATAAAATATCCCTTTATCCCTTTAATTATCCCTTTATTATCCGCACATAAGTAATTGAAGTCTTTCAAAAAATTGACTTGCAAAGAAAGCAAGTTATATTTCAGGATTAAAAATAAACTGACACTCATTTAAATCTGTTATGTTATTTTATCATCACAGTAATAGAAAAATAAGCTTCTGCACTGTTTAATATCTGAAATGGGAGATACTTTCATAAATACAGTGTTAATAGTTTGAAGCAACAAAATATGACAGATATTCTTATTTACATAACTATCCATCTAAAATCAGTAGTGACATAATTTCCTGTTCCCTTTTATTTTCAAGATAGGCTAAAAATGTCACTGTTCTCTGCAGACCTTCAGACACTTTGACAGCAGTGTCACCTTCATCTGCAGACGTTGTCACCTCGGAGTGATGCACATGACGAGCCGTAAATTGTCGTCATTGCAGCTTCTGCCTGAGCTCTCTAACACTTCTGCTTCTGTACATTTCTAGCCACCGTTTGATGGTGAAGACGAGGACGAGCTCTTCCAGTCCATCATGGAGCACAACGTGTCCTACCCAAAGTCCATGTCTAAAGAAGCAGTGTCCATCTGCAAAGGGGTAAGGAGAGAAAATAAATCCAGTGAGAAGGAAGATGTGCAGTTTTCCAAAAATGTTAAAGGTGCAACTTTGTTTAATCTGATAAAAAAAAAAAAACAGACAGCAATTTTAAATCCAATTATCCGCCTCCCCTGAATGTGCCACACTGTCACCTTGAAAAAGTGGCAGTAGGTTGTGATTGTTTCAAGGTCTTGTCCTGTGGCAGTTCAGAAAGGCTTGTGTTTTAATCGTTTGATGACAACAGCAGAGTTGGGTCTGCTTGAAAACAGTTTTGACATTCAAGAGTGAGGAGCTCTGTTGTTGCTGTTCATCATACATCTGGAAGTCATAGAAACTGAGAACATAACAACAGAAGCTTTGCAGCTTCTTGCACGAGCCGGTTTTCTGTGCGACAGCGGACATTTTGCTTTGACAGGTCATTTTCAGCACCAACCTGAAAACGGCTGGCTTGGGAGAAGTTACGTAATGATCAGGGGGATTCACACATCCATACATTTTTCATTGGCTGCGGAACAAAATTCTGCTCAAAACACAAGAATAACCACAAATGCTGTATCATCTTTTTTTAATTACTGTATATGCATTGTCTAATTAAAAAAAGATGATGCAGCATTTATATTATAAATATAAGACATCTTTTCTTATATTTGTTTTATAAATATAAGATAATGACTCAAGGTAAATACCAAGTATTCTTGCATTTCACTCCATTTTGGCTAAATTTGAGAGGGAAATTAGAAATTAGAAAATAAAGCAGAGGTATAGGGTTAGGGTAATATTACTTCAGCAGAAATGTATCCATCCTCATGGCTCTGCTCCTTACATCAACTCTTTCTGTTGTCATCTTTCAGTGGATTCACACATTCATATTTTGTCTGTCTTCATCAATCATAGCAGGACTTTAGGTGCTGGTCTACATGTCCTTATCAGTCACTTTAATAGACATTAAAATACTTTTTTGATTAAAAAAAAAGCAGCCATTGCAAATCTGTGTCTCAGTGGAAACACAGATTTATAAGGTTGCAATACGTAGAAGATTTTGCAATAGATCTGCTTGCTGATCTAAAAAGGTATTTCTTTATTTGACTTGCCATACAGCCATTGAGACACAATCTACTCGTGCTCAACCTTTTATTTTTATTTTTTTTGTTCTCTTCCTTTAGAAACTACATTTTAGACTACAAAAGTCTCCAAAGTTAAAAACCAGAAAGAAACTATTTCTTTAATCAAACTAAAACTGATTTGATCATTCACTCTACATGAAAAAGGAAACAAAAACTACACTTGTCAGTATGTTAATGACGGCTTAGTGCTGAAGGTTATAGTATATTAATATTATCTAATATCTTTTTTGTGTGGCTCAGAAGTTGGCCCTCTCACAGGAAGTTGTTTTACACTGTTGGTGCTACTGAGTCACAAATTTCCAAGGCATTCAAAAATATCCCTGTATTTATATGTTCACCTTACATCTGGGTCGTGCTTTCATTTCAGTGCCACACAGCAGCTGTGTGGTGTTGATATATGTCTTATGGTTATTTACTGACAAGGAAATTAGCTTTTAGAGTTCATTTACAAACTAGAGAGTGTTTATAACATTTGGCTGCAGACTGATAGCATTTTCTATTAATGCATCACAGCCTCATTTATTATGTTTTTATATCCTCAAGCCTGTCACACAAAATATGTTTCATAATGTGAGAACAGGTGACAAAACAGATTTCTCTCCTGCTATTGTGCGATTCCCTATTCATTAACAAAGAATCATCCATGGTTGAAATTGAAGGTGACTAAATCTCCTTTGTGTAATAATAAATTTGCTGTCAGTTTTGCTAAAATAGCTTGGTTCACGCTCCTTTTTTTCTTCAGCTTTGTCATTTAGTTTATTTTTTAAATCACCAAGCTGGAATTGTCTCAGCTGCCATTTCTCATTCGGTTTGTCCTCAGCTGATGACGAAGCATCCATCAAAGCGTCTCGGCTGCAGCATGGAGGGCGAGCGGGACATCAGAGAGCAAGCCTTCTTCAGACGTATCGACTGGGAACGCCTCGCAAACCGAGAGATCCAGCCGCCTTTTAAACCCAAAGTGGTGAGTAAAGTGGATATTTGTTTGAGCAGAAGATCACATGCCAGTAATCCCAAGAACATACTTCAAAGTCTAGTGGCAGCATTTCTTTGACGCCTCCAACGCCATGCTTTATTATCTGATATTAAAAACATGTTGGTGGCCCATTTTTTGTTTACACTGTAAACCCATACGACAGCACTTAGTTTTGTCCTGTAACATTCCTCAAGGATGGAGCATACAGAGAAAGGGACTTTTTACAATTTCCCATTTAATAATTTTTTAGATCATCCAGAGTTCAAGGTCCTCTCATCTCTTCCAACAAGTTTTCAATAAGATTTAGATCTACAGACTGAAATAGTGATGGAAGAAGATAAAGTTTTCTGTGACTGGTTTACAGTTTAGGAAACTAAAAACTTTGTAAAGGTAGAAAAACATTTCTGGCACCACCTCAAAACAACCAGTTGGCATTTAGATGCCATCTATTCGTTGTTATGGAGACTTTAGGAAACAAAATACCACCTTTAGCTGCAGTCCAGCCCCGACACCATTGTAATAGAGAAATAGCTAGAAGTGTTAATAATTGTGTTCAGTTTGACATTATGCTGCTCCAGTTTGATGAATATATTGTAAGGCATTTTACACATCTACCAGCAATGCCAACAAAGTACTATAAATATAAATAGATATAGATAGATATTTCCTCACAGTGATCAAAAACTTTCCCTTTGACTTCCTTTTCCATACGAGTGTTTTTGGATTATTGAATGTCTTAATCCAAAACGTAGTTTAATTTTCCTAGACTGTGTTGTGTTAGCGTTTTGTCTAATGCTATTATCTTGAGCAGGATATTTATTTGGAGTTTTTCAGACATTGCATTCACCACTTCAGTTGCTCTTAATTGTTATATTCTGATTACGTTAGGAAATGAGAAAATGACTCAGAAAGCACTCCATCATCTCCTTTGAGCCCTCTAATGTAAATTATTCACAATTTCAGCATTCCAGGCAGCTGCATAGAGGAATTTGTAGAGGCTGAGATGATTGGATATTTCAAATTTGGATCAGCTGGACTTTCCTCATAGTTTTTTTTTTTGTATCAACACAAAGTCAGTAAAGCTAAATTCTTATCGACCACCATGTTTTTACTGCCTAATTTCATACAATCAAAATAATTCTTGGATAAATTTCTGATCCCTTGATTTGAAAGCAATCAGGTTTTCACTACATCCTTATGAGCAGGAATGTCAGTCTCTAACTATTCAAATACAAATTGTAATTTTTGTTTCACTGGTTCCTGAAAAAGATGTTGGAGGTCGAAAAATGTGCAGAAAACTTCCTGCGTAGCGATTTTCTGCCACATACAGAGTGTGATGTATGTCATTTTAAATCGCTGTTGAATAATTTAAATAATTTCCTGGAGGAAACTGCTTCTTGCAAACACAGCTCCTTAGTGAGAATGCAGGAATCTGAATGTATATTATGTTTTTTTATGCATTTATTTGTTTTTCTTGCTAAACTGTAATATTTTATATTCACCCAGAGAAGCTGAAGGTTGAAAATTCAGCAGTTGTACTTCTGCTTGTACTTCCTAAACCACATCTTGTGATAAAAATTTCTAATTTTCTGCCTGCTGACCGCACCATCCTTTATCCCCTCAGCGCCCAAGAAGTCTGAAGTGTTGCCACTGATGGTTAAAAATAGCAGAGTTGTCCTTTACTTCCACACCAAATGAATGCAAAATTGTACACTGGATGTCACACATAAGGACTGGAAAACACTTCTAAAAGCAGGTGGTTCTATTAGAACTGCGCTGTGTGGCTTATTACATTTGTGAGATTGTATGCTGTGACATAAATTGGTCTGAAGTTACAGCAAACTGATCCGTCTGCGCTTTTATGGCTCTGCTTGTGTTAAATTATGGAGCAGCTGAAAATATCTGGAATGCCAATGTATCTCCTGAGTAGATGCATTGCAAAGAAGAAGTGCTGAAATTCAATATGACAAATTATTGGGTTTTGCTGTGTGTAACATCTGTATTTCAGTGTATAAAAGAGCATACAATGCTTTGCAAAAAGTGGTCAGGCCCATTTGAACTTTTTTATATTTTGTTATACTACCACCTTCATTGTGTTTTATAGGGTTTCCATGTGATTGCCCAATAAAAAATATTGTGCAATTGTGAGGTAGTTTTCCAGAAATCATTTTTTAAAAGTAATATCTGTGTGTGTGTATAAGTGTGTGTGCATTTGCAATCAGCCTCCCATTGAGTAAATGCGTTGTAATTACACCTGCATTTTTTTTTTCTACACTGACTTGAACTTAGACAAACTTTATTGTCATTCAGAATACGGAAAGTGTACAGAATAAAAAATATATATTGGAAGTACATTCTGACAGGGTGGCAATATTATGTTGAGTTAAAAACTGTATATATTACTCATAATATGTAGTATTTAAAAAGATGTAGAAGCATAAAATAAATAGTGCCTGTTAAATAATGTCCGTTGTTGGGACATTATTTAACAGGCAGCTTTTGACTGCAGCTTTTCACTGGTTACAATTTGAAATTTCACCCTCCCTGTGGGTCCCTGTGGGTTGAGAATCCCTCTAAAACATTAGGATGTTTGACATAACCCTCTCTCTCTCTCTTCTTTCTTCTCATCTCTTACAGTGTGGAAAGGGAGCAGAAAACTTTGACAAGTTCTTCACGCGCACGCAGCCCGTACTGACCCCTCCAGACCAGCTGGTCATCGCCAACATCGACCAGGGCGAGTTCGCTGGCTTCTCCTTCATCAACCCTCAGTTTATCCATCCATCTCTGCACAGCGTGGTATGAGGAGGAAACATTCAAAACGTCCCATGACCAACAGACTCAGTTTGTTCTCTAGTTTCTGCATCTGAGAATCATGCAATTTAAGGGAACTGGCACTGATTTCCAACTCTTATCCTGTGGTGCATTATTTAGTCCAACTCCGTGTTTCCAGACTCCCAGCTGTGGTTTTCTGCAGACCTACAGCCTTTTATCTTGTGAATGAATGTGTCTCGGTATCAGTTACTATCTCTTTTGGTGTTAAAGGTACAATCCGGTTTTCCCTCACGTCACCGCAATGCACAAAAAGACAGAAGCATTTCCCCCCTACCCCCCTTGTTCTGCCTGAACTTTATCTACATGTTTGTTACATTTCTACACTGAGAAAAGAGTTAGTACACTGTTACACGAGTGCCAAAGTAGAGATGAAAATACATTTCTATTGCTTTTTTTTTCCACCTTTGGCCTTTCCTTATCCTGTCAACTCACTAAAACGTCTCAACAAGAGGCCGTTTGTATTTGTCGTTTCGTAGAGCGTGTTACTACAGTATATCAGACGCGATTTGGACAGACTGTGTTAATGTTGCAATTCATCCTGGTCTTTTCAGCACAGCAGATGTTAGCTGCAGTGGACAAGTGTCGTTCAGAAAAAATCTGAGTTAGCAAGATGCTATTTTCATATGCACAAAGCAGATCTCTGTCGCATGCTTATTTTCTGACTCTGTATGAGCTGTAGGGTCTAGGATGCAGTACACGTCTTGTATGACTATAAAGTTTAGTATACTGATATAAAATTCAACGATATACATGTTTACTCGGATTAAAAGTTTCTTACTGGGATAAAGGTTTTGTATTTGACTTTTACGTTCAGAGAGGTCCAACCCCAATGTTATTTTTTGTTGTTGTTTTTTTTGTGTAAATATGTTCAAGAAGAGATGTTACTTGCCAATTTTATACAACAAAATGAATGTGCTTTTACTACCATAGACGGTTTGAACATTTCTATGTTTAGATTAGTCCTGAAAACAGATCTATATGAATTTTGGCTGATTCTTTGGTAGCTTTGGTATCAGCAAACCCTGTCTTACATGTACGTATACCAAGTATTTATCTGCTGTTTTCTACTACTCAGTGTCACATAGAGAATATGCAGCACTACCTGTGCGTGGAGCGATCGAATGCCCCTCTTGCCTTGGTCCCGACAGGGTCGACTCCCTCTGTAGACAAACTGAATCCCAAACCGAACCGTAACGGTCCAACGATTCTGCAGCGCCCTGTGGCCGAAACGTGTCATGTCTTTATATTTATATCGTGTGCATGCGTGAGGCGAGGCCTGATCCGAGCATGAAAAAAGGCCCCTGCATGATGTAGAGACCGTGATGTCGTGCAGAATGAGAAAACCAGCCAGCAATGTGTACATTTTTTTTGTTGTTTTTTTTTCCTTTTACGTCTTTCTTCTTTCTCTGTCATGTAGCCTAATCTGTTTGGCTAAAATAGCGCCATTGTAAGCAGTGTAAGAAATGTGAATTGTTTGACATGGCTATTTGTATTCTCTGGTGCCAAGCACATTTTCATGTATTCAACACACTTAATTTATCCTTTTTGCTACTGAGAGATATTAACTTCTAATGGAAAATCTTCAAAAAGCTGCCACTTTTAGATTCTCGCACAACTCAAAACCCATGAATTAAATCTAAACATGCTGTCTGAGTTTGGACTTCTTAAAGTGACGTGTAATCATACACCTTGACGTTTTTCCACATTTTATTTCCATACAACAAGCAAACTTCAATTTATTTCACTGAGATTTTATATGGCAGAGTAACACACACTGATCCATAACTGTAATGTAAAAATGATGCATTGTTAGATCTTTTCAGGGTGTTTGTCTACCAGCTTTGCTCACGCTTCGTTAGATTAGATTGGAATCACCTTTTAACATCCAAATTGTCTTGCTGAGGACTCTGAGTTGGATTTACCCCTTGACTTTGACTGGGTCATGTCTTGTTGGAAAGTCATTCTCTGTGTCACGGTTGAGTCTTTTGAAGTCTCTAACAGGTTTATACCCAGTTACTTTGTATTTAGTTATATTCACCTGCACATCAACTTTGACCTGCCTTCCAGTTTCTGCCAAAGAAAACTATCTCCATGTCATGATGCTGCCACCTCCATGGGTTAGCCTGTGTTTACGGTGCCCAGCATGAGTCCTGTTTGTGTAATAATCTTTAAATGGGACTTCCAAAGGCTTTCTTTCAACAACAACTTATTTCTTGTCACTTTCCTTTAAAGGCAGAGTGTAGAGTGGCTGTCAGATTTTTTCCACCTGAGCTATGTAACTCTGCGGCTCCTCCAGTGTCTGATAAAGGTTTTCCTTGCCTGGTATTTCCTTTCACTTCACTATTTTACACACTATGTTATGTTGGTCTGTCACGGACATGTTAGATCCTCAAGAGTTTCTGTTCTGTAACTTTCAGATGCATCTTTGCTCCAACACATCTGAATCAAACAAACTTCTCAGAACTAGATGGTATCCTGAACAGGAAATTCAACCATTTCTTTCAGTTGTGTTAAAGCTATAATATGTAAATATTATTTTAAAAATTAGTTTTTTACATATTTGTTAACACTGCCTCTATGTTGTGACAGTATCATATGAGACAGATAATCTTTGAAAAAAAAAATCAAGATTCTCTGCCTTCTTCCTGAGCTACTACAGTGATCTACAAAAATGAGTCAACCTCATGTACGTTGTTTTTAACCGAGCGATATATTTCTGAAGGTGGTAGAAGAGCTTAATTTTTTTTTTTTTTCCACAGATTATCTGTCTTAAACTATACTCTGACGACAAAGTGTCGGTTTTAATAAATGTGCAAAAAAAAAAACATTTTCATAAACGTTACAAACTGGAGCTTCAAACCAAGGATGCAACTAAAAGCTGCAAGACAATAGCTTTTGAGAACATGAGTTGATGACCTTGGTCTTTATATGAAATCACAATGTAATAAATTGAAGTTTGGGGTTGCGAAGCAACAAACATTCAATGGGTATGAATACTGTTTCAAGGCACTGTATGTATCAGGACCAAAATTAAATCTTTTAAAAGAAACTGAATGTTTACATGTCTCATATTGAGAAACTATGTTGGATGGAAGATTGGAGAAAAACTTTTTTCAATCTGTTATGTGGGTAAAGAATTACTACAGGTTACATTTAGAGCTGCAGAGCAGTTTGTACGTCTCCCCTCAATGTTCCTGCTTTGTAACCTGATTCTTCTTGTCCCTCTGTTCTTTGTGGTATGACGGATACTGTGTATAAATAAAGTATGAAATATATATATAGAAATATATATAGAAATATACATCACAATGTCTTATTGGTTGTTTTCCTGCTCAAATGTATTTGATTCTCTACCAGTTCAGCAAAACAGCAAACAGAACCAGCTTTCAAAATTTTTGCTGATCTTAAAATAACAAGATATTTCCAGATATTTTATGAGTTGGGTGGTTATGTTGCTGTGAAAAAATAAAATGGCATAAAGTCCATCTTTAGGTTTTGACATCAGCCTGGAAGCTCAGGTGAGCTGATCTTCATGCTGCATTTACAGTCATTTTTCATAATTTAATCAAGATTCATTTGGAGTCAGGTAATCTTTACATAAAACAAAGCCTTTACCTAAAATCTAGGAATTCCTTTAGTAATTTGCTAGTAATTCTCAGTTATTTGAAGTTGCAGCTGCTGAGTTGCTCTCTCTCTTTCTGTGTGTGAGTATTTGCAAAATGAGCAACAGAAATCAGACAGCAGAGCAGGACCAAGTAGCTCTCCTCTCTCTCTCTCTCTCTCTCTCCATCTTTCTCTTTCTCTCTGCTTTTCTCCCTCTCTCTCTGTCTCTCCCTCACCCGTTTTACTGTAGCATCGACACACTGCTTCATCTTCTCCGTCAACTCACTGTTCTCCAGAGGATTTTATTCATCACTGGTGAATTTACCTCATTATTCTTCCATCAGGACTTTTTATTTTTAACCGTGAACTGCAAGATTTTGTGGTTAACACTTTACAAACAGGTAGGAGAAGACTGAACACAATAGTCATTGTAAAAAAACGTCACATGCTTTTGGACGTATTCGGGATTTTAACGGTTTTCACCTTGAACTTGTCAGACGATCTTGTTGAGTGAGCTGTTTCATTCCGTTGTACTGTTCCAGCCTCTTGGACCTTAATTTCAAGTAACTAATTTAGAAATTTGTTTCTAAAGCTTCTTCAGAAAGAATAAATTTAAACACTTGCAAAGAAAAAAAAATCAATAATACAGTTGAACCAGAAGTTTACATACACCTTTTTTTCTCACTGTCTGAAGTTAAATCTAAACAAACTTCTATCATTTTAGATCTTCTAGAAGTACCACATTTATTTCTATTTGCCAAGTGCCACAATAATCAGCAAAAGAATATGTCATGGATTTTTTTTTTTACATTTCAGTGCTGTAACATCATCTCTCTGAGATTCATGTAATCACCCTTTTAATATAAAGACATTTGGGGAAATTTCTGCCTCATTTGGTCATTTTAGCTCATTATGCTATTGAATCATCTAATGATCCATTTTTAGTTAATAGCAAGAACTTACTTGATTACTATTTAGTATTTCAAAATTATTGAATACATTTTTATGAATTACAGGTATGAGAAACAGGCCCACAGTATCACACATCCTCCACCATACTTAATCCATTTGGAAACAAGCTCAGTGTTTTTTTGTTTTTCAAATCCAGCTGAAATATATGTGGCCAAAAAACTTCAATCCAAGTCCCAACTGACCAAAAGACACCGTTTTAGATAAACACAATTTATTTTAGCTAACTCCACACGCTCATGTTCCTGATGGCTGAACAGAGAGACTTTTTCTTGGCATTCCTCATATCTTTTTAACTTGTAATTAACATCTAATGGTGGATACTAAGACTTTTTTTACCTTCCATTTCATCCTGCTTTGTGTGTGTGCTATCAAGATAAAGATGAATCCTCGTCCATCCTTTTGTGTCCTTTAGTTGTGTTTTTTAAACTTTTTAATTATCACTATGTCTGCAGATATAAACAAGTTTGTGCAAGTACACATTTTCCTGTTGCAATTTCCTAGGACAGGATGTTAGTTATAATATACAACTATTTCATATAATGAATGTTTCAGTCACATTTAACTTACCAGAACTGTTAAAGGTGCTAGTAAGTGTGACAGCAATAGTTTTTTTTCTTAATATAAACAATTATTTCTTAGTCGGAGATGTGTTATGTTAAAAAAAAAAAAACTCTTATTATGAAAACACTCTTAATGTAAAACAAATTTAGGCTCACAGTTTTTTAATATTGAATTTTCTGCAGCCTCTGATATTCTGTGCCTTAGTAAATCAGCCCACATTCATATGTGTCCCAGTGGGAGGTCTAAATTACCACTTTTCCTCTTCAGATACGTCTTACTGTGTGATTCTTCACCCATATCTGCAGACTGATTGTGTCTGTGAGTGACTAGCTTCTACTCACTGGCTGAAAATGTCAAAAACAAGGAGTGGATTTTAAACAATGTGAGCATTTGTATTCATAGTATTCTGTCACGTATTTCAGGTCTTTTAGTCTGGAGGCTCAAAAGGCTTCATAAATGGTTTCCATTTTATTCTTTCTTTCATGGCGGGTTGCCTGGAGTTAGACAGGACATGAAGAGAATTTCAAAAAGGAGACTAGATATGGCAGAGGCTTGCTCTCTGGCACATGACTGAAAATACATCTAAAATAAACATTAAAGGTATTATTGATTTAGCCCTGCATTGTTTCAATGAGATTGCTTTGTAAGAATGCCCTGAAATGTCTTGTGGGTAACTGAAAGGCGTGGCACTCATAGAGATTTTTATCTTCATTTATAAGTCAGTTGTCTGTCATCTTTCCTGCTCCAAATTTTCTTACATTCACTGGTTTTTGCTCAGATGAGTTTACAGAGCTCAACACTTCCAGAAACATCTAAAACTCTGAATGAATGAGATTGCGTAATCTTCTTTGAATACATGTGTATTTTTTTCATGTCTAAAAACAAGTATTTTATTTATTGTATGTACTTATATGACCAATATTAAATTATTTGGTATTTATTATAAAAAAAAGTTACATTTAGATTCCCACTGATGCATTTTTAATTTTCCACATCTTTCTAACATTCAGTCTCTCGTCACTTAAAAGCCTTCTTTGCTTCCTTCTCTCCAGCGTATTGTTCCAGGACCCAGTTTTTTTATTTTATTTTATTTTATTTATTATAACAACAACCATCTTTTGGAAACCATGAGTGCGTGGAGCAGGAAGGCTCTGACTTTACTCAGCAGTGTCTTTGCAATCAGTGGCCTGGGGCTGCTGGGAGTGGCGGTGAGCACAGATTACTGGCTCTACCTGGAGGAGGGAGTCATCATGCCTCTGAACCAGACGGCTGACATCAAGACGTCACTGCACTCAGGTCTCTGGAGGGTCTGCTTTCTGGCTGGTTGGTAACATTAACATGCTTTAAGGAGTGATGCAGAAATTTGTGATGAATTTTGACAGTGAGCCATCTGCTAGTCAGGGTTGGTGAAAATGGATTTCACACTCTCACTTTGAAAGATGTTCATCTTGTAACTGGGGAGAACTGATCGTGTCGTCACTCCACTGCAGCTTTGACATTTGTTTAATTGACATTCACAGCGGCTATAAGTAAGTGTGGAACAGGAGCGTTTCAGTCACACGCTGTAATAGGAGGCGATTTCAGTGATGCACCATACTACACATAAACAACGAGCTTCATGAGAGCGATGCCACCCCACTGTGCCACAGACAGAATAATTCCAGCTGGACTCTGTATTACATCGACTGAGTTGCATCACATCCTCTCTCCACAGCATGCCGTGTAATCCACACTTCTGTAAAAATAAAAATACACTGAAGACAAACTGATAATCAATTTCTTATCAACAGCTAAAGGAGAGCTTTACAGTAACTGAGAGCAGATGGAGGATATTTTATTATTTGTAAAAAAAAAAAAAAACTACACTTTTATAAGTGTAGTTACTCTTATTATAAGAAATAAGTGTAATGTACAAAGTGAAAACATTCAGCTAAATATTATTCAGGTTGAATGCAGGTACTTGAAACTGTGAAAATCTATCATAAATTCATATTTTTGAGCAATATTATTGATTGCACCCCTCCCGACCCCACTAGGGACAAGGGTGTTAGAAAATGGATGGATGGATGGATTATTGATCGTGCAAGTCGCTGAAGTTGTGAGAATTGTAATTGTGAGATCATTCCACACTGGAAAAGCAGTGGTTCAACCATTAGAAAACCTAATTCATAAATAAAATAAATAAATTCACTATAAAGACAATGAAAATTGTTGCGTCATCTAATTAGTGACGCGCATGAATGGATGAACGAGATTCCCACTGTCCCTAACT